>NC_134915.1:10718070-11343070 GCF_051014615.1 Bombus vancouverensis nearcticus
TTTCGACTTATTTATGCACTACCTTATACGGGACACCCTATATATCATATATATAGATATATCTATATACGCATAGCTAGACGCTAGCCGCCTCTCTGTCTCGCGAGTTAAAGCAGACGTCACCTAACGTCACCACGGTAATCTATTTACGTCAAGGATATCGAGATAGCTGTACCAGACGAGATTAGCTTCGATCCAACCTTCCCCTCCCTCCTGCCCTCTGTTTCCCGCCTCCACGGTCGGTTAATTTCATTTTTGGTATCGTTAGCAGCTGATCGCGCGCAAGAGGGTCTGTCTGGGCCCCAGCATCCTCCCTCTTTCTCCCATGGCCGCGATACAGTTTGTAATTTGATGGCTGCCAAGGGAATGGAATTACCGCGTCTTTGTGAACGAGACTGGCTTCAGCTTGAGAGTAAGAGTACCAGATAATTCTGAAAATGCTTCGCACCAACGGGACGTGCGTTCCTTATCTGCCGCGAATACTTGATGAGCCATTACCAAAAACCAGAAGAAGTTGGAAAGTGAGTCGCAGGAATGTGACGCAAGAGGATCAAAGTGTAAGGAGATTCTGTGCACGGAGATTTTCCAGGATTGATAAGTCCACCGGGATACCTCATCGAAGAAGCTGAATGAGATTCGGGGATGTAGACAGGGGTGGTTTTGAAATATTAAAAGGACGAGATGAAACATTTCGTTCACAGTTGAGATCGAACGGCTAATTGTTGTAAAACCATAGAAAAGATCATGGGCTTAAAACTTTAGAATTTCTAACGATTTAATAACTTAATTATGACCTTGACTTATTTCTTCGAACTTCGATCTATCCTTACGCAATTTTTCACCATTATACTGTACATCCCTTATCAATCTTGTCGTCGCAGATTTCGTACAAGAATTTAGTTTGTAGTATCGAAAGTCTTCTTCCATCTTCCAAAGATCTTCCAGAAAAACAACATTTTAGATTCCACTGCTTCGAAATTACTAAAAAAAACAACATCCACAGTGCATCGTTCCTTTGGAGTAATCAGTACAGTAACGATCCCTGGAGCAACTACAACAAGTTGCAAATTTCCCTAAAAAGAAACTCGAAGAGGAACCGATAATTTAGATATCAGACTGCAGTAGACGCTCAGCGCGACTATAGCCGTTCATCGAGGGATTTCTCTCTTTTGCTGGCGCGCGCATCTAAGCCCCGAAATTCACGCTCCTGGAAGTGTCTCTCGGGCAACCGCGGCACGTTCTCCAGACAGACATTTCCTCTCGAAGCACGTAGCGTCTCGTGGCCGTGCTCGAAGAATATGCACGTTCAAGCGACATACGAGTTCCCCGAGCTGGTCTTCTCCTCTCTTCATCGGCGAATTCGCGCGAGAAGCCTCGCGAATCGCACAGCCTGCGGGCGATTTCTGTACCATAGCGATCCTCAGTAACGTTCCTTCCTTATACGCGGAAAGCTCGAGAGTCTCTGTCTTATCTGTCGCATTTCTCATCTCGATTCAAACACTTCGCCTGCCTCTCGCCTCGTTCCGCCCGCACCTCTTTCCATTTCGCTCTCAATTTCTCGTGGAAGGGTCCGTTCCTCCACGCTTCGTTCGCCTCGTTACGCTAGAACTCCTCCATTTGTCTCTTTTCAATCTCATCCCCAGCCTCTGCGACTTCCTGTCTCATAAGTTTCTTTTCTCTTCATTTTCTGCCGGTTTCTTTTCGTCAAATACTTCAAAGAAGGTATCGCGGTGGGTAAACAGTCGTTCGTCGGAAAAGACAGGCCAGCCATCGGCGAAAGGATTTGAAAGACGACATCGTTCCCGTGGCTGCGCAATCATTTCCGCGACACGATTCCGCGAAACGAGCGCGCGTTGAATGAGATCGTCCATTCTGATTCTTTGCACGAGCTGGAATAACAGCGAGATGGCATGTTTATAACGTTGATTGCGCGTGGAGGGTCGGAAAAACTGAGGACGAGAGGAGGAGCAGTGAAAAAAGAGGCGTGTGTCAGTGAAGAGATAATGGTAACGATAAAGAGAGGATGTGAGATAAGAAAGGAATCGAATGATCGCTAGAAGAACAGCTTAATCTATAGCATGTTTATAACATCGATTACGCGTAAGAAGTTTGCAAAACTAAGAAAGTGAAGAATTCTAGAAGAAGAAACGCATATGGAAGAGAGGAAATCAGAGATAAGGATGGAATCGAGTGATCGATAGAGGAACAGCTTAATTTATGGTATGTTTATGACGTTGATTATGCGTAAGAAGCTTGCAAAGCTAAGAAAGAAAAGAGCTCTGGAAGAACAGACGCGCATGGAAGAAGAGAAAACAGGGATAAGAAAGTACTCGAGTGATCGATAAAGGAACAACTTGGTCGAAAATAAGCGAACCAAGGCTGTCTGTGAATCTTCCAGCTCTATCGTAGTCTATTCTCAAGGCATCCAGAATTATCTGTCCGTTTTTCAGCGGATACACGCGCGATTCCTCGCGGGGATGTAGTGAAATTGATCGCCCCCGACCCTGGTTTGTTCGTGGCATTTCGAATCGTTTGTAAATTGAAATTTAAGAGAATTGCCTTGTCTCTCCGCGAAGAAAATTAGACGATATCGTTTGAAATAGACGGAAAAAGAATAAAATTCGGAATAGAATTACAGCCGAGTTAATTTACACGGATTTTTCGGTTCGATTCGGATTGAATGGGAGATCGGTTATTGCCGGAACGAAACTGAAAAGCGTGTTCAGATAGAGTAAGGCGAAGATCGAGCGAGTATAATCCTAATATTCCCTGGACCATCCATTGTCCGGATCAGGAAGTTGTTCGCGGATAAAAGCACCACGACTCGCTTTTCGAGTGACTAATCACCGTGACTTAGCTCCGGCTTACTGCAACTACGCGGAGACATCATAAATTTCCAGCGATTCTCCGCGGTACAATCGTTGTCGTAGAAATTGAATATCGTATGCATCCTTGTATGGTGCGCTGTGTAACGTTTCGGCGATCTAGCGAGAAAACTGTCTGCGCCTAAGTATCAATTTCTGGTAGTTTTATGGGATTTTCTGCTAATACGAAACGTAATATTTGGTTCAATACGTTAAAATTAAATATCTCGTATATATTATAAAAAAGAAACAACTAAGTAGAATGAAAATAATTAATATAGTGATATAATGTGTAAAAGACCTAGTTATGGGTGATAAATCAAGAATTTAGGAACATCATAAATTATTTTTTACAACAATTTGTATGTTTTCTAATGAAATGGATATCATTGACAGACAAACAAGTTTTTGAAAATTGAATTCTGTCTTGCTTGATTACTGATTTGTGAGCGTCAATCGGAAATTCTTTTCCAACAAATACTTAATAACGATATTTGTCATCTGTATTTATATATGCGTTTGCTATAAAACAATATATCGTACAAATAACGTAGCGGACAGCGCTTTCGAAATAAAATTGGGACGTAGTGGCAAAGCTTTTTGCAAGAACCGGGCCAGAGCATCTGTGTAATTAAAGCTTGGCAAGGGATATTTTCACACTCCCCTTCGCTTCGTAATTAAATTGTTTCACAAATTAACAAACTTCCCTGTGTCTCGTCCGATGCTGATAATAATACGAATTTCACTCGTCACTCTCGTAAAACCGGCGTCGACAGTTGGAAAAACGAACACCATCCAAGTTCACACGGAAAATGAAGTCAAAGGGAAATTCATTTTTACCGGATGCCTTATTCTCTATTAATTTGCATGGAATTTCTCTTCGCACCCTTTCGAATGTATCGTTTATAAAATGAAACATGAGTATAAATTTCACCGTTTTTAAAGATTCGTAACGAGAAGTCGAAGGGCAAAACGTTAAGTCTTCGAATACTTTGTATCTCAATTTTGCTTTAATTTCAACGAAGAGGAGAATTTGTAATATCTCGAGACTATCGCAATATACTTTAGACGTTACAAAAATATTTAATAACGAGTCTTTCATATTCCCCACAAATTTAAGAAACTTTCCAAGGATAGGAAAACACAGTTCAGCCGAAAGTGATCGGAAGAACGCAGGTCTCGGTTTAATTACGACATCGTTGCCCAACGACTTTTAATGGTTACGCGTGTCGATCGATCGAGGACGTATTGATCGCATCGTGAACACGACCGGAACTCGAACGGTGCACCGGAACCAACTATCAATTATGGAAAGTTCGATCCAATCCCGCGTCTTAGTACAAAAAGCTGGCGTACCTCGTTTCCAGATGTAAATGCTGCCTTATCGACCTAATTACAGTTCCAGGATTTATATCGTACGAAAACGAACCGGCATCGCACACCACGATCCCTCTCCTGGGCATACTATCAGGAGTCCATAATTCGTTCGCCTTATCTCGTCGATAGTAATGAATGAACTTTTAACATTATTTCCCCGACGAGGATCGGGAGCCAGACTTCGTGCCACCATCGTGTCGATAAAACGCGGTTTGCTGCGCTTAAACCCTCGACTTTCGCAGATCGTAACGGTGCTAGACAAAACTCACGATACGTGGCTAGAAAACGTAGGATGAGGAAGTAAGGTGAGGATGAAGACTGTAAGAGGAGAGAACGGTTTGTAGGGTTACAGGTAGCAGGAAGACGTGAACATCGAAGTGTCATGGCGTATGCTTGGATCAGAAGCCAATTCTCCACGTGCGCTCTTCCTTTCTTCCAATTTTTACTTTAAAATGAGAATCTTCTTTGCTTCTATCGAGGTTATTATGTGTACGTGTACTTTTAGATGGACCGGTTTCAGCCTATGGTATTTCGTTCTGTGATCATTTTCCAACCAATGTATTGCAAGAATTTTTTAAATGTGTGATACCTGATTGCTTAATCAGGAACACTGACATTTTTTTGTCTTAGATCGTCAAATAGAAACAATATTAATAAATAGTTCATACGTGGCACGAGATGAAAAAGGTTGAAAATCGCTGCTTCAGTGAAATTTGCTGTTACTAAAATACGGCTGGCTATTCCACGCCTGGAATTGCACGGCTCTTTCACCAGAAGCGTCATCTATTGCCGCGTTTATCAGAAAGCTGCACGATTAAACATATTCATTTCTCGGAGCTATTAACTCATCACCTTTTAATATTCACCAACAAATAGTCTTTAAACACGGAGGATACGAAACGTTCTGCGCGTCGATTTCCCTTGTTTCCCATGAGGCACGATGGGGAAACAAAGGGAAGGGAAGCGCGGTGTCCTTTCAGCGACCGGAACAAGGGGTTTTCTGTCAGGAAATGGGGATTCGGGATCGTTCTTTCTTGTCTTCGCTTCCGCAATTCGGTGGAATCGGAATCGGTCGGCGGGACGGGCATCGGTGACGAAACGATTGCACATTGGCACGTTATCAATGCGATTTACGCGCGAATTCTGCGCGGCAATCTCATGGCGGCCGTCGTTTTCGTTCTTCCCGCGTGCGCTCCATTTATCAAACGCCGACAAAAATTGGACCGGCGGTTCTCGTTAAAAGCTACGAGCGTAAGTACGGACCCTGTTCAATAAACTATGATTTTTATGGGCCGAGGTTTCGATCGTTTCTTGGGATATTTGAAACGACATTTGGATCTGTTCGATGAAATAAGGAGAGCGGAACTGTTCGAGAATGTAATTGCTCGCGGTTACTGACAAATAATCGTTTCTCCAATAACGCTGATTTATATATATTGGTTTAATTCGACTCTTTCACTGTTTCACCTTCTCGACTCATGAATAATTAATGTAATTATTTGAAAATAATTTTGTTGTGAATTATAAACGTTTAAGTCTCGCTGTGTATTTGCTGAAGCAGTAATTGACAGTGAATTTGATAATTTTCCAAAGTTCCATTAGAGAACAGATCTATCTGGTATTTCTGGTAGTTTTTGGTAATTCAATTAGGAGAATGATCTTTCCGCTTCGTCTGGATATTTTGGGGGAATTTAATTAAAAGAAAGACACGTGTCTTAAAAGGGATTAAAATATCTATTATTTAATACAAGGTTCGTTCCCTTAAAGAATTTTTGTTTCCATTCTTGGCAAAGAACAGCTCAGCTTACGTGAAGAGTGTCTGGTACACTTCATAAAATTTCGCAATCTCCACATTTCCTTTCTAACCTCTCTCTCTCTCTCTCTCTCTCTTTCCCTCTCGGACACGGCGTCTCTCCCTTACAAATTATGGTTCATTTTAAAAAAATGTCTTACACGTTCCTCGGAATGTCGCAATCTCTATATTTCTTCTCTCAGGACAGGCTGTTCGCTCGCGACTTACGATCCATCTGAAATTACACCTTCGTAATACGTTCGTAATAATATGGAAAACTCTGAAAATTTAAATTCTCTTGAATCATTAACAAACAAAAAATAATATCTACAAACATTCATCGATCACTTTCTCCGTTCTAAAGATTCGAATTTTCCTCGACCATTAAAAATCCGAAAGGAAGAAATATACACGCTTTTATCAATCGCTTCCTCCATCGTTATTTTCTACGTCGTACAAATCCAGATGTGAACAGCTTTAGAAATTCCTCCCCGATCGTTAACAATCCGAGAAACACAAACTTGCGAACTTTTACCAACTATAATATTTTTCGCGTCATATTGTTCTCTATATCTCACGAGTGCAAAGAAAACAGCATAAAAGTAAAGCAAGGATAAAGCAAAATGTTCACAACGCTCGTGACAAAATATACGACACACGACTCCGGAATAAACGTCCCATTAACGTTCCCCAAAACGCCATATCCTACGTGTCATCCTAAAACCCCTTTACCATTCACCCTCGAAAAATCTTCACGCTCTCGCTACCTAATAATTCACGATCCGAAAGGTCTTTGTTTTTTCTTCATCCTTCATTCTTGTTTCCTTCTATTTTTCCCTAGTCGTCCGTTGGAAACGTACCGCCAGGCAGGTGCCTATTCCGGATTAACGTCTATTGCCCTGGAACGCCATTACTTCGGCGTTGCATATTTCCCACAGGGCTCAACGCACGTTGCATTCCGGTGTTGTTGCCCGGGCGGAATCGATACCGCCCATACATAACGTATAAATCTGTCTGGTTGATACATAATCACGAGCTGCCATAAAAGTATAATGTCCCGTGCTTGTTGCACGGTTTATCCAACGAGGGCCGCTCGTCGACGGGCTTAACGAAACAGAATGGCGGTGACGGTCAGCGTTCCAGGCGACCGTTTTCTTCCTTGCTCCCGCAAGAACGCTGACAAGCTTAAAATTGCGCCGCTGCCGTACGACGATTTTTGCTCGTGCCAACCCAGCCGCATCGCGTCATTTTTATCTCGACGATGCCTCGTGAAATTGCATCGTATCTCGCGGAATTTTCATCCACCGTCAAAGATTAAACGCGAGCGTCGTCGACACATTTTGATATCGAACACGCACTTTTCGAAACCTCTGTGCATGTCCTATGATGGAGAATCGAGTTGAAGGATTAGAAGTTTCATTGGTTTACAGCGTAATGGGATCATCTTCCAGTCGAGTCTGAAGAATACTTATTTTATAATTCAATGCACAACAGGTCTGTATGCACGATACATCTCGTCGATATAAACAAATTACTGTGATGAATATATTGTACCATTACCATTTGTCTAGATATAGATTTCATATGTGAAAAAAACTTGCTGAAGATACAACTACTTGAATGTTCCTATTGAGATATGTATAATTTTGTGTGCTAGACTAGATTGGCCGCGTAGTAGTGACACACGTATGTGAATATGAGTGTGTGGAAGTATGTGTATGCGAAAAACAGATGAATGTAACTGTTCTGTTGGCAGTCTGGTACGGAAGATGACGAGACAAAGGAAGTGCTGAGACGCGTGCAAATGTATGTCGACGAAGATCCTGGAAATCGTTTATTAAATAAATCTAAAACTATTTTAATATGAATTCTAAGTGTGACCTTAGTGTTCCACAATTCTCAACAGTTCCAAACGTGAGTTTGCATTATCCGAATTGATAAGAAGGATGTAATAACTGGTCGATCTCTATCATCAAAACTGTTTGTACAATCTTATCTTCGTTTAGATACAAGAGATTTTAGCGTACTCTAAAAATCGATCATCTGCATTTACAAATTAGAGGAAGAGCGAACGGAGTACGTCTGATTCTCAATCTTTCTTGGAAGGGATCACCACCGAATTTTCAATTAATTCATCGTTTCCTTAATCGATCTACTCTTAATTCTCCGCCACTCCATTTATTTCGTTCTGCTGTATTGATAGCCACCTTCTCGACTCTGCTTATGCCTGATACAATACTGGAATCTTAAATTCGGTTTCGTTTTCGCTAAAAGCTTCAGCAGCTGCGACTTTTCGAGACGCTAGTTTCTTGGTTTTTTGGTCGAAGTTGCCAGAGACTCGCTTTAACGCGACGCGAAAGCTACAGGTCCCAACGGCGCCGTAGAAAACGCGAACTACTTGTCCCCGGTTTAAAATTTCATTCGTTTGTACACTCGGTATTATTGCCAGAGACTACGGTGCTCAAATGTTGAAGAGACTCGGAACAATAGAGAACCCGGACATCTAAGACAAGCTGGTCGGTCCCAGGGGCTATCAAAGGCTGTGATCCTCTTTGCGTTATTCGTGTGTTTATGAATTTACGTGTGCTTGTTAGACGCGTGTTATTAACGCGGAGGAACAGGGGAAAATCTGTTGCTACGGGAAGTTCCGTTTTTCGCCAAATTACTCGCAAACACGGTTAATTAAAACTCCTTGCAAATTGCTCGCGGACAAAAGTATTGCGACCTCGTCTTAGCCGCTGTCCGGTTCGATCCCTTTAAAAGCAGCGCTTTCGCCAGTTTCAAAGAATCGATTAAGTGAAACAGACCGTCGAACACTGGACGAGACGCTTAAACTCTCTTACCCGATTTTTAATATTTAACGGCTGATAATCAGTGCGCGGATTTTTCTGCGTTGATATGAAAGAAAAAGTGTATAAAATGTACGCGATATGGAAAAATATACAAACGGAAAGATGAGAGAGATTATAAGTTGTATCTCCTGCGTTTTATAGAAAAACAATTTTAAAACGCAATACGTTTTCAGAAAATTTTCGTCGCCTTTGATTTTGCGATTAAATGCACATTATTGTCAGCCTTTCGAACATTTAAAACATATCAATGATATTACTTTTCATTTGTAGTCCTCATTTGTAATTGCAGAAAGAAATCTCTGTCTAGGCCTAGGGCTTACTCTTTCGACTGTACCCAGTGGAATGTAAATTTGCATAAGTGTCTAATGATACTAATTACGAACGATGATTAAAAAAAAATTCAATTTCTACGATAATTAACGCATTAAAACGACAACGAGAGGCTGAATGGACAAAAAGCCGTGTGCAATGCAATTCAATGAGGCTCGAACGCAGCGAAAGAAGGGGAATAGGGGACTTTAAATTACAAAGCGCGGGTCGTTACGAAACTGGCGTTGCTGATAGGTCCTAATTAGCGCCGCGAAAGTATACAACTATGCCAGGGTTTTTTGCCGACGCCGTGCGCCCGTTACCAAAGTAATGAAGACAGGGCGCAAAGTTAAAGTGGAATGTTCTACTGTGCGGAAGACTACTTAGTGACAAGTGATCCTCGAGAAGGAGAGCAAGAGGAAAACATTGTTAATTTCCCTTGCAGATTCGAGTGTTCCACCCCCCACCTCCCTCCACTCTGTCTCTTTCCCGTTCTCCCTTAGCCTTGGCCGTGTCCTTTTTCATCCTCCTTCAGACCGGCTATCCTCTCTCCGGTCGTTTCAGAATGCCGATTAAATTAACGTCGTCCTCGTGACGACGGAACGATCGCCGCGGACACTGGGCCAAATCGAATTCGAGCGTAATACGCTGCAAAGTGGCAAGACGAACGTCGTTCCGCAACTACGTTCGTTCGGTCAAGAGTCGTTGAGTTTTTGGATCCTTCACCGACGAATGACGTGATGTCGTTAGAATGGAAGAAAGAGATTGGAAAGATGGGTGAATAGAAGAGAAGAAAGGAAGAGGAAGAAAATAAGGAAAACAAGGGGGAAGAAGATAAAAAAGAGGAAGAGGGGAAAAAGATGAAGGAGGAGAGGAAGTGGATGATGTAAGATAAGAAAATTGAAAAGGAATAAAGTAAAATAAGGGTATGGAAGAAAGAAACTGAACAAGAGCAAGAAAATAGAAGAAACTGTACATATCGTGTATTATCATTAATTTGAATAATCACAGTATTAACACGTCGTTAATTGCACAAGCTACGATCGAACAAATATTGCTGCATAGAATCTGAATAAATAGAATATTCCCATAGAGATCAAATAAAATTGCTGGAGGCTGCAGGTCTCGAGTTGGATTCTTTTCTAATTAGCTGGAACGAACTTGGCTAGAGAAATAATCGTTAGCGGCGCGGCCGATGCGGCCGCGAAGAATAAAGGGTCAAGTCGCGAATAAAAGGTTCCGGTGAATCGCCTCGGTGAGATAATTACGAGCCGCGCGATATAATCGAGAAAGGTTCGGCCGCTTTTTAAGAAGCGCTCTTAGCACGTGCGGTTAATGACTCGGCCATCTGAAACCGTGAATATAATTGAGGCAGCCGTGGCGCGGAGCTGAGTCATCCGGCCCTTTCAACACGGAAATTTCCCTTTGAAAAGCCTGGAATTTGATAGGAGAACTCCCTGGCGCGAACTTTCGCCTGCTCGATTGAAATATCATTCGCCACAATGACGCATCGTTCTCGTCTTGTTACTAGCAAGATGTATTGTCTCGCGTATCTTTATTAGAAAACCTGGTCATGTTGGATCGTAGACAGAGTTTTTATTCGCGAGAAATAAAATAAAGTAAAAATACGAATTTTAATAGTGAAATAGTAATAATCGCTCTCACTTTCAACTTTTCGACGATTCGCATGAATCTGTGCCTCGTTTCTCAATTGTAGCTCTTAACGACTTCACGCGACACACATTCTTCCCACGTACAGTCAAATGTGCACGTGACTCTATGCATACAAATCACCACGAGCATTCTCAACATCGCTCCTCACTTGCTGTTGTTCAAGTACTCTGTGTTATGATCGCTTCTGGTCTACGCAAATTTTCACTCCTCCACAATTCACATAAAATTATTCGTTGGAGAATGAATATTTTTACGCGTCAATGATATCAATTCCTGCTTGAAAACCTTCGTCTTGGACGATTTAAAATCCACTGCTACACGCGATTCAAATTTCCCATTAGCAGTTAACCCAATTACCGAGAAACGGCCGCAAAATTCCAATCAATCAAGCGAAACCAACACGGAAGCCCTTTAGGCCACACATTTGATCGACCAGCCTAACCAACCTCTATCTCTTCTCCACAAAAACAGGAAGATGGCCTACTAAAAAGGAGAGAAAATAAAAAAGAGAGACAGTCTCACCAGTCTGATCTCCCTTTATCCTTTTTTCCGTGGAGTCCAATCGATCTTTGTAATCCATGGGATACAGGTCGCTAAATAGACGTGCATAGATGGTAAATCCCATCTAGCCTTGAAGCTAGACTTGGCGTACATGCCTTTAGCATATAATTATCGCGTGTATCTGGCCTATCACGCATGGCTACACTTGCGAACGAACGCAACAGCTCAGCCGGACCGACGGGGTGTTAAAGCATTAGGGGATTCCCCCGATCTGTCTGATGATCATTTTATATTAGCCAAGGGGAATCTGCATGACAATGGGTAGCCCCATTGTGTGATAAGCGCTTCACACTGTGCAACCCCATCCATATGTTAATATTCTACTGTGCTTACGGCGGCCGGGCAACTCGTGAAACTGAATTATATGTACGCGGGAGCGCGTGTGATGCACCTAACTCTCTTCCGCCACCCTGTATCTTTCCCCTCTTATGGGGAGCATTACGGTGAAACCTCTTTTTTTTCTCTCTATAGAGCAAAGTGGGGTTATTTGAGTCAATGTGATATTCCAGTCATGTTAAGTAATTTGCATTGCAGTTTTTGAACGATATACTTCTGACAATAGACTGTTTAACTCGTTACAAGCGATACGACAAGTAGTGAAATGTATCGTTCTCTTTCATTTGATAGTTCCTTGATCAGATATATCATCAGATATACTCATTCGAAAGTAAAAAGTTTGTTCAAGTAATGTGAGTAACCTTAGTTATAATTATCATAGCATATGTTACTTTATTTATACAAATTATTTTATCGTTTGTTCTACAAGTACTCGCTCAAATAATATAATCCTACCATAAGATTATTCGAATCATTTTCTTGTTTTTCATATTTTTTCGAACTGTTTCCGGTGTACATCGTATTTTCTCATTTCTACATTATCGCTTAAAAACTAATAGCATCTAATACGGTATTAAAAACCCTATCTTATTATACGTTAGCCTGCATCGATCATGTTTGTTTCTATTCTATTTTATCCGCTTCTGCCTTCTGTTTGGAAGTTGTCTTCCTCTTTATCGTTCGGTAGAGACTTCCGTATTCGTCTTCGGAAGAAAGTTTCGTCTGATGTGCTTTTTAAAACGCCAGGCTTACTGTTGCCTATGCTGGAACGTTAATTGGGGATTATCGGGAGAACGAGGCCTTTCAGGGTTGAATACGCTTCAGCTAGGCCGTCTTTGCGGCGTAGAGGCCTCGCGCAGGTTTCCTGGCGACGGGAATTTGAAGTACGCGGTGTCGAGAGTCAAGCAGCTGAATTGCGAGACGACACGAAGAATGTCGTATACATCTTTGACAACCGAGCGATTGCGTCAAGGGTTGCAACACAATCAAGAGATTAACATAGATCATAGTGCGTTTTACCAAGTGTTGTGGTATTTGATGCTTGATGGCATTCAATACTTGCTGAAGAGAGAACATTGCAGACGAACCGATAGATTCGAGACGAATTTTAATTTTGGATGAAGCTTCATTTATTCAAATATGATCCTGCAATCGAAGCGAGAGATATAAAATATTTTCTTCCGTAACTTTATATCTTTTGCTACGTAGTGGCCTCTCGTATGCTTGCAACATGTCCTGATGATTAATCGTTTGTGTATTTAATGCTTATTTATCAACGGTTTGATCCCACATCAGTCAAGGATTAAGCCCGGAGTAGCCAGGAAACCTTCGCCAAGTAGCAATCTCTTCGATAAGAAGTCCGATCCAACAAAGTTGCCTGATACTTTTTATGCAAAAAGAGCGACTGTCAGACTTTTAAAAGAAACACAATCCAGCTTCAAATTCTTGCGCTTATTGAATGACTCGCTGTCGATCGCGATAACGAAGCGACACAATGCTTCGTTAAACGGAATCCAAAGCAAGAGACGCACGCATGGACGACGACTTATTGAATTACTTGGCACGCACGGGAAACGAAGTCGTGTAGCTGTGATTCAAGTAACGCAAGTGTCCCCATAATTTACAAGCAATCAATAGGATGGTAATGACAGCTTGATAATTTATATTCATATGGCAGTAAAATTGAGACAGTCTCTCCGAAGGACTACTAGTCATGGCCAATCGATAACGCTGTTTGCAATATTGATATTCATGGATCTAAACCTTGAGCGTATTTCATGGTTGAGCACAAACAGTAGCTAGGCATTGTCGTCCGAGCATTATCATCATCGATCAACATTTTCAGTATCGATCGTATCTTGTTAAAATTATTCCAGATACTTCGAACTGGAAAGAGGAAAAGAAAATAGGTTACATAATTATCAGAAAGAAATTACAGTGTGTGAGATATATATAGTTTGATATTCATTTGTTGAAGTTCGCAACAGTGTCCGAAATTCTAGTGAATTTTCACAGCACGAGTGAGAACTTAATGGCGTGAGAGCCATTATGAAGATGGTTACCGAAGATAGCGCAGTGAAAATTGCGAAATTTTAATGTTAAATTACTATACTAACAGAGATATAACGTCGTATATCGAATGTCCATGCGTGTGTTTTGGCGTTATAAAAATGTAGATTTGTGTTCCGCTGAAGCCAGGTTATGAGGAAAAAAAACCGAAAAAAAGAGCTGACTATCGTCAGACGTGGCTCTAAACCAGTTCCGAAAAACCTACGCGTCACCATACACTAAATCCTCGAACAAACAAGAGCATATAAATCCCGCCCTTATCCGCTACAAACCAAACAAAACCGCATCAGCCTATTTGCCGAGTCCTAAAAGAAACTTGGGAAATCTCCGCGCAACAGGAAGAACCATTTCCACAAATCTTTCGAGACGTCTTCCTTCGCATCGTCGATTACCTCTTTCTTAGGATCAACGTTCCCTCAGACAGCCACCGTCTTAGCTATAGTGACGAAGAGAAAAAGAAGTGAAGATCGAAAAAAATCCTCTTGGAGAACCGTCCTCCCTAGGCGATCGTCTACGGTCCCCAGTTGGCGTAGCCTTAATTTCGGCCGAGGCAGACTTTTCACTGAAAGGGGTAGCTGTAGTGAATTCCAACGCCTCGTAAAAGGGTTGGTTGGGCTGTTAACGCGCGAGCGTCGTCGCCGGCGTGGCGTTGAGCGTCGCCCCTTTGACAACGGCCAATAACCCTCGTCTCGTTTCGGTATCGCGATTCCAAAGGCACGCGAGCATTCCGCAGCGTCGCAGCTCGCCGCGTCGTCGCCTATATCCGGCGAGAGAAACAGCCAATCGAAAGGGGGAGAGAAACGCGTCGTGTTACTGCGATCGACCGGCTCAAAGGAGAAATGTTAATTTCGCCACGGCCACGATACCTCGTAGAACGTCGTCAGAGGGATTCCGTAGCTGTTCCCAACGATTTTTCCAGAGTTTTCTGTTACGTCGTTCGTGTGGTAAAGCTATACGTCGGACGTAAAAGGGGAGAGACGAAAGGTTTGGGAATTTGGTCCGCATGACCTTTGTTCTTTTAAGCTTATTGGAAGATTCCAACACCGAAGCAGTGTATAACGATGCATCCTCGAGTACTTGAGTAATTGTTTGTCAAATAAATAGGTGGACATTGATTTTTCGTAAGCCTTTCAGTTTGATTTTTGATTATAGAGTTAGGTGTAAGAAAGAATTGACAAATTTAGATTCTCATTTTTTATCATATTTTTTAGTAGATTTATACTGAAACTGTAAACGCAATGAAAATAGTAAATTCGTAGTTTTTCATACGAATTTTACGAATCTACAATGATACGCTTTTTGGAGATTCGAGTAATGTTTGATAAATATGATTTTCATATCACCGAATCAGCATATATTTTGATAGAAATTTAGTACAAGTTTTATATTACAGCTGTCACCAGTTCGCCATTAACTCATTAAGAGCCAACATTACGTTTATGCATTTCTATTTCAGTAGTTAATTTATGTTATTGAATTTACCGTTCGGGCATTAACATGCTAGCAAAATTGTTGGTTTCCAGCGGATTTTAGATAATTTCGAGCTAGATGATTTTACTTGCGAAAGATTCGAGCGTCGTAATCGGAGGGAAAATAATTTAGAAAAAGTGGAGGCCCGGGGAGGTAGGAAGCCAGTGGCGTGTAAACCACGTGATAACTTTGAAGAATAGACAGAGTGCCAGTTACCCGTGTTCAACTCTTTTTCTCGTACGTTCCTCGCTATCCATCTGTGTTGTTATTACATATAATCATTTTCGATAAATTTAGTCCTTTAGAATCGATTGAAAGTTTCAAATGACGCGACTCCAATTGCCCGAGCCCTTAATTAAATTTTCCAATCTCCAATGCGGAATTAATATTTCAAAGAATTTATTAAACCCAAAGCAATCCCGTCAACATATAAATTAACTTTAATTCGGTATATTTATAAATTCACAATTGTAAAATCTAATGACCTATCGAAACGTACTAACCGGCTTCGAAAATAGACGAGACAGAAATAACCGGTCGGTCCTGATATAAACGCGGATCGACCTAATTCCTCTATTAATCTGGAACATAAATCGCGACAAAACGGAACGATTGGTGGAGTGAAAATCTGTATCGATAATACAGAGCTGTGTAGAGCAAAAAGGAAACCTCGTGCTCGATACCGGAAATTCGCAATAGCCCGGGAACTAACATCGATTCCATTCCACGCGGGCCATTAGATAATTGAGCTAAAACGAAGAAACGAGCGAAGAAAGCACGATGTTGAGGAGCATTTGATTGGTCTAAGAAGGATTTTCGCTGTGGGCCAGAGACGAAATGAAATCGTAGCTAAAAACGAACTGCTTTATTGAACGAAACAGCTTGCAGTAATTGCCAAATAGGAAGTCAAAAAGCTTGCTTAATTCCCTGAACCACTGCTGGTCCAATCTCTTTTTCGTTTACCTTGAGAACGAGCTGATCCTTTCGATAACTCGTTAAATTCCTATAAATCTTCTCTGCGATTAATCGAGCTTTTCAAATCCTAATAAACTGACTCACACGAGAACATTTTCACTCACTCACTCATTCACATTCGCACATTTTATAAACCTCCAGTACTTACCATATGCTTTAAATGGCTATTCGTGCTGTATTTCAATTTTTTAAATATATATCAGCAGTAAATTATCTCGTAAATTTCACGTACAATTCCAAATTCGTTTCAAATTCTATCAGCAATTATTTGCTGTCACTGTGGTCGTGTCTCATCATTGCGTTAATGGAATTTCAAAATACTTCATAATAATTTGCACAATAAATGTACACGCGAAAGATATCCGTGCTAAATGATCGAATACTTTCGTGAGCCATTATATGACTTTATCTATCTGTTATAAATAGATAAACGTCGACAAAATGTTTCATTCTAGAAAACTGTCGTATCGATGCGTTCGTCGAATCGAATTCGTGTCTTCTCTAGCGAGTAGCAACATCACGACGTCGTTCGGAAACTCGAGAGCGTCGCGGAATTGTTATTGACACGCTAAAGCAATAAAAGTTTCTTACGGTGCAAATTTTCGCAAGAAACTCTTCTACCGTCGAATGATACATTCGTCCGACTTGAAACCGCGAATTTCGTATCTTTTTTTTTTTCCTCGTAGGAATCGAGAAACTTCGGAATGGAAGCGATCCACATCCCGCGTTTCAGTAACTTTCGCCTACGATATAATTTCTCGGATACGCAACTCTGAACCATTGTTGCCGTGCCGGTACAAGGACGTCGATAAAATTTTTATCTCGCAAACTTCTGAATTTTTTTCTTTTCTAAAGTTTTTCGATAACCAGCAAATTCGAACGGAGAAATTCAGAAATAATGACGCGGCGATTTCTGTAAGTTTCGCCAGACATTACGGTACTTCGAATAAGAGTGTTGTCAGTAGAATGGATAATAAATGACGTTAATGTCATTGGAGAAGATGTAGTGAGATCGTTAGTGATAGACAATACTACCAGTACCTATCCTTAAAAGCATTTTTTGTTTTAAAGCTTTATCAATTTTTCAAAATGTGCAGCATCTTCTCGTCCACGATCATCCTACACAATTCCCTATTTTGTGCATATTTTAAATAAACTTGACGTGTCGGTTCATAAATTAAATTAACAGCCTAACCCCAACCAAAAACCTTGTACACGATGAAACAGCATCTTCCGTAGTTTCGATCAAATTAGCGATCCACCGATGTTACTAGTCAGTCTTTTAAATAATCTTTTTCACCAAGTATCGCCATATACATCTTCTGTTCCTCCATTGTTCTTGTTGAGATTATTCGATGTGTAAACAGAGAAAACTCGTGGATAAATTGTAAGGCAGAAAATATATTTAAATAGAAGTGTAATTATAAATAAGAATACAATTTGAGCTGATCCAGATCCGCACGCTAGTTGTGTTACCCAATAACTGAAAACCCCGAAGCCAACGTCGCCTGTCTACTGTTTATGGTCTGTCTTCGTCGCAGTCTTTTGTCTACACGCTGTCGATGGCTTCAGTGCTTGAGAAAACTAAAAAGACCAGATGTAGAGTTTTCTTAGAAGTGGTAACCACTTCAACAGTTCTCATTTCAATTTTTTTTCTCCGTTTTCTTCTTCTCTTTTCATGCGAAAGAATCCACGAACACTCGCGAAGAAACTCGCGTTTCCGCAGTCTCGCGTACATCTTGCTCAGAAGGGAATTGTTTTATACGAAAGAAGTATAACGCGGGAGAATGTACAAACCGCTACATGCAAAAGCACACGCGACTCTATTACAGGCGCGCGTAAGTCCTTGCTAGCTACAGAAGTAAATTTTACTTCGTGCCTTCTAAGTAAGTTTAGCTTCCGTGCTGCGGATAAGTTCTGCCGCGGGGGCTCGCAAATTTTCCTGCAATTACGCGGACGCGCGAATACCACCCGAGCTGGGAGATGCACGAAACGGAAATGCAACGCGTACGCTTGCCTCGACCGGTAATCAGGATTAATTTCGATTCTTTTCTCTCGATGCTGCGTGTTAAACTTACTCTTGCGTTCATGTTGCGCGTCGCCTATAACAATACAACTTCGAGATCGATGGAAATCTTTAACCAAGTTGCGCTGCTGCAATGCAGCTTTCGTGGATTGCAATGGGTTATTCCAGAGAATTCAATAATTCCGCAGAAGCAGGGAATTTTAGTTTGCCCTCAAGTGTTCGTTACTTCTCTGTAACGAGATTGGTTCTGCTCGATTTTTTAGTTTACAAATTTTCTGTTCTTACGACGAACGAAACGATGCTTCTAATTCTATGCGTTTGCATATTTTTTGCGAGGAAAATTGTGTATAGAATTACGATCGAATATTATGATTTAATGAGTTCCGATATAACAATTTAGTTCCTTTTTCTTTCCTCTTTTTTTTTCTTTAGATTTTATGATCATGTTGAAGTTCAGTTTGAAAATTCCAACGTGGTTGAATTCTCTCCGTATTGAAAAGGCAACAAAGGAGTAGAGATGTCGATCATGCACGAAAAATGTCACGATCAAAACGGTGATCGTTTGAAGTCATTTCCCGGAAAATTAAAAGAAAACTGGCGCGTCGAAAAGAACGTACGTGTATCGCTATCTACCTGTGTTGTCAGAAAGGTTGTAAATATATAGAGAGTTTCGTAATAGGGCAATCTCACAAGCGTTTATTTGCACGAACCTTTATGCTCGTGACAGTCAATTTTCACTTTATACCAAAGTGTATCTTGTAATACGAACTTGGCCAAAGCGAAAAATGTTCGAAAACTGTATATTCTACGGAATTGTAATATTTTTCCTTTCATATCAGTTATAAAATATTCTATATTTAATATGTTCAAAATTTTAATATTTCTTCATTCGCATCAATTATAAAACATCTGCTCGATCTTGAAAAATCGAAGTATTGTAATACTTTAACAAACTAATAATATATAAAAACGTTACGTCAATTATAAAATATCCTGTATTCTATTATATTCAAAAATTTCAACACAAATCGATCTCAATCTCAAACAATCTTTCTCCCCTACTTCGCGCCTCGTTCAACTCGTAAAACGTTCCCCTATAAAACGTTCTCAGCCAGAGGATGGCACGTCGCCACGTTGCAAAAGGGAATAGAAACTGGGTCGAGCATCGAAGAAGGACGTTCATCAGCATTGGAACGATCGTATGGATCGACAATCGCTGCCAAAACGTTTCATCGGTTTCCATCCGGTCCGAAGGGACGATTCAAGATTGCGCAACGTAGAAATTTACAATACACTGCCGCCATACTGTATAAAGCTGAATTAAACGCTGAATTTCGAGATCATACGTATAAGTAATTGCAAGATTTTCGCAGTGTGCAATGTTACACCGCTGATAACAATATCCTCGACCGTACAAAAATCACGTTTTTCGTCTTTCTCGCTCTTTGTTATTCTACGACTATAATTCGTCAATTTTTGTCATTCACCACTCTCTGATCCACTCTGTCTTTAACGAAACTTTACAAAATTTGAAAATTTCTCTCTTTGCTCTTGCAATCTGGCGTTTTCTTCTTTGGAAAATAACACGTACGTTCTTCGCTTTCGTAACACGTTAGGCTTCCCATGAGCCTTACATAGCATTTTATATAAATCTTTAACCACTTGTTACATTCATCCAAGTACAGCCTTTTGGACTCTATTAAAGAAGGATAAGGAAGGATAAGGAAGATTTACTGATAAATCCAATAACACACGATAATCTCACTTTTTATTATCACATTACTACAAACAGAAAAAACATATTACGCGCGAGATACAGGACGTATCTTCACATGTCACATTCTCAGATCGTCTAATCGTTAAAAAAACGACTACCCAAAGCATTTCCTCGCTAAAATTAGCCCTGGAAAACCGCGAGAGACGAGACGCTGAAAAACGTGAGTGGAAGAATCCCAGTGGCGAGGGAAGCGATCCCAAAGGCGATCGTTTTTCGCCGGTGTCGCGCGTCTCCCGGTTTTCCGTTTTAATAAAGCGGAAACGTTTTTCTGCGGGGGCGACGAGCAAGATAACGGACGCGCCACGTGCAAAGAGAGGGTGGACTCCTCGCGTAGTTTCGCTGAATCGAAGCCGCGGCTGCGTTTCCACGGGCCGTAGACGAAGCGCCCTCCGCTAGCGCCAGTCTCCTGTAACCGTTTTCAAGTGTAACGCACCGGGTCTATGGACAAAAAGGTTGTGGAGAGACGCAACGCGCGCCGCTGTGTAAAAAGAAAGCGAAACTGGGGGCGGGAAAGGTGGAAAAAAAGGAAACGCCGAGAAATAGACGATAAAAAAAAGATAAAAAGACAGAAAGGGATGAAAGAGAGGAGGTGGGTGAGTTAGAGAAAAGGGGTTGGGGATAGTGACGCGTTGCGGGAAATTGCGAGAGAGGGTACCGTAAAGGTGTTCCTTGCAGTGTTGCAGAAGCGTTGAATGCGTCTAGACAGTTCCACTTCATGCGATGAAAAAACACCGCAAGCAGCTCGCGTCGATGTATAAAGTTTCGTTATTTACGACCATGAGCCGGTCCCACGCATCCTCCTGGCCCCGCGTTCTGTTTTTTTTTTTTCCAACATCACCCCCGCCCGCTTTAGATCTTGTTCCCTATATATTTCTACGAAAGCTACGAGGAGCACGATGGTCGCATTCGGTCGGCTGTCTAGTCTGGGCTCTTCAAATGACATTGAAACTGATAGCAAGTTTGCGAACTCCTCGCGGTCTACAGGAATGCTTCTCAATGGTATTCGGGATGTAGAATGGAATTTATAGGTTTGGGGTAATTATAGGGGAATTTTAGAAGAACACAAGAATTCTTCCATCTGTCTCGTCGTACTTTATATAGGATCAATGAGTCCGAGTAAGAAACGCGCTTGAATATATAAGCGAAACGTCACATTTCGTCTAACGCTTCTTTGCTCTATCCTTCGTTTTATTATTCTCGTCTTTCTATCCTTTGCTGCGTCTTTAAAACTCTAAGATCATCATTACGGTATGATTTTGGTTTTTTGATAGACTACCGTGTGATGAGTTGCATTTTCGCGCCAATGTTTCCTGAACATCACAATTCACTTTTTCAGGGCAGATCGAAACCACATCTCATCGTATATCAACACCGCGAGAGATTAAAATGTAATATTCAATATCAGGATATTTTAGAACAACTATCATGCACGTACGGATTCACAGTGTTGCAAGATCCACTTAATCGACACTTACCTTGAGTCTTATACTCTCAGCAATCTCAAGAATCCAGTACGTCTCTCGCGACGAGGTTGCACGACTCCAAGATTCCTCGCGAGCTAACAGCGTGTTCCTCTCGCGATACTTGGTCCGCATAAGTCGCATTTTTATCGAGACCGCGCAGACTACTCGGTATTTCGCTCGAAATCGATCTTCTTGCTAATTTTGTTTTACCTCTTTCCCTTGTCTTCGCTCGAAGATCGTATCGCCGCTCTTAAGCTCCATTCGCATTATGGAGGATGCTATTAAAAAAGAACAGCTCCCGCGGACCTTGATCGAGTTAATCAAGACGTCAGTTGATAGAGACGTCGATTAATTGATGCGCTGCCTGGTCCTGAGGCAAGCTCAGTGACGCGCCTGTTAACATAGACGTTGATTAATCGTCGAAACCCTTAATCGATACGTCCCGCGGACTGATACACGCGTCTAGGGGCGAGAATGATCTGCCTAATGGCGGAAGGGAGAAGAAACCTCGGTGTATTATTGACGGAACGTACTACGGATAATAGAGTGTCTTTTGTTCGTCGATTATTCCCTGTTCCAATAGATTTTTCAACAAATGCGAACAATTATCTGAAAGCTTAGAAAAAAGAATGATTTATTAAACACGCAAGAAGCAACGCTTTTGAAGTACACGTACGATATATACGTCACCCAAGATAAAAATTGCATAATTTTATATATTCATAGAGTCCGCGTGAAGGAAAAAGAAGGCTGTTAACTCTTTCAACACTGTGGATCCATACGTGAGTTCCGAGAAATTATTCATCACGCGCTATGAATCTACTTATGTGATAAATAATTTTGTTTATCGCTGATAAGGTTAATTCCTCGAAAAAGTTAACTTTCAAGATACCAAGCAGAATGTGTTCCGTAATTGAACATCTACCCTAATTCTTCTATTTCTTTCTTGGAATCCTAACAAACCTGTATCACTCGATATTAACTGAAGCACAGCTAAAAACGGCAGAGATTCATCAACCCCGAAAAAGACACGTTCATCATCCACCGGATCTCTCAAACAGCCCCATGAAATCACCATCCATATCGCATAACCAAGGGACAGAACATTCGCGTATCCTTAGGCCATCGTTATAGCTTGAAGCGTGATTATTGGGTTCGATGGAACGTAACATACTCGTCTGGTTTTGCTGCAACAAAATAGCGGTCGTGATAAATCTTCGGAGCGAGCACGATGAGAGGAGAGCTTATGCAAAAAGCGGCAAACAGGCAGGATTAATTAATTCTTCTGCTCCTTTTGAGAGCTGACTAACAGACTCTCGTGTAACAGACGTACCGGCGTGTTGCGTGTTCGTTTCGAGAGAAAGTCTGTTTTTCGTTGCTGGCAAGCAGACGAAAGGGATGGGAAGAGGAAAAGATAGATGAAACGAAAGAGAAACGTGGAATCGCGCGGAGCACTCGGCCGTGCCATGCGTGAAGTGTATGCGTTGGACGTTTGCGGCTCCCATCCCAGTCGATACGAGATCGTCACTGGCCACGTGTGACGCGATCGCTTCGCCGCGAACACGCGACTGCGGCCGCGTGCGGCGGATACCGCTCGTTAAAACCGCCTTTTCGTGATGGATGATATTATTTGAGAGTTTAGCGACGCGTCCACGACTACCCTGCAGACAGACTCAGTCGTTTTTATTTTGTTCGGAACGTAGAATGGTTAGAGAATATTACACGGATGAAATTTGGTTTTATATTTTAAATAGGAAATATGGAATTATAGAATTTTTTCAAGCGTATTAAACTTACAGGGGAATAAATAACTTTTGGGAAAATGAAGATTAGCACGTTCGAGATTGGATCTGCGATCGTAGTTGATCGCTTTAAACGTAACCATTTTCCCAACAAGTTTCCCATTGTCCTTTCTCTTGTTTCGTTTCTATAATCTTGTGCTCCATAACTCGTAGTATACTCGTCGTAGAGATCATAACCTTTCCGTATTAAATACAAACTGTATTTCACAGCGAAACCATGCTCAGGCCATGGACAATTATTCGTCGGGTCAACGTCCTGATGCAAACTCCTGAATCGAGAAGACGAATGATTCAGTAGCTCGACGTCCGTAGGAAATTTCGACAAACACAGTCTCGTTACACATTCTTTTTTAAACTGCACAGGCAAACAACCGCGTCAAACGAGTTCGTACATTCGTCCGCTAATTTAAATTGCCGTTTCGCCGACGACGAGTATTCCTAGGAGTAATCAAGCTTGACTTCGTACGAACGACCACGCACGAACCTTCTAATTATTTTTCGCCGATTTAAAAATTACACGCGACGACCTCGTGGAATTTGTGCTCACCAAACGTCGCGACACCCTCGCAGACGGGAAATCCTCGTCCCCGTCACGACGTCGATGAAATCGACGATACGAAACGACACCCCGTCGAGCACTTTCGCCTGCTTTCAGTCGCTTAGCAGTGAGCTTTCGCGAAGAATATCGACGAGTCGCGATCACCCTCCTGAAATTTCATCGCTGGCGAGTGTGAAAACCGCGGTTCCGCCTCGACGGTGGCTTCCGTTTGTCGCGAAGGTTTTGTCGACGGATGTCTGCATCCCTTTTAAATGCATCTTTCGATTTCTTACGATATGTTGAGAAAACTTGCCTGTGCGAAGATTCGACCAAGCGTGAACTTGCAAAATTGCAGAAAATATCAACCGCCGTTTTTAGTTTCTTCGTCGTTATGGGAATGGAAATTTTGGATGATTTAGAGCAGATGATTGCGAAAAACAGAAAGTGACTCGTTGCACTGGTAGTGCATTGCATTGTGATGCGTTGTGTCGCGTTTTATTTTCCATTGTTATAAACTGTTTAGGATTATTTTACTATATTATATTTTTGATGCAGAAATTATTTCACATCCCCGTTCTATGTATCCGATTTATGTAATTACTTTTACTCCAACATGATCAAACTTACTACGTAAAGTAGACAACGCACGAAATGGAAAATTCAAGAAGATCGAAACATTCCATGTCAGTGTCAATATCACAGTAAAACGCACGGAAAGATTATATTTGAAAGCGATAGAAACACTCTGTACTCAGGACAACGTTAGAACGCATGGCTGACTTGTTCACCCCTCATCGAATGACCAACATCCGTATAAAGACAATTTCCTTTCAGTCGCTGGTTCCGATGTCTCAAGAATCTATACTCACAGCACCATTTATCTTTGATCTGCTCGGCTGAACCTCGCGAAAACACACGGACGGCCCGTGTGACGGACGATCTCGAGGACGACGTCTCGTGCCGTTCTCCATTTTTCATTCGTCGAATCGTATCCAAGCAGAAACACATCACTATGATAAAAGCCCTGAACAATATCTGAAAGCTACAGAAACTCTCGTGCTAGATAGTTATTTCACTATTATCTGTCCATTATCTCTCTACATACAACAAAATAATAAAAGACAGCAAATTGAAAATATATCAGATATAGATAAAAGATCGGCGGTCTGGAAATCACGATGATTTCCATCAACTGAAATATTTAAACTCTTAAAAATATCATCCCTTTATTTTCGTAACTAATTGATCTATGACTGATGTTTATCTCTTCGTGATTTGAAAACACGTAACGAACTTTTTATAATAAGAAACGCCGAATATACTGCGATTCCTAGTTCTCCATTTATTGACAGACAATAAAATTCCAAGATGCAATTTCGAGAAGCAAGTTAAAAGAGCAAACAGCCGTAGGAACGAGAATGAAAGAAACAATAACAGCGGAAAAGTGTAAAGAGGGAAAAGACGAGGCGGTTCAGAAAACCGGGTTGATCGAATTTTTCCCAGCACTTTAGTTCATCATCCGCGGGGGCGCAAACTGGCGGAACGACATTACCGGAAATGTAATACCCATCTTGATTACAGAGCGGCCGTGGGGCGTTTCCGTGGTGATGCTTTCCTCTGTACTGCCCTGCCTACGTAATTTCCATCCGACGACGAAACCACCTTCTTCTGTGGGGCCTGTTTCCATCGTTGGCGCCGCGTTGCACGGACTTTTCCCTTTATCTTACGACGTGCCAGACACTGACATCGTCCCGACTCTATCCGTCCCATTCTACCTTTCACATTGTCACCCCTTTTTCTCATTCCGTCTTTCGTACCCGTTACACGCATCGTCTACCTCAACCTCCCCACCTTATCCAATCCCCGTTGTGCTTTCACGCCCTCGGCACTTTCCTTCCTCCCGTTCCGCTTTCCAATTTATCCCTTTCGCTGGCTCCTACTTCTCTTTCTATCTGGTCTCTTCCGAGATATTAAACCGTAGTTCTGTACCTTTGATCCGGCTGCGCAATGTTCGCAGAGCCTTAAGCCGGAGTCCCGGCCTGCTTTCTCTTATCATCGATTGTTGCGTTAATCGACGACCGAATCACGATTACTGTTTAATGGAGAGGAATATTTCGCTATATAGACGTTGGCAGACAGCCTCTGTCTTTTGAGAAAGGTTGGCGAAAGGGCAGTCGGATACAGTTCGATCCTCCGTGAAATGAACGGGTTAAACGCACCTTGCTTATTTGGGTAATAAAAGTATAATTTCCGGAAGACTTAACAAACGCAAAGTTCCCTCTTTGTAAAAGTAAATTACGCCGAAGAAAAAGAGAATTGTAAAGAAACGCGGTGTAATAATATTTTATTATATTATATTATATTATAATAATAGTTTTCGGAAATACTTTTGAAAGCTTCAAACGTGAAGTTTCTTTTTCCTGAAGTAAATTAAGTAGAAAACGTAACGATTATAAAGAGACGCTTGCTACGTGTCTGAAAGAAATTAATATGTAGTTTATTGGTAAACATATTGATTCATAAAACAGCATATGAGTTACGTTATTTACGTTTTTCCATAATATATTATTTTGTTGCTTGGTTATTAATGGATCAAAATACACAATAGTAAGAAAAAAACTTTTAATAACCCACATGGATCTAAGATCCAGCAATTCCTGTAAGAAAGCAGCCCCTAACAAGCCCCAATCTCACCCTTAAGGACCTTACTTATAACATGGATTTCCGGATGGAGACATTCTCGTTCAAAGTGACCCGAAGTCAGAGGGCTGAGCAAAAAGGACGTTTGACAGTAGGCGGCTCAGTAGTATGGACGCGCGTCTGCGACGACTCAGTAGTATGGACGTACGTCTGCCACGGCATACGCAAAAACGCGTCTCCCCTTCCGCGCTGTCTGAATCTCTGCCAGTAGCCCTCAAAGGAACTAGCTTAAGCTGGCCTGTCTGTCGCGTTGAGCTCCCGGTATTACGCGAAAGCGATCCAAAATGTAAAGTCTCCATGGGACAACGAGGAAAAGAGGAACTCGTAGCGAGGATACAAAACGAAATTGACGTCGATTAAAAAACGATCCTTGGATAAATAAAAAATATTTGTAATGTTTAACGAAGATGTTTAACGCAAAGTCGAAAGTAAAAATCATGCGTATCGATGTAACAGTATTTTCATTTTGTTTAAACCGAGGAGATATTTTTCAATGTTAGTGAAATCTAATTGATTCGAAAATTTACCGAAGAACGTGAAATTCGTCACGAAGATCCAATTGAAACCGACGAATAATCTAGTTGCTGATGTCGATTCTCAAAGACTCGCAGATCTTTCAATAATTGTTCCGTTGAGGATGAAAGCGAGAGGAAGTCTCGTAGACCTAACTGCGAAAGAGGAGAGAGTTATAGAAGGAAGTAATTTAGCCGGCGAGTAAATATTGGCGCAAACAAAGAGCATCCCGAGGCTGAGGAGCTTGCGAACACGGATGAGTCGCGCTTGCCTGTACGCGCGATACGTATGTATATTACTTCGGAATCGTTGCTAAGAGAGTGTGGAAATCCTGCTGGCGTTCCATCTCTCGTCGTGGGAATTTTGAAGGAAACGTAGATAAGGCAGAGGCAAACGTTGACTTATACCACTGGACAAAAATATCGAATCATTGCGTGTCTTATATGACGTAACAAATGAGAAAGAAGGTATTTCAGAATTCTTTTACCATAGAGTGAGCTTCTCTTATCTTTTAGTGAAAAACTTGACGAAGTAAAGAATATTACTATTCTTAGCGGATTAACAACAGAACTGTCAGAAGATTCCATACGACAGATTCTCCATTTAGTCGAAACAAAATTTAACTTTGTCCTGAATATTTAACTTCACATAATACTAGAGTCATCAGAGCGGTGAAAATAATTTTGAATGGAATTTTACTGCAATTTTCATCGAAATGTTATTTATTCACAGCAATATATTTCAACGGATTTGAGTGATTTATTGCTTTGATAAAGGTACAATTTTATACTTTAATCATTGACGTTTTTATTCCCTACATTTTACGTTTCGTTTCTCCAAAAAATAAACTATATTTACATTATTTTACATTTACATGTAACTAAAGATTACACTTACGTAAAACCAATCTAACAATAAATAACTAAAATCGCTTCAACTATACTAACTTCTAATTTCACGCTTGATACATAGCTACATGTGGAACTCTGCTCAAGAAACCAAATCAACAGATTAATATTTCCACAACGCACTCAACACACTAAGGAATCAAGCGGTGCCTGGAACCGCGTAAAAGAGGAAAATCTCTCGAAGCGTTTTCTCTGGTGTTCCCTCCGGTTGGTTCGTAACGAGATAAGCGGGTCGAGGCTTGTTACGGTCGCCTGAAAAAAAAAGGATCCATTTGTAGTTGAAAGTTAACGGAGAGAGGAGGTGGGTGCGGGATCACGGTTGGGAGGAACGTTCCATCATCCGTTTCCCCGGGCTGTGATAAAAACGTGGCCGTGAAAAGGGGCAGCGGGCGAAAACAAAAGCGGCGGCCGCGTAAAAATGTTGAGTGCTAAGAACGAAGTGCGAAACCATAACGGCAGAATGAGATCTCGGGTAGGCGGCGCGCGACAGCCAAGGCTGCTGAAACAATGTCACACAGCCCCTCGGTGTCTGGCCTGCCGAAAGCTAACGTAGAGAGGATCGTGCGAGACAGCCGGAAAGGACGAGCTGGAAGATGAGAGGAGCCAGAAGTAGACGACAACGGCGCCGACGATGACGAGAAAGCTGGACAAAGGAAGAGGAAAAGAGGAAAAGAAGGAGACGGCGGGGAGGAAGCTGGTTAAGCCGGTGGCTGGATATTGCGCAGTGACGCAAACAAAAACCACCCAACCCCCAAATCCCTCTTCCTGCAGGGTGCGTTCTCTTTCAGAGCGAAGAAAGGTCGTGGAGGTAGCCAGTCAGCCCTTGGATCCGCGTCGACCGAGGATGAACGCCGCGCTATCTTCTCCGCAAAACATATAAACTTGGGCAGCAGAAGGCAAGAAACTTAATTCACTGGAAAATACACAACAGATAAAGGTCTTTTCAGACGTGGTTCGCGGCTAGCACGAGGATAGAGAAAGGATAGCCGGTTGGTATTGCCGACAAAACGACTCGGTCGCACGCTACTCCCCATCTTTTTCGCTTCTTCCCTCTATTTCTCTTCCACCTCTATTCTCCAATGTTCTCTGTACCGCCTCTTTTATCCTTCTTCTCGATGGTGTCGTCTAAATGAGGCCGACCAAGCAAACGGCGCGGTGTCCGACTCTACGTCCACTGCAACTACTCGCCTCCTTAATGCCCTACGAATAATCGTAAATATTTTCTATGTCAAGCAGCGGTTTTACTCTTCTTTTGCTCTGGCGTCGCTCTCGAAGCGAATCGCGCTGGCGCAAGCACGATTTCTCTCTATTCTCTCGCTCCAGTGTTGTATAACAGGACGCGAGGACTGGTTGAAAAATTTATTGCAATTACCGCGGGCGCGCGACGCGATGCCCGCTATTACTGTATCGTGCTATGCTCGTCGATGCCTATAATCCGTTTCTATGGCCGTAGCCCGTGGCATACGTCGAGCCAGCGACTATTCACCCGCCATTTGCCCTAACATTCCAGCGAATTGATCGCGCCGCCTGCTACCGACCAATTGCTCGATTTGCCGGACCTGGCCGGCAACTTTATGTCCAGGATCGGCGTCGTCTGATCGACCGCCGCCTTTTCTTCGAGCTGCAGCCTCCGTCGAGACATTTACTCGCCCCGTTTAAACGATCGTTCCACGATCACGCTTCGTTCTGAACGCGGAAGGAAACGCGACAGAAACAGCCGGCGAGAATCTCGCGGTCCGAATCCCAGCGCGGTGTTTTACGAGGCCGCGACGAATGTAATGCGAATTCGCGTCTCGAGCACCGCTTTTGCTCCTCTATTCCCTCGTAAACAATAGGAAGCAACGTAAAATGGCGCACTACGATGAGCGCTTAACTCGAACGATTAACCACTCGAGACGGAGCCACTGAATCCAAGAGAGGATGGGAACGTTGTTGCGGCAAGACGCGAGCGTTATGAGTTTTTAAGGCGAACAATCTCGCTCGTTTCATGGATATTCCAGAGAATCTCATTCTGGGTTGGATTCTAATTACAAACTGGAAAGCCTGGCGATTCCTCGAGGCTGGAGGCGGAGCTGGATCGCGATCGGCGCGAGCCTAAGCGAGTCTCTGCGTTTTGGTAACAGGCGGCGTGCAACGAGACACCAGGGTCCCCGCGGTTGTTTCTTGGAAATTAGGGACACGCCACCAGCAAGATTTGTCGGGCTGTATGCAAAATTCGTAGCCAAAAATCTCTCATCCGGTAACGTCTGCAACTGCTCGAGCAAGTTTCAGGGGTTGCGACGTTAATTTTACAGGGAAATTGCGAATGCCGTTAGAACGAGGACAAATTAGGAGTTCCAAAGAAAAGAAATTAGGAGGTATTTAGGGAGCCAGTTCTTCGTATAGAGATAAAAGTTTACGTAACGTTTCAATGTATAAACTGATACGTTTTTTTATCGTTGTGGAGATAGAGAAGGAAGAAGAAGATAAAGAAAAAGCAAACAAAACAGCGCGGGTTGTAAATTTTCAGGCGGGTGATTCGGAGAATTCGCAATTCACCGCGAAAGTTCGGCGTACAAAAGGCGCAGCGGAGCGTTTGCGACGTTGGGAACCGAGAGAGGTTAAACTTACGTGAAATTAATCCAGAGCAAAAGTGTGCGAGCGAGAGGGAATCAGACACGGAACTCTCAGGCGGCTTGTTATCCCGCGGATGAATATTGTTGCTCATGTGAATACACTAAATAAATTACGACGTTTCAGGAACAGCCGTGGAACATAATTTAATCACATTCCGCGGAAGTGAATATGGAGGTAACCCCCAAATAATTTAATTAAACGCTAAACACGCAGATGTAACGCGGCGAAACGCAGAAAGCGCCGCACACGCGTCATTGTGCTCTCGCGAACGAACGACCGATTGTATCCACGTCGTCTCTTCGACCAAATATATTCTCGAATTTCGCTGAACAATTAACCCCCGAGACACCTTTGTCCTTTCATTAATGTTTTGTGCACCGCAATTTACGCAGATATTCCAACCTTTTGCAACAAATATTCGGTACTTGGTTTCTTTGGCAAGCATTAGGTAGCTTTTCATTCTTCATTCGTCAAGATTTAAAGTATTTTTGTGTCTTTTAAACGCATTAAACAGCCGTAGATGTGTGAAAAATACCGTAGAATACTGTTTCGAGAAGGATTCAAGTATTTAAAGATCAGAGGGGAAGAGCGTGATAAGTTCATTTTTGTTGATCTTGTGACTTCCATGCAGCCTGGTAGCCGTACGGGAGTACTTTAATACAACACGGTTGAGAAGACAAACAACCTGTCAAGTCCAAAGATGTAAGCTTTTAAGACTAGATGACAAGTCTACGAAGTTTTCTAACAAATCAAGGAGACGTTACTACAATGTTCAGTAAAGCGATAAAACATACTTAAAAGCCAATGAAAACTTATCTTTAACAATAGCTATAAGATTTCCTAAGAACACGTTTAAAATAAACTGATATCCAAGAAGCTTACAAAGCACATATTTAAAGACACGTAAGAAAGAAACAAACCGTTAAAGTACATAATCCTGTATTATTACAGGATTTCATGAAAGCGTTTTGAACTTTAAAATAGCTCTCCTATAAAGAATGAAAAATGTCTTGTCGTTTTTCGCGTGGTCTTCATTCGTAAAAGGGATAAAGCATGGCGAACGGTAGAATAATTACCGCATGTTGTTATCGGCGATGAAAAGAACCGTCTGCATCCACCATTTTTCAACAGCTGTCCAACAGATCGATATAAATTAACGAGAATTGACGATACTCGAGGCGAGCCAGTCGTTCGTCAATAAGAGAGACGCGTATGATCGTGAAACACACATACCGATCGCTTCAATTTCACCGACCCTTCCGTTGAACTTCAAAAGCTTTCGCATTTTACGTCACGCACCGCGCCGCATCGCATTACGTCTTCCTTTCTGCCGCGTTCACAACGAGATCAAACGAAACGTTGGAATTCGATCGAGCTACCAACGACGAGGGTTACGCTTTCCGGCATTTATTTGCAAAATGGGTCGACCTCGGGTTTGGAGTGGCTCCGAGAATTACTGCAGTGTCGCGAATAACGTATCCGCGATACTTTATATCCCTCTTTTGGATATCGACACGGAGGATGAGGCAAAAGTCGTTACAGGAGAAGAACTGCCTCTGTGAAAGCAATACGGCTACAGAAAAGCAGTTACGGGAAAAGGTAATCGATTATGATGTTGAACGAAACACGCTATTATGTTACGAAATGGAATTATATTTGACATTTATATAGGGTGCAAAAAGATACGCGGTATAATAGAAGCCAGAAGTTGAGAATTTAATGTAAAAGATGATCGGGTATAAAACGCACCGAAACAGGATTATATTTAAGGACAAGTTATAGATGCAATGTACAGGGTGTGAAAAAACACGCGGTACAACTATCAGAAGTTACAAGTCGAAAATTTAACTCTGTCATCTTTTGTAATACATCCAATCAAGGTTTGTTATGTGTTATGTGTCTGCAGAAAATTTGTAAATTTCAGTATCTCAGAGTACGAATAATCGTTATCAGCATAAAAACGACATTTTGTCTTGCACAAAAATTACTAATATTTATAAGCACAGTGTACCAATTTTAAGCTTTCTTTTCTCCTTCATTGCATCGTAACATTATCGGATAACGATATCTCCATCAATTGCTAGAACGAACATTGGTCGAAATTTCCTGTCGATGAAATAATAATTCAGCTGTACATGTAAACAACGCTGTAACGAAGTGCGTCGGTTCGATTGGCGATTTGCGAAATGAATTAATCGCTGTTTACAACAGCACGCGGAACGATAACGGCCGTTTCCAATCGCACGCTTCGGAACATCCACTCGTTGTTATTTTATCTATCGTTTAATCAAGACGCAAACACGGCTAGAAAACGCTGCGGAATCTCGAGCGGAAATATAATGCGAGAATAAAAACAGGAGTAGATAGCCGATAAGGGGGAAGCATGGTTCGTGCAAAAATTATTCCACCTGATAACCCTGAATTAAAACAAGAATACAAAGTTTGATAGTAATGTTTGCCGGGGATTTTTAGTAAATGCCTGAAGCTGGCTTGATATGCAAATGTGGACAAAAATTCGCGGTAGAGCGACGCGACGAAAATGGCGGGACAGTTTTCCGACCGAACGGTGTGAACGCCGCATTATCGTTCCTCGCGACGCAGATACGCGCTTTTCCGCGCGTACACTCGCGTTTATTCGCACAAAGGACGTAGAGCAGCGATATACGTATACACGCGCATTCAACGTTGGCTTCCCAACGAGATCAAAGTCGAGACAGAATTTTGCTCCGGGGGTCTTTAACTCGAAGTTACGCGAGGATCGAGGAGGCCGCATTGTATAATACATACATGGGAATTTCGGGATAAATAGAGAAAATGGATGGGAAAGGATCCGCAGGCATTTCACCAGTGATATTAAAAATATTTTTAATAATACGACAATGCTTCTCGTGTTCGTTGGAATATCTACGGTGACTCGCGACAGTATTTGAACACAGGTAGCACAGACAATTTTCATGCATATATTACGTAACTTCATTAGCATTATAATAAAGCACGACTGTCGTAATTATATTAACAAAATTTGAAACCAATTTAAAAATCTATAGAGAAGCTACAGGATAGTTAATTATCCTTTGTAAATCGTATTTTAACATTACACGCTGCATTACTTTCGATTCATTAACGTAAGAGGATAAACTTCAATTTGTAAATAATTAAAAATCGAACCTTTCAACATAGGCATCATGGAGTTTGAAATTCGTAACAATATTATTTTCAGCATTCTACTATTTTGAAATTTGCAACAACGTTGAAGATTATCATGGGGCTTCTCTGATGGTACCGTACGGAACGTTGGAATGCTATGAGTACGTTACGCATCCCTCGTAAGCATTCTATAGAGATTTCTAAATTCTCAACAATGTTGAAAAGCGTTCCGTACTCTCTCTCTCTCTCTCTCTCTCTCTTTTTAAGAGACCTATGATGCCTTGGTGTCTCGTTAAAATTCTCCAGAGCGTTTCTAAGTTTCGTAAGACAATTTAAAAGTGTCAACATTGTCGCAGAGTACATAATGGTCTTCCTGATGGTCCCGTGAAACTTTAGAACCTCGTGGAAATGCTTTATACTATTCCCAAGTTTCCTAATACAATTTCGATCTTTTCAGTGACGTTGCAAAACAACGTGCCGTAACCCTTTGTATCGCCCTTCTAAATCTTCCACGGCCATAAACCAAATAAATTACAACGTAAAGTGTGAAATTTGAAGTAGAAACGTTATCCGGTCGAACGAAAGAGAACGAACGATATTCTCTCTGTCTGACTTTAGCCGAGTCCTACGCTCGGCCCGCCGGCGTCACAGCTGGCTTGCGCATAATTTGATTCCCGGATTATTTGTATTTAACAAAAGCCCATTTCCTGACGATATTCCACGGTTAAACGTTGCATCCGAGCTAATTTACATCGGTACGGTTGCAAAGCATTGCGCCAGCCAACTGCAAATGGCACAAAGGCCGGAAGGATCTCCGGTGAAAATAATAGTAACAAAGACTGAGAGGCTGAGTGTTAATGCAATTCATGCTCGAAAGTTCGTGCGTTTGAAATTCAATTTATCGGCCGTGTCGCGCGATAATCGAATGAAAATTAAGGGCGAGCGACAAACGGATTGCGAATAAACGTATTTCCTAATGAAAATAATAATACTCGTAACGAAGGAAAAGAGTTTGAGCGCGGGCTAACAGTGTGACAAGAGGAACAAAGGTAGAGAAGGTATGAGTGGTAGGAGAGAACGAAAGAGAATGGAATTATTAGCGTAATTTATGGGTCACAACGGTGCGCGAAATTGAACGTGCCACGGGACCTTGTGCTAGTTATAATTAGCGAGCCAGAAATAGGAGAGGCCATCAATGTTCTTACGGCCATTTACCGCTAATGCAACGTTACCTATGTATATAAGATGCTGTCAGCAAGTTCGCTCACGTTGTGAACGCTCATGCTCGAGAAAGTAAACTTTTCTCCAATGAAAAGCCGTTACCTCTAATGGTCACGCCGCTGGAGCAAGCTTTATCATCGACAGCGCGTTGTCACCGACGATCTTCAAAGGCGGCTCGTCGTATCGACGATGATACCAGGGGCTGTGCGGCAAGTTATATACCCGCCCGTCAGACGCGATCTATTAACTAACTTTCTGATACAATCAGGTTTTATGGAAAACATCTTAAAAACACCTTAGAAACATCTTGGAAAAGAAGCTTCCTACCGCTCGCTCCGTATAATTTCTTCGTTTATTCTTTCCGTTTGTTACACATCTGCGTTAACTGAATCTTTTAAGTCTACCATTCTTCGTACCTTATTCGGGCTAACGCAATATAGACAATTTCGTTAATTTGCATTTTTTTTAAATTCCACGTACACGAAATAACAGATTTTAAAGTTTTATTGTAAAATATATATATTTTTAATATAAACCGCAAATTTTTTTGCCGTATTTCGTTATTTTAGTGAACAGCGAAAAAAATTTAACTGGACGGTAAAAGTATAAACAGCGTAATGTACGCTAGGATCAAAATATCAGTACATCAGTGTGTAATGACCAGGCATTTCATGCATATAAAAGCTGAAATATGACAGAAATATCATACTTGTATTATACTTATCTATTACATAGGCGTTATAGAATAACGCAAACCATTAATTTGCTTTCGCTATGGAATAAACGAAAAGTCGTGGGAATTGAAGAATTGACCTAACGCAATATTATTAAAATTATATAATACAAGTTAATTAAAACGATATAATACAAGTAAAATGCTATACAGTCGGCGTTAATTTTGTAAAAAGCATTCATGCGGTCTTAGTAATCGCAGAAGAAAATAGAATGAAAGCCTGCATTTTAACAAATTTGATAACGCTCGAAGAAATTCTTCGACGTACCCTTTTTACGTAGAAACAAACGAATACGCCATATACAGTTTCGTTGGTGGTTAATTAATGCCATATCAATTATCGGCAGACTAACTACCTTGAAAAGTGCCAATCGAAAGAATGTGAATGATACAACAGATATGTTACCATTTATCCAGGGCTATCCGCCATATTAAAATCAAAACTCTACCGAGAGATTTCCGAATTCGACGTTTTATGGATATTTCGCTCGTTAATTCGATCTCTTTCTGTTCTTTTGTCAGCCATCCAGGAATAATAGCGATCGAAGCGAAAGGTATTTATTCAACGAGCCTCGACACAATGGCAGGGGCTGTATTACGCGTTAAGCGACCCCCATCCAGGGGTTAAGAAAGCGCGACGACCCTTTTTTCCCTCGCCTCTCCCAATTGAGATCACAGTTGATCTATTTTAATGGCGCACTTCTCGCCCGAGACACTCTTGAATCGCCTGGAAAGAGATGCTAAAAGACGGTAAAATTGAGAAGGGCTGAGAAAGGCCGGAAACACGTGGAGAAAGGGAAAGGGTAGGCACCATCCACGCTTATTTCTTTGCGCGGCATCCCCCTGAACGCAGGTCAGGGTTCTTCAGCCCGAGGACCCCTGGCGATGAATCTTGGTACACCAAGTTGTTACGTGGGGGACACCGTCGTGTAAATTCAAAGGATGAGCTTTCTTAGGGTTGGCGACTGTTGCGGAGATAATTAAGGGTGCAAGGAAGCTCCAATTATCTCCATAAAATTGATTGAAAGATTTTTCGTGTTTAAGAAAATTATAGGATAATAAATTATAATTATAGGATGAATATGGAAAATCATAGGATGTATAAAGATTATAAAGTCATGAAATAGGTTTTTTGCTTTCTTCGAACGTAAGAAAGCATCGTACATGGAAACAAAGTCAGTCTAAGAATTCTAGAATCGTCAAATAAAATGATCGTACGTTTGTATTTTTACAATCGTCGATGAAGACTGCTATTATGTTAAAGCGCAGAATGCTTACGTATTTCTCCCAATCGCTCTTATATCGAGGGATTATCAACTACGCGCCTTCTTCGACAGCAAAAATCATCAGACCGTAGAAACGAAGACACAAGAAATTCGAGATCAACATGAAAGAAAATTAATTTCAACTTCCCGATCTCGTTTCTAGACTGGCAAACTCGAAACCATCTTAAAAACTCCCTAACACCGAGCGTCGAGTTACCTCGAATAAGGAACCGAATTCATTTACCTAGTTGCGTACACAATGTCGGGATTATAAATAATTCACGCATCTAAATTTCCATCGTAGCACCACACAATGAACAAAAAAAAAAGACGATAAAGTATCTAACTGGAAAGTGTACAAAGGAACCTCAAACGCTGCGTCGAAAGTTCGCCAGGTCCCCGTGAATTCTTAAAATTTCACTGCTCCTCGGGGTGCTCTCGAAGGGACGGCACTGCACCGGCAAGAAGAAAGGGGTGGAAGCGATGGAGCGTGACGGTGGTGGTGGTGGTGGTGCGTGTACACGTCGCCAGTGTGCGACGCCCGGGGCAGGCCATTAGACGGCGACAATGCGCACCCTTTTCCCGACTTTTATACGTATTTCCGCCATTACTGCGCATTCTATGTCGCAATAAATTCTTTCTCCGTCGCATTAAAATTCTTGAAGGGCATTCTGAATACTTGGCGCGGTGCAACGATATTGATGTCCCTCGCTGGGAACAAAACGGCTGCGCAACCTCCCCCTATTTCTCTTCTTCTATCGTTCGTATCGGCGTAACACCGTTTCGAATCCGCTATTTGCCCCTCCTCGTCCTCGTTTCTTGCTTCTTCTCTGTCCTACACGATAAGTACTCGAGTGAGCAGTGTTTCGGAAAAGAGTACGCTCGGTACTGTGTACAATCACGAATAGAAAATGGAGGAAGGGGTGCCATTAGCAGGTACAGTGTTAACTTTCGCTCGTGCCAACTGTTACACATCGTGCTCTCTGTCTCTATCTTTTCTCTCCTTTTGCTCTGTGTCAGGTGTTCCCAGGCGACGACACAGCCTTCTGACGGCGAGAGCACACGTCGATTGTGGGCTAAACTGCACGCTGAATTTCTAACGCGGCCACTACTCGCAGAAATGCGTTCGAAAAGGGTGTTCTTTGTGCGAAAGGGACGCGCCGCGGCCCCTGCTTTTGTACGCGATGAGAACGTGACGAATTTCGAGTAAAAGCTTCTACATTCGTTCCCCATTGCCGTTCCACGCTCGTTCCTGCCTTGTGTACCTTTTACGTGTTTGCTCGCGTAAGAGCTTGTAATCTGTACTGTTCATGTAAATGGAATTGGGTCTTTGATGATTATACGTATAATTTCTGACGTTATGATACTCATGTGCAAATCGTAATGGCCCGGCCTTTTTCAATTTGCGACAGTACTTTGCATTTTGATACTTTGTTAAATTACACCGCCGCTTTTGTATAATACCACTCACCAGTATCCAGATGCTTCCTCTCGATTCGCAAAATTAATCGTTAAGACTAAATACAGTACTTACTGCCTGTTTATGCAATCAACAAATTGTAAATTCAAATTTGTTATTAGAACATATAACGATAATATGTTTTACTATTTGCTACATATATTACTACCATCTACCATATACGATTTAAATACTTTTGCTTCAGGAATGATTTATGATTCTGAAATGAAAAGATCTGAAGTAACAAAAGAACCTACACAAAGGTTTGGCAATTACAGACACTAGTTTTATTGTTACCTATTATATTTTACAAATTAAACTAATATGTATAAAGAATAAAATTAATACAATTCCATTCATTTATAATCCTCTAACTAAAATACATCTGATAAAAATAAAGTAAATATCCAGATACTATTGAACAGTTGTGTATAATCCAATATATTTATTTCTCTCTTATTCGATAACGTGCAAAAAGAAAGAAAATAGGCTGATGGTCTATGGCTTGGAAGGGATCGTCGAGTCTATAGTTTGATATTTCGTTACTTTCAACGGGACACGAGACGAAAGATGCTCCAATTAAACCGAAGTTTACCGAGAGTAACCCAGCTTCCTATAAACGGAAATATATCGGCACCCTCCGTGGAAGTTGCACGTGACTCATTCTGTTTGCTCGGTTATTTAAACCGCCTTTGCTTAAACCCCACCCACGCCGCGACTCGAAAACTGTTAACGTTTCCTGAATACAAAGCAGAGTTTCTCTTGTGATAGAAGATAGAGCAACAACGAGTGGAAATAGCAATGTAGAGTAGCTAATCTTCCTCGGAAGGGAAACGTTCTACCGCAAAATTTCATTCGCGATCGCTTAGCTTTGGAAACAACGTCTTCAGACTACGAATAATTCTAATTGTTTCAACAGCAGCTGCGGTGAAAGTACAATCTAACCGTACAAAAATTAATCCATTAGAGTTTGAAATTTTCTTCTTATTCTTGATAGCAAATTCGTCTGGAAATGATCGAAATTCCAACACCGTTCGGCTGATTAGAAAACGAGCAGACGATTTAGGAGATTCGTTTAGAATCGAGGTGCTATTTATGTCGCGACGCCTCGATCTTAGACTAGAAAAGAAGGCAACGAGCTTTGCATACTGATGGGGACGCGTTTCGTTTCATTTCGAAGAAAATTGCTCGCAGAGTTCGCCAGAACTCTCACGTGACGTCGTTCCGCCGTGTAAATCGTCGAATCGACGGTCGTCGAACGAGCAGAGAATTTCGAGGAATCAACTCGCAACGAGTCAACATCCTCGAAACATAAAAAAAACTGACCGATTAAACTTTCCATCCTCTAACAGGAAATTGTTTCGCCGCGATTTTAACCATGCTAACGAACATTGAATTACTTAATTTCTCGAAAGCGTTTTTGTTCGAAAATTTCTTTGCGATAATAACAAGCTATTATAATTAATACTCGAATTTGACGAATATTCTTGAAACACAGCATTATTCGCGAAACTCGAGTATCGCGTAGCTCGTCAGACTGACAAAACCATCGGTAGATCGAACACTTTTACCATTTATTCTGTGAAAGCTCTCAACCGCTCTCCACTCGTGCCATTATCACTCGTCGTCATAATTTTTCGAGCACAATCGTCAACAAATTACATCGAAAAATAATGTCCACCCATTCACGTACTATGGTATTTCATTTTTCTCTAACCATCCATGGTTAACGCCTTCTTTCTCAATTTATTCGAACAATCTGCCGCCTCCACTGAAATTCCAGCGAAATCTTGTCGTCTCTTAAATGACGCGACGAGGCTCGCGGTTCGTTTCGTCCTACAATTTACTCGGCCATTTAATTCTCGGCCAGTTTACACGAGAACCGGTGTCCTTTTATGCGACGCCATTGACCGCGAAAACGGCGATAAAAGCGTTCTCTAGCCGGAGCTCTCGCAGCGTCTGGCAGGATAAATAAATATTGAAGGAGCAGACCAGCAGCAGCAGTCGGGGGATCAAAGGATCAAAGGAAAAGAAAGTCGTGGAAGAACCGAGACGTCGGTGGCTGCGAAGTCCGTGCTCGATTAAGTGGAGCTCTCTTCGTTACTGTCAGCCGTAATTAACAATGTACATCCGGAACGTTTAGAAGATAAATGGTAAAAGATTATCCCTAATTATGCCGCCGCCCCTATCCTTTCTTACCCACGTCGAACTTTCATGCAAATTCGAGTTTAATTAAATATCGATTGACGCGACCGAACTCGTTTCTTCTAATAACATCGGAAGACAAAGTTTCGAAGCTGAACGGCTAATGAGATTCGAGAGACTCGTTCGTTCGTTCGTTCGTTCGTTTTTTTATATGCTTTTCCTTCTACCACGATTTCAGTGGTTTGCTTTGAAAATACACGGAATATAAGAAGAAGAAAAAGAAAATGAAGAAAGATCGTCCGTGAGACTAATTGATTAGGGCCAAGGTTCAGGGATGGTCTTCATTGGGTAACGAATAATTGGACGCGATGAAACGCCAAAAAACTGTGAATGCTTCGCCTCTTTTTCGAATCTATACGTATATCCCCGTGTATGGAAGGGTATTCTACTCTCGAACCAAGGGGAATGCTTTCATCTCATAATTACAGCTTCCTTTGTGAGCCCTTGACCCGGAATGTAAATAAGCCAGGTCGAGCCGCCTCCAGGCTACCATTTCATTTTCGAAATAATCACGCGTATTCGCCATTGTATTTTATATCTGACGCTTGCCAATTTTCGTCAGTCGTGCCTCTTCGAACGAGGCTATTACGAAGATCACTTTATATTCTAGATTTTAAGACTATATTCATCGTACCTGAAATTAATCGTTTAGTTAAGTTGCTTGTAGGAAGGTAGCGTAATATTGTTAGAATGTTCGCGCAATTTCATATTTTCGTGGGCATAGTTAAAAGAATAGCAAACGGAGATTCGTTTTATCTATTCAATATTATAACCAATGCGTTACTTTGTATATTTTAATATAATTTGGCGTATTACGTCGTGCATTATGTATTTAATATTTTCCATAAACGCACAGACAGCTATTGCAATTGATTTTGTGCTCTTCCGAAGTTGAATTAAAGCTTCAACTCGTCTACGGAAATTTAGAAAAATTCTGCCAATTGAAACAACAATTTTTCGGCATATTATTTCGTTCTGTTCGGAGAACAAATGCGATGATTACTCGAATCGAAAGTAAAGCTCAACTATCGCGTTCGTTCGACTTGGTCCGAGGTTGAAATTTAACACGACCATTAAGCAGCCTATTACAAATTCCAACGTGGACGGCGTTTTAATTTTCATGAAAAATGTAATTGCTGTCCGGCACTGGTTCTCCAGGATCAGCTGAATTTACAGCCGACCAAGTTGCCGGAAAATTGGCCCCGCCATATGCTGTTATTCGCACGCAGCGAAAATATCTGTTGCGGCTTTCCAATAAAAGCGCGATCGCGCGCGAGCACCGTGCAGAAAACGAGAACGGGGATGGGAAAAAGAAACGAGCGGGGAAAAAAGGAGAAAAAAGAGACAGGGGGAGGGGGTGAAACGCACGCGAACCGTTACGTTGAAACGGGTGAAAACACGGTATTCGTTTAATTGTTGCGAACGAAACAGCATGCGTCGTGAATTATTGTTCGTAAACAACGAGCACAAATTACGTTTCGTGCAGTTTATTTCGCGCGCCGTTACCTGGAATCGTTCTGCTTTAAGATGATTTAATAAAAATGTTAAAGAGAAAAGAAAGAGAAATCGCGACGATGGATCGTACGGTGCTGTTCCACTAATACAAAATCGACGCTGAAACGGTTGAAATTGTTACTATACTATAGAGATCCATTCGTAGAGTTTTTTAATCTTACATATATAACTTATACAGGGTGATTGGTAACTGGTGGTACAAGCGGAAAGGGGGTGATTCTACGCGAAAAAAGAAGTCGAAAATATAGAATAAAAATTTTTCGTTTGAGGCTTTGTTTTCGAGAAAATCGACTTTGAATTTTCGCTCGAAACGCGTGCGGTACGTTATGACGGATCTCACTGTTGATCGTTGTCTCGATGGAAAAATTGAAAGAAATACATTTTTATTCTATATTTTCAACTTCTTTTTTCGCGTAGAATCACCCCCTTTTCGCTTGTACCACCAGTTACCAACCAGCCTGTATAATACAGTACTTAGTTATTGGGCAAACGTATCATATAACGTGGAGGATAGTTTGGAAAAAATTACGTGCGCTGCGAAATATTATTATAAAAATTCTATGATGACTGAGACAAACTACAAGATAGACGTTCATGATAGTCGGCCAAGGGATGGTTAATTGGACAGCTTCGAGCAGCCAGACACTCGAGGAACCGAAGTCATAAGAATTAATTAGGGTCTCCGTAAAAAATGCAGGTAGTTGTTCATCATTCCGCGATCCGTGACGATGACGCTTAACTTGATTGTATCTTTGCGCCCTAATTAATTTTTTACTAACATACATAAACATATGTGTATCATAAGGAGATCCTGAATTCCGAATTCTAACTTATAATTACACGTCTGCACGAATTATTGCAAACGTTAGATCGTTCGATTTGCCTGAAATGAATAAACAGATCGGAATAATACACAGATCTCAGGAACGTCTAAAATATCGAATATTTGAACGGGCGAATAAAAGTGTCTAAAAGACTCTCGTAAAGCATAACTCAGTTTTGATTCAGTCTCCACAGAAACGGATAGAGTATCGCGAGCGATGCTGGATGTCACTGCATCAATCAGTTCCGGACGCTTTAATTTAGAAGCTCGCTACATCGCGAGAGCTACTACATATTCAGCCACGGTGTATCGAAGACTGCTTCTCTATAATTATCTACTAGACAGAAAAAAGAAAAAAGAGTGGCAGGATAAAAGTCGAAGCAGAGTTTGAACACGATATCGCGCGTACAATTTTCCACGAGGAGAACCGAAAGAGACAGAGACGAGGATACATTTTCAAATCAGTGGAGGCTAAAAGCGCTCCCCTATTTTCGCTCCTCGACGAAACGCCTTCGATAACAGACCGGGGGAAAAGCGACGGCCAGAAACGAGCCACAGACTCTCCTTCCCCCTTTGCCCCAGTCCTTTTTTTCCACCCCCAACGCCGGTTTTCCACCCTTCACGAGCGACGCGTAATACCTGTTTCCAATCACGGAATTCAATACGGACCCGATATGCCCGCACATCCGCGCATCTCATATGCAATACCGGATTAATTTACATTCCCGGGGCTCGTTGATCGACGAAAAAATAAACGACCAACGAAATGAAAAAGCAATCTTCACGCGACAATGCGGCGGGAGTTGTGTGTCAGCTTCCTGATTGCTCGTTGACTTGGAAAATCAACTGTACAAATTGCCATCGGTCCGCGGGTAATATATGGTTTCCGTGGTGACGAGCATCGCCGACACGTGAAGAAATCGTTTGCGATATACACTGCTGGCAATAAGTATCAGGATGATAGCTTATATTTATGTTTAATATAAATAATTGTATAGCTAATATAAGTTGAAATGAAATTTACTAATTGCGGGAAAAACAAACTGGAAGCTATCAATATGTACATAAATCATGTACGTTATAACTACGTCATTTACATCTCGACACGATATCTTTGATCTTGTTAATCAACAGTATACTCACGCAAACATCCGGACGAACTTCTCGAACCGGTAGATCCGCTTAAATTTTAATCGAACCACGCAGGTTCCGCTTCCAATTTCAACTACTCGATCTTGGGAAACATGTATAACTAGCTTTACGAAGCCGTAACTATTTCTAAGTTACTGCCGGCATCCAAACGAGCTATGCGATGTCATTACGATGATGCTATAGAATTTGGCAAGTCTATATTCTTAATGACACGTGCAACGTGATTTCCCTGTTAGAAATATAACGATGGTGCATTAACAAATGATATCTTGAAACTTGGAAAGCAGCTAAAGCTACTTAGAAGCGGTATTTAGGGTAAAAAATTATCAAATGATCATAGACCAAGGAAAATTAAAATTCACGTGTACGTATTTATTTAATTTCAAGCTAGAGGCCATGAAATAGACTCGATTTATTGGGCTTGGCAACTAAGCGATTGCGGCTTTAAGTAACTAAGCTTAACGACAAAATCCGCAATCACTTAGTTGCCAACCAAATACAAATTCAAGGTTAAAATTTTTCATTTATATTTATTTATGTTTCCTTGATTAATCTAGACAAGATTTAGATGGAGATCTCTACTGGGATCTAATCAAAGTACTCTTTAATTATGATCTACGTATACGAAATAAACGCGGCAGGTTCCCGGTTCCCAGCGTCGAAGCAGAAAAGTCGATCTACAGTCCATGGTCCAGCTGCCAGAGGACAAAAGCGAATTACCATGGATACAATTCATTAGTATATTAATAGAGAAAACCGGTAGGCGAGACTGAGGGAAATCGGTCGCGATCGCATCGCATCCCCTCGTTAACTCGATTGAAAAGATCCCTTCCCTCCACTTCCACCTTTTCCCATCGCTGGTAATCAGCGACCGGTCGTTTTTAATCGGCGCACGTTTGCCAATTAAACATTAAAATGCGTCGCAATTTCTGGCGCGTCCTGTTTATTATTTCGTTCGCGTTACTTTATATTTAACTCGATCCCGTGGCTGATTGTTTTTAGCGGCGACGCGCCGATTAACTCGCGTCAACGAGTTCGTCGGCTGGTTACTGGTTTTGCCATCGTTATTTGAAGAAAGCGAACCATAAGCCAAGCGTACAGTGATTGGCAAAAGTTCGCAACCAAACTTTATCGTGTTGCTCGGACGTAGCTTTTAAAAATAAAAGTGTTTCGTATGTCGACGTGAAAAGTATTGCGACATGCAGTCCTGATTAAACTGTTTGTAAGAAGAATTTTATTGTGAGTATAATTTGAGTCGAAAGTGATTTTGAGATTGATATTTTTGAATGAATGAAACGCTGTTACAACAGATATAGTTAATAGAAGATAAATTTTCACTGATATGTTAAAGTTACAATTTTATATAATAGAATATCAGAACATTCTCGCAACTACTCGATATCAAAGAGCATAATATACCGCCTAAAAACGGCAACCGGCGGAAGATCGTTCGATGGGAGATTGGAATCTGATATAGGAAGAGCTCACGGTCTTCGAGTACCTGTCTACGATCCGCTATTATTCCCTTACATCTGCAGCGTAACAATGGTTGCTGAATCCTATCAAGATTCAGCAAGTGGTTCGCTGCCCAATTAGAACTTGAAGTACCCCGCCTATAAATAATTAAACGGCACAATACCATAGCGAAAAGAGAGCCAAACCAGCCGAGCCAAATCCAGTTTCACGATAAACCTCGTGCACGTCTGGTAATGCTCGGGCGTGCTTCACATTCTCTTTAAAATATCGGCCGCAATTAGCGATAACGGGTCCCCGATAAATAATACCGGTGACTTGGAGTACGCTGGCATCGCGCAAAATTGCCTTTCGATCGATGAATTTCATTATGTCGCATAATTTCCATGCCACGCTCCAAAGAGGTGGAAAGGGGAAGCTTATCTTGCTGCGCTGATGCAGTCGCGAAGCACCCAGGACAACGACGACGACGACGACGACGATGACGACGATGACAACGACGAGAGAGATTGTAAAGTGTGTAATTGCCGGGACAATTATCGAGGCGATCCACAGCGAAACGAACGATCTCTCGTGTACCATCTTGCGATTATGAAACCAGAACGAGAGACACCGAACGAAGTTTCGCGGAACTCGTCCGTCGATTCCCAAAGTCATTATACATTTGCAGTAGACGATGCTGCCTGGGAAATTGTATTCCGCTCCTTTGTTCTAATAGGAAATATTCCGGAAGCTGTACGTATTCTTGGCGCAGCAATCCCTTCTTTTCGTCCTCCGCTTTGTCCGCCCTCGTCCCTATCCATTACCGTTTTTCCCGGAAACACGAAACTGGGTCTCGGCTACGTAGCATAAACTACATTTTCGTACCTTATTTACATGATCATGGAGCACCTCGTCTCTCGGCTGCATTTTGTATTCTTCGCGGGGCAGCTCACTACCGGTGATTAAGAGAAATTCTGGGATAAATCGAGGCGGTTTCTCTTTCGCGCTCACGACGATCGATTGCTACAGAGGATGGAGATAAGGTTCTTAGAGGGAGAATCGAATAAAATAATTTTTTAAAATAGAAATACTGAGGACAAGTGTCTTTTTTTTGTAGAGAATTGGAAGAAATGGTATATTTTTAAAGGATTCGGGATGAGAGTACTCGGGAATTTTATTCAAAGACACTTATCAAAAAATCGAGAAAAGACCACAAATATTCGTCGAGTATGGTTAATAGCAAAAATTAAAAGATTCTTAAGAAACAATAGATGGTTTTTTCATATAAGAGAATTTCCAATCTTCTTGGAAAGATATATTTTATCTTCTACAAAATTCATTGCAGAACATGAAGAAGGAAATCCTTGGAGGGAGATTATGCGAATCGAATAAAACAATCTTCTGAAATAAAGAGAAGATCGAAGACGGGTATTTCTTTAGAGAGAAATGAACTGTAGTTTTCAAAGGATTCGAGATTAAAATATTCTGCAGTTCTATGTAAGAATGTCTACCGGATTTCATAAAATCTTTGTCAAATATGGTTAATGGTAAAATTAGAAAGTTTTTAAATAACGATCGATCGCAATCAATAAGAATCCTCTTTAATGTAAGGAAATTCATTTCCTTTCTATCAAGTTCGCTCTCCGCGAAGTATCTGGCGCAAAACTAAAATCACTGGGATCTGTAACAAGCGATAGTTTCTGAAATCTACTTTATCATTACGATAAAACTCGGTCGCCATCGTTGGTAGAAGAAAATCAATCAGGTTCGAGTAGAACTTCTGTCCCCTTGTCTTTCTTGATAACGCGGAAACACAAGTTTTCTACGTAGAACAGCGAAACTTGTTAAGATATCGACAAAGATTGTATCATAAGCGTGGAAATTACATTTGAAACTAATTGCCGTCGACTTCTTTAAAACTTGTTCATGCCAAATCCGAAGAACGTCCGAAACTCTTCGTTGAACTCCAAAACAGAAATAGAACTCTCAAAGCAGACTCGCGGTTAAGACGAAATTAGCCGCTGTTCACGGTGAAGCAAGCCAAACTAGGGCAGAAAATTTGTCAGCCAGGCAAAATCGAGAAATTAACGCCTTGCAACCCTGTGAATTACAAGAATTCTGCGTCCCAAACGAAACAATGAACCCTTGCAAATTAGAATTCCACCAACGTGCAGAAGCAACACTCGAGGATGTAAATTATAAGAACTGCTAATTACGATGGTCATTGTGAGAGGACCGTTACAACGACACTTCAAAATTATTAGAAGTCCTGGGTGGCACGAAAAATATTCTTCAACAATTTCAACGCACCGCTGATTCTTATACGAATTTATATTTTTTTAGACGCAACTGAAAAGGTAAAACTTAAATAAAAATTCGTTTCACTTATTCAAGATTGTTGAGGTTATTCGATGTGTAAACGGAGAAAACTTGTGGATAAATTGTAAGGCAAAAAATATATTTAAATAGCAGTGTAATTATAAGTAAGAATACAATTTGAGCTTGTCCAGATCCGCACGCTAACTGTGTTACCCAATAACTGAAAACCCCGAAGCCAACGTCGCCTGTCTACTGTTTATGGTCTGTCTTTGTCGCAGTCTTTTGTCTACACGCTATCGATGGCTTCAGTGCTTGAGAAAACTAAAAAGACCAGATGTAGAGTTTTCTTAGAAGTGATAATCACTTCAACAAAGATTAAGACCAGTAATCTACTTATTCTGTATATATTCGTATATCGTACGCATTCTGTGCATTTTTCACGTAAATTTCATCTACATAAATGCATAGAAATTCTAATTACTAAATTGTTATATTATTGACATTTCGTATCCTACTTTGAACATTTCCTATATTTTCTTCTATTGTGCGCCTTCTATCTTCTTCGTGCAGCTTTAGGTTTCATATAGGTGCATAAAAATCCACAATTTCATTATTATTCGTCGTTATATGTTATTAATATTATCTGCATCTATAGTTCCCATCCTAAACAACGGCCCCATAAAGAAACGGATAAATTTCGTTTCTGAGACGCGCAGCTCGCTCGAGCTTTCTTCTTCTGGTCGAGATCGTCGCGCCAATCGTTACGTCTTCGAATATAATCCGAATAACCGGAAACTCGGTTTTACGCTTGCGTACGCGTCACCGTGTGCCGCTCGTCGACGTCGCTCTTAAACGAACTGCGATTGTCATGGATGTTCTCCGGGCTTGGTACATACGTTCCGCTCGATTCCTGCGTTACATATATGTATATATATATATGTGTATACATATATGTGTATTTGTATATATATATGCATACGGCTCTGGGCCGCGTTAACACGCGAACAATCAGGTGTACACGAAATTTACACGGGTGCGCTTAATGTGCCCGAGCGAGAGGAAACCAGCGTGAAAAGCTGTTTGCCAAGCCCCATTGTCGTAGACACGGGAGTACGCGCGCGCGTTAAATATTACGTGTGCACATGCACACGATGGCACAGGTGTAACATGCACCAATCAGGAGCTCGCGGATAGACGCTGTTTCCGGGCAGCTGCTCCCACGAGCGCGTCGTATCCGCTCGTGGAAAGAATTCGCCAAGATTGGTGCCTCCTTTCGCTGCAGATTGGAAGGTAGGAGAAGGTAGGGTGATGAAGGAGGGATCGAGAGCTGGAATCGAGAAAATGTTGGACTTTAAGTAGGCTAGAGTGGTCGTTGAGAATGATTTTGGAGTTGAAGGAAGTTTTGCGCTTTGATGAAGTTTGGGATACGTTGGAAGAAAGTGGGAAACTCAAGGAAACGATAGGTTTGAAGGTAGGTTTGTGCAGGCGAAGGTGATTGTTCGGAATAATTGTATAGCTCGAAGTTTCCGAGTTTTGACAGAACTTATATGGTATAGAGCAAGAAAAAGCGAATGAGTGTTGAATCGGAATGGACGAATTGATGCTTTTCGGGATGAATGGCCAAGGGTGGATGTTGTGGGTAATCTTCAAGTCGTGAAACTACGAGATTTGATGAAAGTTAATTAGTGGAAGGAAAAGGAAAATGTGACCTAGAGTCCAGAGGAAATAATAAGTTTAAGGGTGAGTTTGAGTGGACAGGAATAGGAGTTGAGGTCGGCATTGGAGTTGTAACATTATAAGATTTGATGAAGTTTGTACAGTATTGCGAACCTCTAAACTTTCTGTTGCTCTATAAACTTTTATTTTAGTAAAACTAATTAAGAATGATTAAAATCATAGAATTTTCTGTTTCGTCGGAGGTCGGAAAGAAACGAACTACTTTGTTAATTAGAACTCTGATTGAAAGAAATTATTAGAAATACAAAGTTTGACCACTTTAAAGGCACAAGGGCTACATGAAATATATTTTTCACAATTGTTGCAGATGGAACGAAAGAATTCCCTGATGAACGGTGGAATGAAATCGTAATTGGATGAAACTCCTTTTGTAGCGGCCACTTCCACCCTCCACTCCCCTCTATCTGGCCATCATCGCCCCGTCTCTGTCTGCCTCTTTGGATTCTGGCAAGTAAATTGCATTAATTAAAGCATATGCGAAACACGCCGGTGTCCTAATGAACTGAATCCGGGTAATTAATCGTAACGATACATTGTTATTCGTGACAGACACAGAAGCCGCTGTGTAATTCTTACGCGTCCGCGATCGAAATCGGATTGCAACGGGGCGCAACGGCCGCGCCAGATTTAATTAACGACATTAACGAGAGAAAGCGTTGACGTAAGCGTTCTTTCAGGGCTGTGGCCAGAAATCGCAGGATTTAAAGCTTAATGCAATCCATGATGAAACTTTAAAAGCCATTTTCCAGATGGTATTTAATACACTAGAGAATTTCTGAAGCTATTATACGTGTATATTTATCGATTTTCTCTTTTTATAAAAATGAAAGAGAACGAGAGAGTTTTAGTTCTAGCTATGGATAAAACATTCAATTAAAACATTAAAACATAATATATCTAATATTGTAGTATGTCTAAAGTATGGATTATCTTGATCTTTCGAATGTTAATAGAATTAAAAATTGCGAAAGAAATTGTAATTTTAAATTAGACACGACAATAGCCAGAGATGCGACAAGATACGGCAAGTCAGGAAAAATCCGAAACCCAAGCACGTGCGACAAAAAAGTTCCACAATTGCATCCACGATACTTTTAAAATACTCTTCGCAATCTTGTAATTCCCGTCAAAACTAAAAGCAAGAAATTCCAATTCTAAGCACGGATAAAACATCTACAAATCCAACAAAATCCGTGAAATCCCTCGGCTGCTTTTAAAGTACTAAACAATCTCCGCGACACGACTGTAACAAATTATCGAGATTTTCCAATTGTCCATAAAATTGCAAATAAAACGAATCGGAATAGAACGAGGCAAGAAAAGAGGAAATTCCAATCTCAAATATCCACGAAGAAAATATCCAAGAATTCATCGAAATCCACAAAGTCTCTCGAAAAGGCGCGATACGTCCCGAATAGAGGTGTTTTAATTTGGAAACGTTTCTTCGCCGGGTCCATCGAGCACACCATTATGATAGTCCAATTACGAGATATTGCCTCTCGGAGTTGAAGTGTTTGAGGAGTGCTGGTCGCGGCGGCGGCGGTTCAATAGGCACTCGAGGAGAGCTTGAAGACCCTTTCACCGTTCGAGTCCTGTCCGATCGTAAGTTATGAAACGCTGAATTTCCTAATTAATTCACCCTTTCGACTCTGACGAGACGAGGCGAAACGTTCGGCTTGCTCTGTAGCGTGGCGAATTTCTTTGTAATGTTATTTTAACGAGGAATTGACCAGGCGAATTCTTAACGAGAAGCAATCGCGTATGGAAGAGAGATACTTATTGGATTTCGTTTAACTCGCCGATTGAGTTGGCTACGAAGCACACGACGAGTTGTAAACCGTTTTAGGAATAGATACACGCAAGGAAAAGTATCAAACGAATCCTTTATAGCAAAGAATGGAGACATTGGCTTTTTGTCGGTAATGTGAATGACGCGACAAATTTGGTTTCTTTATGGAATATTTTTTACTTTTATAGAAGAAGCGCGATCTGTACGTTTCGTTTTATCAACTAGGTATCACGTATCACGTTTCTTTTTGTTTGTTCAAAATACACGTATATTTTTTTTAAACTCAAATATAACGTTCAGAATAATTAAAAAATACTTCGAAGGATTCTATCGTATCAAATAAACAAAAAACTCCTATATTGTGTTATGAATTCCTACGGGTCAGTCATCGAAAAACATATTGAGCTACAAAAAGGATGGGTACAAAAATCGAAATAATATAATAAACGATTCTTCAATCGTTTTGAATAATGTGATAGCCTTAAAGACGAATCTTCAAAAATATATCCTATATATATTTACTACTAACGATAAGATTTACGATACATTTAATGTCCCTGTATAGTGATACCTGGAAAAAATATTCCTCAAAGACCTACGAGAGTCATAAAAAATGATATACAATACGTTAGCCAGGCGTATCGCTGAACAATCTCTCGTCGAGGTAAAAAGCACGGCAAAGAACTCGTCGTTGAAAAATGCATGCCACGATAATTGGTCAGGTATTCGCGAAGCATTCCACGACATTCGCCATGCGCGCAGATATCTTTTATGCAGGGCGTTTCAACTTTCTTCCGAGGGCGAGTCGCACGGAAACAGCAAAGTTTTGAAGATCTGGATCAGCTTGAGATGATCAGGCAAAGGGGAGAAACAGTTAGGCTAGGAACTCGCGATCGGGACATTCCACGAAACTCGAAGAAGGCAGTAGAATTCAATTATAAAACGTTGAAGCGCGATTGAACCCTGAATGCTGAGGAATTTTAACAACGCCACGTATTTCGACGTAGTGGACGCTCGATTCGAAAGCGCCTCGAGGAATCAGAGTGCTAGTTTCGCTCAGACGCTTTCGTCCTTCGCTTCCCTCTGCTATCGTATCGTTTTTAATTTCTCTGCAATTTTCTCTCGCCTCGGTGAACATTCGTATATCTTTAAAAAAACAAAACAAAATGTAGTAAATGGTAGGAAAGTTGCGTAAAAATTAAAAGAACTAGAAACAATCTCTACGTTACTCGTCGCGCGATAGTAACTCTGGTGCCGTAGCAAGGTTTTCTCGTTCATCAAGAAACATCGTAATCGAGTTTGCACTTTCTGGAGAAAAAAAGAAAAGAAAATGTGAGATTGCAAAACCAGAAGACGCGAATTCAGTTATCCACGGTGAAAGAAAGGAGCTCTGTCGTTTCGAAAATTCTAGGAAATTTCATTTCTGGGATGGAATACTTGCAGTTAACGAATGACTGAAAGTACCCGGGTCAGAGCTGGCTTATCTCGTGCCTTTCCTGCGGCTGGAATATACCTGTATTATTTCCATGGTTGGCAAATGATTATTCAGAACTCGTTCCACGATGATTATTCATGTTATTCGTTTTGCATTTCCAGTATAATTATATGTATACTCGTTCCTAATGGTCTATTTGCCGATCCAACATTTTAAACACCTGCGCGAGATGATTATTGAAATATTCGAATAATTAATTTTCCACTTGTTATTGTTGAAAACCGTCTGCGGTTCCATTTCACATAAAATTTATCCTGACACGGGTAAGAGCGTAAAGCAGCAATGTTTAATCCTAACTGATTATTAGGTTCGTGCGTATGAAATGTTTCTCCGAAGTTTCAATTTGATGGGATAATACTGTTCATTTAATTTTGTTCGATTAAATCGATTACAAACACATAAACGGTGTAACATAGAAGGGGAAAAATTAGATATAAATCGCGTGTATTTCATTTGAAAAATCTTTATAATAGAAATGTGGAAAACTATTTAGAATGAAACCGCCACAGCTGCATTCCAAGAACCAATGACTCTTATTAATTTGGGATAACGGAGCTAATTAATCGTCGAGAAAGTATATTGAATGGCGTGAAAATTAGTTCGGTTAAACGGTCAATAAAGAAACCACGCGCAACAAAAATTTCATTTAAAATAAACATTTCATACGCGCCAAGTTAATAGATGAAAGATTTAAAACAGCAGCTCCATATTTGCATATAAATTTTAGCGATCAGTTCCTCGAATAAAAGCACTGCGTGTAATTAAATCTAAACGAATGCCAAAAATTTCTCTCTTGAATTTCCATCGATCTCAAATAAAACGAAAAATTCCTGTTCGAATTCCGGTCACATAATTTCATCGCAGAACATGTATTGTAACGCAATTATCGAAGCTTTCGGTCGGAATTTTTTTGTGTTTCGATCTGTATGCACATGCAGATGCGTCTTTGTGTTTCGCGAGGTTTTCTGGGTCGCGCGCAATTTGTCCTCTCGCGACACGGAAAAACCAGATGTTGCAATCTGCGACCCCCTCGTTTCAATTTCACGAATATCGCCAGGTTCTTACTCGTGCGACCTGAGTACGCGAATAAGCACGTCTGATCCGTTTCTTCGCTCTGTTCCACACCTTTGTCCATTCGCTGTGCGCGAAACTTTCGCTCCAATGTCGCTATTATTAAAACTCCACCAACCTGGTTCATGCGAACTATGGAATCGAGCTTCTGTCTACAGACAAGCAAGTTGCAAAGTCGTTTCGAAAGACGGTACAGGCAATTTTCAGTGCAGGTGATCCTAGCGTTGAAATGTACAAATGGATATTTTGTGGTTTCATCGGAAAAATATTTGAACACTTGTGGAAACCTACTTCGAATATATCGTATTATTACGTATAATTAAAATTAGGGACAAAATTAGAGATGCTATTTGTGAATCACGAATGATCACGTTCGTTTCTAATTACAGTGAGATTTCACAGAGATTTGTGATTTTCCGTGATTGCTTTTCGTTCTCTCAAACCATAACCATTCTTTACGCGCGTCACACAACCTGTATACTTTGTATTAACGATATCAAATGAATGTTACGACAGGAATCGAAAGGAGGAATTGATATTTTATTCTTTGAGATATCGATTCAAGATAAAGAAAAGAAAAGTAAATTATTTTCTACTTTTAATATTACAGTTACAAAGTAAATTTACATTATATACAGATATTTTTCTGCAAGCTATATTGTAGTGTTCTACAAAAAATAATTCGATCAAGATCAAGGATTACGACCATAGCGAGCAAATCTACTCGAGATAAGAAAATCATGTTTACGGCCGTGATACTGGTCACTATGATTTTATAGTTCATCTCTAGTTAAAATAGTCTAAATTCCAAATAGATTTCTCATAGTTTTAATGGCAATAATAATATAAGGGCACATATATATGGTGTAAAATATTTAAACATGAAAATTATGATAGTAAGGGAAAGTTTGAAACGTGACCTTTTTGTAGAAAAAGACGAGATGAGATGAGAAGAGTAGAAAGGGTTTTTTCAAGGAACAACATTTGAAGGAACAGTAGCCCGGTTCTAAGTAAAATAAATACCATCTTTTATTAACGCAACATAGAAATCTACGAAGCGGTACGGATTGGTTTCGACGAAACATTCGAATACATATACATGTACTTACATATGTACCAAATATGAATTCGTGAAATTGGCGCCGTATGGCTTACAGCAGAGTCGCTTATGGTGCAAATCCGAGGCGGCTGCAGACCATTCAATAATCCCGATGGAACTTACATTTTGACGTTACATTTCCATTGTTACTGTTTTATTGTTACATCAAATTCTCAATCAAATTTTGCCAATCCGAGATTAGATTTACATTACTACGATCCACAGATATTTCGATTAAATAGGTTGATGCATATGCAACGTCGTTAATTTAACCATAGATTTAATTGAAATAATTCAATTAAAATAATACGATTAAGCAATTGTTCGGGCTTCTCCTTTATAATTTCTTTATTCTGAAACAATTTACGCGTTGAAAAGTTATTCAGGTATGCGTTTGAAAGGATGTGGCTATCTCCATTCGTCTTCTGCGTGTCGCTTTACATGCAGAACCCATTTATTCATCTTTATTTTTCCAACTTTCGCTACGTGACGAATAATCACAGAATAGCTTTACGAGATTTCATTTGAAATATTGCCCCTCTTTCTGTTTGTCGTGGATTATTTTTCATATAATCTCTCTTAAAATATTATCGTCTTCTCTTGATACTGTACAACTCAAATATTTAACCATAACATGGTCCGCCATGATACCACCAACGCTCTACGTTCAACCGACCGAAAATTCTCTTCCCTTTATTAACTTTCAATCCCGCTATTGTAAAAAGCATCTAATTAGAAAGAATGATTGGATTAACCTATGAAAAAGCCACTTTTCACGTACGACCACGTAATCCTATACAATCCAAATATTTAACCATAACATCCCCTTTTCCAAGATCTGGCCACGACTCAGCGTCAAACCGACCCGAGCTCACGACGAACGTTAATCGAATCAAGTATCCCCAAACAGCATCAAAACTCCATCAGCCTGAAAACCGGAGACCTGGCCGAATTACTCGGCATCCCCCTCGAGTCGGACGACTCGCCCTTTCCGCTGTCCCGCAGACTCGACCTCGGAAACCGATGCGCCTTCCCTGTACAGGCAAACTGACACGGTTGTCAGCCGCAAAGCCCGGTTCTTCCGTTTCTTGCTACGGGAAACGCGACAGGGTAATTCTCGGGCAGAGGCGTCTCCTGTTTCGCAGATTAATATATCGCGACAGAAAAGGAGGGAGGGATTTGGCGTCGGTGGCGCGGCGTTTTCGTGGTGGTGACGCAATCAAGCGGCCTCGGCTCGCGGCTTCTCCGTCGGGCGAACGCGGCGTGATTAATTAATCGCAAATGTCGTATCGAAATTTCCGAAATTACCGGATGCAGTTTGCGTTCCGGCGCGGAGCACCTGGCGTTAGGAGGCAGCGTCGATCAACACACAGGGAGAGCAAGAGGTTGCGAGCGAAGAGGGAGGTCTGGGAACTTCAAGGGTTTCGCCAAGTCGAAGGAGGCAGGAGTCGGAGCCAGCTACACCGGAATCCGGGCGCGCGCTTAAATATTAACAGTGTACTCAACGGATACATTAGTAACGCGGGAACAACTTGTATATATACACGCTATACAAGAGCGGAGGTACAAGAGAAAGAGAGAGAGAGAGAGAAAACGAAGAAGGGGATACAGGAAGCGTGTACAAGTGTAGGTAGATACAGTTTGGATCTCCTGCTCGGTTTTACCTAACGTCTAGACTCTCGACGACCGTCTAGAGGCGGTTGTGGGAGGTTTAGCCGAACGCCTTGTGTGACGGAGTCCTGGGTAACAAGAAACGTCAAAGGAACTCTTGGCAACGGCTTAGAAACCAGTTTGTGCGCGCCATCGGAAACGTATACGTATATAATCGACAAATAGCGGTGCTTGGGTAATCGCTGCTATCGAACATGTTTGCTTTCCCTTTACGTACGCGCGTTCGCGACCCGAGAGTCCGTGAAATTAAAAATTCGTCAGTCAACAGGAATAGATACGGCATACCTTTATAGAATCATTTCGTTTGAGATTCGATTGAGAGATAAGACGTATATGATTCTTCTTTTCCTTCTTCGGTTTGTTCCTTTTGAAGCGTGTTTAGGTCGTGGGAGGAAAGGAATTGGCAAAATGTCAAAAAGCGAGGCAAAGCCGTACGACATGAACTAAGCGTCGCCCTCGAAAATGCCTACAAATTGCACGCAGTCTCTGAATTATACAGACGGTTTTGCGTGCACCGTACACGAAGTTTTGTAGCTATATAATTCAGTTATCATAAGCTATGCCGCTTAAGTTACTACCACCGCCAGATGTCCAAAATTGCGGTACACGCGTGTATATTTCGCGGCTGGTTACGCTTGCGCCTCTACGTCTCGCGGAGATGGCTTAATAAAACAAGCAGGGATCCGTGCTCCCGAATAAAATCGTCTACACAGCCGCATCTACCGGTTTAATTGCAACTACTAATATTGCCTTAATCAGCCGCTGCTACCGCGACTCGCGACCATTCCCTTACGAATATCTTTCTTCCTGCGGCACGCGCTTAATTGGCATATTTAACGCCACGAGAAAAGCTAATATATCTGACCCTTAATGTCTTCTCTGTGTTTCACTAATTACCTAGAAATCCTCCACGTAAGAGGACTTTATAAAAAATTTTACGAAAAGAAGATGTTTGTGCATTAAGATTTGAAGCTGAATCTTGAATCTTTTCTCTTTCCAATTGTGTTTTCCGAGGTCCTTTCTCTTTCTAGATATTGGGAAATTGATCTTCCGTATTATTTGAATAGAAAAGAGTCCTCCAAAGAGTACGAAAGATTGAAATACGTAGAGATGACAAACACTACTAAAAGTTACGTAGGACAATTTGAAAAGGCAACAAATATACCAAATGTATCAGGATTCGAGTAAAAGAATCAGGATTAAAGCAATGGCGCTTATGTATACAAGAAAAAACGAACAACCAAGACAACATCGATTACCGAGCAACAACTCAAGAAGCATCAGCGCAGCGTGAATACACGTCCGCATCTTTTTGCAACGATTTTTTACCAAAGACACTCATCAGTGGAACGTATCACCGGAACAGAACGTTCCCGCTTTTCCTTTTTTCTCCCTGACAACGTGAGACACACGAGTTACGCTCGACGACTTTCTTTTTCCCCCCTGTTCAGCAAACGACGTTGAAACGAATTTCCGCTAATTGCCGGTTTATTGGCCGCGCGAGAGCTGCGCGAAAGAATGGAGACGAATTATTTCAGCCAGGCCGGCACCGACGACCGATCGTTATCCTGTGTCGGTATTGATTTCATTAATACCGCGAACCGGCTACCTGTGTGACTACCGCGCCGCGAAACAACCGGCCGTCTCATTAAGCCGGGCGACGACCATTTTAATCTTTCCACTTTTATCCGGTCTCTGTGCATCCCCGGCGAACGTCACCGTGACGTTTCCCAAACGAAACACGAAACGCCATTGGCAACGGTGACAAGCGTACGTCTATTCGAGTTACACACCAGAGTCCAGGTTTAATCTCATTTGCCGCGGAGCTCGATGCGAGGATCATCCGGGAACACGGTACCGCGTGTTCCTGCCTCCGTCGCCTTTCCGATCGCTCCGAATATTGCACAGCACCCGACTAACGGGACAAATGCCCCGTGAAGCGAATGACACCCTTGGAGGATGACTGAGATTGTATAAGAATAATAAATTTAATAGGGACATGTCGGATTTTGATGAATTTTTATTAGAAATTGGGGGATGATCGTGTTTAGTAAACGAACTCTGTTATTAATTTAACTTTCTTGAAGGTTGATCTATTAAGGGTAGGTACATGATACGATATTTTCGAGTTAATTGCAACGATATATCGGGTTAAATTTTCCGGCAGATTTTATGTTCCGGACAAAAATTTCGTACTTTTTCAATGAAACTCTCATCTTTCGAATTAATATTTCATTTATGATACATATATCTTCTTCGGTTATTAATATACTATAGTATACTATTCTGTGTTATGTAGCTATTACATTAATACAGGTATAGTTACAGGTATTTCGTAGCTGGAATACTAAAATTTATTGTAAAACGTTAAAACATATTGCGTTTATGTGTTTACATATCGTATGCAGCTCTCTTTACTATGCTACATGGCCAGTCGAATATCTGCATTTTTTTAAGTTTCATTTTTATTAAAGAGATCAAATATTATACGAAGGAATAAAATATTTTTTATCCAAAATATCGCTATATCGTCGGTTGGAAATCTGTACTTGCAAAGTTCGATTTTCACTGGAACTCGAGTTGCGTTTAATATCGCAAACGACGAAATTAGGCATTTTTTCGCTAATATGTCGCAGAACTTAAGAAATTTGAATATGTAAAATATAAAATATTCCGTGGAAGGGTCGTAGATAGAAGGGAAGTTTCGAAACGTAATGCACCGGAACCACATGTGGAACGATAAGTTGCATCACGATACGCGGTATACCAGAGGCGCACAGATTATTCCGAAACATTTGCGTACGAGTTTCGAGTCGCGAGCAGCTACTCTAAATTGCATCAGATCCCGGCGTTTTGCATGAACTCGCTGAGGAATCAGTTTAGCTATATATTCTGTCCCCATACAGTTTTCGTTACGCAGTGATTCGAGGTGGATGGCCACAGAATCTAATTTTGATGGTAACACTTGGTCCTAGTCCAGTGGACATTATTTTAACGAGACTAGAGATAATTGTCGTGATATTTATAGAGAAACGTCAAAGCAAGACACTTTGAGATACACTACAATTGGAACTTCAAGTAAAATTACTCAACAAGAGACGAAATCTAATTGTAACTCCAAACATAATATCTCGACGCACATCTAAACCAAATAATCAAATGTCGTTAAATCATAAACCAGACAAAACTTGACATTTCTAAAAGCTTTATAAAGTCAAAGACCAGTCAACTACCGTCTAAATCTCATTTTCCACTTGCACGAACTTCCATATCTGCACTTTTAACTCTAATTGTCCGTCATTTTTACTATTCGATTAATCAACATTTAACAGACATTATCTTTTACAAATATGTATATTCTAAGAATATCTTTACAATTTGTAGAACCCTTTCAAATCTCAATTTCTCCTTTGACAATTTTCAATTGGTATTAATCATCTACGTATTTCTAGCTTCCTCCCTTTTCCTCTATTATAGATAAAATACGAAAGTTTACTTGTCATCATCGTGAAAATACATCAACGTCGAACGCGTCACGTCGTCTATGAAACTTCGTTTCATAGGAGAAAATCATAAAATTTCGATGAATCGTTCAATCGCAAACCATAATAATTTACAAAATATCCTGGCGCCATCGAGCTGCTGCATTTAGAAATTAACGAAACCAACTGAGCCTAATATCATTAACCGATCGTAAAATCTGTAAACCGGTCAACTTGCCCGTTAAAATTCACAAATTTGACTTTGATTAGCCATGCAATCACGTTGAATCATGATCGAAAGTATCATCGACGCGGCTAAAATCCACTGCGCGCGGACTCGTCCTGGAATCTCGACGCGCGGGAAAGAGGTACGCGACAAATGGATAAATCGATTACGTTAATCCAAAGCTATCGACCTGCGTTAGGGGTTTATCTGTATCGATTTCAGGGCGCAGATAGAGAACAGAGTACGCGCACATACGTATAAATAATGCCGCGCACATTAACAATCGGTAATAACATACGTGCCTCTGAAAGCTACATATGGGAGAGGGGCAGCAACCGAGGGACGCAAATATTAATGATCGGTCCCCAATGAACTAGGAATACATAATGCCTATTTGCATGACACCCGGACCACGCCAAGCTTAGTTAATCATTCGCACGCTCTGATGTTTGCTGATTCGGCATTGCTTACACACGCGTTCCCACAAATCAGCCATAGGACTCGCTAATAAATCGATGGTCATTTAATACTTTATGGAATTACTAAGAATGGGTCCCGTACGGAGTGTACTTAGCTGATTAATTCAATTTTTGTCCCTAGTACGTTCTCTCCGAGATTCTCTCCGATCGTAGGTCCCATGTTGTCCCATAATGAATTTTACAAAGGAAAATTCGAATCGAGCTGAAACAACGATCAGCAGATTGAAGATTTTTATGAATCTGAGAAAAATTTGAAGTTGTTGCATGGAATATGCAAGTATATATATTAATACATTTAAAGTTCAATAAAGTAAAGTAAAATTTGTGCCTAATTTACGCTTCTTTAATTATGTTCATAAACATATTGCGACGGTTTGGTAATTTCTGTGCCAAACATTAATCGTGAATTCTAGCGTTAACATAAAGAAATTCTGGGGATATAGGGTCGATCGATTTGACTTCTGGGTCAATCAAGAGGCAACGTTTAATTCTTCGCGTGTATTAAATCGCCAAAATGTACTAGAAACTGATAATCGAATATTCCAATAAAAGTTTCAATGTCTTATTTTACCACTTAGTTTTACCATTGACGGGTATGATTGATTCATGAACAATCCCATTCGCAGAATTAAATATTGATCTGCATTGTAATCGATTAAATTTATATAGTATCTCACCCGAAATAATGAATCTTATGAAAAGTGCTTGCAATTGAAAGTTCATATCGTGAGAAATTAACAATTAAAACGTAAATACTTGTCTTCTATCTCACGGTAGAATTACTGACGAAGAGTAAAGATATATCCGACAAAACATTTTATCCTGTGTTTCGTGTATTCCGATCTGAGTAATTATATCGCATACGTAAACGCGTTCGTATCACAATCGAACAGAAATAAACAAAACAAAACAGGACGTCGGTACTATATCCGCTGTTTATTCTGCATTCGACTCACGTAACGTAAAGTAAACGGAAAAACTGGATGGAAATGTTTGCTGACGTCATTAAATATTAATTTTACATTAATTTGCCCTCGCGTTACGATTCGTATTTGCAAATCAGAACGGAAAAAATATCAGTAGTTAATTCTGCGCGTCCGAAACCAACCCTCTTTCGTCTATCCAGCTCGATCCTCCATATTGAGATAGATCGAAAAAAGCCGGTTTGATGCATTATAATTCGTTATTGTCGGTTGACAGAGCGACAAAAATATCATTTCATTCCTCGCGTGAACGTCGGTAAACACGAAATGGAAAATTCCTGTTCCCTTGTAAAAAAGAATTTGTCAGTATTTACCATTAATATTGGAAAAACGACTGTGTGCTTCCGCTGATTTTAGTATTACTTGACGAAGATGCAAAGGAGAAAATATTAAATACGCAAGGGGTGAATCTCACAAACGTATATAGACAATTATTTCACAACGAATACAAATTGTATGGAGGCGGTGTTAAAGCGAATAACATCAGGAGAAGTGAAACTAGAGGACGAAAGGATAGGGAGAGGGAAAACAGGATAAGAAAGGAAAAAAGGAAGGAAAGAACGAAAGGATAAAGAAAGAATTTATTAGTTGATTGCATTGTTCGCTGCTTATACTCTTTTCAGGATGAATTATATCTCAGTTTGTAATCCATCATACAAACATTATAATGTCGTACGTATATCAAACTTATCGCGTATGTGCATCACCGTGTGAATAATTCGACTTAATGTTATAATTTACACGCAACTTCACTTCCACTAACTGTAGCTTTTAAATAAAAACAATTGACACACAGTAAAAGCTCCTGTGCAGTAAATAGAGTTTCAATTGTATTCAAGGTCTTTTTTCTTACCATTTGTTCGTCACGTTATGATCAAACGTTCATAGAACGAAACAACGTTCTAACGAGTGAAAAACGCAGCGATAACGATCGCGAAACATAGGTTGGAGGCAGGAAACGGGGCCAGAAATCCCGGCGATTTGCACGCGATCGTTCGATTAGTGCGCAGGGACGCGCGAATCTCTCGCGAGTCCAGCGTACCATTTTCAAAAACGAGAAGCTACGAGGGCCGGGGATGAAACGAACAAACAAATCGAAGAGGAGACGCAACAATCGAGAGATAGGACGAAAAAAAAGAGGTAACAGTAGTAGAGGACGGAAACGAGATCGAACATTTATGCGAGAACAATTGATACGGTTTTCGGCAACAAATTCGATAACGTGTATCACGAGCGCATGAAGTGGCGTTATGCGCGTGGCGTAATGGCCATCGAAAACGGTACGAGGGAAAAGTAATCGCGCCCTTTTTAATTACCTACCCTCCGATAAAAAGGGAACAAAGGTGTAAAAATATTTACGAACAAACAGAACGACATTGAGAGAATGTCGACAGCTTGTATCGCTATGCGGAAAATTATTCATAAATGTTTTACTTGACAAAATGTCGAGTCCCGCTACAACCGCCATCGTATTTGCTTTATTTATCCTGACAAAGGAAGGAAGGAAAATCACGCACGTGCAACCCTCGTAAGTGTAGAATTTTAATTGGCCCACGACCATGCAATTAATTCCGTTAGCTCCGTTATTTGTGAGGTCGACGCCAGTGCCGATTATCGATAGATATTTGTCTAACTTCCATGGAGAATAGCTGACAAAAATGTCTTTTTGTTTTTTAGTTACTCAACTGCGTATGCAGTTCGATTTCCCCTGGCCATCGAATTAGAACTATATGCATGCATATTGTCACTTCTCCCGCTGCAATGTACACGTATATTACGTCAGATCGGTGGACAATTGTACTTGATTGTCTGTTATCAAATACGTAAACGATCATGTGCACACATATAGCAATGTGTCTATAAAATTTGTATTGTATTGTAGACAGTGAAACGTAGAATGAAACGTAAAAATTCAAGGATCGCGGCAAGATAAATTAATACCGACACTCAACCGGAGTTGTTAAAAAATGTTAAACTTCAGATAGAACTACAAGCGGCAAAATCTAAATCGGATTGTTGGACGTCCGATTGAAAGTACTCGTCCACGGTACCCGAAGAGGCCTCTTCGCGGAGAACTTTTCAACGTCCGGGAATTAGCTCGGCCAAAGACCATCGGACTGAAAAGCCGTGCACGAAATTCCAGCGAGGGCTCGTAATTATTAACTCCACGGGCGTAATCTCCGTGTCGTAGAGGGAAAACAAAGCGAAAGCTCGTGGTACAGGGGTGGAAAACAGACCGGACTGGACGATCAAAAGAACTTGGTCGGGAAACGGAGGAACGATGGTTAAGTAAATCTTTTAGCTCTCCGGGAACCGCAAGAATTCCTCGAGTCGTGGCCAAGGGAACCACAATTTTCGCCGGTGAAAGAGAGAGAGGAAGACAGAAAGAGAGGGTAGAAATAAAAGAAGGCCGCAGTGGTTGCTCGAAGAAAAGAGCCGCAGGACCAAGCTACCACGGGGGTTGGCTAGTCCAGAACAGATGAAACCGGCCCAGGTTTCAGAAACTGTACAGCTCCACGACTTTTCTCCTCTTGTTCCGTCGAGACGCGACGATTTACGTAGGACAATTTTCACGTTTCGCCGTAATGGCGGCCGATGGTAGCCCTGAGGCGGTAAGAATAGCCTGCGCTCGTGAGAGAAAAGTTGCGTAAAACGAAGCTAACGGTCTCTACGTCGGCCTCCTCGTCGTTGGAAAGCTAAAGCTTTCCCGATGCTTTTGATGTGGTCTTCTGAATAGGACTCTCCACATACGTCACTCGGAGTCTCGTTTACCGTGGCGCATCCCATGAGAAGCAAGAGAGCTTACCTGGCCCGGCCACTTTGATGCCATCCGATGGGGACCCCGGGTTTGTTAGAACCAGCCACTCGTTTGATGTGGCTAACCATATTTACCGTGAAATTGAACATGCGAGAGGTGAGGAGCCACCCCTCTCGTTCAACATTTATGCGCGTCTTCGCGATTTTTTTTCCGCGAGGATCTTCCTCGCGACTGAAGTTGGATTACTGCATGGATGTGGAAGGATGTAAATATAAGGGAGGAATTACCTTGGTGTATATGTAGCGGTGTAGGTGTTAAATTTGCAAGAATGTAATTATCTATCGCGGGAGAATCAACAACGTGAAATTGGAAACTTGGGGCAACGACCACCGTGTACGTTCTAGCACGAAAAAGTTTTCCAGCGAATGGCGAATTTAAATCAACGATGAGAAAGTAGAGACTTTGCTCTTTGTAAAATATACGCACAAAGAGGTGATTCTTTTTTCACGAAATGACAATAATTCGATGATCGACGACTATTTGACTATAAAGAGTCAAATAAAAATTAATGAATCAGAAATATAGTGGAAAAGGATGATAACGATTGGAGAAGGATCTTCTGACCTCCGAAACTCGTTGACGGTAAAAGAAGAAAAGTATTCGTATGCTCGTGAGACCATGGTTCGCGTATGGAAAGAACAAAATCACATTTTTACAAATTGCACCCTCGTAAAAGTTCGGTTTGAAGAAGCAAGAGTCCACCGGAAACGGCGTCGTAAAACGTAGACCGAGCCGCTGACACCGGATACCCGAATGAAATTCCGACAGGAGGACGCGTTACCGTTTCGAAAATGCTTTCTTAAATCCGTGTCAACGACGAGCTTTCCGCTGCAATGGACGGTGCACCTGGCAGTGCCGATACGTGGCAACGCCCGTGTAACGAAATCTTCCTTCTCTCTCTTGGCGAGAGTTTTATCGGGATCAGTGGCGCTTTTTCTGGATCTTCGGTTAGCACGGTATGTTTCATTTCACTGCGTCGATTATGACGCATAAAAACGCCCAACCATTAACCCTGCCGGATGCGCGATAACGATTATTGTTGCTTTCAAAGTTACGAGCCCGGCTCGCCTACCAAAAGTCATCTCAGTGATTCTCCACTCTGTAATTCCAGGGGAAACGTTGTAAGAAATTTTATAGATTTGCTTTTTTTTTTCTTTTTAAAGAAGAGAGACTTATATTTAGCACCCGATTGGAGAAAGCAAAGAGCAGGGTTAATATTTGAAATTAAAATGTCGATTAAAATCCGATGTTCTTTCTTTAGTACAGTGAAATTTTATTACGGTGTTGTATCGTGCTTGAATTGCGTTCGTTAGTGTTCGTAAGAAATTGAAATTAACTCTCGTAGAAAGTCAATAACAGTATTTTTAAGCACGGTGTTCCCGAATATCGATGTTTGGTTGAATCAAATGTCAGGCGCTTCCCAACAAGAAACGAACCAGTCGAGATAATTGGAAGATCGTCGCTATTTGCTTACATATTTTAGTTTAATGATTATTTGAACTTAATCTTTCTCATATTATCACACAAATAACATCAATAATATCATCTAGCTATTGTAGATAGGATATATCGCTACTAGCCTCTGGAACCACAAATCTTCATCATAAATCTTCCACAGTTCAAAACCTTCCTAAATAAAACCGATCGCCACGAAAACTTATAAATTAGTAAATATTTTTCCACGTTGAGCTTTCACCTCTGAAAGCTCTAAGCCAAACTTTTTGGTGTAAAACCTTTGAAGCAGTAGCTTTCCGACGTGAAGCTCCCAAAAGTGAAAGCCTTCGATCCCAAGCTTTTACCACAGCAGTTTTCCAACCTTGAACTCGACGAACTCCGAATGTTAGCAAATTTTCAGTTTCATCCTTCGAATTCGCTTTCGGTTTGAGTTCTCCTATTTCTAACTATCGTTCAAAGTGTATGCCAGTGAAGCTTTCAGAAGCGCGGGGCTTTTCGAACTGAGCCGCAAGCAGCTTAGCGTCTAGTTGTTTCGAGGCTTGGATCGATAGAACGAGCCCCGTCCACGACCGAAGACCGAGAAACAGCAAGCCATTAAGCGACTAACACCATTACGTGCTTTTTCTCATGAAAATCACGGCTGACCATTTATTTTCTTGCCCTACGTTTGCCACACAAGGGAGAACGAACGATCCCATCCACTCTTTCGCGAAAGTATCGTCCAGATAATCGCGTCGAATTATTGCTCGGTAGTTTCCTGCCACGCTTTACGCTCGTTAACCTTTTTCTCATCTATTGACAAGATATCTCTCAATCTGAATTTCATTCGAATTTTCAAACAAGATGTCCCATATATTCTTCGACGTATGTGTATGTAGTAGGAAAACTGTCTCTCAAATCTTTTACCGTCATAGGCATTCGGTAATTATGAAAAAGGTTCTAGTGCACTTATCAATGTCTGTACTACGTTACGCAATTGATTGTTAAAGTGCACACGTTTAGTACTTTTCTCAAGAGAAAGAAAAATCCGGAGAAGTGGAACTTAAGGGTGAAATTTCAGTTGAGTCACGAGATGGATCGTAAAATAGAAAAATTCTCGAAACGTTACGTCCACAGAAGCTTCATTTTCCCTTTTTTTTTTAAGACAATATTTATATAGTCCGAAAAATATTCTTGCTACTGAGAACAAAAGAAGATCGCTCACCATATTAATGGTTTCACGTTAATCGATGATCTGTTCGCAAATTGTCAATAATCTTTGAACGAAACAATATTGAAAAAATACATTTCTAGAAAAAAGAAACAACTTCAAGTATTCTTATATTAATCCACAAAAAGGAAACATTTCCATTTGATAGACACCTTAAGACCTTCGTACTGTACTGTATGTTATTCACAAACGTGGAAGGATTAATGCGGTGTAGGTGAAGCGAGAAGGAAATAAGACAAACAGATCTTTTTAATTAACAGAAACCAATCGAAATTCGAACGCGTGCACAGGTATACAGATGTTGGATAGTGGGCACGTAACAAAATATCCTTTGCCTGGGAAACCGCGGAGATATCGAATTTCCGCAGAAATAATATGAGCCGGGACAAGCTGCGGCCCGTGTTGTTATTGAATTATAAACCCGCTTTTCCTCCACACCACGCACAATATCGCGATACCGTGGAGGGTAATCTAATAATAGAGCAAGAATAACTATTATTATTAGCGTACGGTACTTGGTTCTTGGATAGATCATGCATGCAACCTAGGAAATGTAATCAAACCCGTCCGTTGATGGATCTGAAAATCTTGGAATTTAGGTTGACGTCTCACGATCGTCATCCATCATTCGATTAACATTGCTTGCGAATTAACGAAGCGGTGCCTAATTCAGCCTTGTAACGTTACCGGCTTAAGTCTCGTGGTAAACGTACAGCTGGAAACCTTAACGCGTCAATCTTCTTGCGATTCGCTTAACCCAGATACGTCCAGAAGCCAAAAAAAAAGAAAAGAATCAGTTCAAATTACTTAATTTTGTTTCGTGATCTCTCAACATTAATATTCCTTTAGAAGAATAACGTAGAATTAATGTTCGTAGAATTAATTAATAGCAATCGAATTTCACTCGAACGAAAGAGAAATAAATCTTGAAGGGAAAAAGTTACGAAAAAATATGGAATATTTCTGAGAGTCGAATTTCTGAGATTAGAAAAATGTCTAAGTCGATTCCTCAAATCAGAGCAATTTCGTAACAAGAATGAGATAATACGAAGAACCGAGAAAAATCCATAAACTTGCTCTTGCAAGTACGTTTCTTCTATGATAATAGTAGGCAGAGACTCGTATCGTCGTTGAGAACACAGACAGTTAAGCGAATAGCAAAAGATTCGAACGTTGAAGAATACAACTATTAAGGACACATTAAAAGAATGGAACTATCGACGATTGGATAGAGGGGCCATTGGCGCACGGAAATGGCCAGGGATGGGGATAGAAACGTGAACGGGGAACGTTTTCGGAACCTTCGATACGCGACGACCGGGTTCCGGGCTATTAACCATCGAAAAAGGGGACATTTATAATAAAAAGCCATAAACCACAGCGAGGGATGGCGAAATGCCACTGCAATTGGTAGGATGGCGGAAGCTAACCTGTCCGGGGTGTCCCGTGGAAGTACAATGGCCGGTGAAGGGGCGATTTCGAGGCCTAGCCTGCCAAGTGGTGACACAGGTATAATAATTCGGACCGGTCGGTTAGACCCCGACATCGGTTAAGTGGCCACAGATGGCTGAATACGGCACCTCGATGCATTTACAGGCCAAATGATTCACGCTGCAGAGGATGTTCGACGGACTTAATTAAGCGGAACCACTTGCATCCACGCCATCGACAGACGATAGTCGCTTCCGGTTTGCGGCGAACCGCCTCTAGGGGAACGTCTCTTTCGAGATGGACACGTGGTTCGATGGTCTATGTTCATGTCAGGTTGCAACCGGCTGTTTTGTGATGTCTTTCTTCGCATGGGTAACGCGGAAATTACATGGGGCGAGGAAATAATGACAGTTCGTGAAAGACCTTACGAGGATGGCGAGAGATTTGACGTATGTTTAAGGATGTTTTGAGAAACTGATTCTCACGGACGAAGTGTGAAAAAGATTGACAGTTGATGATAGAGGCTATATAAGGGTGTTGAGTGATTTACAGTAGGATGTTTGAGAAGAATATTCTGAGGATCTGATTCTCGTGGAAAAAGTGTTTGAAATATTGACAGTTGATGGTAGAGTTTATATAGGGATGTTGAGAGATTTGAAGTAGGATGCTTGAGAAGAATATTCTGAAAATCTGATTCTTACAGGGAATATGGGGAGAAACGATGCAGGTTGGTGAAACAGTTTGCGTATGAGGACGTATTGAGAGATTTACAATAGGGTGTTTCAAGTGTATAGCGTGAAAATATAATTTTTTCATTTTCATGTTTCGATAAAAAGGCATTTAATGTTTAGGATTTTTTATCACGACAAACTCAGGTCAATAAATTAAGGCTGACCAAATATCATTTGCATTATTTGGGAATTAATGTAGACAGGCGGGAGAGGACTGGCGTTATGCAAATCACGTGGTGTTGTTGGGGGAGGATTTCGTTGTAAATGCGTTATAATGCGCTTTGTTTAAAACGAGAAGCTATCAGTGCATATTTCCAGGAAATCCGTTGTAGAGGTATGGGTACCGGTGATAATTCTAAAGAGTATAAGCTCTCTATAACCGAATATCGATCAATTAAGCGCGACGAACGACACTTAAATGTTCCGAGCCACGTATAATCGGCCCACTCCATTTCCGTTAATGAAAATTTAATAACCGATTTAATAAACGGTCCAAATCGAGCGATTTTCATCGTGACTTCCACGACGACACACTAACGAACATCGGCGAGGAAACCTCGGATGGTCCCAGTGGTCACTTTAAATCGGCAGTTCCGGCTTTTTCGAAAGCTCTGAAAGCTGACAGAATGCGAGGAAGGAAACAAACGGGCAACATAAAACGAGAAAGAGACGTTGCTCGACGAGAATCGAGGAAAAAACAATGACGATTTGGTTGCAGCAGTTCTGCAACGCGTTAAATAAATATTCATAAGCTCGCGGCTGTCGAATAAATTGCGAGTAAACAGTCAGGTGGTTCCCACGATATGGAAAACTACTGGCAGTTCGATCTTCCGTGACCATTTTTCGAACAATCTGTGGTAAACTTGCGCTGTTTCGTTTGGAATATACGGCAGGTCCGCTAACATTTTGGATGTGTATAATAAAGCCGAAAGGAATAGCGTTAGAGCAGTTCGAACGACACGGATTTTTATTTTGAGAGATATGGATAAAGTTGGATGAAAGAATTTGAATGATTTTAGATATCAAGGATCTTGAAAATCCACAAACAAGCTATGGAGCAGGATGTTTATGCAGATTTGTGTTTACGAACGTAACTAAAATTTGAAATCAAAATAAACTAAGTTTGTTTCATCCTGGAGATATTATAACGAATAATTTACTTTGTATATTTTATATTTATATATTTATGCATATATATGCTTATTTAGTTTCGCTCTTTTGCAATTCAAATTTCAAATGCATAAATATCCGCAGTCTACTCATAACGATATCACCTATACAAATACGGATCTTGTGTATCCCATTTTGCTTATTAACTCTTGTGTTTCTAAAATAATGCAATTCTATTATACCGAGCCTTGCAATACAAATTTTATTCCAATCTTTTCATACTTTTAAATGTCTGCAAAACGATCTTACCCAGAGGATTCTTTCAGATACTAATTCTTTCACTTTTAAACACGTCCTCGGCAAGGATTTTTAATAAAATTTTAAAAACGTGATTGGATTCGCGACATTAGCTAAAAATTCTCGATCGAACAAAACGAGGTGCGGAGATTAACGAAGAATAAAAGGGTACACGCGATTGAACACGAACGACATCGAATTTTGCCACCAATAAGAGCGCAATATCAGCCGGAAGCGGGAGGCAAAATAGCGAAAGCAGAAGGCTGCGACTGACTGCCGTTGGACGTGGCGTTAAGTAGCGACAATAACAATAGGACATGGCGTGGAAAGAACGTGTAATGGGAAAGTAGATAACGTGATAAGTGGAAATAAAACGCGGGCCGGTCAGTTGCGTCCTTTTACACGGTTATTATCGTCGAAAACGAGGAACCGTGCACGCCACTTTTTCTACAGCCTCGTCATTCTAAATCGAGTCTCGATCGGTTCTTTCCACGTAATTATTTTCCAGATATTTCAACATATCGTATTTATCGTGCATCCCTCTAAGTGTCTGACAATTGTCTTTTTTTTAACCGTTCAATAGCTTGAAAGATTTTCAAGATAACGATGTATCCTAATAATAAAAAACTAGACTCGGAACATGGTCATTTGTTGCTGCATGATTTAATTACATACAATTCTTAATACGAATACAGATATATTCGTAAAAATTCTATGATGCAATGAACACATTGTTGAAGAAAAACAACAATCGAGCATATCAGAGTTTCGTCTTTTTTTTTCTAGAGAGAAATGAATATCGACGAGAATCGTTTCTGTCAGGAGGCCTTCGAACGTTAAATAAGAACTAAAACTTCCTTTCTATTCTCACAGTCGTACGCAGAATAATTTTAAATATTTATATAGGAAAGATATTGTTACGGTAAAAGTAAAGGTACCAAGGTTCGAAAATACCCAGAACAAAGTACCATGATTCACGATACGATTTTATAGAATTAATTTCTCGGATAAATGTTCCCATTACAGGCCATTAAAGCGCGGAATAGCAGAAAAGTTCACAGCCGACCGATTCCATGCGAGAAGTCCGCGATGACAAAAATTAGTACACCCATTAAACGAATGGGATCGGTTAAAAGACCGGAGAAAAATGGAATGAGCGCGTGGCGTGGAGAAATTTGGAATTTTATCGAAATCCATCGAAGCCACTCCAGAGGGTGAAAAGGTAGAAACGGGTGAATTTTTGTGCGAGAAAGCACCGTCTGCTACCCCTAGCACGCGCGATCGACCGTCTTCCCCATTCATGTGTCACCGATTCGCATCGGTAAATTGCGGCGATTCGTTCCGCACATGTGTCCAGATCCGATGTCCCCTGTGCCGTGAAAGCTACTTAACGCGATGATCGATATCCTTCCGATTCAATCCGTGAAACGCGATATATCATAGCGAGGATTCGCCACGCGAGAAGAAGTTAATCTGTCACAATGCGAATTCATCCCCGTGCGACTTACACGTGAAACGATACGGTCCCTGTATAATTACATTTTCCACTGGAAATCTAGGATAGTTTGCTGTTTTCTCCAATCGTGAATCTTTTAACAGAAAGCAAGAAAACTAATTAACAACCGGTGAAAGCTCGCGAGAACTTCAGCTGAATAGCAATGAATAAATTAAGAGGGTAACCCATGCCTGATAACGAAAATCATAGATATCTTCAGCAATTTTTAAGTGGAAACTCGCGAAGCGTGTAAATTGAAAATCAGGTTGAAATGATTTATCGTGCATATTTGGAACGACATAGGTGTATCTTTTATTCAACAGAACATCCGCGCTGCAGCTGTTTCACGGTAAGAGGCACGCACGCTTACTACCACACGATTTAAGAACAAAAAACTATGAATTCTTACTTTTAATGAAACATACATGTACGTGAATATTTAGACAAATGGATTCTTATGCAGGTGGTGAATATTTGGATGCGAAGTCTCAAAAGTTTATACATAATAATGTCGATAGCATATAATTCGATATATTAAATGTAATCCGTGTTATAATCCATATTCTTTAGGACATATCGTATGCAAAATATCGCAAAGTACGCGATAAAGGTCGTAGACATTTAGATAAGTGGCCATTTGAAAATCTTTCGACGTAAGAAAGTTCCAACGCAACCACTTTCTTTCAAAAAATACTCAAGAACACCTATGATCTTCACGCGCCGTTAGAAGATTCTCAGGATGATTTCTCGCTTCGAACGCGTAGTTCGTGTTTTCCGCGAATTGTTCATGGAAATCGTCGTGAATCCGGTGAGTATCGAAGAAGACGTGCACGACGATGGAACGACGCGGAAAGGAAAAATATCACGGTGGTCTAGGGACCGGATGAAAATAATTCAAGTCCCGAGGGGGCCCTTCGCTAAAATTACCAGCCTGGCCGAAGTATTAAACTTGTTAAGATATTTAGAGCCCTATGGAGATTCGCCGTGAATTACGACGGTAAACGGGCGAAAGGCTGCGTAAAATTTCAAGGCGTCGCCGTAGGAGCTTGATAAAAACTCGGCCGTTTCTGGCCGGGGGCCACCGCGAAGAATGGCTGTCGCAGCCAGCGAAAGATCCCCTGTTTCGTTATTTAGGGACAAAGCCAGGCCACAGAGATAACTTAAAGAATGCAAATTTTAACGCAGCAAAAACCTTGAAACTGTAAAAGGTTCACGAGCTTTTCGTTTATAAATTTTTATCTAAATCGGTCTGCGATTTAAATTTCGTAGGGCTTTCGACGATTTTAGATTGGGAGGATCAACTTTGAACAAATGGAATGTAAACAATAATACATATGTAACTTGATGGAATGTCATCAGCTGTTCGAAAGGGAACATTCTCCGCGCAACTTTCGTGGATTTAACTCGTCGAATTGTAAAGAGGATTGCTGTAACCATGGAGGGGATGGTATTGTCATAACGCGAGCAGCTAAATTCGAGACCTAGTTCTTAAGATTGAAGGGAAACTTTCTCAAAAAATGATCGTGAAAATATATCTTCTGAAAGTTGGAGATATTTTTTACGAACACGCATGATCGAATTTATATCAGGCAATATTTCCTTGCGATATCACTGCGAGAACTTTGGACGAGGAATAGCTGAAGGATGCTGTACGCGCGAAAGTGATTCGAGCGGAAAATAAAAAGCATTTGTTCGATGTTCAACGTGACGAGGGTGAGACATAGCTATGTTTATAGGGGCGCTGTGATGTTTCAAAGGAAACCGACTGTTAGAAACATCACGTATATAGGATGGATCTTCAAACGTTGCGATAAGTTACGAATAACCGAAGCGCCTGATTTAATGACGAGTTTACGGCCTGGAATATATAACGGGCTTAGTCAGAGCTCAGTTAAACGTAACTTCGCAAAATGAGCCACACCCCTTGCTCTCCAGTCGTATTATCTGCAACCACGAATTATGCTCTGCATATTGACTGGACAGATATTATCTTAATCCTACTGTTCTTCCGATCATTTTGCTTTTATATTAAAATATTTCTTAACAATAAAGAAACTATGCACGGATCGTTGTGAACACGTACGATTTCTCGTATACTTGAATTTTTCTCAAATATTAAACGCTGTTTGCTCATTAGAATAAAAATGAATAATAAATAAAAGTCCGCGATCACATAGTAGATGAAAAATCATTAAAGATGGAAATAATTCTCTATTATTAAAAGCATTTCTTCGTTTCACATCTGTTCTGATTATTCGAAACGGCGTCTAACAATTTACTCTGGAACGAAACGGAATTAAAGGAAATAGAAATGGAGGATTGAGCCGGGTGAATATGTATTCATTTACCCGGCAATATAGTTCTTGTGGAGTATTTTGTTACACAGAACTCTGGTATTTTTTCGTTATTGGAACGGGCATCGGGAAACGAGGAGGAAAAGGGGAAAAAAGAAATTGAATAATTTAATAACACGGAGGGAAAACAACGAAAATAAAAACTCTTCCTTTAGAGGGAACCGTGCTCGCGGAGTAGGTGCATGATTTTTTCCTTTGATTTTTATTCCGTCCTCTCCTTTCGATCGGTGCGCGCGTTCCTTTCGCGCATCCGCTTATGGAGAGCTGCACTCGAATAGCGGGAACAAGGCAATAAGAGTCGAACGAGTTAGAAGAAGCAAATTGAAAAATTTAATGGCGTATCGAGAACGACGCAACGGATGATACGGGACGACCTGGACGACCTGGAATGCTACGCGAAATATTCTGCCGCGTTTGTCTCTTTCTGTTCGCACGGAACGTCGTTATAGAAACGGAAAAAACGATAATCGTGAGAAATTGAAAAATGGAGAGCCGGCAGGGTGCATATGCGGGTTGAATGGAAGAGAATATTGTTATATTAAAAATCTAGAGGTACATATATTCCACAGCAGAACAACAAATAGAAAAACATGAAACAAAAAATATACGGATATTCTACGATGTAACAGAAAATATGTTTATCTTTTTATTGTTCTGGCTGCAGATATTACAACGATAATATCTATCCATTAACGAGAACGAAAATTTAGAAATAATTCTGTAATATGAAACTGTACAAGTTCTGTTTTCTCTGTTGACGATATTTCAATCGTTATTAAAGGATTACAAGAAAAATTGTATAGACGTAGCAGAAAGATGGAAATTTATCAACGTTCTATTCTATTTCCCCCGATCTCACACTGACTCAGAATAACGAAATGCTTGGGGAGCAAAATTCATCGAAGAACCATCTACACAGGAATATCATAAAATTAGATCACCGACTGTGAGGTAAATACGCTTACAAATCACACGAAACCAATCAATTACTCCGAACTTAAATCCTATAGTTTCTCAAAACTTGAACGCTAATCATACATTCTAATATTAAAACTAAGAATTATTAATACAGTTCGATCTCTAAGTGGATCACACATGTGTACGATAATACACACAAGTACGTACGTTATCAAAAAATAATAATCATTATCAAAAAAAAAATAAAATCCCCTCGTAAAGGAGAAAGTATCAAATGAAGAACTCCGTCGACCATTTCCGGATCAACAGCGTCCATTTCCGTGGACAGAGTCGCCAAGTTCCCTCTAACCAACGGTGGTCGTCGACGTTTTGACGAGCGTTTACCGTTCCAGGTTAAAACCTCACGCTTTGACCCCGGGCTGGAGGACGGGTCACCAAGGAAGCAGACCGTAGACAATGAGAAGAAGCGAGTTGCTGCACCGGCGGTTGGTGGAGGAGGGACGAAGAAACGGTAGGAGGACAGAGGTGAAACGTTGAGAAAGAGAAAGCAGAGAAACCACACGGGTCGCGGGTAAGCGGTAAGTTTCTAACGAGAAGCATTAGCGGAGTGGACGAGGCGACATCAAATATGTAGATAGCGCTACGGGGAATTTCTCCGGAGAACAAAGTTGCTACAACGTAGCTCCGGACTCGGAAACAGAAGGAGGTGAATCTAAAGGGGGAACAAGGGGGAGGGAGAGTGAAGCCAACACGCAGAGAAGGGAAACAAGAGCCACACGGAGAGAGAGGAACGGTCTTGCCTCATCCTTGGAAGGCAGCTCGCGGCATCAGACTCCCTTGTGGTGCGCTTCCAACCCTCCGTACGTCGGATAATAATGGGAAAAGCTGGCGAGCTACGGCCCCCTGCACCGTAGCACGAATTAAGTCTGCGGAAACGCCGCCGCGTCTGGAATTGATTAACCTTCGTAGTTCACGAGACCAGCGAAACCCTCGTGCGTGCTGCACGAGGCAGTTTGGATGCCCATAGCCTTGAAGAAACGATGGATTTCATAGCTATTGCGATGTTTCGCTGATGTTCTGGGGATTCGAGGTTTTAGGAGTATGATAGGGGTCGTGATATAGTGAGGTCGTAAGATTAAAGTCAATAGTCGAAGCACAGTGGAACATTGTTTATATAGGGTTACCAGGATTTGGCGTGGATCGTTTTGGATTTGTAATTATGTTTAAGGTTGTCGAAAAGGGATCGAAAAGTCTGAGAATTTTGTGAGTGAATGGTCATAGAAGCTGAAGAAGAATATGCTGTTTAATTGCGTAAAAACAAGAAGAAGATACATACGAATATTTTTCTACATTTATTCGTCATTTTGTTATGTAACTTGAAGATGAAGAATCTGTTAAGGAACAAACATAGTTCGTTTAATTGGAATTTTCTGATTTATATAATAGCCTGATTCTTAGATAATGGATTCAATTAACGGGAGGTTATTTAATCGGGCGTTAATTGGAACGAAGTTAGAACTTCACGATAGATTGTAACTATATCAGGGCAGAGAAATTGCTAGAGGAATGGAAGAAATTTTTTATACGCAGTCAATGTAATTCATTGTTACGATTTGAGTCTTCCGGATCCTCTAGAAATCGTATCTGATCTTTCACCAACATAGCTTCTCCGTGGGTTGAATGACATATTGATATTGGTCTATATCTGCTGGATCTCGATATTTATATATTTATATACTGTGCTCATATCATGGAACATTGATCACTAGTACGCGAATATTTATGGGAAATTTATACGTGCAGAAATATACAGAATACACAAATGCAAAGATATACGAAATATCCAGCATAAAAACATTCGTTACAATATTTAGTGCATAAAAAAAATTTCTATTCAGATTTTATATTTTTACTACTGTTCATAAAAATATGAATATGCATAAACATCCGCAGTTTATTGATCACCAATCAGATTTTTAATTGGCCAACAAAATAATTTTAAAAAACAACGTTTAACCTATTTCGTGCAATATATTCCCACGAGAAATAGTTACATTACAACTTTTTTCGTTTACGAATTTCTTGAAATATTAGTTGCAAGTAAGTGCAACATTATTAATCACGTGTCGTTTAAAGTTCACAGTCCCAAGATACAATCGACACTGTTACTCGATAATTCAATTTATAACTTTAATATATCGTGGTCCATACTATGCTATAGTCCATTTGATATTCGATAAATTTTGTAATCCAATCGTATCGAACGAAATCGTGTCTTCTAGCTTATGATTTTTCGGCGGACATTGTTTCAGCGATTCAAACGACGAGGCTTCCTGTAGTCGTTATCGCGGCAATTTTCAATTCTACCCTTTTTCGTCGCTGCCCCCCGATGACTTCATCAGAGCGTGGAACGTAACGAGATGATGCGCCGACACAAAAATGATCCATGTAACGTTATTCGCGTGCACGGCCACGTAAAAAGCACAGGACCATTTCGATTCCGTTCAATCGTTCATAAAGCGGACCAGTTTACCGTATCACACTCTACGCGCAAATGATTTTCCCCTGTATTTAGGAAAAATATTGTCATCCCGCCCTGCATCGATGTTTCACTATTTTCCAACACGGATATTCCCAATATCAGCGTCCCCTATTTTTTCTTCTTTTTCGTTTAAAATAATTGACAAAAGTCCTTAATTCCCTCAGAATGGATTGAAATTTTGTTTCGTTCCGAAACTTGATTAACAGTAATGGATTTCGAATTAAAACAAAGGATACCTACACCGAATGTTGTATGGCGAGAGGGGAACCCGTAAAACTCGGTGGAAACGAATGATACGACGTGCAAAATTCAGAAACTTTTTCAGGAAAGACAGACGAAACTACGAGAACGGAGTAGTTTTTACATTAGCACTAACCAACCGGTTAGCGAATGATAATGACAATTTCCATGAGAGAACTTACAATCAACCTCGAACATTGCATCGCATTATGCGGTATTGCTAACTGGGGAATCGTCTAATCCAAAGTTGCCAGGCCAGATAGCGGAATTAGTTAATATGTAAAGCAGTCGGGGCTGTTGGAAATTCCAGAAATTCCGTGTCGTCCCGGAGTTTCGCTTTTCGCTTCAAACCGGACCCTCCCCTCCCTCGCCTCCTCGCGGCCTCTTTTCTCCGTGATTTTGTTTGCATTTCAACGTTATTCCCGTTTACGAAAGCGGCGACGAGCCGTTAAAAATGAAACCCGGTTAGCCAGGCAAACGTTACACCTGAGTATTTAACTATACATTAAACCGCGAGCACGTTGAATGTTTTCCAGTCTCTCGAAACCAGCTGGCAGCTTCATTTATCTGGTTTTTCAACAACAGAAAAATAGTAAAAGTAATTCTTCCCGAGAGGTAGTTAAAAATTCCTTTTGATTAATAATGGAAAATGGTACAAGTTGGAATAAGCACACGGTCAGAAATTAACATAACCTTTTGCCGTATATAACCTGGAGGTATATATGATGGCAGCGGTTATAGTTTCGACCCGGTAAATGAATATTAGATTTGTGACGGGGATTAGCTTGAATTTGAACTTCAGCTTCGGCTCTTTTAACTAAGAAGAATTTATATGAGATTTAACAAAACGTTTATGATATTTGGATATAAGGTACACGTTTAACATTATTTCACATTAAAACTGACAGAATTATTGAAATCACCAAATTCTATTATTTTTTTTTTTTTATAGAAATTTTTCATAGATTTACAATCGGTGAATTTTTGAGTATCAGGATGATTTTCAAAAATTTATTTCTCTCCTTGCATTATCGATTATTCGTTTCCATTCCCTTAACACAAATTTTAGACTTCAATCGCCAATAAAACCCGAAGCAGCTGTTTAAAAAATTTATCTGAAAAAGCAAGAAGTTAAACGTTTCGACGGAAATCGCGAAAAAAGAAAAAAATTATCGCAATTCCCTATATTCTATTTAACCTTTGCTCCCGAAAAATCAGTCAGTTAATAATCATCAAGATTCCGCCAGAGTATTTCCACCCTAAGAAATATTCCCTCCCTAAACATCAACTCTCTCTCAAACGATCCATCTCGAAAAAAGCTCGGTCGATCGCCTCGATTACAGATCGTCATGCAATTAGCGCGCGAATTCGCACCGGCGGACGTGAAAAGTATTCGCATCGTGAGGGTGTCGAAATCGGGCAGAGGGAGAACGTAGAATATAGAGGGGTGGAACGTGGAGAGGGGTAGGAGACAGAAAGAGGAGAGAAAAGAGTGGAAGAGATAGAGCAAGTGGCTGGTACCACGTGCTGAATCAAACTAAGCGTAACGTTTTGGGGTTGCACGAGGGCCGAAGTGTAACGAGAGCAAAGCTACGCGGCAGAAAGGGGCGGGCGAAAGGTGGAGAGAGGAGTCGGGACACGGTATCGGTGAAGTATGGGGGCCAGAAAAGGGATGCTCCTCTCAGCAGCTTTCCCAGTAAGACGGGGAAAAGCGAGGGGTGAGAAAGGGCTGGCAGAAGGTGGTTACTCGCACAGGGAAAAGACGGCGGGACACACAGAGAAGGAAGAAAACGATGGTGCCCGGGACGGAGAAAGTTTCGGTGTATCTCGCCACGTCGTCAAGCTACTCGCCGGCTGAATAGAACGGAGGAACGAGAACGAAACCCGACACGTCAGCCGCGCCTCCACTTAAGGGAATGGAATTTGTCAACGGGTTCCTCGAGACCCGTCGTATAAAATTCAAATGGGCAGGAAAGGGTCAGTGAATCGACCACTGGCTTCTAGTCTTCTTACGTTCACCTTCGAAAGTTTTAGGGCTCTCGTAATGGTCGACGCTTAATTCCGATCGACTTCAGCCGAAAAGATGGACGATGGTTGTACAGGGGAAGAAGAGTTATGTAGAATAGTGAGAATGGTGGTTAAAGAATGGTGGATGTTTAAGATTGTTTTAAGAGATGTAAGAGAACTATTCTTTTTTAGTACTTGTACTTGATTAAGGTTACAGACAGTTAGGGTGAGAGGATTTTTCTTTAGATTATATCTGAGAATACTCGGGAGAAAATTTTAAGATATTCTATTATGATCGTACTTTTGCATAATTCCAGGGAGGGAGAAGCGAAGTTGAGGAATATCTGATTTACACGATGAAAGGGAATTGTTGATTGTCTTGAAGAAGTATAAAGTTATTTATATATTAATAATGTATAATATGTTATATTGTGTTTTAGTTCGAGAAAAAACGGATAACTGATACAATTGAATAGCGCAGACTGTTTCAGATTTTCGTGACGAGAATCAGTCACGGTTAACGATGTTAACTCTGAGAGAACTTTCCCAACGAGGAAGAAAAAAATGGAGAACTTTAATGTGAAAATCGCCAAGAATTTCTAGACAAAGCTTCTTTTTAAGCGGAAAAATCATTTTTCAAGTGAGTATTATTTTTTATAATTAAATGTCCAGCTTCATGCTGGATTAAAGGCTCCTCTTTCTTTGTGAGATAATCACTTTGAAAAGGTACGTGAAGCTTTCCAGTTATCTACAGTCTTCTGCTGTCGGTTCATCCGGGAACAGAGATTTTAATTAGTAGGTAGACGTCTTTACATCCAAGCAACCAGCCGGACTATTAATTTCCTTCTCGTACCCGTTACTCGCAATTAGACGTTTAACCCCTTAACCTACAACCACGGGCATAGCCCGTAGTACGATGATCGGGCCAAATGTAAATATTACGGGCATAACCCGTAGTATATGATCGGACCAAACATAAATATTACGGGCATAACCCGTAGTACGATGATCGGGCCAAACGTAAATATTACGGACATAGCCCGTAGTAGATGATCGGACCAAACGTAAATATTATGGGCATTCTCGAACGTAAATCGTAGGTTAAGGGGTTAACCTTTCGTTTTCGATAAACAAATTGTCTCTCTATCGATTTTGTCGTCCCCTTTCTTCTCGCCCTACTGGGTTAATCCCACATAATTTATGAACATGTTCATAACACCCTCGATGGGATTCACGACGCGTATAGCACCAATAATAGACCTAGAACTTTCACACGATAGAATATTAAATTTGTGAACGATAGAGTTCTGAATATTTGTGACCCAATATTATAGAAATTTTTATTACAGTATTTTTAGTATTGCTAGAACTGTTCTGAAATATAAAATGCACAATGTACATATTACGTATAGCATAATATACATATACACGATATACATTAAATACGATAGAAAACAACGCAATGCGATTCAACTCGACGATCATTAATTAAAAATATTCTAAAATCCAATTAAAGCTTCGAATCTCTATGCATCTTTCTCTCGCATCTCTGACACATGAAATCCAATCACCTGCAATAACCAATCAACGAAATTTCCATTTTTAGAATATTCGATAATTACGATAGTCGTGATAGTTGTTACCGATTCCATATCGACCCGCTTTAAACAAAGTTCACAAACTCCTCGAATATTTAAATAACGATCCAGTTGACTCTCTTTCACCGCCATATACACATTTTAAAAGTGGATCGAAAGAAATATACGAAGTTCTCGTTCTCAATGCAGTTAAAGTTGCTCCATTGAAAGTGCCAGAATAATTGTCGGTTAAAGAGCCTGAGGCGATTATTAATGCGGAAATTAATAGCTCGGCGTTGTTAATTACCCCGGCGGGTCGTCGAAGGAAAGATGGAAAGTCGGTCAACGGGGTTGAACGTCGATGAACAATATTTTTCGGATCATTTTCGGCTTCCTCCGTTTCCCTTAGTTCCTTGTCGTCTTTCTCAATGGCCAAACAGAGAGACCGTTCCCTTCCCTGCGGGAGAGATCGATCCGAATATTCCATAGAATCCTCTATATCCGCAGACGGTAAACTACTTTCGACTCTTTTTGCCCGGACTGAAAGAAGAAGAAGCTGGGGGAGTTGAGAGGCGGTTGGGAGCAGGTCCAGGAAGCTGCATTCAAACTCTGGAATATATATATCCCCCCCTCCATCTCTTTGGCATCGGGAAAACTAACGAGAGGGCATTCCAGGACTTGGTTTAAGGAAGTTTATTTTCTTAATACTGGGCAGGGAGGGGGGAAGGCGTGCATCAGTCTTCCGGTTAGAGTCGCAAACCCGGCATTCAGAAGCTTCATTAGGAGAAGCGAGCATTCAGAGGCCATTTGATTCCTCCGTTGGTGAACTCGCGTGACCCCCTGGCCATTCTAAAGGTTTAAGAGTATCGGTGTCTTTTTAGAATTTCCTTCTCCTATTTTTTTTTTTCTCTTCTGCTCCTCCCCGGTCTTCCTCTTTTTCGTCTTATTTTAGTTCCTTTTTCGTTCGCCAAGACCACGTAACTTTTTCGAGGTAATTTTATACGGGGATGAAAGACGCATTGGAAGACGCTCTCGTAAAATTAGTTTCTAGGGGCAGAAATTGTTATCAGAAAAGTCTTACTGCTCCAATAAACCCTCACTGAAATTCACTCTTTTTTATTGCACTTTGAAAATCTTTGGAAATTGATACGACGTTGGAAAGTTCGATCAGATGAATGAGTGGATTCGCCTTCGCGTTATCGTATCAAACGTTTCACCTTTAAAATTAAGTAAAAGACCAGACATATCGTTTTGATTCACCAACGCATTGGCGAAAGTTATTGTTTTCACTAATAAATATAATTATACATGAGCTTTTAATTATACAGAAAGACAATTATTATTTTCTGATAAATTGTTTAAAATAATAGCCTAAAGTTCTCTTCAGCAATTCTTTTTAAAGTATGCTTGAAGGGAATATCGAAAAAAAAAGGGGAAGGAAGTTGCGATGTTTCTAGTATTAACTTCCAGAGAAGCAGCAGAGAAACATCACAGAAAATAATTCTACGCAAGCAAACATCAGGAAGAGTAACCATCGGTAACGGGGATCATTATTTAATCCCATAAAGCAACCAGGCTTTTCTCGGCGACTGAACCTACGCGAAGGCTTTAGTTTTATCATGGCGAGTGCGTTGGAGGCGGTCGCGAAGCGCCAGTCAAAGCGACGTCCGCTCCATTTAACGCTCACCTTATTGACCTTATGCTTAATATTAACGAGGCGACGCGACCAGCCTGCTGGACACACATGTAGTTACGTGTACACGGAGCATACAGAGAAACGTAACTAGCCTGAAGGCCGTTAACCTCCTCATTTGCACCGCTTTGATCCAACCCTACTTTCCAGCGTTTCCCCTCTTGTGACCCACCGATCCGGCCGATCGATTCTCGAAATCGTCCTACCATCGCATCGCCCGATTTCATGCTAACTAATGTTCCTGACCCCAACCAGACGCGATATAAAATCAAATCGGTTAAACCGGATTGATTTGCATAAATAATTGCGCACATATCATCAAGACACGATCGAAACTGGCTAATTAGTAGAACGTTCCAGTGTAACGAGGCCGCGTCAAGGTGATTACCAACGACGTTGTACGAGTTAAGCCGGACACAGCAACGAGATCGGCCTTTATCTCGCCAGTGGAAATGGAATTATGATCAGACACAGGCGTTACTAGTCGAAACTTTGAAGTTGCGCTGCAGCTGGGGATCAGCGGTAACCATCTTCAAAGTTTTCTGTTTTATTAATATAAAATGAAGAGTTCCGTTGTTGACTCTGGAACTTGGTACAGTCGCGTACTAGCAATCGGGAATATGAGATTTCGGTAAATAATTGAGATGAGAAGAAGAAAGAAATATCTATCGATAACGACGTTACAACCAGAAGAAATACGTAAAACGAGAGAACCTAGGAAGTCCCGCATAAACCGAGTGAATCTCAAAGTTAGCCTTGGTAGCCTTTACATCAAACTGAAAGGGCGAAAGGCTAGAAGCAGTTTCAGGTCGACCGCGTTCCACACGGTAACTCCGGTAACGGGAACGAGATTACACCGGTCCAGTTTGTTTCCAGTCGAACTTAAATCTCGATCCGAACGAACTGCAGGTATTACTAGAGTTTCACCAGGAAATTCCTGCGCGAAAACTCGGTATCGGCAACGTCACCCGGCGACCTAGAAACAATTCCGCATGGTAACGATCACGGAATTCTTTCATGCAATCGAGCGTCAATTTTCTACCCGTAATCGATCCTCGCGAACGGCAAACGAGAAATAATCGCGACGATCCAGGCCAAATGTGATAAAAGAACGTGGAGAAGAATATCGGGCGAAAGAGGAAGAGACAGTTTCATTACGCGCGGCGCGGTTACGCGGCCACCCCGTCAGGGACCGGATGACAATGCGAACGGAACGCGCAAATCACCCCCGTGGAATAGAGAACGGCCCGATTCATTTTAACGACCGTTAACCGGACGAATGGAGAATGCGATGTTACACTTGGCGATCGTTAAAACTTAACGAAATCCAGCCCTCTCATCGCCGTGCCCGCGGCAGTAGAATGGGCCAGTATGCTGTCAGCCTGGAAATCGGGGTCAGCCATGCAGGGGAAAAGGTTATAATTGCGCCCTTACTCGACGAGACTGAGTTACAGCTAGATAACCCGTGCTAGTTGTAAGTGGAAACTCTAAAGTGTAAAGCGAGGTGCTCGATAGAGAGTGAACTGATAGTTGTAGCTATCGACAGAGTAACGGCGCATAGTATCGTATAGTCGATGAGAAATAAATCATAAAACAGATTAGAAGTTAAAATTTGGACTTTTGAGGGATTGAAATAAGGAATTTGAAACGTTGTAGGGGATAGAAGAAACTTGAATCTCGTTCAAAGGATCGATACGTTTGGGATACGGTCTTCTTTTATATTTAACGCTCGAACCAAATCTGTTAGAATTAACGAGTTCTGTAATTATTATAAATGTATAGGTGTTTTGCAAAATTAATGTTCATTTTTCTTGAAGTAGGAGCATGGTTATATATACTTATCCATTTTCATTATCCTATTTAATTATGATCGTCTAAATGTAACTTCAGCATAAATTATGTTTGATCGCCAGACGCGTTCGAATATTTCCGCGTTTTATCTACGATTTCTATCGTCCATCGTCATAAAAGAAACGAATTCCAGCGAATTCCAAAGAAAAGAATTGCAACGAAGTAAATATAGAGTCATAAGAAAACAAACGTCGTTCTTCGTTTTTCGTTTAATTAACTGGCAGTTGAGTACAACTGCGAGAAAAAGACACAAGATAAAAGAAACAAACGCTTGCTTGTCCTCCACCATATGCATCAAGCTTTTTCAGAACCCGTTCATAAATTGGTGTTATATTTAGCAGTGAAGAAACCAGGAAGCGTGTTCTTTCGTAAAATAATTAGAATACACCGATTTTGCTTGTACCAAGAACGAGATCTAATGAAGAAAGAACCAACGATGTACCAACTCTGTTCCATTTTCATTTCAGAGTTGCAGAGCTTTTCGTGTAATTAAGGTAGCGCGTGGATGCAAAGTTTTCACGGTTGTAAATTAAATACGTCACCTGTGTGCATTAGAGTTGCACATCAGAAGTTTGAAGAAGCCACTCGGAATGATACGAGCTCGTTGTTGTAACGAAACGAGCGTGTGCAATATGTAATAAATCGTATGTAGTTGCGCGAGTTGGAAAGTATCGTGACGAAGATTCGCGTGGTTAGTCCCAGTTTGGATCAAGGGACATTTCCCCTGGTGAGAATGTCTGTTGGCCTAACCCCCTGGAATTAAGCCTTTGGGGCTGAAACTACGAAGGGTTGATACATGGAGAGCTGGAAGGTTTTTATTGCCCAGATCGTGAACGGAGAATTGCGGCCTGTGTATCATGAGGGTGACAATGGGAACCTCGATGAGTATGTCGTTTTAAATTAAACCGCTTTAGCGGTGCATCTATATTAGGCTCGTTCGGTATTATTAATAAAGATCACGCGACTTGACATTTTTATTAAGTAAACTTAATATTCGCGATTTGTAAGCAACGTTATTTTCGTCATATGTAATATGAAATTAAACCTTCAACATCATCGTGGATGAAATTTCACTCATCTGAATTCTCTACTTTCCTACTTTTCGTTTAATACTAAAGTGTATCTATTCGCCTCGTTGGGTTTCTAAAATAAAAATAAAATATAGTGAAGTAAAATTTTATCCATGAAAGCATTAAGATTATAGATTTTCTCCTGGTTGATCGACATTTTCCATAAATAAGTATTGGCAGAAGAAAATTTTCTCTCCCTTTCTCTGCCGTTATATACACGACGATATCGATCGTTAGTAATAATACAATAAGATATAAATTAACTTTAATATAGAAAAAATATCTAGAAAATTAGTGTTCTAGATAAAAGTATTTGAATTCTCGGATGATCGTCATTCGATGGAGATTCTTCTTCTATTTGAGGGTCTGTTGTCAGCGTGAACAGCTGAAACTTCCGATAAATCCCATAATCCGGCATGTCACATTAGAAATACGAATTTCTCGTGTTGGCGTTGCAACGCCACACGCTTTGCCGAGAGGAAGATTGCACTTTTTTTATATTAGAGGGGGCGTTGGAATCCCGGAGCTTCCAAGTAACGTAACGCAGACAAATTACACGTGGCAAACCATCCCTTAGCCCGTTCTTTGTGTGCGCACGTGTACAGACCGCTCTATAATTGGCGATACGTGTGCCTCTCACCATGGGGTGATTCCTCGAGCGGAGGAGCAAAACGAACAGCGTTTAGCTTATTTATGACGCCATTTTTGGGATTGCCCGCTTAAACGCGCGGTCTATGATCTCTAAGGCGTACTGGAAAACGCTGGAGGGTCCCTTGAAACCAACGAAACATTCCCGTTGCTGTTATTTAATATTCAAATAACGATGGGGATTTTTGTTTATGCTGTGATTAATCTTAATGCCCTGTCAGTGGCACGAGTTTGAATTAAAATCCATTACGACATTTCCGTACATTACGAAAATTAATGGTAAGATGTTTAAATCTAAAATATAGGGTGACTGGCAAAAATATTTGCTATAAGACACTAGTGTTTACACATGATTAAGATGCATTTCATACTGTATCAAACAATGCTGTGATTTCTAAAAAATATATTTCGCCAGTAAATGTGTTTTAATTTCTACAGAAACGCAGAGTTGTTTCAAACCTAGCTAACAGAATTATTACATATTATACATGTAAGATATTAATGGAGTTTCAATGTACAACACATATAACATAGCACAAAGGTTTTCTGTATTAAGTATTCAAATAATAATACTATACTTTCACGAGTTACCATGTGATGGCGAAGCAGGAATTGTTAGACTGAGATATAAAAATTACCGTTTTACTCGATACAACAGAAAGTCTGAAATGAAAAATCTCTCTGATTAATAACATTCAGGATAGAAAACTATAAATCAGCATTACCGGCATAATTCTATCTGAAAATTTTATTTCTCTCGCGGTAACCCTAAAAAATTGAATTTCACGATTCTTCTTGCCAGTCAGACGAAAAGCAGACCAGCCAAATTTCAAAACCACTCTCATCCTCGTAAGCGATAAAACGTAACAGTAAAACGATGCGAACGGAAAACATAAATAATAGATCGTACCAAGCAACGTGTTCGCGTTTATTTCGCCGTCAGGTCAGGGATCAGTTACCCTTCGCTCGCTATCCACTAATTATGAAGCAGCCTGTACGTGTATGCACACGCGTGAACGTATCACGAGAATTTCGCCGCTTTCCCTCGCGACGCCTCTTCCTTCGCGCGACATGTAATACACTTTTATGTCGCGTGCAAAAGGGTCCGCAACCCCCTCGGATCCCTATATTCCCCATACGATTCCGCCGGTTTGATATGCTTCAACCTTCGGAATCGTCGGGGTCGTTGCTTTTTCCTGGCCCTGCCAGATTTCCCCAGCCAGAAATCTCTTCTCGCGGGAAAGGAAAATTTCTCTTTCCACCCCGTGACGGACTGGCGATTTTACGGGGCTCAAGAATTTACTATGAAGGGAATTTACTGCGGACGATTCTCTTATCCTTCTCTTGTTTCTTTCGATTTATTCTCTTTGTACTCGGTGATGGTGACATCTCATTTTGTGTAAATGTAACTCTGCTAATTGACGTTAGAACTAGTGACGACTGAAAAAGTACAAAATACGGAGATGTTGCATCGATTATCTATAGATCTTGTAAAAAGTGAGAGAAAGGATGCAAAGGATAAATTTATATAATTTTTATATAAAATTATGTATTGGTTATTTTGACTATTCTGTTCTAATATTAATATATACGTATGTGTATATTAATTAAGTATTTAATAAATTAATAATGTATATGTATATTGATCGTAGGTGATATTACGTTTTTTATTTCATGACTAAACGATGATTTATATTTGAATTAATAATAATAAATTATACTCTTGAAATTCTTATTCATACTTTAATTACAGGAGCTTGTCATTTTCTGCTTTGTAATTTCCATAAAATTACCAGACGCGAATGCGTTAAATAATTAAACATGAATTATAATTTTTGCAGCCTTATCAAGCATTAAAATGTATATCCAGATATATTCTATATGAATGACTATAATTACCGCGATACGATTATAACAAGTAGGTACCTGTAATCAGTGATTATTAATCACATTTCTGTCTCCATAGAAGTCAGTATTAATTCTACCAATATGCTATCCGTATAATTCTAATAATTCTAAATAACCTGCAATCCGTCACTTTGATGACTTTAATTTCTAAATTTTAATGTTAAATTCTATTATTAGATATAATTGATTAATGAAAGAATATAAATTCCAGTGTTAAAAGCTCCAAAATTTTAACTAAAACATATCATTGCTGGCTCAATAGCACTCTTTAAACGGATAAAACTCTCGAAAAGTTGTCGAGCCCCGATGTCCTCGTCATTATCTTCTGGTCATCCTCGAGAACGTCGAGAACCTCGAATATCGGATGGTGTAGTCTTCACGAGTCCAAATAAACAATATCAAGGCTGCTCATTAGCATGATGTCTACTTAACGAAAGTTTGGAATTTAACGTAGTTGAAGGTAATCCCGGAGATGCCGACGCAATGACCCAATTACTGCACTCGTAAAGTGCAACGGAGTGAGACGTGAGCCACATGAAAGCACCGAACAGCCGGAAACTTTGTTAGTCTCGTAGTCTTTCGACACGTTAAGAGGCAATACTCGGAGCGCGCACGTGGGTTCCCAATGCTTTTGTTCTTAATTAGTTAAGCCACCCCTTAACAAACGACAGAGGCAACGATACTTGAAATATTCTCGCGGTGACGTGTAATTATTTTTCGCGAGAGTATCGTCGGATCACGTGAGGTGCGGACTGAAACGTTTATCGCCAAGCCACGAAAAAAAAGGGGGTTGTGTGCGGAGGAGGATGGAATCACGGTGAAACGAAAACGTCGGACGTGTACACCGAACGAAAATTTAATTAAATCCAGCGTAAGGTTCCGGCGTTTCGGTATTCGAATCCGATCGCATTAATCCGATCGAGCAAGCAAATCGGTTCCCTAAGTAATTTCATTGATATCGGAACGGACGTTTAATGGCCTCAATGAATTTCCAACTATTTCTCTTTTTTCCACCACCCTTGCCGTTTTGTTTCCTTCTTTGAATTATCACACTGTACGCAATTCTGTTTCCTGCTTTAAACGATTTTCAACGTTTTCATTTCCCACGTTAATTCGTTCTATTTATTTGCGCGGAATTCGCAGCCTAAAAATTCCTCTCTGAAAGTACGAAATCAGTGTGAAGCGCGGTAAGAAAAATCCATTCGCCACAGTGCTATTAACCGCCATCCCTATCGACGTTTCTGTTGTCGTCCCCTACATTTTCGTCCATGAAACCGCCCCCTTGGTCTATGGCACGACAACTTCCGGAGAGAGAGATCCTCGGCGACGAACGTACGAGGACGAAACGTCAAGCTGGTTCACACGGCTTGCCAACAACACGAGCTATCCCAGCCAGCCAGGCGCCGTTTTCCGAAATTACGCCAATAACCTGTCCGATATAATGTCTGACTTCAGCGTATTAATTAGCCAGAGCAACAACGCCTGGGAACCATAACTCGGCCACGAAGGTACATAGATCCACGATCGAATTAGCAACACCAATACTGGTGTGCCCGTTGAATAATGCACGAGCTGACATTTCGTCCAATAACAAACGCCCCGTTATTCCAGTATGGTTATTCTTGCCGGCTCGCTGCCTGGTCATTTAATCGGAACTACCTTTTCAATTGCAGTATCTCACCACTCTCGTGGGATAGATGATAGATATATACAGCCCCTTAGTTACGTCTTCTATAATCAAATTCAAATCGACGGATCGTAGGCAAGACTAGCGTGCACCAATGTTGATGCATTGTTACGTATTATCCAATAAAATTTATGTTTTCGCGAGCCGTAGGGGGTTGATAACTTTCTTTAATGCGTTAGACGTATTCCTGGGCTTATCATATTTGTACGAATCCCTGGTGTTAAGCCTGACAAACGAGGCAACCAAGCTTCTCGTTATAAGGGCGACGAAAGTCCCTTTTTATTGACGCGTCGTGTTTTCTACATGGGGATGAATGAGTGGAAATTTGATGAGAATTTAACTAAATACTGTATAGGGAGGCTCGAGAATCGTATCCGTTCATTTTTCTTTCTGATCTGTTGGAAAGTTTTTCGATAGAAGAGAAATATTTCTTAAAGAATTGCCTCATAAAAAACGGAACATCCAATTTAGCATATTTCTCCCCCTGTGATTTTCGTATCGTCGGTTTGCTGGGAGAGTGGCATGATTAGAAGCGAGTTATTAATTACTGAACTGCATATATAACGATATTTTTCTTTTTTACAATTTACCTAATAATTTTTGGGTTTCGATGCTCTCTAATTGCTTACTGTAAAAGAAAAGTTAAAAGTTAACAGTTAAAATACTAAAAAGGTAAAACTTTAAATTGTGTAGCATTGTCCCTGTTACGTAATATAATTTTATTAATATTACTATCCTAGTATTATAGCGCACTCTTAAAATTAATTTTTTTTCAAATATTTGAAAATGGACGATTACGGTCGTCGAATGGATGATCGAACCAACGATAAACGAATACAAATGATCGAAAACAATGGTATTATGAAACCTAAAAGCCATATTGATTAAATTATTCTATGAAAGAAACGTCCCCTGTATATCAACTGGAATTGTTAGAGAGCCCTATGTTTCGATATTAATAGCGACGCGTGTGCCGGTTCGTTTAGTAAATTATAGATAGAGGCTGGTAACGCGAGTATCATCGAAATTTTCGCCGCAGCGGGTACCAGTAATAAGATAGATCGACATTATGTAACCCCATAATGAACCAACGTGTTGTTAATTACAGCTCGGTGAGCGGTGAACGCAAAACGCACCGGTATTCGCACGACGATTTCATTTTGCCCATTCATGGCGTGTTGCATCGACTGAATGGCTGGCGCCATTTCCCACGATGGAAACGCTCTCGTTTCAAAAATCACGAGATTGACGTTGATACAGATTCTACCGTATCGATTTCTGTACGGAATTTTCCCATCCTGTTTATTTTTCCTCGAACATCATACGACATTGCGTTCGTAATCGTCCGAGTGGCTTCCATCGGGCAATTTATTGATTCGCTGACGCGAAGAAACTCGTAACGATGTCCACACTAATTACAACAGAACAAGCTGCTAACTTATTTAGCTTACACGTGCCGGCTGGGCCAGCCGCCTGCTCGTCCGCTGGGATAAACTCGAATAAAGATAGATCCTGGTAGTTAGTAAGTACACTCCGCTACATTTCAGGAATCAGGATGCTAGGAGTAGCACTTTCGCCTCGAAATGGTTTATTGGATCTTGAAACGGATATTAGAAAATTAGAGTTTCAATAGAACTTTCGAGAACTTATATAATTGGATTGGAATGCCTAATTATAAAATTCTTCGTACTTTGACGCTTCATCTATTAACATTCTCGTTAATAATATGAGGATACGTGATATTTAATCACAAAAAGGATTATTTAATTACAAAATTCCGAAAACATTTTAATGACCCATAAATATCTAGTGGAGTTTCAATGGAATTTTAAATTTTCAGGAGCCATTAAATGGCATTCGAACGTTTCATCATAGAATTCTTAACTCCTTGACGAAAATATCCTTCCTCGACTATTTTCCATTTTTAAACCTTTAAGGAACATTGTAGAGAAATATTGCAAAAATCCACGACACTATAGCGGCACAATTTCTACTTAAACGAACAAAGTCAAGACAAACTAGTCTACAGAGTCAAGAGACAAAATTGCCGGCCATAAGACCGCTGGAAATGCGGTAGTGGAGCGGCAATGGAAACTGCAAATCCCGTTCTTTCATGAAACTCAGGCTGGCAACGACGTTGCCCGATGACATCCGCCAAATACCTGAACGCCAAAAGTGCTCCGTAGAACCTACGGACCTCGAAATTAGCTACTTTCAGCCATCTTCCAGCCGAGACGAATGGCTGGCCGTAGAAGGCTAGACAACCGGACTAATACCGTGCGTTTCACCGTCTCGCTGGAGCTGGTCCTAATGGAAGCCTAGAATAGCCAGAATCCTAGCTTTTGCTAATTTATTTGTCAATAGTCCGGTGACTGTATCTACGCCAAAACTATTCTGGGGGCTATTCCCCCAGACGAATGAGGAAACTACTGATAGGAAAGCAAAGAAGTTGCTTCTTTGTCATTACGTTCCGAGTGAACTCAGGGATATTTGCCTGAACCTTCAAATTAGTCGATTTATCTTAATTCGAACAACTATTCTTTTCATTTGTATAAAATGGGATAAATGTATACGCTTCTCCTTATCAGTGAAATTAATTTATTTCACATCGTTTACGTTCAAGCAACTTGATATCGTCTTGTAGAATCTAGTGAAACTGTTGTTTAATTTAATTTGAAATATGCCTCCAGGTTTGAAACTGAAATTCTTCCAATTGTTATCTTGAAGGAAATAACAATTATTAAATTCAATTTTGCGCTTGCTAATTAGTTTCCTGACCAAGTTGCCAGTAACCATGACCCATATTGTCATATTGCCAATAACCCGAGTTTCTCTAACCATCTACCAAGTATACTTTGTCCATCTTAAATTTAACAATTGGTTAGTCAAATTCAAATGATTTCAAGTCGTGTAAGAACATAAACTTGAAATCAATCTACGTTAATGTTATTGAAGCCTTTGATTTAAAACGAATTGAGTTTAACTCGATTGAACTGAAGGAGACTTACGTAACTGACAGAACCAGATCATAAATACATCTTAAACAGTTTCGAGGGAAACGTAAAAGCGATACGTTCTTCTCCATGGAATTATCCGTTTATGACTCAGAATCCGAGCGATTAATCGCTTAATAGCTCATATGGAATCCGTTTTATATCACTTAACGGTCGACGTATCGTAAGCTGATTTCCAACCAAGCGAAAAGACTCGTTGGCATCGTCTGAATCTCTGCCTCCGTTTCCATCTGTTTCTACGACTTTCCGTGCAATCGTGGAGTTCCCAGAGGTAGTCAGGGAAAAATCGACGATCCATTTGGCCTGGCTTGGCGGAATCGGTCCCACGGGCGAACCGATACGCCAATCATTTCGTTCCGCAGCGTCACCGTCAGCTGCCCCCTCGTTGCTCCGCGTCAATTCTGGATACTGGCTGATTTACTCCGCGTAGATATCCTCGATTCCCTTAACGCGGTCACAGTAGATAGAGCAAGTTCCTGTTCCTGCTTCTCTGGCAGCCACAATGACGTCGAACAGATCATTCGCGGCTAACGTGATTGATAAGCAGTCAGTTTGATAAACAGGAACGTTAAGCGTGCGTAGCAACGACCCTGATAAATCAGAAATATTTTCGTGAGACGGTATTATGTTTCTCACCTGTTCTTACTTCTCTTTATTTCGCACGTTTTCACATAATTGTTGAGAAACAAGAGGATATCGCCGGGTTCTTTATACGTCTGTTGTAAACGTTGGTATAACGAGACAGACGAATCTCGAAGCGCAACAAGCCACGAGGATTCTCACCTGTGCACGATATTTAATCCCTTACGTGACCAGCCTGTAACTGTCGTCTGATATACCGGTTACATCGTGTCACCAACTGATGTTACGTGCTCCAAAGAAAAAATTAAATATGCACCGTATATAGCGTAAATTACGTTTTAAGAAATGAAAATTACAAAATAATTAGGAGATTGTAATTTTGGATTATTTATTCCTGACTTTCAAACTTATCAATTATAGTCTCTTCACCTTCTTCGAAAATTATCTACTATAATATTATTGCTTCTTTTATCCTAAAATGAATTATCTAAATGATATACGAATAAAAGACAGGCATTCTTTGGACTAAATCTTTTTTTAATTTATTGGGATTAATAATAAGTGCTTTACGATTACTGTAAAGTAAATTATTTCAGCTCTGAAATCCTTATACGTTTAGTTTCACAGAGGTTCCGATATACTGTTTTATCCGAAAATCTGTCTTCCTGTTGTCAAGCTTGTTTCTTATCCAATTCGTTTGGATCGTAATGAAAACGTGACACACGTTCGGCAGGTGACAGTGGAATTGTTCTTGGTGGAAGATTTTTTTCCATGGAAATACGATCGCCAGTGTTTTCATTAAATCGTCGCCTGTTCCGGCGCGACAAAAATTGAACTCTTCGGCCAGCTGTTCCGCGCCGTGTAACAACGCGAAACGATACGCAGACCACGGCGTTAATCGCGCGAGCTCCGGCAAAAAAGTGTGCCACCGCGCGAGAAACAAAATCGCTTCCATTTCACCCGCTAATAAAATCCGTATCATATTTTCGTGTTAACGAATCGACCTGCCGTCTGCAGGAAATTGCTATCAACCGTTTAATCGATACTTCGCTCGCAGGGAATGCTTTCGTGAAAACTGACCGCCGTAGTTTTAACTTCGTAATGTTAGCGTCGCGAATATTAGACATCTTGAAAATAACGTAAAACGATTTAACTTGGGACACTCTGTAAGCTACAGAATTCATTCAGAAACTTAGAGACAACAATCCACGCTATATGCTACAGATATTGCGAATTGAGAGACGAATGTTAAATTTCTAGATGTAAAATGAAAGAAAAACTTTTGTGCAATTCTGTAATCTGATGTGTGACTTGATATTTTTCGGGGTTTAATTTTTTTAAGCAATACACAATAACGATTCATCGTATACTTTTTGCCGTTAATGCAAAGACGGACTTTAAAAGAAGCTCTTGAATAAACTAATTTCCAAATGTAGAGGAAAATTTGTCAAAGATCTTTTAACGTGAAACATCGTAACGTAGAATTCTCTGAAAGCTCCGAAATTCACTTAATCGAGAGCTACATCGCGAAAGTTCAGAGGCAAACGCCAAATTTCCAAATGCAAAGTCGAAAGAGAATTTTTCAAAAATCCTTTGAAAGCTTCGAATTCACTTAAATGACGCGCTGTGTATGTTACGCGAATTGAAACGCCAAACGAAGGGCAAAGTCAAGAGAGAAAGAGCAGAGAGGAAACTCGACTTTCATTTCTCTGGGATGAATAGCCGCGTATCTCCATTATCTCCTTCCGGGAACAGCATCGATAACAGCATCTCGGCAGGCAGAGAGCAGTAACTCAAACGAGGATAGCAACCGCGGCAGCGTACTCGGAAACCCTCGAACAAAGAACGCGCCGTATATCGACGAGCTTATCGATGCACCTTTTCCTTTTCCGCAGGATTATTCGCGTCTGGAATCGTCCTCGTTTTTTTCTTCTTCCTTCCCGGTCGTCGATAAACGGACGCGTACCGTGCCAGATCGAAAGCATGCCGTCCGCCAACACACCTCGACAACCCCATCGAGCATGTAGATAATCCAGGATAAAGGTTGCACATAGGTGCATCGAGCATGATACGCGTTCGAAGACGCGCGAATCCGCGTATTCCCCGGATTTATACAGGCTGAACGGCAAAGCATTCATCTCGTTCGATCGGCTGAGAGATCGAGGTTAAAGGAGACTACGGATCTGCGTGCATTATATTAATTAAATTCGCCGCTTCAGAACAATTTTACCAAGCCAGGTGTATTTCTAGCGAAGCGTTTCCCTCGTTGCGCGAATCGGCAAACTTTTTTCGCGTTCTCGTTCGAACGTAACGATACCATCGATTTCCATTATGCATTATTATGGAAACGTCACAATGCTGTTCGCTGATTTTGTTCTCGCTCGACGTTGTTTTCAAAGGCGAGCGACGCCTCCGATAACACATCAGAGTGCATATCGCGGATTGTTTTTACGCTCCATTCGCATTCGTATTAGAATTTATTTATGTTCGTGAAAATGTCGCGGCGTGTATTGTGCAGAATCAGTCTGATAGGATGTGATTAGTCACACGATTGATTATTTCTTTTCTTCCTTTACGTATAACTGGCAATAACAGGGTTACATGTGTTCGTCGAACGTTTTATGTTATCTTTCCCGTTGAAATCGACACGAATCGAAGATACGCGTGTATCGGTAACGTTATTGAGATTTTCATAATGCGAAGGCCCAGTGCTACGAAGAACGATACGTAAAAGGAGAGGACGTCCGGCGTAGTTTCATGAATACGAAAAAAGAAACAAGGACGAATGCGAAGCCGCGAAGATTTGTAGGCCGGACAACAATATTTATTGCGAGACGTCGAGTCATCTGTAAACATAAAATAACCAGCCGCATCGCGTGCAGCATACGCGGCCCTATTGCAGCCCGTCGGCTAGTCCGGCGCTCGCTTCAATTTCCTTTGAGCAGCGTTGGGAGACCGAGAATTTGTCAGAATGAAATATCTAAATCCCCGTGTATATTAAAATATCCCAACGACGATGGTAATGGCTTTACGCGGCATTAGTCCTTTGACATTGTGCGCTGGATGTCGGGTCACATCTAACTCTTTTATGCCTCACAAAAGCCAACTTTGGCCCCCATTTTCTCCAAATGAGAACAGATAATGTCAGCGTGCTTTCATTTAAAAACTCGGGTGGAGGGACACATGCCAACATGGAATATTCAGTAACGTAAACATTATGCAAAGATTAACGTATTCGTGGTTATTAAGCTCCTTCTATTAGGCTTTATCGATCGTGTCGTTCTATTTTGCTTTTGACAAGAAAGAAATTGGGTCTTTTTTAACTGTAACTACCATACGATTTGAGATGCTTCTCGTCATATTTTTAGTAATAATTAATGTTTTCATCTTCTCTTGTAGCTTCTACGTATATTTCAAATACGTAGGATTTACTAAAATCACCAAATAAACAGAATTGTAAAGATACAAACAAAATGTAGCATGATTTATAATTGGAAGAACCAGGTGCTGAAAATCGTTTGAATTTGAATGAAACGTCAGTCAGACACTGCAGCGTGCTACGTTTTAGTATTTAAGCAGAAGTTTCCTAAGCTATTGTTTCAAAGTATGCCAAGGGAACTCTTGCAAACGTCAAAGGTAAAATCAACGACAACCAAAGGATTTCGTAAATGCTTATGTATCATCAGAATTACGTTTACTTGTTACATTAATGTCTAGTACACGTATGATGCGTTGCTATGTACGAATATTCTTAACTCCGTCTTAACAAATACGATTGCCTGTGAAGCGTCGTTAAATTCCGCTACTCGCGACACGATGGAAATATCTTCTAACGACATCAACAATTCTATATACAGGTTATGAGTTATCGTTGATGAAAACACGTTGGAGAGGAACTACCATGGTCGAGGATATTTACATTAATATTTCAGTTAATACTACGTGGCAACGAAATTAATAATACTCTCACGAAAGATTCAGCATCATAAGAACTATTGCAAATAACGTGACAAAATATTCCCATCGTCACGAGCATCGTTCGTAATACAATTGCTCTTCGTAATTCTCTAAAACAGCATCGTGGCCTATCCACCGTGTGCTCCTATATAATTTCCATGAAACAATTGTACTACTACGGTTTGTACACGGCTACGTAAGTATCCACCGGCGGAATACTCGTTTAGAATAATAATATCCTCGCGTAAACATATACATACACACACATATACATATGTATGTATATATATATTTATACATGAAATTAAATTACCGCTATTATCTCGTCCTTCTGAACGATGCACTATCATGGCACGATGCTCTACACGTCTTAAAATACAACGACGATGGCCGATATACATTTCTAAAATGCTTGACTCAGAAATACAGACAAGAGCCTGACGTAATTACTAATACGTGTTTATGAACATGATACAGCAATACTGTGAAAATACCTGAGTATATTTATGTTTTCTCTCCTAAATGGAAGAAGCATCATGGGACAATGCACGCATAATTCGTGTGTATTTAATAAAACTCATCGTACATATGTAGACGTCTAGACGACAGATACACCAACATGTCGAACGATAGCCTTAACTGGCAGCAACGAGGCATAATTAAGCACGTTAAAAATTAAACGGACATTGCACGAACGGGAGTGGAACGATCTCGCGCGCCTTATCTATCGGTTGCGCAAGCGAAAAAGGAACAAACGAGCTGGCGAATTATCGACTAGGTCTGATAAATTGTTGCCAATCCTCCCCGGAGACTATCTTTCTCCCTTGACTATTTCATCTATAATCAACGACTCGTCAACTCGTTTCGCGACCAGTCAATTTTATGGCAAATTGATCACAAGCGAACTCTGTTGATTTCAATGCATTGAAAACGAGGGTACTGTGTAACAGCGCGCGTTTAAGCTCCCTTCGTTTTAGGAATTTCGTCGCGCGTTTCACTCGCGAGCTTTCAAGCCATGAATCGAATAGTCACGACCGATTTTCTTCGCACCAGGAGAAGAAAAACTTCTGAAAGTCATTGCTGCTGCACGTTTCTCACCACCACCTTCTCCTTCTTTTTTTCGATTCGGTTTCGTTTTTTATTCGTTTCAACCCTGTCTCGTTGATTTTCACACTTTTTCCTTTTTTGGTTTCCTTTGTCCCTACTCTCTTCCATTTGTCTCTTGCGTTTTGTTCTTTTCGGGATTTATAACGAGCCGCGTTGCTTCCGACCGCCCTTAAGACGGCGAATCCTGCAGTTCCTGTTTCTGCTGCACTTTACCGATATTCTCCGCCTCCCACACCGTGTCCGGAAGTTTGGTTCCCAATGTTTCCGGGAAGAATAGAGACAGCAGCCCCGCGGATAACGCCATGCATCCAAACAGAATCAACGGCAGCTCCGGCATTATTTGTGCCTGTATCATAAAAAGATACGTAAAAATGCGAGAAGACGAAGTACATTATATCTATATATTGCATGTATTTCTACCGTGAAAAATTCATTTCGCGAAAATTTATAGATTGTTATTTGAGCACAAATACTTTTACACGAAAGGCAATTGGTCCTCTTGCATGCTATACCAACTAATGATATTATTAAATTGACATGTGACAAGTCTTAAGTTGTACTTTATTATCGCAATTTACTTCGAGCAAAAATGTTATCTGTTTCGTTATTAAATCTATTACTGTCGGGTAAAAAAATTTATTAGCGTATCTTATAGTGATAATATTAATGTAATTGTACTAATCCACGGAAACGAAGGACAAATGCACAATTGTGTAGAAATAGCTACAATGTAAAATTTCGCGTCTGCAAAAGCCACAAAGCCCTTTGTAATTATTTTGTCCGGTCTTTAAGCCTTGCTTAATCCGCAAGCTTAACATATCGATAAATCAGAATCTTTGTTTCGCTCGTATTGTTCGAAAATAAAGCGCAAGCATGCAACAAGCTGCTCGTATCGGTATCGTTCTACGATGTACATTCTTGCGGTGGTAGACTCACCAAAAGAGGAGTTTGCGGTGACAATATTGACCCCATGCGGCCAGTCATGCTGCAAATTCCAAGAAGGGAGTGTCTCAAGTTCGTAGGGAACAGCTCCGTCGTGTAAATGTAAATCGTCGAGAAGGACATCGTAATACACCATTTCCCGCCCATGTACAAGATCAGTGGTAGAAAGCTCAGCGAACCTGCAATGGATTCGTTGTCTATCGATACTTGACGTTCCCTTTGTAAATTAATCTGTCACCACTCGAACATTTTCAAACAAGTAATATAAAAGGGATGTAAGGCAAAATGCTGTAAATTGCAGAGGGAATTTCAAAGAAAATCCAGGTTACCTGTCGGTACGAATTGTATAGCCAGACAGAACACTCCGCTCAGTAAGAAAGACGAGGAAAGGGTAGCTTTACGACCAATGTAATCGGTCAGGAACCAGGTCAGAAAGTAAGCCGGGATTTCGACGATGGCCACTAGTATGAAATTAACGTATTTGTCACCGGCGAAAGCCACCGAGTTTAACGATAATCCATAATAGACGAAAGTGTTCGTCAACCAGCAAAACGAGCACGCCAGCAACCGAGTGAGCATCACCGAACTATTTAAAACTTGCATCGCTGGTGACTTCTTTTCGGCTTGTACCAATTGTTCCGTCTGAAAAATACGATGCCAGATAACGTTTCGAACTCGAATATTTTCCTTTGTACTTCCTTGAAAATTAATCCTACCTTTTCTGTTTTCACCATATTCAATTCTTTGAACGCTCCGATGGCTTCCTCGGAGATTTGTAGTCCGTTAATACGCGCCATTCTCCGATAAATACTTTCCACCTTTTCGTGTTTTCCATTCGCCAATAACCACCTTGAAAATGGGCATCATTGTGTGTGTTTTTCTTTTTCTTTTTTTTTTCTACAGTAATTTTCAAACGGGGAAACGATTGAGAGTATCTTTGTATAGAACACGCTTTATCGATAACCTATGGCGTAGATAGAAAAAAAGGAACGATGAGAAAAGTAATCTGATAGAATACGGTTACAGCTTGAACCAAAGATTAAAAGCAGCCTACACATCCTCGACGATCCCTCGGTATCGTGATCCGTGTTAATTAATTAGAGAGTACCGAGGTCCAATCAAGGGCGCAGTGACGTGAAAAGTTCATCGGTTAATTAGCCGGATGTCGTGGAACGCGTTTAAGGGAGTTCATTTCGAGATCGTTAACAAGGCGTCGGGACAATGCAAATGAAACATTCGCCAAAGGAAATTACCTGACTGATTCCGGGATCAGGACGGGCAATAAGATGGCGAGCAATGCCGGACCGTAAACCATTCGAAGGATCATCCGCCATGATCTAAGCCACATCGCGATCAAACCGAGTAGCATCTCACCCACTGCGAACATGCAGCAGATGATCGTGCTGGCTAGCACTCTACCGTTTACTCCTGCCATTTCCATCCCTGAAAATAATCAAACGTTGCTCATATGGTGAACTTGCGGTTATTCGCTAGCAATTTAGATTATGGTTACAACGAATGCATTCTCTGACAATCTTATGCTATCATAGAGTTCAAATTCGTCGTTGTTCAGATGTTTAATTTGTCAGAAAGATACTTCAAAAGAACAGGCATCTAACTATGTTCTCAGTGAATCTCCGCTTCAATCGGTTACATTTTTATTGAGATGAAAGCTATCAACTAGTAGATCAAGGTTCGATATTGCTCTGCGAACAAATTAAATTAAAAAAGTAAAAGAAAGCCACCGATATTTTTGTTAATAAAAATCTATATCGATAAATGATAAATGATAATCGATGTGTATTGCTAACACTGATTCTGAGATCCGTAAGAGATCAGAGTCGCTTGATCTGATAAATCGTGATAGGTGATTGAAAGACTTTTCTGACGAATTATTGGAGCTGGCATTATTGAAACGTGCATTATAATATATACACTGTATGGATATTGTATTTACGTATAAATGAAATATCGGTGAAATTATAAGCGTGGCAATGGTAAACTGGAGAACAGCAATGGTTACCTTCAGTTACGTTTTTCGATATCGAAGGGTTCCTGCATCGAGTGGCCAGTGGCATGTGAAACATGGCCGTTATTTATATCAGCATTATTCACGTCGAACATCTTCCCTTACTTTGCCTCGTTATTAACTCACCTAAAATAAATCCAGCGCTGTAGATACCGGCCGCGACAGTCGCGTCGATAAATTCGAACACGAGAAACATCCAATAATTCACGGAGAAGGAATGTATCAGGCCGCTGATTCCGCTTAGGAATGTGGTGAGTGTCAGTATCGTGCGTCTTCCGTATCTGAAAGTAGCAAAACGAAATATAAGCGGACGTTGAGGATTTGGCGACTAGACAGCGCTTCCCTATTTGTCGATGATTCCCATAAAAGCTTCAACGAATTATATTCTCGATGTAATTCCAGAAGGTTTTTGATAGGAACGAGAGGAGTGAGAAGGTTCATATCGAAAACTATCCTTGTCAATTTTCATATTTTTTCAGAAAAAGAAGAAAATACTTCAACGTCTTCTGCTTTCTTTCGATAGATTTCTATTTTTGAAATAAAATATTTATCATATCACGCAATTACTAAGACGAGCTATATCGATATAATCACGAAGTTGCGCAAGCTGGAATAGTACGATGGACAATGTACTCTCTTTATGAAATCAGAATAACAAACAGTGGAATAGTTAGAACATCAGTATTTTTATTCTTCGTGGCTATTATCAAACTGAATTATGGCGATATGTGAGTCATCGTTTAAGAAAGCAATGATTGTGCTAGTCCAAAATACATAACTGTCTCACTAAAAATAATAGCCTTGGTAACTTGGCAAGAATTATTCTGGTGAAAAACGGATTTGACAAAAGTTATTCTTCTAGAGAAAATCAATTTTTATGCGACGATAGATCATTTACGAATTTCTCTTCTAACGATTAAAATACGCTGTTATCTCGAATATTAAAAAATTCGACAAGAATGGTTCTCGTTACGAGTCCCTTGATCGTTCAAAAAGGGGAATCTCGAAAAACAACCTGCAAGTTCGAATCATTGTCATAGATCTTCAAAGTTCGCCCAAAGTACAATTTCATTTAAATACAATTTCCCCTTTGGACAATCTCAAGTATTCCCCGACTTCGAATTAGGATTTACAAACTACAGACTCGCGAAAGTCGTCTGTCTGAATACCGGAGTTCCGCTTCTCCAGGGACACTCTAGCACGTGTCATAAAACGCTCTAAAAACCTCGAAGATCGTCGAGTTCATACTGCAGGAAATAGTCTAGAGAAAAACTTCATAGACCTCAGGATAAATCCGTCACGGTTCGATTTCTCTGTGTTATCAAGCATCTTAATTATCTCTCACACGTTTTTCCACGTTTTGTGAGATAATTTCGATAAGCGAACACTAACGACCTGTTGATTTCGACCGAATCTCAGTTAAAGTGTTGCTACCCTCTTCTTCGATCGAACGTCGTTAGATATCCGGTTCGAATCCAATAGATTCCATTATCTAGACTTGAGATTCGAACCGACAAGAACTAATTGATAGATTTCGGACTTTTGTAGGTTTAATGGAAATTTGAAAATACCAAAATACATAGAACACATATAACATTAAAAAATACATACAGTGTCCAAAAGTACTCGTAATCGTATTATATTACGTAAAACAATTCTCTGCTTAGGCTTCATTTGTTTAATTATATTTGTATAAATATAATTTGCCTAAACGTCCACGGTCTTCTAATCAATTTTGCTACATATACTCTTTCGGTAATTTCCAATCGAATCGTATTTTTCTATCGTTAGAAAATTTCCCAAATTTGAAGACAATGTGAAAAAATCGCTATTGATACGCGTGATTTCTAGTTTCAATTTCGTATCAAAGATTTCTTTGGAACATTAAAACGAAAACGAGATTGTGACATAAAAAATCCGAGAGTCGTAGGAATCGCAAATTTTAATGATTGTTTCTCACTTGTCCGATATATATCCAGCGAAGATCAGTCCGACGAATTGGCCAACGTTATTTATCGTGCCCACGAGCGTGAGTTTCCATCGATTGCTGTCGCAGGTGAGGTCCCACTGTATCGAGAAAATGATAGGATAAACGTGAGTCATCTAACTAACCGTAATTAGCTGCGATCTGTCGATGGCTCGGTCGGATTTACCTCGCTGAGCACCGTGTTCTCCGATGGATCGTAGATCCACGAATCGCATTTCTGGGTAGCGTTAGTGAAAGTCTGATTTGTGCACGCCCCCGTGTGATTCTGAACGACGTATCGGATGCACTTGGACATCTCCGACACGTTCGGCACAGAGTCCGGTACCCAGGACTCGTCGAACTTCGTATTCAATGGATTCTCGCATTCTGATACCGCGCACCTATTTTTTGAATAATCATTCATTTATCAAGATGAGAATTTTTTAATGAAGATCGAAATGTTAAGGAGGAGATATCTTTCCGGGAATTATTTGAGTAGGTGAATTTTTCTGTTCTATATAAATATCCCGGAATGTTTTCGACGATAGAACCGATAGTCTTTAATGTGGTAAAATATATCTTATAATTAATCCTAATATGGGAAATTGACCTCCTTCAATAATTTTTTATTGTCTGGTGAAAATATCACGAAACTGCTTCGGATCTTCGTTCCTGCTTTAATTCAAAATTTTCAGCGACTGTAAGAACGAAAGACGTAACTGTACTGTTAACGCAACACATAAATAATCATTAAAGTAAATCTGGTTCAGTGATCCATCTCAGCAATGTTGCGTTTTATAAATTTATTAATAATTATTCGAAGTATAGCAGCAGAGGTCTATAGAACGTTATTCGAAGAAATTTCCTCTTAAAATAACGTTAAATTTGTTAACAGAGCGCGGTGAGTTGCTTCAATAAAATACAGTTAGCTGCGTAAACGTGGTCGCTATACGCGTCTAAAGCTCGTCTACCGCGAAAAAGTTAACAGGATGGCTAATAAAGTAATCGATTATCCGTCGCATCGATTACATAATTCAATGTTCGATCACTCATGTAGTCGCGGAGCATTAGGTGCTCCTCGTTGATTGCACTTGACCGGCGCGCATTATTCAAGCCTTCTCGCCAGAGTTTATTCGTCCGAGCACGAGCCATAAACGACACTGATTCGCTGTAGGCGACTAGCCCCGAGTAGCTCGAACAACAAAGGAGGCGCTCATACACACGATAAATTACACGGAGATAGAAAAAAAAATGAAAAACACGAAAAGAAAAAATAAAATCATTGCTCGAATCGCTGATTGCATCACGTAGTAACGTACCTGTATTTAACTTCGCCGGCTGTGAATACGTAGGCAAGCGTGAATCCTGCTGACAAGAACAGAGGCAGGCTGATTATCGCGAACATGATCATTTGATAGTATCCAAAGCGATCCACTTCCTGCTTCCTGTCCGATCCTCTCTTTCCCTCTGCGAAAAACACGGTTTTCCAAATGATCAAACGATACCGTTCGATTCGTCTGGTCTCTAAAAATTCTATCATTCGGAGGAAAAGCATGGAAAAAAGAGGAAATCGAGTCGATCGTGAAACTCTTGAACCCTAGAGCCAGCAGATTCTCCGGTGAAAATCGGCACCTGCCGTTGACACGCGATATTTCTGCCGCGAGCTTACAAGAAAGGAAAAAAGACGAAGAAAACGTGATTTTACATCCTCCGCCTCCTCTGATACGCGTAATCGCGATCATGATAATTTCCTTTTAAATTGTATATCTAGTGTCTTGTTTCATTGCTATTAGTCAAGCAATCACAGCGGTGTGGTCTAGCAGCCATTGATTTATTCGTCATCGTTAAAATCAACTTTTTTTGTATCTCTCTTATTTTCTTGTCGGCTAAACGAACATTGTTATTGTTGTGATTCAGTTAACGCAAACTTAGACCAGAATGAGTGTCTAATTGATTTAGCCGGCGTTGTTAATGAGTCGCGTAACTAAACAATACAAACCGCTTACTGATTTTCTTTCAAGCACGGTCTTCGCGTAGATCTCTTTGTAATTCCAGCAATAGGCGACAAACAATAGTAAACGATTAACTCGAGTTACGTCTAATCAAGACGAATAGATGCGTCAAGCAAATCGCGCCGGTGGGTTGCAAATGGGCACGCGACTAATCGACGTGGTAATTATATAATGCCATGACCTATCTACGATCTACGACATGCAAAAATAAATTTTTTAATATTCTTTGCTATTCAATAAGGCAGACATACGAGGAGATGAAAGTGTTAAGAATGAAATCACTATTGTAACTAGATCATTCGAATGTAGAGTACTGCCATATTTACATTTTTAATTAAAGAAATCAATAGAAAAGAACTATATTTTTTTCTAAATATATACGATTTACATTTATATAGAATTTTATTTCTTCATGAATTTCAAAATTCTTATGCGAAAATACAATAACCTGTTTTGCTGCCTACAAGCATACAGATTTTTCCACTAACTTCTTAACGCGTCGTATAACGTATGCATTTAGGCATATGTTGTATACCAGATATCTGTTTTCTATTAGGAGTACTGCATTTGTAACATAATATACTTATACATCGCCTACGAGAAATTATGTAAATATGTATTGTACTACTTTTCCTCTAGTCTCTTCAATTTCCTTTTCTTCGAACGCAAAATATACGATTTTATTTTCGTTGCCTGCATTATATTTCAACAAATAAATTCCGCATGCTAGCAAAATTTGTCATGCACAGGCAAATCGGCATCATATCGTGGAGATAACTACCGATTCAGATCTAAGACATAAACCTACATACTATACATACATATAATATTAACAAAACAAGCGATTACCTGTCCCATCTTTGGGCGTCGAGGATTCGCCGTTCTGCGAGGAAAAGAGCTTCATACTGTCCTCCTCGTCGCCTCTCAGGCTGCAAACATACAGAGATTCGAGAATTATGCCTGATCCGTGGGAAACGCTCCTCCATTGACCCTGCTTCGAAGATCAAATTGCTGTTCGATCATCGGCTGCTCGAAAAAAAAACGCGCGGAAACGACGCAATTCAACGCGAACATTACATAAAAGCAACGAGATCGCACTAAGGTGCTTCTACAGACGCTCTGCAAAGGGAAAGAACGTAAAAAGACAAAAAGACACAAAGAAACCAGTCGCGAACGGGACTTTCACGCCTGTCGTCTGTCATCCGATTAGTCTTAACGCGGCGGAGAAACGAACGACGCGTGCAAGACACACGATGGTTCGTATCCGCGAGTTATCATCGCTGTTTCAGATTGTCGTAATCGACGTAAAAGCAAAATCGTCGATGTAAAACTAACTGTTGACAGAGAAGTTGGATGGAGTTGGATGAAAACGTAATCGTTGACACAAGGTCCAGCCGATAAACGCCCGATAAAAGGGAAACGAGCTGCCCGCGTGTTCGCACGAACTCGACGCGCGATCGCAACCAACTGCTCGCGGCGAATCCCGATTTTCTACTGGCGCGAATCGAAGCGAGTGGACACTAAAAGAGAGACAAAGGAAAAACCAGTGCAAACAGAGGCGTTCACATCGTCCCATACATATATACATGAAAATCAGCGCGTCATGGAGCCATGCTCTCGGACCCTAGCTGACCGATTTCTAACCGGAACTGCACGCTCCCATTCGTTTTTATCGAAACGATTTCAATCTTTTCAAGGATTTCATTGTATAAGTAGACTATAAAATGGTCTGTATAAGAAAAGAGGAATCTTGATAGACTAGTCGGACATCAGAGCCATCGGTATGATCATCGTTTAGCGACGGTCTTTCATACCATTGACTTTCTAATACGAAAGAGCGCGTCTGAAACTATTGCACGTCTCGATACTCTGTATTTATATGCAGTTCGTGGCGAGCCGTCTCCTTGACGATCCTCCCGTAACCAACTACACGATGCCGATTTAACGTTTTAAGGAGGAAACGATCCGTCGTTGCTCTTCAATCTCGTTCGATAAATATAAACGTGGAAGCTGGGCATACCACAGAAAATGAGCACGTTCCGCATTGTCTTCGTAAATCATCGGTTTATTGTTATTTATCGCCGACATGTAACTACTATGTAATTTTTCTTCGGTCTTCTCTTCCTTTTTTTCATTTCGATCGCGAGTTCCCGGATAGATAAATTGTGATTATTACAGGGTGATGTCACACGCGGAGGATTTGGAACAACGAACGAACGGCAGAACTTGAAACTGTATCTTTTACATTTGTTAATCGTCCCAAGATTCCTCGTTTCCTGAATTACACTTTGCCCTTCTTAACTAAAATGTCCTTCTGAAATTTTATCATTTCCTTTGTGCGATTCTTTTTCATTCAATTTAAAATACATATAACCAATCATTGTTTTGTAAGCCTATTTAAAAAGCGAAATATTCGACGAAGGTATTTCCACAGATCTTGAAAAAAAGAAAAATGCTGGAACGTCTTAACTAAGGAGGATAATAGCGTTCGCCTGTGACGTTCTTCCATGTTTCGAGTTTTACGTCATGCAAAAAATTCGTCACACGATAGCTCGCAGAGATACGGGATATTATGCGGCATTGTTGCACGCGTGACGAACTACCTAAACGCGAATCCAAGGAGAAGACGCAGCGACATTCGTTGAATTGACCGTAAAGATTGGATCGCAGATGGATCCAGGTCATTTGTCCTTCGCGCGTAATTCCACGATGCCTGCTACTCATTCAGACACTCGGTGGGATTAACATATATTTAACGATATAAACGACCTGTCATAAAGAATCCTAATTCTTCAATAAAGACGCCAATGTGCGCGGTTCGTATCGCATTACTACGGCTGCTATATCTTTTCTACGTCCTCGAATTTTTCCTTCTTCACTTTACGCTCCGACCAGTTTTAACGACTCGGCTGATTAGCAGCTGGTTTTATAACTAGTTCTGTTGCACATGGTTAGGGAAAAAAAGTTACTCGAAAACGTAATGAAGTTTTTAAAAGCCTTAAAGAAATTATTAGCTCATGCATGACTGGATATTCATCGAGCTGTGTGAAAAAGATCTGTTGACTATTGGTAACAGAAACACATTATTGCGAGAAGTACATAATGCGTTAAAATTAGAAACAGTTTTACTGAAAATTTACATTTATCGTTTGATTAATTTTAGATTAAATTTAATCGAGCCTCGATACGAGGATTAAAAACATCGCTAAAAATCACGTCGAAAGAAATCCTACATTATCTAAAACATAGCAATTGTATGAAATTCTTCTTACCACTGTTTTACTCGTATCTCGAACGGTTCTTACAATTAAAATTTTCACTGAACGAAAATTTTCTGCTCAATAGCTGATGATCCGGATAGGTCGCCCAGTCAACTGAATTAAAGTCTAACTCGACTCGTCAATTACAATATCGCGATTCGATCAACTGAAACGAGGCGGAACTAAATAAACGCAACAAGAGGAACAAACAAACAATATCGGGTATATCGTCTACCTTGAAACGCACTCTTGTTATACTATCAATTGTAATCATCAACTTAAACGCTTTCATCTGATCGCTATTCTTCTTAACTTGACGTGCAATTGGACCTAAGTCTTCAACGAACACGGAACAATTTCCAGCTACCATCTGAACGAAAAGAATAATTGCACCCATTCGATGGTACTCTAAATCAAGAACCTATCTCGATCAAGAGACAAACGACCTCAGATCGAATTCCATGTACTCGTGTAATTACGATCGCGTATCTTAGATCGTTCCATTCATTCTGGTGATTCTTGTTCTATGAGAACACAAAAGTTCCCAGGATTAACAGTGGACGAAGAAAATATGATACGCTTCGAGATCTAATGTGAACCGATAAAAATATCAATATTCGTTGGACCAAACCTATTTGCAATATTTTACTATATTTAATATAACATGCTTGTAACTTGCTAACTGAATCATCCTTTAACCAGATAATTCTATATTCGCAGAATCAGATATTAATAAATGCAAATTAAGTTCCATTAAGTTGGTTTTAGTCAGCGTAAATTTTAATATAATACACGGTAGAACTCCATTTATATGAACGGTATATAGTCAAACAAGATTTTAATTAATCATTAATAAACTCTGATTAAACGAACTCTTGCTATACGAACCAAAAAATCATGTATAGTTGGAAAAATCCGTGGACTGCAAATTTTATGAATTTCAATTGTGTTGAACTATTACGCTGTAACTTATTACCAAGTAAAATGATGACATGCAAACAAAATATAAAGAAATTACTATGTTCAAAAAATTGCTAATCCAAGCAACGAATTAACTCTTTCCTATTTAACAGATTGAGAGGAACTACACTCACAATTAGAACCAATTCACGTTTCTATCCGCAACGTGTTGTCGCTCGAAACAAAGTATGTAACACGTGTGAAAACAAGTGTCCAGCTGCTTTTCGTTTTCTTTCGCGAACACGCCTACACCATTGTCTGCGTGTCCGCCGATTGCTTGTGACTCGTTAACTTCACGACACGAAGAACACCGTTAAGTGAAAAAAATCACGGATTGATGCGTGCCAAGAACACTATATCGGTCTAGCGACCACGACCGCCTTGTTGCTGCAGCAACTGTCTTTGAAGGTAAACGTATGCCCACGACTCTGTTCTGTTCCCAATGATCACCCGTGAGGACAGTGGGAGAAGTGAAACAGAAGGAGAGGGGAAATCGGTCCTTCTTAAAGTTCTAGCCTTTCCGATCGGTAGGTCACTCGCTCTATCGCTGGCCAGGTACCACGTAGCTTTCACGTGAATTGCATACACCATAAAATAATCCGATGACTATTTCGAAAACTTACTGCACGAGAAGCTTGCTGGTTCGACTAGACTGGCGATAAAAATGTTTGAGAAGTGATAAAATGTCCAAAAAAGATCGTCGAAATGAAAGAATATACTTAGGATCATAAGTATTAGGACACCTATCGATATCTAGCATAAATTGAACGCTATTTGCGATACTATTGAACTGTTTTTATTCTCTAAGTATTTTATCAGTTATTTCATTTGCAACGTATGTATCTTATAATATAAAATAAAGTAAAATAATAAAAATAAAGTAAAGTGAAAGTTCTTCAATAAACGTAAAGAATGGATGTTCTAATTATTTATAGCCGACAGTATAGCTTTGATTTAACGAATATTGAGCAACTTTGTCGAGTCGCGATAAATTCTGATGTTAGAATGGAAGGAATGATAGATGAATAGAATATCGCGTAAATTCACTTTGCTTGGAGTCGTTTGACAAAAAGGACAGAAAACTAATTATAAATCTCCATAGCCTGCAGTGCGTTGTGATTAATGTGCGACGAACAACGCTTAAGAGACATTTACAACGCTGAAATTGTATTTCCACCGAATGATTATGTTAGGTAAAATATTGGAACAATATAGCTTCCTCACGGTTCAGTAATTATCAGTTAATTACTAAAATTTCGCGGTTCGACGCTAGTATGCGTAAAGTATGTGACGGTCGACCGTATTTGACAATTGCACGGTGCTTAACGAAAGGCATTATGTCGCTCCTTGAGCTTCTGGCCACCATTAAATGGCAATTACGTTGCAATTTTTTCGAAACCTGTAATTTGCTAAAATCTAAACTTCGAAATGTTTTTTCTTCTAACGTTTTAAAAAATATCTTATCATAGAATTGAAACAAACAAATATGTGTATCAACAACGATCGTTTCGCATAAATCTCAATCTTAAAAAATCTTTTAACGCTGGAGGAACACGATTGAGTCAGAAAGAATCTAAAGAAGATCTTAATCGTCACCCTGCTAAGGAAATATGTAAACGAAAGTGATCGCAGTTACCAAAAACACAATCTTAAAATGGTCTAAACGCTCTAAACGATGGAATCATCGTTTCCTCGGAAAAACGCCAGCCCCGTGGCGAAAACTGTCACTTTCTCGCTCCAGGAAACACGCTCCTGGAAATATCGAAGCTCCAGACTAGGGAAATCCCCGGATTAAACGTCCCGCGTGCGCTATTATTTTGTTTACGCTGCCACCGTTGCGTTGAAAAGTGACAGGTTTTTGCTTGGTCGAGCAGCGCTAGATCCACATGGGCGGAGAAAACCGTGCGCACGATTTCCCGCGGTCGACACACCGACAGATAACGCGATAGATAAGAGAGAACGAACGAGCACACGCGCTCGCGTTCGCATTCGCTTGCCCATGTGTACGTATTTTTGTCTTATTCAGTTCATCGAAAACAACCGGAGAAAAATCAAATAAAACTGGTTTACGCCGGCTTAGAGCGGATGCGACAGCTTAGTTGCAACTAACGTGCGACGGTTTATTGTTACATCGACCGTTATATGCAACGGGTCTATGGAAAAATCGGTTTTCCCCGTCGTCCGATCGTCGAACAAAATTGAAAACCGATATCGGTGGCTCGTTTTCGCTGCTCTCTCGCGATCTGTCTAGCCCGATTCCGCATTTTATCCACCATGTTCCGACCGGATGAACGGAACACGGAATAATGACGGATTAGACGAAATTGTACCTGTGGTAGTTGAATTTTTGCTACGAAATTATAGGAGTAATTACGACCATGAGCCACGCAGAAGGCAAACTAATGCTCTCCAAGTCCGAGCTAAATCATTTGATCTCTGCGAAATTGAACGCTAATTGCGTAGATTTTGATATGGAAATTTAAACATTTTCAGGAAATGGGGCTGATTACTTTCACTTCTAGGGAACTAGAGCTCGTTCGTATATAGCGCTAGACTTGTTCGACGTGGCGTGTATTTGTGCGAAAGTGAAACTTAAGAAACTTGAGGCTGAAATTTTTGAAAAGTTCAAGAAACAAAGTTGACAATTTTGGTTCCTAGAGAGATAGAGCTCGTATCGGTATAACGAAATTGTATCGAGTGTGCTTTTCCGATAAGACGAACCTGAGAATCGTAAAACAGCTGTGAATGCAGTAATGAACGCCGTCATATTGGCGACTATGAAAATTACAGAAGACGGAAAATGCGCAGCAAGTTTCAAATTAATTTACGTATTTCTCAGTGGATTTTGTTATTAGTGTTCATGTCTCTCTCGATGCGCGATTCTACTATGATTCAATTGGATAGGTATAATCTACTACATATATCATTCTGATTGTATCGTTGATATCGACATACGATTACGTTCAGACGATTCTCAAATCAGAGCGTTTGAAATTAATCCATGGATCTCGTGACTGAAGGATGAATCCGGTATAAAGAATCGCAGAAAGTATTAAATATCTCGTAATGCGAATAACGTTACGAGATTTCTTTACTCGAGGGAATGTAAACTAGGAAATTTGAATTATTTATAACGACACGATAGTCAAGAAACAAGATATAAAAAACATGGTTTATCGGCTCGAATTAAAAGTTCGCATCTCATTAAGGATTCGTCAAAATATCGATAAAATGTTTTTCTCGTAATCAAAACAATATCGAATACCGTTACCAGAAATTTCTTCCATACAACGTCATATTTATATCAATTATTTAGCCGATAAGTATTTTCGATTAAATATTTTCGATCAACAGCTTTCAACGATAATAAAAGACAAATAAGAGAAGAAAGATTACAATGGAAAGGAAAGCGTAAGAAGATCGATAATTGTTCACTGTACAAATATTTGCGAACTACTGCAGTTTATCAAATTAAATAACGTTCCATGACCTAGTTGTCCTAGTTAAAAAGCAGACGAAAGGGGAAGCTGCATCGACGAGGATAAAAGAAAAATAAAATTTATGATAATGGTCGTTTATCTTAACCGTTGAAGAAAGGCTGCATTCATCGAACGAATGACGATTGCTTAGGATTTGTTTAAAATTTGTTTGTTCAAGATTTTGCATGATCTCGTTAATGCAAATAATATTCCCTGCCGATAGTCGCTCGTTAAGGAAACCTCCGATGAATCTTTAACAAATAAATCTATCTCGACCTTTAAAACCTCTACAGAAGATAATTTTCGCTTCCTTTAGAAATCAGTTTTACACGAACACCGAACATTTGAAAATTATGAAAACCTGTGGTAATCCATGGTTTACGTTCTCAAAGATTCGCACCGAGTTATCGCCAAATCTTCACTGAAAAATATATCACGCACTCGTTACTCGTCAACAATTTTTTTCCTCGATCATACGATGCATTATCGTGGACTATGTTCGTCATTAAATATCTCCAACTGACAGAAAAATCTTATCTACAGGTTGTACAATAAAACAAACGAAGGAAAAACGGGGTCGCATAATTATTCATGTTCGAGAAATCACGCGTTACAAAAACTTCGCGAAGGAAAAAATTATTTGCTCGTACAAATAACGCTATTTAACGCTTGTACCTCCGAGTTTTAAATCTTCCGAGCTGCACGTCGAATCATCTTGTTCGATCTCAAGATAAATGAAACGAAAAGATTTGAAAAAAAGGTGAGAAAAGGAGAGCATAAATTGGCCGCGTGAATTGGCATTGATTACGAGAATCGCGCCGCTTCTAAGCGTTCCCGTAAATAGGAGTTAAATTCTGCAAACATTTCGAAGGTCGGTTTCGACGCGACACTAATGATTCCCCGCGCGAATTAGTCAGCGAAGCATAATGGCAAGGTAAATGAGCCCAGGCCGTGCGTCGCGGCAGCCCCGAGTAATTTCCATTCAATTTCAGTGTGTTCAACCGGATGGTTGACGAACTCTGGTCTGTACAAGCGACCTCCGTTACGTTGTGCGACGATAATCGAACGTCGGAAAAAGAAAAATCGGTGCGTTTAAAAAAATGTAAATCACGAAACAAAACGCTCAAGTACGCCGGGTTACCTTGTGGAAGTCTGACTAATTTTGCATCGGATCAGAGTCTGGCCTAACGCTTAAAGAAAACCTTAAACGATTTCCAAAAACGTACCAGCTTATTGCTACCGCGAAGGTTCTTTTTACGGCTGACATACAATCCGCTCTTATTTTTTTATTTGCTCATTTGCTACTACTACTAACCGTATTTCAAGGAAAGTACCATAAGAAAGTACCTACATGTAGATATCGTGATAAGAATATGGCAAGAGCATGTGACAACATGAAACTCAAATATTCGTTAATATGAAATAAATTATGTTTGAAGATACAAGTTGCTCAGAAGCCGTGTTTACGAAATGTTGATTGGTTCTATGAATAGAAGAATGACGATGATAAATATACCTTCTTAATATTTACCTTCGAATTTATTATCTTTTTGTGATAAATAAATTGGGAATAGTTTGTTTGCCCTTTATACTAATTATATACGGAAATTGTTTAAAGTAGCATATGAATGACTTGTGTAAGAATTAGTTTCTCAACATATTTTCCTATTTATCCTTGCGTCAAATACACGCAACAAAGACGCGCTGTAATTATTAATTTAGCACAGCACATTCGTCGGATGTAACGAATCATTTGCAAGAGGTCATCGCGGATCGTAGTTCGCGATAATCATCGCAATGATGTTTCTTTTCCTTTTTCTTTTTTCTTTTTTGAGGAAATTATCAACCACGGTAGGACGTGCGACACCGCTTCATTCTGTTTGCTCCGCGAAATTATCAAAATGCTTAATTAAACACTCTGGTCGATGATGGTGTATCGCAAACAAGAAAATCGACAAGACAACATAAAACTTCAGCCGCGAGTCGTCCTCGTATGCGAGGTTAATAAATATGCGCGTGCTGTATGTTGATCCATTCCGAGTGTAAGTCGCAAAGTGTAACGACCGTATTATCTTTAGACGATTCATGACTAAAAATTTCTCCGTATCTCCAGATACGACTGTTCCAGTGTGACGTAAGAGACCTGTCTATAAATACGAGAAAAATTGTAACCACCAGCGAAAGAAGAAAAATAAGAATCGAATACAAAATCAAACCGTGGAGCGTCGTTTCGCGCACGATCATTCACACGAGTAACAACCAGTCGATCGCTGGCCTCTCATGCTTGTTGCGCGTGAAACAACGCGCTACGATCAACGAATGACCAAGGAGAAGGATAAATGCTCGTAAATAAACATGAAACACGCGTCCCTATGAATTACTTACATTCTTGAGCCCATCCTGGACCCCATGATCCTGTCACGTCGAAACTCGTCTAATGTACTCGAGTCGTGAAAAGAGTGGCTGCTGTTAAAGCGGAAAAATATTTTCCCCTCCGCGGACGCGCGACGAGAAAATTGTCGAAACCGCTCGACTTGACGCCTCTCTCGCGCGGCACTCTCTTTTGTCCTATATTCTCGCAACTCGCGAAGCTTCAGAGACACTCGAAAGTTTGTCGTTGCTTAGTCGTACAGTGGCGGCAGAGGTTTGTACCCAGTACTAAGTAGGAGGTGGACTGGTGCACAGTGGCCGACGAATGTGACGAAAAGTCGGGAGAGAGACGCGAGGCCTTCGTGGCCAGAAACCGCGGCATTTTTCTCACTCTAATGTCACACTTTCTTATCTAGATTATTATAAAAGTTAGATCAACGATTCTTGATACTCCTAGGAATATGAGACACGTTCTATGAGACTGATTGGACTACCGCGTATATCTCCATGATTTCTTAAATGAGGTCATACGTTTGCTTTCGTCGTTTCCCTTTCTTTTTTTTTTTTTTTTTTTTTAACACCATTTCTTTCACTGATACGTCAAAGAAAAGAAAAGTAGCACTTCTTTATTTACTCTGTATCATTACGGAGTACTGATCATGGCCGTGTAGTATCATCTTCAAAATTTTGTAAAATCATCAGAGATAACAGAAGACACTAACTTAATAGACTGCGTTCCAGATGCAACTGATAAACGATTGCTACACCTCCGATCGCGCTTAAACGATACTGAGTTCTGACTATTCCGTAGCGATTCCGTCGCGTTTCCCCGATGAACCGTCATGAAAAAAACTTTTCAGAAAAATACGCGACATGTAGTAGGTATATGTAATGCTCGATATGTAATTTCAGCATAGGAGATATAGTGGACATTTGTGTAAATATAATATAGATTATATATTTGAGATGCTAATAGTCTAGTTCCTCTGCTAGCTCGTAAGAAGTATCGAACGTTATTACGCAATTTTGATTCGCAGAAAAACTTTATTAAAATCGTAAATAGAATTATGTCGCGATCGCAAAGTTTGATGGAGTTATCGATTCGGTTTTGCTTGAGTTTTTATACAGTCATATAGCTAAAACGCGTTTATCTGTAAATATTACGAGAATACATTTGCGATACATTTTTAATCGAATATTGATTCTAATCAGCAATAGAGATTATCTCAAGTATAACACTTGGAGTAAAATTAATTTATCAAAATACGATCATAGTTGATAATTTTTAATCATCGTACGTATCTTAAACTTAGACATACTTTCATATACGATTTCCATAAGTTATCCTTATCAGATTACAGAGAAGCGTTCTTGGATCTATCTATCTGACATGATACTTTGTTTCAAAATGAACCGCTCTTTTTTAGTTCGTCGATATAGCGCTATATGGCGCGCGCATTCGACTGCATCTTAGAATTTGTTGTTTCTGATCTATCAAGAGATGCCTGTCATTGTAATTTATGGTATGAATTATATTCATTGTGTTGAATGTCAATGATATTAGTTAATTCTGGAAAATACATAATTGCAAGTCCGACGATTTCGTTCGTTTCTCAATGAAAGTTCTGTGCATATAAGATTCCTATAATTATATTTTAAATATCTCGCCCGTAATGCCTTGACAAAAGGAATTTGGCTTCTGAACTCGCTGCATTTATTTGATAAACAAGCTATCTTTCGTTTGACAGGCTTGTCTAAACAAAAGTATCGGGAAACATTTAACAATGTCAGCCACCGAAACTACGGTCATTTTCGCAAAACTGGAAGCATTGAAAGACATCAAGTACATATACGAATTTGCATATACAAAGTCTTTCTTTAAAGACGATGAAATGTTTTAAACAATCCGAAAAGTTTAACGTGCCTTTGTGCAACGTCACTATAGTGAACTGTAATACGATTCAATTTATTTTTTTCTAAAACAAAACTTCTAAATATTTTGTGTACTTTGTTAGGTCGAAAACACTCCAATTGGAAAAGATGAAGCAAAGAATCTTGCAAGAAGTAGAACAAACTGAACAAGAAGAAAAATGTTTGCTGGAGTATAAACAAGAAATGGATCTTCTTATGCAAGAAAAAATGGCACATGTCGAAGAATTACGTCAAATACATGCGGATATAAATGCGGTATGATGAAACATAGATCTAATATCTTGGTTCTAGATTATAGGTGTAATTATTTATGTAACTATGGTAGATGGAAGCTGTTATTAAACAAGCAGAAGAAGCTAGAAATAAAGCAAGAGAGACAGCAAAATTAATCCATAATAACGATTATCAACCTCTAAAACATGATATTGATCGTATGCGTAGGGAATTTTTAGGATTGGAAAGGTTACCAGAATTATATGAAACAGAATCTGATCTCATTTCACCAGAGTAAGTTGAAATGTAAAATAAATATAAGCTGTCTTGAATTGAATTATTAAACTATTATAATTATTATAACAAAGATTGTTTGTTCATAGCTACTTTGACCGTCCAATGCAAAAAGCAGAATGGAGGGTCGAAGTAAGGGGAGAAGATTTATTACCCCCTCTTACTCTGCACCATCCTGGTCACCCAGGTGGTTCCACACCTTTCCTTGCTCCTCAACCTCTTCAAGGTCCAAGTAAGCCAGAACCAAGACCATTGCCACCAGCCCCAGGCCCACCTGCTCCAACATTCAGGTACCACTGGTATATCGCAATTTTATATTATATTTCTATATAATACATAGGTCACATTAGCCAACTAAGTTAGTTGTATCCAATATATTTAACTTTATAAAAATTTTATTGACAGTGACAAATAACAAAAGTGCTCTATATGTTACGATACATTAAAATATACTATATATAGTAGTATATTAGCTTTTATGTTTTGTGTCTTTGCTTTTAGGCAACAACCACCCCCTATGAAATCATGTTTATCATGTCACCAACAAATTCATAGAAATGCACCAATCTGTCCCCTTTGTAAAGCTAAGTCGCGATCACGTAATCCCAAGAAGCCAAAGAAAAAAGACTAATTATATTTATAAGTGTTATTTATACTATGAACCATCAAGCATTTCTATCACATAATTCTAAGGGTATGTGTTAATGCTTTTTTTATAACTTAAAATAGTTTGACTACTATAAAAACATGCATTCGTGCAAAGTGTATAAAAGTGTTTGCAAAATGTATGTATTTATAGTAATGTTTTTAACTTTTCTTAGAAATTCATTTTTGATTTTTATAATACTTGTATCAACCAGTTGTAAGACACTGAATTTTCGCGACCATAATTAAATAATTTTTACCATCAATAAGATATACAAATAAATCTGCACGATTCTTAAGATTTTAATTAGTTTTTTATATTCATTTTTATAAAATAGTAATTGATGCAAAGATCATTTCTTCAAATACAAACACATATTGCTTTAGGCGCATCCTTTATTGCACACGTCGTTTTATATAATTATTTTAGCAAATATATATACATTTGAGTAAAACGTACTTCACTAACTACAATTATTTTAATGCAAAAATTTATAATTTTTTTTTAATTTGTAACCTTATCCAACTTTTTTCATTCATAATACTCACTGAGTTTATTCAACTGTAGTACAAAACATCATTCAATTATTTATGGTAAGTACTTACAAATCCAGATTATTCTGTGAAAAACATTTGTAACTGTTAAATTTAATTGCACCCTTATTTTTATATAAATTGAGCTAAATATCAGTCTTTCTATGTTATTATGATAGGTATATTCATATAAATTTAAAAACTATACACAATATTTTTAAACAAATTTTTCCATAAAAAATATACTTGCGTGTGTATACTTGTATAATTTTCATGTATTGAATCATATCATAAAATCGTAATAAGTGTTGTAGAATTCTTTTTTTTTTTATCATATTGTATTATATATCATTTTCATTTTGTAATTTTACTTTATAAGATTGACTCTAAAACTGAACAAGTTCATTACTTACATTATATTATTCTAAAAATTACACGACCCTGGTTATATTCTTTCATTGTTACCTACATATTTATGTATATAAAATATGTATTTTAAAAAACCTGTAAATATCCATAAAAAATATACTTGCATTTCGTAATATCATAATTGCATTTATATTAAACTCTTAATGGCAGCCATATGTTATGTATATAAGCTCGAAAAAAATAAAATCGAACTTAGAGTGTAGTACTCACTACACTTTATCACATCCCTCATTTTTGTTATTTTTATGTGAATCATTTGATCCTTGAGCATCATTAGATTTGAAGTGAACTAATGGAATTTCCGCGTCTTTTGATGGAATTATTACTTTTGGCGGAACCAACCGTTCGTTTACAATTTGTAACCATATCATACATATTATCAATGTTAAACCAGTAACACCAAACGTATGATATGTTCCAAAACGAGTATAAATTACACTAACAAATATTGGACCTAACACACGAGAAGCACATCCAGCACCTGTCATAAATCCCATCCAAACTCCTTGAGGACGAGGTCCTAATACTTTACTGAAGATAGTTTGTATTAAAGTGACACCTAATGGATATCCTATAGTAGTGAATCCGTACCCAATGAAAAACTGTGTGACGGTAAGTTGCGGTGTATAGGTACACCATTCTTGAGTATGTGGACATCCTACGATGTCTATACCATCGGCATCTTTTGTAATGTTGTTAAATGCTATAAAATAAAATAATTTTAATGTCTCTAGATTTAAATATTATATAGAATATAAATGAGATGCTCTGTTTATTTCTGTACATACGTCCGTAATCAGCAATTTTCGGAGGGTCTGGCCCCCATGGAATATATAAAATTCTTCCTATTACCATAAACAAAAATCCACCCCACAACATTACCTTACGTTCATTAAATCTGAAAATATTTAAGAAATAAATAAGGAGTCATTTTCCTGCAACATATCCCGACAAAAAATTGATACCTTTTGCATAAAGGTTCGATCATAACAAATGTGATACATGACATAATAGCCCCAATACTCATTAGTAGACCCATATAATATAGAGATTCCGTTTTCGACCATGCAAATTGATCCATAGTTAAAGAAGTACCAAGTCTATAAAGAAATAAGAGTATAAAATATGACATAAAAAGATTTTATATTTTGAAATTGTACTTACGTTTCAAGGAGGACAAAATTAAATACTAAAACAAAAAAAGCACATATTAATGTCACTGCTGCCAGAATGTCTGGTTTTATAGACTTCAGGGTTTCTTCTTCTGTAATTAATAGATGAATGTTTCAATAAAATATTAACATATCTATTTAATTAGAGTATTATTTAATTTAAATACATTTACCAGTTTGTTTTCCTTCATTTCTCATTGCCTCGCGAATAGCAATTCGATGTTCTGTGAAATTCCATGGAAGGAATAAAGCAAAATTAAGGATTCCCATTATAACATTTATCCAACCAGTCATAGTATACATATTAATAGGTACATTTATAAAATATACGCCCTTTTCTCCAAGAGGTGTAACTGCAGCTTGCAAACCAGGACCTACTACAAATCCTAACACCTAACACATTTTAAAACAAGCTGTATATAAAATTCTATTAACACATATGAGGAAATGTTAAATCACATTACCTGAGCTAGAGACACCATTGAAACAGCATGTGTTCTTTCTACAAATTTTGTAGCTGCTGAGAGATAAGATCGAGCTACTGCGATATTAGCTAAAAACATCATATTATATAAACAAATATCAACAATTCTTTTTTAACTGGTGATATTAAAATTAAATAAACTGCTAACCAGAGCTAACTCCAACCAAGAATCTAGCAGCTATCATGTACATTTTTTGATCACCTGGTACAATCTCAAGGACACTATATAATCCTGATGCAAATGTAAATAGAGCTAATGTTGATAAAAGTGGAAGTCTTATAGATCCCCTTCTATCTCCCCACCATCCTACTAAAGGAGAGAATAACATTTGTCCCAAAGGATTTGCTGCAACTACATATCCCATGAACTCTTTACCAGCATCTTTATCCAACTACAACATTAATCCATAATAATATTTTACATACCAAAGTTCATTTTTATTATATCTTTATCATACTTACTTTATCAAGATATGGCCATACTCCTGTGAGTATAATACTGAATCCAAGCGACATAAGAAACATAGTAAAATAAATTGCATAGATGCTTCTCCATCGCTCTTTCCTTTCATCAACAGTTTCCAACTCATCATCCACAGAAATAATATTTCTGCCAAAATAAAATATTAATATATCAATATATCAAAGTAATTAAATATTTCAGAATTTTAATGTACTTTTATATAATACCTTTTGTGAAGTAATTTCCTACACCACTCCATTAAAAGTCATATAAAATTTGCATAAAACAATGAAGTACACTCTCTTTTTACAATTATAAATTTAGTATAAATATAAATATTAATTTCTCACAATCTTTTTAACGTTAGCTGACTTCAATAATAATGTTACAAACCTAAGAAATGATAATATATAATTTTAAATATATATTTTGTTGTTAAAGATAATACATATGTTCCCTATCACATCATTAAACTTTTGTCAAAAACAAATAAATCGCATTTATATCATTTATATTTATATTGGAAAATACTTGTTATAAAAAAAAAGCATTGTGACATTCTTTTTAAACATTCCAATTTCATCTTGCCAAAAAGGTATTTAAAAATATTTTATGGATATAAAATGATTTACCTTCTCAAAAATACATAAAGAACAAGAAATGTTACTTACTCTATTCAATGAATAACTGAACTACTAAATTATGCTTTTATTATCGGATTTTAAATGAACATTTTCGATATATCAAAAATAAAAGATAGTAGAACACAGGATTTTGCGCGTGCTACTTCCTTTTAAAAATTTGCGCACACGCATGTCACTTGAGAATATTACAAACAGGCTAAATTCATCACTGTAGGCTCAAAAAATGTTTGTCCTACGTCATCGCAAGTGTTTGTTGAATTTATTCATGTCCTCTCTCATATACCAAACAATGTACTGCTACAACAAGTTAGATTAATGTATAGACGAATGCAAACGAACGCTCAATTGATTCACTTATTATCATGGATTGTGGAGCATACGCTTTTCATTTACATATGAATATTAATCACTAATCACGTTTCGAAGCGACTACTTTCTAACTATCAACCTTTGCTTCAATTCCACACATATATCTCTAAAAATGGATAGTTAACTCGTGACATATCCACATGTCTCTCTTCTTTGTTCAATTACGTTTAATGATATCTGTCGAAGACAAAAAGAACACGTGTTTCAAACCTACTAATATAACAGCTGATTGTCTCATTTAATACATGTATACATATATGAACATGTAGTATATATATATAAATTTATATTGCTACATAAGTGCTACATTCTTTGCTGTATAATATTTCATCTTCATCTTGTAAATATGTACCTATATTTGTATGTACGTGTTATGCAAATATGTATTTTGTAGTCTTATTGCATTAGTCCTGCGTTATAAGTATCTACGTTAGATGCTTTATCATTTTACAATAGAAAAATTGATGATTGGATAATTAAAATTATTTATTGAATTAGATTATACATCATGAGAAGTTTCTAACAATTTGACATCTATCTCGTGACTTTTATGACAAATAACTTTTTAGATTATATCTCAAATAGGTTATTTTTTAAAAAGAAATAGTTAATTTCTATTTTTCTTTTATTTCAGTATTCATTGAAATCAGGTCATCATGATAATATGATGTCAAATTTAATTTCACTCCATTAAAGACAGCATTTAAATTAAAAAGTAAAATTTAATATAAAAGTGCACAGTATATGTAATTGTAATAAGATGTTCATTTGGTTCAACTATAAACTACCCAATTTTATTTTGAATTATTTTAAGCAACATGCATCAAATTAGTTTCCCCTAAAAATTAAATTGTACAATAATTAATAAAAATTATATTACAATGTAAAAAAAAAGTACTAATGTTTTTATGAAGAAATTATGTACAAACTTATATTATTTATATTATTAAACCTATATCTATGTGTTTAAATATTTTATTATCCAATAAATGATTACAGTCAATTGTAGAAATTTATAGAACAGATATTTGTAGGAATTTATTTATAACTTCAATAATCATGATCTGTGATGAGGTTTATAGCGATGATTAGAATAATGTCTACCACAATGTCGATATTCATCTCTATCATTGTTATATCTCTTATTTCTAGGATACCAGGGGTCAGCAATGGGTGGCTTTTTTAATTCCATATTTTTAATTTTCATAAATTCTGTATCTTTCTCAGTGTATCGATCTTTAAATTTCTCTTCACATTCTTCTAAAAATTTTTTTTGTTCATCAGTTAGGTTTTTTTCTTCCATAGCATCTCCTTTTGTTTATGTAAATTTGATAACAACAATAGTATATAGCTGTAAAATAATTAAACAGTTTTAAGATATACAAAAATGTCAATATTAAAAAATATTAACCAAAAATATTATCATAATTTTGAAAATAAAAGTAAATTTGGTTTATCTAAAATTCTTCATTGCTTGATGTCTATAAATAGCTTACAATATAATAATACGCAAATTTTTTTGTTCTGTTTATGCAACGGAAATATTAGTTTTCAATATGTATTTAAAAATTTTCTATGTCACGCAATTCTATATATCTATTATTATTATTACCTTTCTTATGTTTATTTAATTTAAAATTTTGACTGTGTATTCGTCACTTCGTACAAATTCAGAACTCCAAGATCTAATGTAGTTTTATAGGTTATATTTATATTTACAGACAGAAATTGCAATTTTACATCGATTACATCATCTGTGAGTCATGATGCTTTTATAAATAACATTTATATTTTTTAGTAAATATAATTATTTCTAAAATTTGAGTATGTTTGCTATTTTTACATATAAAATAAATATATTGAATTATATAATTAATAAATCATGTTTCAAAATATAATACGGCTTTTAAATAAGTAAAGGATAATTTATTTGAACTAAATATAAAGTATGAATATTAAAACATATTAATGAATATAATGAAACATAAGATTTATATTTAATAAAAATAAAATGTAATAAAATAAAGTTTAAATTTAATAATAATAAATAATAAATACATAAAACAAATGAAAATAAAGCGTTTCTATGTATATACATATCGATATGGCATCAAACATGGTATTCTCATGTGAACTAGGCTTAAAAGATTTTGGCGGTACAACCGTCAGCGTTGTGTCCTAACTTATAGTTATATGTATGCTACTCAGCTGAATTTTGTAGTACGCTATACATTGAAAGAACGAGAAAACGTGTTCATTTGTAATTATTTTTTAAGGTACAAATACATTCCTAGCGCATTTATTTGGACATAAATATAAGAAGTTCGTATTTTTTTTAAGAGTAATAACTTCTGTAGAAAAATTCGATAAAAATAATCGATTTTATACAATATGATATCCGCTATTATACCAAAGGCAGAAAGTTACGAGGTAGAGAAACAAATACAGGATGAAAATGATGGGGGAGAAATACCCTTAAATAGTCGAGTTATCGAAGAAAATAAGGGCACAGGTAAGAAATAAAAATAATTTACAAAAATACATTGTTTGTAGTTTAAACCATAAGGGTTAAATTTAATTTATATTCATCAGTGACTGACGCTATGATACTTCAAGAAAATGGTAACGATAGGAAAAAACTACGTAGTGGGAAGTATATTAGTATAGATCCCACATCTGATTTGAATAAAATTAATGCAGATGTGATTAAACATCCATCACCACAACAAAGGTCCCAGTCAAAAAAATGTGTTAAAAGAAAAAGTAATGAAAATGAAGAGTTCGAAGCAAAATCTCCTATGTTAATAGAAAAAGAAGAAATAATATGTGATAGTAACACTGATTTAGTAGTAAAGCAAAAACAATCAGATTCAAGTGATGAAGCTGAGAACATCCTAAAGAAAATTAAAACTGAGAATAACGATACAACGAATATAGAAGAATCCAAAATATTGCCCCAGAAACCTGTCAATGTATATCAAAAATGTGATTATTGTTGTCAAAAGTTAACAAGCATGGATATAAAAATATATCCAGGGCATCCTAATGGTGCAGTAGAAGAAATGATTGCATTAACAGATCCTAGATTATCTTTATTCACAGGAGAAGAAGCTATGGTTCATGAAAGTGACGAAAGGCCACAAAATAAATTGACTCACTTCTGGTAGGCATTTCTTATAATAGAAAAATTATATAAATCTATTTTCTCTTAATTAAATTTCATTTTATGTATGTTGTCTTCTTTTTTCTTTTTATAGTGTATATGATAAGAATGGTCATTTATGTTCTTTTGATACTGGTCTAATTGAAAAGAATGAGGTGCTTTATTTTTCTGGTTATATGAAACCTATTTATGAAGAAAACTCGTGTCCAGAAGGAGGTGTGCCTACAAAAGACATGGGACCAATAAATGAATGGTGGGTGTCAGGATTTGATGGTGGAGAATTGGCACTTGTGGGATTCACCACAGCATTTGCAGAATATATACTGATGGAACCTGCTGAAGCATATGCACCATTTATGGATTCTGTAAAAGAAAAAATTTACATGAGCAAAATAGTTATAGAGTTTTTATTAGACGAAATAAACCCTACATATGAAGATTTATTGAATAAACTGCAGGTAAAAATTTTTTCACCTTTTTTAACATAAGATATTTCACATTTTGATGTATTAACTTTTATCAAAACATATTTTTTAGACGATAGTTCCACCAAAAGGATTGGCTAGATTTACAGAAGATTCTTTGTTACGGTATGCACAATTCATTTGTGATCAAGTTATTTCTTTTGATGCATCAGCAAGACCAGAAGATCCTTTATTAATTACAAGCCCGTGTATGCGTGCGTTAGTAACTCTTGCTGGTGTAACATTAAATAAGAGGATTGCGCTACGCAGAACGCAATCTAGAGATCCAAAAAATAAAAAAGTCACTTGGACGAAAGCTACGACTACAAAATTAGTCAATAATATGTTTGAAACATTTTTCTCTGATCAAATAGCTACAAATAATGACAAAGAAGTATCGGTATGTAATCAAGATTCTTATAATAAATAATGTTATATGTATATATACTATGTATAATATATTGTTATAGGGACCTAAAAGACATAGGTGTGGGGTATGTGAAACTTGCCAGCAGCCAGATTGTGGAATTTGTACAGCTTGCAAAGATATGATTAAATTTGGTGGATCTGGAAGAAGTAAGCAAGCTTGCAACAGAAGAAGATGTCCAAATATGGCTATACAGGTAAGATATTTTAATAATATTTTAATAATGGCATTAATATAGAACATTTTCTTTTGTAAAATATATGTATTAAATACTTATTAATTAATTGTAGGAAGCAGATGATTCAGACCAAGAAGATGACGATTTTAATGATACATTAGTAGAAAATGTAAAGATTACTCAAAAAATGATTTTGAAAGAATTTAAACACGTAGAGAAAGAAATTACATGGGTGGGAGAGCCAATCATAGACGATGGACGAAGAACATTTTATAACTCTGTCATAGTTGTTGATGAAGAAATAAAAGGAAATGATTGTGTTTTAATTGAATCAAACGATCCTACTGTACCATTACAAATAGCTAAAGTCATTTATATGTGGGAAGATAAAAATGGTGCAAAACTATGTCATGCTAACTGGTTCAGAAGAGGTAGTGACACCGTGCTTGGTGAAACATCAGATCCTTTAGAATTGTTTTTACTTGATGAATGTGACAATGTTCCATTCACTTCAGTTAAATCCAAAGCTACTGTCATTTATAAAACTTGCCCAAAAAATTGGAATGAACTAGGTATTTATATTATCTACTCTCAAGGAATATATAATGATAAATTTTAGACATTAGTTGATTATATTTCAGGAAATGTATTGCCAGAAGATGAAATACAAAATAAAGATGGGAAGACATTCTTTTATCAAAAAAAATATACTCCAGAAACAGCTCGTTTTGAAGATTGTGCTTCAGATCCTGAATGCCCACGGAAAGAAATCAGTCATCGTTTTTGTCCTGCCTGTGTACGTTTTACTACATTGCAATGTTATTACACACCAAAAGTCTTTAATAGGGAAGAAGAGAAGAGCAGCAAGGAAGTGACATACAGTATGGCAAAATATAAGGGTGAAGAATTTAGAGTTGGTTCTACTGTATTTTTAATGCCAGGGGCTATAAAGTATAAATTTACATCGACGTATCATATTTCTTCCAAAATAAAGAAAGGGAAAGTAGATGAAGATATGTATCCCGAATATTATCGCAAATCATCAGACCATGTGAAAGGATCTAATTATGATACACCAGAACCATTTCATATTGGATACATAAATTCAATCTATGCAACCACTAACAATAAGTTAGTTGCATCATCTGATATATGGATTAAAATAAATAAGTTGTATCGACCAGAAAACACACATAAAGGACTCACATTAATGCAACAAGTTGATCTCAATACGGTATATTGGAGTGAAGAAGGTAAAATATTACTTAAAAAATTCAGAAATTATATAAATTAATATAAGTCAATTAACATATCTTTTAACTAAAAAATTTCAGTTTGTGATGTTAAATTTTCGGATGTAGCCGGAAAATGTTATCTGGCGTATTCAGAAAATTTAGATCAGTCTGTAGAAGAATGGACTGCTGCTGGTCCAAATCGTTTTTATTTTTCTCAAGCATATAACGCCTTAGAAAAAACGTTTGTTGATCCACCATACTATGCTATGAATATTGGAAAATCTGTGATTGGGAAAGGGAAAGGAAAAGCAAAGTGCAAAAGTAAAAAAGTAGAGAATAGTAATAAGAAAATAGTTGATAAACCTATAGGTTATTGTAAGGTGATAAGAAAGTTAAAAACGTTAGATGTTTTTGCTGGCTGTGGTGGTTAGTATAACCCTTAAAATTTAATTACACGAGGTGTTGAAAATTTCCTAAAATTGAAATTGTGTTGTAGGATTATCTGAAGGATTACGACAAGCTGGTATTGTTGATAACCAATGGGCAATTGAAAGAGACGAACCAGCTGCATGTGCATATCGACTCAATAATCCTAATACAACAGTATTTTGTGAAGATTGCAATGTACTTTTATCGAAAGTTATGAAAGTAAGTTTAACTAACAATGCAAAATTATAAAAAAATACGATATATATAATATAAAATATATTTCTATCTTTTGTAGGGCGACCTTTGCGATAATAATGGACAACGTTTACCTCAAAAAGGGGAAGTAGAATTATTATGTGGTGGTCCACCTTGCCAAGGTTTTAGTGGCATGAATCGTTTTAATTCACGGCAATATTCGTTATTTAAAAATTCTTTAGTTGCATCATGTTTGTCTTATTGCGATTACTATAGACCAAAATTCTTTATTATGGAAAATGTTAGAAACTTTGTATCTTTTAAAAGAAGTATGGTACTCAAATTAACGTTAAGGTGCCTTGTACGAATGGGTTACCAATGTACATTTGGTATTCTGCAAGCTGGAAACTACGGTATTCCGCAAACAAGAAGGAGGTATATAACATTTAAATTATATCGATTAATTGTTTTGGCATATATATTCTTTATTCATTTGTTTCTAGATTAATAATATTAGCTGCTGCACCTGGAGAAGTACTTCCAAAATACCCTGAACCAACCCATGTATTTAGCAAACGGGCTTGCCAACTAAGCGTCATTGTTGATAATAAAAAAGTAATTAAATTAGTATTAATGTCTACATAAATTTAATTAATTAAATTAATTACTTTTTTACACTAGGTAGACAAATTAGTATTAATGTCTATATAAATTTAATTAATTAAATCGTCTACCTAATGTATTTATTAATACATTTGCATAAGTTCGATAACATATTTTATGTCTTTTTTAATAGTATTCATCAAATTGTGATTGGATAGAGTCAGCACCATATAGAACGATTAGTGTTCGTGATGCAATGTCTGATTTACCTAATATCCGGAATGGGTGGAATACGGAAGAAATGGCTTATAGCGATGAGCCAATATCCCACTTTCAAAGAAAAGTAAACAAAATAACAGTAACTGCTAATATAGCATTATTAATATTAACATAACTTTTCTTATATAATTTTCCTTATGTTTGTTTACAGGTAAGACCTAAAGAACCAGATGCAATATTGAGAGACCATATTTGCAAAGATATGGCTCCACTAGTTGAAGCGCGCATAGCACATATTCCGACTGCGAGTGGATCTGATTGGCGAGATTTGCCAAATATTGCAGTGCGTTTAAGTGATGGAACATACTCAAAAAAACTGTAAATAACTTTTATTTATAATTTTTTAGATATTAGAACAGAATGATTAATTTAAAGAATAAATAACTTATTCTTTCTTTGTTATATATTGCAGAGAATATCTGTATCATGATAAGAAAGCAGGTAAGAGTTCTACTGGAGCACATCGTGGCGTATGTAGTTGTTGCGCGGGCAAGATGTGTGATCCAATGGCTAGACAGTATAATACTTTGATCCCGTGGTGTTTACCTCATACTGGAAGACGTCATAATCATTGGGCAGGCTTATACGGTAGATTAGAATGGGATGGATTTTTCGGTACTACCATCACTAATCCTGAACCTATGGGCAAACAGGTACGTATTATGTCACTTTTAAAATTTTATTCATAAATATTTAATTCTATCGTTTATGCATAGGGCCGTGTCCTACATCCGGAACAAACCAGAGTTGTCAGTGTAAGAGAGTGTGCTAGATCACAAGGTTTCCCGGACTCTTTTCGCTTTTACGGAAATATACTTGATAAACATCGTCAAATTGGTAACGCAGTTCCACCACCATTGGGTGCTGCTTTGGGTTACGAAATTAGAAAATGCCTCGAAGATGACGATGCCGATCATATAGAAAAAAAGGTGGAAGATTTTCAAGATTGATAAGAATATTATAAATTTAATCTTTATAAAAATTAATAATAGTATACTAAGTTACAAATTTTCTTTTATCTATATAAATTTATCCGCATGTGTTCAGTAAAAATATGTGGATGTTTTTACTAGTTACATAACCAAAAGTATTGTGATGCATATTTGTTATGTAATATTAGTCGCAAAAATACTACGTTTATTTCTATATACAAAATAATTTCCGAGAATAGATAGCAGTATTTTAAGTTAACTTATCAAAATATTTCTCAATATATTTAAGACTTTGTATGTATTAAAAGCCATTTTATATAAAAAAAACATTTGTGATTTTATTACGTCATATGTATATATTGTATCTTTTCAGTTATATGTTAAAATATTGTTTACCAATATAATTTTATTAGTTACAAATAAAGTTCAAGTAATGCAAAAAATATTTATTATAAAATAAAAGTTTTATAACAAAAAAATGTTCGTAATCTTTAAGCTTATATAAATTATTTTTATACCAATAACAAATATTTCTCTTCAAATTTTCATAGCAAACACAAATGCACGTATAGTAAAAGATAATGAAGATTAGTTTCTCCCCCATTCACAACTGTTCAAGTTTGAGAATAGGCATGGTGTTTTCAATGTACACATATGTTCGAATAGCTTAAACGTTTAAACAGTATTTCACGAATTCTTTCTTTTATCATGTGGGCTGATACTATTTTAATCGTATTTATTAGTATTTGTACAGCTTTATTAGGAGAAGGTAATGCTATTTTTTTAAGGTATTGTTTTAAGTTTAAGGTTATATTTATTTCTATATTATACATCCTCGGTTAATTTTGATATTATTGGTAGGTTTAACATGGTTGATGGTTTATAGAACAGAAAAATACCAAAAATTAAAAGCTGAAGTAGAAAAACAAAGTAAAAAACGTAAGTTTTTAATCATGATTATATATGAAGGAACATTGATTATTTAAACATGCATGAAGAAAACTGCTCATAATTTTAATAAATTAAATCTTTATCTTTAAATTAAATTCATTTTAGTGGAAAAAAGAAAAGAAGCACATGGAGATTCATTAGATAAACAACAAAAAAAAAAGATTGAACGGGAAGAAGAAAGATTAAAAAACAATAACAGGGATTTGTCTCTTGTAAAAATGAAATCAATGTTTGCAATTGGATTTGCATTCACAGCTCTCCTAAGTATGTTTAACAGCATTTTTGATGGCAGAGTTGTGGCAAGGTTGCCTTTTGTACCCATTAGTTGGATACAAGGTTTATCACATAGAAACCTTCCAGGAGATGACTATACAGAATGTTCATTTATTTTTTTATATATACTGTGCACCATGAGTATTAGACAGGTAAATTCATACATTTCATATTTGATATGATTTTGTTATTATTAACTTTATTTACAAGAAGTACTGTTGGTTGCAGAATATTCAAAAAATGCTTGGATTTGCACCCTCTAGAACTGCAAGTAAACAGAGTGGAAGTATTTTTGGTCCACCACCTCAACAATTTAAATGAACTTAAATCAATATTATATTGTAAATTCATGTATTTTATGATTCATTGTGTAATTATTATTTAAATTTTGATACCATACTTGGTAAATATTTAAATGTTTATGAATGACCAATATATGATAAATATAAACCTAATGTATATGTTATATTTGTTAAGTATATTTAATTACATATATAATGAATATATATTCAATACTGATGCTTCTTTTTTAATTAAACTTTATATGATACATTATATCAATGAACATTATAAAATTATTAACGTTTCAGACAAAATTAACGAAATAGACAATTATAAACACAAAAACGATGTTTTGATGTTACAGTAAAAAGGTAAATTAGAAATATTTAAAAATAAATGGAGAAAAAATGTTATAAAGGAAGTCTTTCAATTTAATAATGCAGCATATTTTAGAAAATAGGTATGACTCATGTATTCCATCAAGCAGCTCTTATACAACAATGTTATATACAAACATAATGATCAATCATATACAAAAAAATAACCACTACCTTTAATTCATAAAAAATATTTAATACAACAATAGTATATCAGTGATCTATTTCATGGAGCACATGACCGAATTTATAAGTGAAAATGTACTCCATGAATATTAGATCTCTTTGAATTTAACTACTTTAAATCATACATACACATTTTTACTAAAAGTTGTTGTTTTTTAATATTATTACATACCATTTAAGCCTAAAACAGTCTCTTGTTATTAGAACTAGCGACACTTTATACAAAATGATACAATTATGATATTTACAATCAATCTACATATACGATTAAATGTAAGATATCTTCATTTAATAAAAAGTTATTTAAACCGTTATTTGAACTTTTGGTGTTATAATGTTCCATGGTATATTACGTTTAATTCGTTTTAACAGCAGTTTAATTACATATATTCATTAGTAGAAAGCGATTAAACATCCAACTGGCAATCGTGAAAGACAAATGCTTCTCAAATTGGAATCTGCACTTCCTGCTTACTAGCGTCATACTTTGAAATCACTATTTGTCATGCCAATAAGATTAAAACTTGCAAAATCCCATTTCTTTGATTATACCAATCATTCTTTCGGCAGTGGCTATCTGTAAACCGTGAACGTAAAGGGAAGACATAATCGAGAGTTCATTTTACATAACGTGTCCCAATTTTCATTATATTCTGAAAATAGACCAATAAAAATAGTTCTGACATATTTTCAGAGATTTTTAAAAACTCCTATTCAAAATCATAATAAAAATTGATGTATAGGAACCTCTTGCTGTCCAGCAGCTGATGATCCTATTGTTCTCTTTTTTATTGTCATTTTAAATTTAAAATGACTGTTTTCATACTTGAAATTCTGCGGGAATAATTTACGAAAAATAAATTTATCACGTATTCTTTCTATAATATTTATCTTTAGCATAATGTGATGCAAATAAATTGAAAATTACCGAATATCATTTAAATCTTGTGAAAATATAACTGTATAAATATTATGTGCTTAATTCTTTGTATCGTTAATAAAAAATTGCACATTATTATTCATCCTTATAACTAATGTGAACCGGTATCTAATACGACTTAAAAATTTCAGGATCGTTCAGTTCCATTGATTCATTTCAAATAGAATGAACATTTATATCGTGCTACTGCAGAAATTTCAAATAAATAATTATGTTAATTTCTTTCAAAATGGTGGACAGTTCACTCCGGGATGTAGATATTGGCATTTGTCACCGACACGACAATAACCGTTTTTTGAAAATTGTCTGCATACGGGTGGTTGTTTCCCGTTTCCCCTCCATCCACCACCACCGCCCCTCCAACCGCCTCTTCCTGGCGGCCCCCCACCACCTCTATACCAGCCAGGTCCAGGAACGCCTCTACCTCTACCATGTATTGGACCAGCGCCTCTAGGACCTTGAAAGTTAGGTCCAGGGCCGTATAAAGGACCAGGAGGGCCTTGGAAGTTGTTTGGATTCATATTATTGAATCCCATATCTTCTGGACCCATCATACCATAACCTTCTTGTTGTTGATTATACATAGGTGGTGGCCCCATCATTCCAGGTGGTACCATTGGACCACCTTCCATACCTGGTGGAAATGCATTTGGCATATTTCCCATTGGATTCATTCCCATTCCATCAGGTACAACAACTTTTCCATCTCCAGTTCTCCAGCCGCCTCCTCCTCCAGCAGTCAATGGACCTCCTATTTCCGGACCCATTGGACCCATATGAGAAGGTCCCATCATTTGTTGAGACATTTGTGGCATTGGACCCATTGAAGTTTGAGGACCCATAGGTGCCATTACCGGCTGTTGATTATGTGGAAATGTAGGATAATGGAAATTTGAAACTGCTGGTGTTTGTGGTTGCAACTGAGGTTTTGGTTCTGGCCAAGGCAGGGACGTGAAATCTTTCTCGCTTTCCTTATTTCCCGTAAGATCATCCAAAGGAATGATTTTAGGCTCACTATATACATGATGCCGTTCTTCATCGGGTTCTGCCGCAGAGTCTGGAATCCTAAAATTAATATATATATACATAAAATAAAATGCTTTTCTAGCAATTGAATTATAACAAAATATTTTTTAAACAAATATATTTTATAGAACTCGTATCAGTGAGTACAGTTTATATGTTAAACTGTTCAATGGTTCGATGTCCCTATGCTTTTAATATAGCATGCGTATCATTTTTGCACGAATATGTAAATTATTAATAATCGTGTATTTTAACATGCAGTACTAAATTCTATTTTAATAAATGAAACTCTATTTTGATAAATAAACTTTATTATAATAAGAAAACAATCGATTAAAATATACACATACATGCTTCGGTTGAAGTATAGTGCTTGTAAAATTCCTTTCTCTCTGGCATATTGAATATCTTTTTCTCTACTGTCTTTCCCGGGCTCTACTAAAGGTGGTGGTAAATCAATTGGAATCAAGGGCTTCCATCTTGTTCTTTCTTCCATTAAGTCTTCATTACCTGCAAGATTAGTTTATATCAATCATTTATTAAATTGTTAAAATAGTTCTTTGATGTTTAAAATAATAAGGATATTATTGTTAGCAACAAAAAGTTATATTTTTGCTACTTACTCAATTTTCTGGCCATTTGGAATGCTTCTCTTTCATTTTGTTTTTCCATTTGTTTCATATCGGTAAACGTTTTTGTAACGTTTACCCTTTCTGTTTCATCCAACTCGAAATAACGCACCGATTCTAGATCTGTTTTCCATTTTAATGTTTTCTTCGGTCCTTTGCGTTTTTGAAGCAATAAAACGCTTCTCAGACCATCAACGTATCGTATTTCTGGATAAGAACCGATATTTTCCTTTTTCATCGATTCAGATAGGGAAGATGTGTCTTCCGGGGAATCGGATGTTTTCTCTTCTACGTCATCGTCCGGTGTTGGCGCTAAAAAGCAACAGAATATTTTCCAATGTTCTTTTTTTTAAGTAATATATTTATATATAATTATAAACAGATATCGGTAAATAAGAGTAAAGTACTTACTGCTACTTCTAGCGTCATCGTCAACATCCGATTTGAATATTCTGTTTTCTTTCTGATCGTCCAGAATTTCTTCTTTATCTTTCTTCACATCTTCATCTGAATTTTCCCTCTCCTTTTGCTCTTTATCTTCATCTGTTTCTAACGTATCTTGATAAAACTATAAAATAAATATTTTTATGTGTAATAAATGTATAAATAAACAAAGAATGTATTAATTTCTATTGGCGATGAAATTTCGTAATTATGTATACCTTAAAGTTAGGCTTGACAACTACGGGTGATTTTTCATCGGCACTTGGTGGTGAGGTCGGTGGAGGTGTAACATCACGATTATCATTACTGGCAGTTTCTTGTTTCTTAGCTTCTGTGGGACCGTCCTTCGTGATAGATGTTCTTCGCTTTCTCTTCCTTGGTTCTTTACTCTTCGTCGACGCCGTTAAAGCATCCATAAACATATCGCTTTCTTGTAAAACCATTGCTATAAATAAGAAAAATAACAAACATTTATAGATAAAATAAAATGCAAGAATATGAATCAAAACATATTACTTTGAATTGGGAGAAAGATTTAACATTGTCTTAATAATTACATGCAATAAAACATTTGCGTTAAATGACTGATTTACAAAAATCATAACTCCGAATTAGACTAAAAATTATAATAAAATATTTTGTTAAGTAACCCTAGGAACTACGCCGCGGAAAGAAAACATTTATAATGTTGCTCCTCACCAGCTCGAATTAATGATAATGATCTTATAGAGATTAAAAATATTTCCATGATAAAATCCTATAGAGCAAACATTAGATTTATGCGATTGTACAAAATTTGATCACATATAGTCAGCATCAACCTGCAAAGAAAAAGAATGTATATCGCACGAAGACAGAAATTAAACTTATTCCTTGGTAGAGCTGAAACCAGATAACGTTCTAACAAATATTAAGTGAAGAAGGAATGAGAAAGACATCCGTAATGAATCTGCAACAAAAATACAATTATTGCCTTTTAATAATACGAAATATTTTATTTTAAAAACATGTTAGAAGCCATTGCGATTTATTAGTAAAGAGTATTTTTTATAAAAATGTTATATGTACAATGGGACAATTTCACATTTAATGTTGAGAAAAGAAATAAAATTTTATTATGCATTTATAAATATAACTATAAAAAGCATTTACATCATTACATGTTTTCTAAGACAGATGGATCAATAAATTTATCAATCGATCATGATCAATTAGATTTGATCCACTGGATTATTTTATTTATTCGAAATTTCAAATGAAATTTAAAACTGAGACTAAATGCGTGCATATTAGGACCAATATCGAGTATTTCAACGTTGTAAAAGTGCAAGGAATTAGAAAAGTAAACGTTAATTTAGGTGAAGCCTTTTACATAATATAGATATAAGATTATATTTTTTGCTATTAAGATATAAAACCTTTTTCTTTACGATTAATTAAGTACTAATTCAAAATCTTTTAAGTGAACAAGATATTTTATTTAAATTAAAATTTTTTCATTTTTACGTTATAATAGATGCGTTTTATTTAGTATCTTTTGATAATGTTATATGGAAGATAATATATTAATTATTGTGTCAAATACAGCTTGTTCATAAATGCATTTCAATAACGCACAAAAAACGAAGACTTTGTACATCCGTTTGGCATTTAATACAATATGTCTTGAATTTTGTAAAAATTGATAATTATTCATTAGATGATACCTAACTGCTGTAAAAAATACGAATTTTGTTCAAAAATTGCTTGCTATCAGACTGTGTTCATATATAGTAAATTAATGTCGAATTCAATAAATATACAATAACAACAAAAGTCGTTATAGATGTAGGAAGAAAATATAAGATATATCAAATCGATAATAAGTCGCATTGATAAACATATCAATATTTTTAGAATGTATTCGATAAAAGTGATAATAGTAAACTGGGGAATAATATGCGGGTTTTAATTATACGGCTTCAATTTTATTTCCATAAACCTTTGATTTATCCTCAAGAGTCGTTTACTTCGTTTTAAAATGTTTCAAATCGTAATAGTACTCTTAACGTATTATCTTATACGTAACAATCAAGACGCATTTTTTTGTTAACATTTCGTTTCATTTGTAAAAAAGATCTTTACGATCGAATAGTACACATTAATATATTGACTAAAATTATTATTAAACTTTTGCGCAATGTATCAACAGCGATGGTTTTCTATTCCTTGTGCAAATGCCTAAATAGATTAAAGTCTATTATTATTAATTATATAATTTTCATCTTCTTTACATAAGGGACTCCTACATATTTTGTTTCATATAAAAGTGAATATATAATCATTAACGATATGCAATCACAGATAAAATATTTATAACAGTATAATTGTAATTACAAATAACAACTTAAACTTGAGCAAACTATAAACAAAAGATAATTAAACATTAAAATTAGTGTAATTATTTTCTTTGTATCTTATGTTTCATGAAAGGCATAAAAATTATTATAAATAAAAAAACAACTTTTTTTCTTTAAGGTAATACCTTGTATATCATAAATTGTAAGAATGTGCATATCTCTTTTAGAACGAACAAAAACAATTATTCTCGAAGTAAAAGAGCGTTTCTGATAGGTAGAAGATGAACTAATTTGATAATATTAGTTTAAATAATGTATAACTACTGTAAATTTTATTTTTCCATTCCATCGCTTTTTCAAATTCAAATATAAGTGAGGTAAATACCACATGACAAACATTGTCCACGAATGGCGCGGACCTAAATACGTTGAATGGTTAATATACTATGTGAGCGTAATGCAACTACTACGAGAGACAGAATCTGACCCCATACACGAGTGTCGACATAAAGACTATCGCAAAAACATCAGCCTCGGTATTCCGCCGAGCACACCACGAAGTGCGCTGTTGCGCAACTCCGTCGTTAACTCCCACCTATCCTCCTTTACGCGTCTTATTCAAATGATTTCCAAATGCTATCTTTTCCATGGTATTTAAGTCATCTAAATTATTGAATTTTTTAATGCATCAATATCATATACAACTTTTGCTTTTTTCTTTCAAATGAATGACTAGATAAGGAATTAATTGTGCTCTGTTTTATTTTAAACTTTTAAGAAGAAAAACTTTTATGATCGAGTAAAGATATTCTTGCAAACTAAAGCGAACTATTCTTATTTAGGAAAGTTCAGGTATACAAAGATACACCATCTCGAAATTACTTTTTAACTCAATAAAACCTATATTATTTAAAAGAATATAGTAAGCTCGAGAGAATAACACTTTAAGAAAATAACAATTTCCTTCAATTAATGACGAGCACAACATGATCATTCTCGTTTCGTTTTCCCGGCTTCTTCTTTATATTTTTTTCTCGTTCCAGTAATGTTTTTTCACTCGATTGTTAATCCGCGACTACTGGCAAGGAAGAAGACTTCTTCGCCATGTCGACGTTGTCATTGCAACTAGACGATTATCTGTCGTAAGAAGAGGCCCGCTGATCCTAAGGGGCGGCTTGCTCGAAGACGTCGAGTCGATATGCAGCGTCGTATTTCATGCATTTTCGAAAGTGCTTTCGTTCCACGAAATTCTGCATTCTTTTTTTTGACAAACTTTCTTCAAACGTCGTGCCATATTTTTCTCGCTTTTCCATCTACTCGTTCATACATACTATTACTCTCGCTCCCTCTCTCACTTTCGTTCACGCGTTCTTTTTCTCTTTCTCTCGCGCTCTTTTTTATTCTTTCTCACTTTCATAAGGATATCTTGGGACTATGCGCCCGCAAATTTCAATTCTCTCTGATGAACGCACGAACGTATTCGAATCATTCTGTAAATCCACTGTGAACTAAACAATGATACAAAATTGAAAAATAACATATCGCTTACAAGAATTTGTTCCCTTGTGCAGTGACACTCAAAATGGTGTTATCATGTTAAGTATTATATAATAATTTTAATATAACTATTCAAGCAATACAAATATGTGCAAGAGGAATTACTAAATAAAAATGTGATTTCGCTACGAATAAGCATTAAATGTTATAATTTCGTAAGAATGAACTCACAATTGATCAAAAATTAGCAACGACTAATTTTTTAAGCGTTATATCTTTATCATTATTATTGTTTAGAAATTCAGTGTATAATACCATTTTGAGAGTCCTGATTTTACTTGCACTTTAGATATGTGCGATTAGTCACCGAGAGGATGGAAATCTGGATGGGCTCACGGTATGAGTGTTTGCTTTATCAAGCATTCAGTGAGCAAGATGTATAGCAGAAACCCAAGAGTTAAATATTTCCAGATTTCTGATCAATTTATTTAAATGCTTAATAGGGTGTACATGTACAAGGGAAGAAGTATGGACAGACAAGAGTTGGTTTGTTTCCTTACCTAGGTAGATTAGTAATATCCATAGTGACTTCTATCGGTGTATCGTTCGTCGGAGAACGGTAAAACACACACCCGGGAAATTATATCGATATAAAACACACCTTTTTTCTTTTATCCGAATAAATTTTAGAAGAAACTGCACGATTACTTTCGATGTATTGGTTATCAAAAAATATTTGACTCTATTTTTTACTAAATGGCACTAGTTATCAAACATTTCAACCGTACGATTTAATTAATACTTTATCGAAGATTACCTGCTGAATCTTCTTAATATAGGAAATAAATCGATGCTGAAAGAGCCGATCCTAATGTTCTTCATTCTTCTAATGTGACGTTAATTATAGAGGCAAGCACGAGAAATCCGCTCGATCCACTTCCACGTGGGTCAATCGATACAGGTTTTCTTTTACCTTCTATAATATTCTAATAACTTTTAGGAAAATAGCGTAGGGTTCTAATAAATACTATAAACTAAAATATAATATGCCTGAAAGAAACTGCAAATTAATGAGATAGACAAGAAATCTATGCAGATTTTGTCCAATTCAGTAAAACGTTAACGTTTGCGCAATACGTAAAGTATAGAAGTATATAATTTGCTCGTGTTTCTCCTGGACCCAACCACCTGCAAACTCAATATTAAGAAGTTAGTAATAGCACATACAATAGAAAAAACTAGTGTTCAAAGACCAGTTAAAGTTAATAAAGTTAGTAGTTTTCTTTTCCTAATTTGCAATGCTCTTTATATCAAAAAATTCATCATAGAATTAATACTACAATCTTCAACTGAGATCATTTTATTATATTTGATATTATTTTTTATATCATTATATATTTTAAAAATTAGAGAAATTAAAAAACAAAAATAATATACAACAAAGCAAATTGAACCAATTTATCACATATAACACATATAATCCTAGACTGAAACTTAATATAATATCAAATATAATTTCATCTCAATTCTAGATTATTTTTATTAAAATACATTTGATAACTGTTAAAATTCATTAAAGAAAAGAGATATATTTATGTTTATTATATATTTAACATATAATATCTTCAATTTCTTTTTTCTAGTCTTTGAACATTAGAATTTCATAAAAATTTAAGACAGTGTATACCTTTCTCCCTAAAGAATCAAAATTATATTTGTTGAAAAAAATATATATATACATATTTGTGTGCAAAAAGAAATTTTTAAATATAATATTTGAGACACTGTGTAATACTTACGTTTTGGTTTAGGTGGTATTAATTTGATGCCTCCCTTCTTTTCTTCACTTGGGGGTGTAGTTGGTGAATCCAATGATAACTTTGCTCGTTTATCTGTTGATGGAATAGCTTCTCTAAGTGGGGATGGCCTTTTCAAGGCAGGTAATTTCTGTGGTATGACCTTTTTGTCAATGACAGGTGGTTTCTTTGCTGATCTTGGTGGTGGTGGTTTTACTTCTTCTTCCAAACCTGTTGATCTGAATTTAGAGTTAAATGTTTTCACAGTCTTCGGCCGTGTTGTGGAATCTTGAGAATTTTTTCTACTTTCAATGGAAATAGAAATATTCTTCTTCTCTGGCATTACGACAGCTTTCTTTGAATCAGTCTTATTTTCTTTAGAACTATCTCGAGAGTCTGTTGATGACTTCCTTACAACTACATCCCCAGATTTTTCTTCTTCCAACTTCTTTTTGGGTATTTTTCCAAATTTTGAACTCAGTGCCTGCCCTTGAACCTTTTCTAATGTTGCTTTGTCCTTTTCTGCCTGATCCTTTTTCTGTTTCTCCTTTTCTCGCTCTTTATCAGATTTACCCTTACTAGAACTATGTTTACTGGATGAATTGGATGAGTGATGTTTTTCCTTGTCCTTGGAAGACTTATCCTTGGAACTAGAACTTTTTGAACTACTACTACTAGAACTAGAGCGATGACTACTAGATTTGTAAGATATGGAACTAGAACGATGTGAACTGGAACTTGAGGTATGTTTAGAAGAACTTTTGGAGGATGAAGATGAGCTATGGTGATTCTTCTTATCTGAACTACTAGACTTTTTCTCATCTTTCTTAGAAGAGTCCCGATTTTCTTTATTACTAGATTTACTACTTTCACTATTACTATTGTCTTTAAGGTCTTTAATGTCTTTGCTTTCTTTACTTTTAACATCCACATCAGGGCTATCTGTGGAATCTACTACAGTTTGTTTCACTTCACTTGAAACTTGATCTAATTTTTCAGATTGTGCAATGTCCTTTTCACAATCTTGACCACTGACTACACCACCACTAAGTTCTGCAGATACTACTTCCTCGGGAGCTTGTTTCACAGGAAGAGCATCTTCCACAACATCTCCATTAACCTCTACATTTGTACTATTTGTATTTAAAACACTATTAATATTTGTAGCATCTGTCTCCACTTTTGTAAGGATCTGTTTGCCTTCACGAATTGTAATTTTATACACAGGAACTGGAGATTGTGAAGATGCAGATACCACAACAAAAGCTGGCTTTTTTGATTGCTGGGTTGACAATTGTTGTTGTATTTGCATTTGCTGCGGTTTACTAACAACTTGCAATTGTAATGGTTGCACAGTTGTCCTCTCCTGGCCCTGTTGCTGGTCTTGTGATTGTTGTTGTTGCTGCTGTTGTTGTTGTTGTTGCTGGTGAATGTGGGATACTGCAATAGTTGATGTGGAATTTGGAATAAATTGCAAATCTTGCACTTGAACTGTTGCATTTTCCGTACCATCAGAGACTTGTTGGATACCACAATGAATGGAATACTGTTGTGTTGATTGAGGTACCAAAGTTTGCCCTAAAACTCCAGTAGTTTGTGCTGGAATAGTCATGATTTGTGCTGGCACAGAATTTGGTGCAGCTTCCCCTTTCACTATTTTTAACCACTGCTCAACCAATCGACTAGCTAATACTCTAACACCTTGATGACTACCTTCTTTTGATAGACCTTTTATTAATTTAGGGCAATTGTTGCTTTTCAATCTTTCTATATCTACTGGGCATAACAACAAAAGTTCTAAGAGTTCTTGAATTAAAGCCCAATTTTTTGCAAGAATCCCATCTGTAAGCCACATATGAATGAGATTCCATCCTCCAGCCCCCATAAATCTAAATAAAGAAGAAAATAATAAATTGATCAAATTACTAACTATTCTGTTATAAATTCATTATGCTTTAAAACTATGTTAAAGAGATATCTTATGGGACTCACATCAGTGAGTACAGTTCATTAGTAAAACTGTCCAATGGTTTTGAGTTCCTAATTTTTTTACTGTAGCATACATTTTATATTTTACACGATTATACAAATTATAAGTATTCGTGCACGTCAGTATGCAATGTGCATAATTTTGCTTTACATATAAATAATTAATTACTTATTTTACAAAAAATACTTTATATATGATTTAATGAAAGAAGTGTACTTACTGGCTAAGTAAATCAGTATTTGTAGTTTTTAATATTTGTATGTAAATGCATTTTGAAACAAGTTTCTTTGAGAACTTTGTCATTAAATTAGCCAACCGGTGAACTTCTTCTTTACTTTTAATACCTCCAGTTGGCCCCAATAAGACACTAAGACATTTCAATAAAGAAAGAGGATCTATACGTGGCTGAAAAGGCATATGCAAAATATTACAAATTTTTACTTTTTGTGAGGTTATGTATAATAATATAGAAAAATTGAATCTCGATCAATCAAATTGAAATTAGCCCTTCTTTGATTGACTTAACAAAATGTAATAGTCTATTATATCAAGAAAAAAAAATTGTAATCAACTGGTATTTATATAATTGTATGTTCAAGTATTATTAGTGTTTCTTCAAATTTAACCTTTACTGAAAAAATATTTTTAAAGACATATATCACATTGCATATGAATAATTGCCTTCACTATAATAATAATAAATTGTACGCTACAAAAAATGTAACTAGAATAATAAATAGAATAAGAATTTAAATATCAAATAAGATAACATCACATAGAGTCGTCGCGCACAAGAGAAAAACGCGAAGATCATTTACTTTGCCCATTCTGCTACTCAATATATAAGTATTACTAATACGTATTAAATTAGTTTTAAAAAACTCTCATTAAACTACATGAGCGTTCGTATTATACGATCATTAAAAGTTAGCGAAGCCAAAAATAGGATATGAGGTCAAACGAGCGAAGGTTATTGATCTTACCGCTTTCCCCTACCATTACATCTTGTCGTAATTTGTCGTATATGGCGCCCTCTTTCAAAAAATTTACGAAGAAAAGGGAAAGTAACTGGATTTCAATAAATAATTTGACTTACCATTTTGATGATATTCTTGATGATTTAACGCATATTGAAGTACAAACATAGGATCATGACGTAAATCTGTAATGAAACACAAAGATATTCGGTTTTTTCATGGATACAAGTAATGTACTTTTTCAAGGATAAGCATACACGTACACCGCCATATTGTTGAATCTTTTTCACGCACGTAAAATACAGCTAACAGATTTTTCTATCTACGAATACGAAATTATTTTGTCAAAGATTATTACCTATATCTAAATATATCTCCACCAATAATTATTCGCAAAATGTAATATTTCTAATTTGCTTTTCTACCCTCTCATTGTCTTTTCATTTCTATAGGAATCATCTATATCACGAAATCGCAAATACCAATTAAAAGGATTTTTATATCAAATCTTTTCTATTTCAATTATGGTTTCAATATTTATATTCATTTCCTAATAAGAGGTAACTTGAAATACAGAAATTAAGCAACAGAAGCTACAAATAGGAAAACTATTAATCTAAGATATAAGCTTCTTAGTCAACGGCGATCACTCGATGGTCAACTGGCGAGTCTTCTTCTGCGCAATACCTTCGCGCATGTCCCACCCAAGATGGTTACACAACCAACCAATCACGCACGCGTTTTGAATTTTCTTTCTCGTCGACCAATATCCGAAGCAACCCCACCCCTTTCACTTGACATCACCGAGCAACTGCTATTTATAGCACACCATGATTGTCCATTTGTGCTACATTAAAAATTTACCAAAATTGTTTCTTTTTTAGGATTATGCAATCACTAACACTTTTAATAATACTTTAAATAATATCCAATTATCACTTGTTAATGTTCAAAATATAGTCGATAGCTTGCATGCAATTTCTATTGTAAAAACCAGGCAATCCCAAGAAAACCTCAGCTTGTATCACTAATACATTATTTCTTTTCACCTTATTTTAGCCTTAAATATCTTCGTATTAATCTCTTCTATCTTTTATTATACCCTCTATGAAATATATGTAAAATTATATAGGAGTAATTTGATAAATGAATAATAGTAACTAATGAACAGACAGTCGTTCTCGATCAGAAATTGTAGAAAAAATATGTATACTTCGGCTTTTTTGAACGACAGAAAAGCCACTCACATTTGATAAATAATTAAATCCTTTTTATGGAAAATATATGTTCACAGGTGTGTATATGAAATTTAACATTTCCTATACACAAAAACGATGTGGCCCTACGCTCTGATGAAAATAGGCTACGCATCGGCAAATGTTACAAGATTGTCCAAAATCTGTAGATATCTTCTTGTTGATCTGCCATCTGCAATCAAACATTGTTTAAACTTTATTTTTATTACCTTAATGTCGGTTTTCTTGTAATATCTTGTTGAACGATTCCAAAAATCTACTCTTAACTGGAGTAAAATTATTCTCACCTAACTACGTAGAAGCTGCCGTTACTCCCAAACCGGAAATGCTGTATTTTTTGTAAGCGAGTCAAGTATAAGCTTATTTCATTTACCAAAATTTATTGATTACTCACATTTAAATATTAAATATACAAAATATATAATTTAATTAAAGTTAGAATATAAATTAAATATACAGGTCTCATAAAGCATTCAATGCATTTTTATATTATATGTATATATATAAGATTCTAACTTGACTAATTCAAAAATTAGTCAAATTAGTATCTTCTATAAACAAATTTTGATAATAAATAAGAAATACTACACATATATATTATATATCTCTTTCGAAATAACAAAATTATTTTTACTTTTATATTAAATTTATATAATTTAATCTTTTGAAATATTTTGTCACTACTAGCAACTAATATCAAACTATTTTAAACAAGGATAAGAATATGTAATATAAATTTATTATAATATAAATTTAATAGATTTGTAAGTATTTAAGTAACTGTTATAATGTTTTGTGTTTGAGCGTTTTTAAGTTGAGGAATTCCGGTCGTATATACGAACGTGCATCATACGCCATAGCATATAGTTCAGCGATATACTTTATAATATAACTGGAAAATTAGCTTAAAATAAAAATTATGCCATTAGTATTGAATAAATTGCAATTTGCTGCATCTCTTTTACGAAGTAATTTAACTCCGAAAGTAAGGATCACAAAGAGATAATCATTGTTAAAGGTCATTTAATGCTTTAAACGATTTTTTAGGTTATACCCGTGAAATTTATACATCCTACATTTATAAAATATGATAACGATATTAATGATGAACCAGTTCCTATTTCAAAAGATAGAACTAAAGTTATTCCTGTAGAAATTAGCATGAAATATCTAAAAAGTAGTGGTACGTAATTACGTAACATTAGTTTTGTTTCAGTATGACTTTAATTACATTTATAATTTCTTGTTTAGCTTATAAGAAAACCTACGGAGAGTATCCTGTTTGGAAATATTATAGAAGAAATTTCAAAGCTCAAATTCCTCCCCAAAAAACACGAAGGACTTGCATTGTATGTACTTTTAAGAAATAAATAAAAAACTTCTATTATTTTATTTCTTGAAATAATTCTACAAATTTTTTAGAGAGGTGGTGTAATTTCTACTGGTAGCCCATGTCCCATATGTAGGGATGAATATCTAATTCTTGATTATCGCAATATTGATTTGTTAAAACAATTTATTTCTGAACATAGTGGAGAAATTTTAAGTTACAAGTAAGTTTAACTTCTTCTAAATTAGAAGTACAGCAAGGGAATATCTATACAATGATATTGTTTATTTTGCTTTATTTACAGTTATACTGGTATATGTCAAAAGGCTTATAAAGATCTATGTGTAGCAGTAATGAAAGCGAAAGAATATGGTTTACTTTCATATGATGTTCCCTTTAGATATTACGATTACTCAGAATGGAAAAATTAATGTATTAATCTTTAACTTGTAATTATAAGAATTTGCATTTAAAAAATAAAACATGCAAAATGGATAAAGAAGAAATAAACTGTACGTTTGCAATAGTAGGTGGAGGTATAGCAGGAGTATCCTGTGCTAAAAGTATAGCCTTTCTTGTTCCGGAGGAAAAAATCATCCTAATTACAGCAAGTCCCTTAATAAAAGCAGTTACAAATATAGTTCCACTTAGTAAAACATTAATGCAGTTTGATATAGAAGAAAAGGACACAGCAGTTTTGATGGAAGCACATGATTCATTAAAAATTATTAATGATTTTGTAATACAAATAGATAGCTTAAATAAACAAGTGCAAACTAGAAATGGAAGAATTATAAACTATAAAATGTTATGTCTCTGTAATGGTGCTAGACCAAAACTGATAGAAGAACATAATAATTTTATACTAGGGATAAGAGATACAGAATCAGTTCTCCAATTTTCTCAAAAAATAAAAAATTCAAGAAGAATTGTAATAGTTGGAAATGGAGGTATTGCTACTGAACTTGTGAATGAAGTAGATGGTGTTGAAATGATATGGGTAATTAAAGATAAACATATTTCTGCAACATTTGTTGATCCTGGGGCTGCAGAATTTTTTATGGATAAGGTATACAAAACTGATCCATGTACAAATACTAATGCTAGTTCATTAACTAAAAGAATGAGGTACACTGTCTCTAATACATCAGTTGTAACAGGTGGACCAGCTCTAGGTCCAGATTGGCATAATAATTTTGATGTAAAAGGTACTTTCCTTAAATCTGCAAAAGTACAAATAGAATATGAATGTGAGATCATTAAAATTCTTAGTAAATCAGAACAAAAGGAAGTTGATCCCATGGAAGAATGGTCCATATATGTTGAATTAACAAATGGAAAAATTATTGGCTGTGACTTTGTTGTATCAGCAACAGGTGTAATACCAAATTCTGATATAGTAGGTTTGGAGGATATAAAAAAAAGTGAAGATGGGGGGCTGCTGGTAGATTGGAAATTGGAAACTTCAAAACAAGATATATATGCCGCTGGAGATGTGTGTAGTGCAGGGTGGGAATTAGCAAAACATTGGTTTCAAATGAGGCTGTGGACTCAAGCACATCAAATGGGACGGTATGCGGCAAAATCAATGGTTTCTAAATTAAAAAATGAAGAATTTTTGCAAGATTTCTGTTTTGAACTTTTCACCCACGTAACTAAGTTTTTTGGTTACAAAGTAGTTTTACTTGGTTTGTATAATGGACAAAAGTTGGATAACAATTATGAGATATTGTTACGAATGACCCAGGGAACAGAATACATAAAACTTATCCTAGAAAATGGTAAAATGCAAGGAGCGGTATTAATTGGAGACACTGATTTAGAAGAAATGTGCGAAAACTTAATACTTAATCAATTGGATTTAAGTATTTATGGAGAAGATTTACTAAATCCTGATATTGATATCGAAGATTATTTTGATTAACCGTATCTAGGAATTCAACTTAACAATAGACCTATATGGTATATTTCACTAACTTAATATTAACAAAATATACTTTATCTAGAAAATGCTTGCTTAAATTTTGGTTGAGTAATATTATTATAATTTTACAGATCATATAAAAATTTAATTAATAGTTAAATATTCATATTGTAATATTTTGTATGGATGTATGTATATAAATACTACATAACGCCTTATAAGTAATAAGAAATAAAATGGTACAGTTACATATAAATGCAGCTAAATATATTTTTTGTTCCAATTAATGTCTTTAAAGTATATTATTAATATACGCTTTAAGTCTCCCTACAAATAGTTATCTTATTTAATTACGTTAAATATTATGTAATGATGTTAATTTTCATTAGGTTAATTCTTGTTGTAATTTATCATTAAATCTAACACTTTTCTTATCAAAACCATTAATACTATTGCATAAAGTAGATTTTGTCAGAGAAACAGATTTTATATTGTAATTTTTAGAAACTGCCAAATTTGTGTCAGAATCTTCTATTACACTATTATTGAAACTCTGCATAGGAGTTACACTTTCATTGGAATATTTATTTATATCTTCTATTTCTAAAATTTCACGTAAACTACAAATGATACTTTGCATATTATCAAGTGATTCCGCAACTGACTGAATTCCACCATTTCTAGTACATAATTTACGTAAAGTTCTTGTAGCGAGTTCCATTTGAACAAGACACGTATTTATGGTTTCTTGATCTTTGGAAATATCAAACGTTTGGTTAATTAATGTACTTCCAAGTATGGACGTATCTAATGAGAGTTGTTGTAGACTTTCGTTTAAATGCTTTTTTACTGGTGTAATGTTTATTGAAATTCGGCTATTATTTAGAGAGTCCTCAAAAGTTTCTGTATTTTCATAGGGTTCCCAAGTTTCTTCTGATGTACAAAGCTCCTTTATTGAATCTTCTATATCATAGTCTCGCAAACGATGAACCCAATCTAAAAAACGCATTGGCTGCCAGAATGTCTCTCTCATGCTATCTCTATTACGTATACGAACTACAGGTTTCAGACTCTTATTAACAATTATTTGTTGTTGATCAAACTCCTAAAAATGTAACGAATAAACTTATGGAAAAGATATATCTTTTTAACTACTATCTATGCAATAAATACTTACATAATTAAGACCAACTTCTCTACACCGTTCGGTAGCTTCTTTTACCAATATTTGCATTTCATGTAAGCTAATACCACCGTCACTTATTGCTTCTGCGCTAGCTTTCATTTTGAGAGCGAATTCGGCATCTGCCGCCCTTTCATTTAAAATGCTTTCCAGTTCTTGTAAGAAATTAGATTTATATGGCGCGACGCTAACTTTTTTTTGATCTATTTGTATTTGTTTTAATCTATTATTTGTCTCAACTTCGTTTTCGAGTAATTCTTTTTCCAATTCTAATTCTTTCTTCTTTTGATGAATTTGTTCCAATGCAAGTTTCTGCTCTTGGACCGTGGAACCAAGAATTTCGATTTTACGTTCATACGATAATTTTTGCGATCCCAATTGCATTTCAACTTCTCGTTTAGCATTTTCTAATTCTTTTATTGCTTTCTGTTTACTTTCTTCTAACTCTGCCCTTAATCTATTGAATGAAAAGTAACATAACGTTAAATACCTTTTAATCACGCACATTGAATAAAAAGGCTATTAAAAATTCGTACTTTTCTTCTTGCACTTTTAGAATTTCTTGATGAGCAAATTCATAGTCTACAGCCTGCGCTGAAATTTGTATATTGCTATGTTCATCATAAGGACTTGAGACTTTAAAATAATGATTGCCGCCAATTACTAATCGATCACCATGTTTTAAAATAACTTTGCCAGTTACCATCTACGATATGATAAATAATTTAATAATGATAAAAATAAAATAAGATCATAAACATAAAATATATTATACCTGTCCATTCACGAACGTATCTCCTTCCATTTCTGATGATAATATAAGTTTCCCATTACTGTTTTCGATAGTACTGTTGAACGTATAAAAAATCGATAACCATTAAAATTATCTATCTAAAATAATTTATTAAAATTGGTGCATATATAAATAATTTCAATTATATTTAACATATTTTTCCATCAAACGTAAATGATTAGCATTTCATGCTCATAAACACGATGAAAATGTATTTGGAATCGTTTCGGGATCATTATACTATACAGTGACAACTAAATAATTAAATACTGTCATGCAAATTTTTTTAACCAAACAGATTAATTACAATATTATTTTGGACGATGTTAAATAGATCGTGAGGAAAGCCCGTGAAGAACATGCACTCGTGAGAGGTAGATAGAAGAAGGGAACAAAAACAAAGTAAAATAGTTTCCTCCAACATAATTCATAAGTGTCAAGCTGAAAAACGAGCACAGAAGGGAAAAAGAGGAACAAAAGTGAAAAACAGAAACAAGACCAACAACCGCATCCTTTCAAGTCATCGAACCAACCAATCCAATAACTAACCAGTGTAAAGGCCTAACCAGTGGTCCATCCAACATGATATCCAAATGTTCGGAAAAGTTCTGACAACCTGAATTTTTTCCGATACGAACAAGTCCTGGAGGAATGAGATACAAAAGCGTACCAGATAACATAGGATCGGCCGCGAGATTTATAAGACAAGGTTGCTTATCCTTCTCACGAAAATCGAGTTCAATAGCGATACCACAGCGACGTAAGTACTTTATTTCAGAATTTTTCTTTTCCTCGGTATCCCGCAATTTCATTTGCCAAGTCCTGCAATTACATGTAGCTAAATATTTAAATCTTCAATTGGTAAACATCCTCCGATCTGTTTCCGGAACAATGTGACGAAACATTTATTATAGGAACTACATTATATTAATAATGATCATAGATAATTACTCATTGAAACAATTTGATTGTTCCGAATTGTTGTAATCAATGCTCTAAAATAGCTATAACAGCTTACGTTGATATTAACTTACATTTCAGTAATCGCAAGTTGTTCTTCAGTCTTCTTTAGCTGGTGCCTTAATTTATCAATTTCTTGTTGTTTCTGCTTAATTTCATCGTTATTTTGGTTAACCGGTGGGACGGAATCGAGAAGACGACGTGGAAGAATACCAAGTTGCTTTTCGTATCCTTCACGTACACCGCGCAATCGCAATACTTCCGCTTTCAATTCCCTAAGAGAGAGATCACAATTATATTTAAAATTAAAAGCTTTAGGTTAGACTTGTTGCAAACTGGAAAAACTGTATCGATAATATTTAATGATATTCTTTTGTTTATCTGTCCCGAAGTGGAAGACTTATTTTATACACGAACGTTCGATTTATTATATTCATATTGGGAGGAAATCTGTTATATTTTATTGAATGTAATAATGAATTATTAGTTGTTCATTCATGAAGAATATATTACCGAATTAATTTCTCATGTGGATCTTCATTGATTCGAACACGATTAACAATGGCTCGAGCTTGACAAGCATATCGGAGTGTTGCAAGCGTCTCTTCTATGTGTATATTAGCTGGTGATACTGTTCCAAGCATTGCTGTTCTTGAATTTCCTCCGAGGCTTTCCTATGTTTAAAAAAGGATAAAAGTTTAAAAAATATGTTGGAAAAAGGGAACCTAACAGTTTCTAATAAATATAAGGGAACGTAGAAACTCTGAAAAAGACAAGTTCCAATGTACATAGAAAACAAAATGAAGTCATTGAACTGCATAATACTTAATTAAACGAGTGTAAAATCTCAGTTGTATTGATTCGTCGTAATTAAATTGTAGAGCTAAAGAAATGACATTGTTAGCTTTGCACGTCGTGTTTTACTCGTTTTATCTAACTTAATCTCGATTCTTTTGCGCATAAATAATCATTATCAGTATTCTACATGATAAGACAACACACGCTCGGTTAAGACAGATTGCGATTTAATCTTTCCTAAGTAATACTTACACTGTTATCGATCACACCTTGACGTTTATGTTTCTCAATGTTATCCTGATATAATTAATAAACGATAAGACATCAGATAGAACATCAAATTCCTCAATAGTACGTATACACAAGGACGTGCTAAGTCATCATTCAATGATTCAACAGTGAAAAAAGTCTTATACATCTTTATCTTCAATCTATTTATCTATTTATTATCTATTTAATTTTTAGATTTTATTGCAAGGCTTTATTCATTGTCGATAAAACTTATTGAAGCAACATGCATCGTTAATTAATCGACGATGTTGGAGAGAACCGAATAATTTAAAGAATTTGTTAGAGTACTATTTTTCATATCTCATCATTATCAATTTAAGCACTTGAACCGCACTTGAACTACACTTGAACAAAAGTCTCTAATCAAGATATAATCAAAATATAATTATCAGTTTATAATTATGACAAAACAAATGTATCTATACATAAAATATCTATATGTCACAATCCTTTTTTTACGTTATTCATTTCATTTTATTCTTAAGATAACAAAAAATTAATATCTTCTAACTGCGCATCTTTCTTCAAGGTTTGATACGGCAAAAAACTTTTTATTGCACCTTATTCAATGTTATCAGTAAAGGAGACTTTATTTCTGTTCATAGTTGCTATTATTTGAAAAATAACTCACAATATACGATTGTTTGGTAGAGAAATAATACCTACATATTACCAATGTATATATTTGTATATATATATATTCACTTAATTACATAAATCTCATTATAAAACACATTCTATCCAACAATAATAATTATTGGATCATATTTGCTACTTTGAAAACAACAATGCTTTCATAGGTGATAACTATTTAAATAATCTTGTTTTCACGATAAAATAAAATTTTACGTAAAATATACTTCAATATCCCCCCCCCTTTTCTAATCGCTAAATGCTTGATAATAAACGAGCAAATTGTATTATTATACGAACTTGCGTTTATAACATGAAAGATATGCTTATATCATAGGAGAATTATCGGAAAAACAGTTCTTTACGCTTTCAACAAGATTCTGGAGATTAGTAAGCATTTACGACGTACTGCGTTTTATGGTGAGGCATAAAATAAACATTAGCTAATATTACCGTTATACAATTCTCCACAAGTACATAGTAAGGTATTATTGAAGTGTTAATGACGATTCCTAATAATAGCCTTCAAAAATACAATAGCAACGTTGTTTCTTATCTCTTATAAAATAACATCCTAAAAGTCAAGTATATGTACATATATAATGAACGATAAAAAAACGGCGTAGAGAATTGAAACTAGAGAGAAACTTATTTAACGGCCATACCTTGACCACCACAAGAAATAGACCGTGTTAAAGTTGTACAAGATCAGATTAAGAAATTCGTGAGACAATGTCATAGATGAATAAGCGCGGGAAATGCGTTCAACAATCGCAAAATGAACAAGAAATTCGCAAAGGTGATTGGAGGAAAAGGAGGGGCAAAGCGCTGAGTTGAAGGGCGCGCGGTAACAACTGAGAGGAGAGGAGAAACAAGATCCGATGGAGAGGGAATAACCGACTCATAAACATTGCATGCTCAGCGTCAGTACTTCTTTAGTTTAAAGTAAAACACCACAGCAATTCGAGCACAACGTTGTCTTGTTTTTTAGCGGTCGCTGCTTTTTCCTCTCTTTCTTCTTCTTGAGTAATATGTAATAACACGAATTCGATAGTCTATCAATAAGTTGTTCTTAACTGGTGAAAGAAAGAAAACCGGAAACAAGGATACCTAGCAAATTTTACTGGTAAAACGAGTTTTAGCTGCGTTTTAGAAAATCAGTGCAAACTCGCGTCAGCGGGTTTCATTATAAACTGAAAGGATAGAAATAAAAGCGGATTAAGACATACGTCAAGAGTTGATTGAAAGTATCAAGAAGGAAGGAAGATATATACGGAAATTTCTACGAAGAGAATAAATTCTGAATCTAATTAGTCTCGAAGATACCTCGGATTAGAACGATGGATTTAGTCTACGTTCCCGAAATCTTGACCTATGGTTTCTTTAGAGCTCCTCAGTATCGGGACTACGAGCAGCCGTGGAATAAAGATTATTTTAATTGTGGTACGTCTCAATCATATGAAAATGAATCACTTTTTATATACTCACATATGACAACTTCCTTACTAAAGAGAAAAGAAGGGAAGAAGAGATAATATTGAGGATCTATGATGATCACTTTGTTATCGTTCTTCTCTAGACAGATATTATAATTAAATTTTCATTAATTAACATCACGATAAATATCATTTCGTTATTTACTATATATAACTTCATTTATTCTAATTTCACGCGATCATTATTGGTATTTGCTATGATATATTGGTATGATATACTGGTATATGCTATATTGTTTTCCACGGTTCTCAGCATTTGAATAATCTAACTCGAGAAATTAATATTATTTGCTGACATCTCGTGAATGGTGTTTTCCCTTTATGTCCCTTATTCATATGATATCATACTACACCAATGATTAATGTTTATGTACGTTGTCATTTTTATCGCTTACTTTCCGTATTTAAAAACTTCGAAATATGCGACAAAAAATACAACCTGTCTTTACTAATGAAAGTTTATAAGTATTTTGAAAGTATTTAAGTTGACTCCCGATTTCGAACTATTAATCCGTAAAATGTACGTGCATTCATCTATCCTGATCTGTGATATGTTTCAACAAATGCTTATTTTTCTTCTTAGAGTAAAATAAAGATTTCAACAGAAATGATCAAAACATAAATCAATTAAACAATTCAATAATAACAAATAATCGATTGCATAAAATCGTTACAATTCATCTATCGAATGATTATTCGGTGTTCTAATTAATATGATAATAAGGAATTTCAAGATTCAATTGAGAAAAATGATTTATATATTTTTAATCGATGCTGGTGTATACGTGTAAGATAACTCTTAGATATTTCTGTGCAACGTAGTTGCCCCTCCCTTTGCGTTATCGTTGTGAGGAATTGGTTGCCTGAAGGCAGTCCTCCGCATTATTTATCATATATTAGGCTTTGAAATTATCATTATCGCAATTCGAAAAACGTCATATTACGCACAACGTAAAATAATGAGAATAGTACAAAAGAATTGGTATCATCGGAAAAGCTTCGTATTCTATTTCATTGCGTCAATTGTCTTCTTAATGAAATTTTGGAAATGCATATAAATTACATATTTCTGAAAATTATATATGTATGTATGATCAAAAGAAGAACGTAGCATCAAAACAAGTTAAATAGTAAACACGAAAAACATGTTTGCATCGTTACGATAACAAATACGGTGAAGGTTGTAATATAATATGCTAGATCAATTCCATTGTAATAGATATAATAATAGCGTTATAGTTATCATACTTGCGATTACTAATATTTTGCTACGGCTTGTTATTGAATAAAATAGTCTAATATATATATTTATATATGCATGGAGGTAAAAAGATACATAGATCTAAAAATATCTTTTGAAACCAGCATGACACATTAACGAGAATAAACAGAGATGAATGATCCTTTTATTCTATTTGCAATAACAGATTCTGCATTTGTATGTGCAGGAATGCTTCGCGTTGTGTGTAGAGAAACTCTCGATTATTCACGCATTTTTAGATGAAATCTTATGCAATTGATTTACGAAATGCTATAATGAACTTACCGGAAGGGACATCTATTTTGATATAAATTCAATCTATCAATTTTTCTAGCAATCTATCAATGCAATGAAAAAATAACAGAATCAATAATAGAATTCGAATAGGACTAGGAAGATATATGATGATTCTGCATTACTTTTATCTTATCAAGTTTATCTTTTTTACTGCCCGTACAAAATATTACGATCTTGGTTATCAAATTTTTATCTATCGGTTCTTTTATCTTCAATAATTATTTTTCGTCACTGTTATACTTTACTAACATAATTTTCGTCATAATAGTTTTCTTTGAACACATGAGTTTCATGTAATACGTGTAACGCATCACGTTACTTCATTCACGGGAGACAATTATAACATATCTTTCGGGTTGAGAATGACTCAAGAACCACGAGTTAGGTCAGCAGATTAGCTACGTGCAACAACGCACGGAGTTACCTTTCAAAAAATCGTTGAACCTTAGCCAGGATTAACAATAAAAAAATATTTTGAGGTGAAAACGCCATTGATTATAGAAGTTGACAAAAAGTTGACAAAAGAAACCTTAGTTTCAAACAAAAAAGATGTTGCGTATTTAACAAATATTTTATTTTTCCCGAAATAATAAAATTTAAAATGAAATAATAATAGAAAATAAAGTAATAAAAATAGAATACAATGGAAAAAGAAAATTATCTTTCAGGTAAGACAACACAAGTTCATTCTCAACGATTGCCACAACAACACCATGAACAAAAAGCATTTTCGAAAGAAAATTGTTACTTGTGCCGCGAGAACAAGAGAAGAAGTCTCGCGGCTTATATACGAGAGAAATCGCGAAGGAATTCTTGCCAAGAAATTCACGAAGAAGAAGAAGAACGTGACTGCACAGACACTAAAGAAGGAATCACGAAAACTGATAAGAAAACGTCAAAGAAAGTTTTAGAAAATAACGGATGTATAAAAATGGATAACATAACAAAAAACGTCAAATAGAAATAGAATGTTTACTTATTCATGTTTCAGCATTTTAATATGGTTTCCAGAAATTGATACCGAAACAGACATACCTCGTATATAAGGAATGCAGAATTATTGTACCAAACTTCTATGATACATGTATCATATTATGATGTGATGATTTCAAATGTTATTTACCTTTAAATACTTTTTTCGTAGAACGAAAAATTTTAAGTTTATATTTGTATTTGTAACAATTTTACATGTTCAAAACCTGTATAATGAATAATTTATGTTATTTTATATCTCTTCTGCTATTTGATATAATGCACAATTTATTGATTTTTTAAAATAATATTAAAAAGAACATTTTCTACATATTAATGAAATTAGTAGTTTAGGTATTATTTTAAACGATACATATATTGAAATATTTTATACAAATATCGCAAAAAATCATCAATCAAGTACATAATATATGTATATCCTAACAATTTTTTATAATGTGTTATTCTGTACATGAGTAAGACAAGGTTATGAAGTAACTGATAATATTATCTATCTTTTTTTTTTCCAAAATCTAGCATAACCAATAATTGCATTTACAGTTAATATGAACTGCATTAAACTATAAATTGACATATATTTATACTATTCCAGAAATGCTTTAATATTTAAAAAAAGTAGATTAACTAGATATTCAATGAAGAATTGAATAATTTATAAGACTGAATATGTACATAAAGTTATATAAAAAAATACATCTTCAAAAATAAAGTAAACCTAACTTAAGTTTTCTGTATATTGTATAAGAAAAGAAATCATATACATAAGTAATGATTCACTAATCATTAAAGCCATAAAAGCCATAACAGCTTTAATGACTGTTACAACAAAGAACTTTGTCATTGAAGATTCAATAAAAAAAAATTATTTACTTATGTCGAATCTTGTGTCAGTGACTTAATAACACTTACCTTTAGCAGCCATGTAAGAACAGATTCACGATATGGAACAAAACCTCGTTTACGATTACTTGTGTTTTCAGCCAAGGATGCGATTACTTTTCCCAATGTAAGCAATGATTTATTAATAGACACTCCTTCCTTTGGAGTACAATTAATTTTATTATTATATGAATAAAATTACCAGACTATAATCAAGCAATTAAATGTAATATGACATACCTTTAATCTGTCACCGCTTGCACAAGTTTGACTCAGTCTTTCACTACCTGCTAAATCTACTAAATTAATTTTACTACGTCGACTAGCATCCACAGACTCGTTATTTAATTGATTATTTTTTTGGGTTTGTGTTAATATGATACTAAATATACTATGAGATCTTGAACTCTTTTCATTCATTCCAGTTGCTGCTGTAGCTCGTTGTGAATTGCCTACCTTGAGCCAAGTCTAAGAGAAATATATTTATAACAATTTAATAATCAACAAATAATCTTACAACAGATGCAATTACAACTTATATTATAAACATACCTGCAAATCTTTGTAATTTTGCACGCAATGTTGACTTAAATCAACAATATATGGTCCAAATACAGGATGTTCTCTTACTTTAAGAGGAGCCCTTTTTACTCCACTGTTAACATTTGTTAAAAGATCGTGTATTTTTTCATTATAAATTTCAAAATAACTAATCTCTACTGTAGTTTTAGTATTCGTATTAATAGATGCCCTCGTAAATATTTCTTGACAAAATCTTGGAATAATACCAATTGCTTCATCGAGTGGTATTGTATTATTTTGTGCAGATTCTTGACCCATCATGCTATAACTTTTACCAGAGCCTGTTTGTCCATAAGCAAATAAACAAACATTATACCCTTCAAAAGCATTTTGTACTAGTGGTAAAACCATATTTTTAAATACAATTTCCTGATTAGCATAACTAGGTTCTGATGCATCTATTTGTGATATAAAGCAATGGTCATATGTGAAAGTATGTTGAACAGATTCACAAGTGACAATAATATTTTGACCATTTACTTGTACGACTGATATAACTTTTGAATCATTTAGTTCTCTGAAATAATAAAGAATAGAAAAAATATTAAATCATAGTACTACCTAAAGAAAAGCTCTTGGTATAAGAATTTAATAACTTACTTTGTATTCAAAGGTCTAACACGTATACCTACAGTCAAATTACTATTTTCTCCTTCATATACAGTTTGATCTTCAATACCAATATCGTTTGATTTACCACATGGTGTTTCAACTTGAACAACATTAAAACAGTCAGGAGTAGCTTGTGATAAAATGTTGTCACTAAAATAACGTTTTACAGGTGTTTTATTTGGAGGCAAGATATTTATTTTTGAATTGCTTGTAGTAGTATGAATTTTATATTGTTTGGGAGTACAAGAATGCATGGTTAAAGTCTTTTCATTCAGTGAAGTTGTAGACATTGTTTTCGTAGAGGTTTTATACTTTGAATCAGATGCTGCATATTCAGGAAATAAAACTTGTTTTCTTTGAAATGTATTTATAGACTTTGAGTGAGACAGATTTATAGTATAAGGTATATTTGTTGATTTCAAATTTTCAGTATCATTGTCAAGTAATATTTTACGCTTTTCAAGTTTTAAACATTTATTTTCAGTAACATTTTGGACTCCTCTTTGAGGTGTATCAAGTATATCAGAACATGTTCCTTCCCTACAAAATAATAAAAAAAATTAATATATAATAGCTTTTGATTTTTTTAAATGTATTAATATAAAAAAAAATCTCACTTCTCATTTAAAGAGTTTATATTCTCCTTATCGAAATTAATAGGTGAACTTGAAAAAATGGCATCACAAAATCCATGTCCCATAGATTTTAAAGTATTATGTGACATAATGGTGGAATTTCTTTAACTAAACACCATCAGTACCATAAGATTTGCTTTCCTCTCAACTAACCTCCTCAAATTCTGTTCTTTGACAGTTCACATGGACTATTTGGGAGGATATTCACCAGTTCGTCACAGTTTGGATCCTTTGTAACGAATTTTTTCGTAATAACAATATAAAAATGATATAAACTTTAAGAATTATATTATGCTTAATGGTTCAATACTAACACCGATTGTTCATACATTAACAACAAACTTTGGCTTTAAAACTGATTGATTTATTAATATTTTAGTTAAAATATAATATCTTAACTATTTTTGTAACCAATCTTTTGAATTTTGAATTTATAAATTACCAGAATAGCCAATATTAACAAATCAATGCTGCCAACGTTAATCTGTTATTTTTAAAAGAACAAAAGTGATAACGCATCAACCTCTGACGTGGCTGCAATCATGACACAATTCTTTAATTCTGTTTAACACCATAACTACGATATCAAAATTGTTACACTTTTACACTTCTGCACGGATGTTAAGATTACACCAACAACGATACGTAAACCGGTTGTGTTTTAACAAGTCTGTGCAAAATTATAGAAATGATCACGACGGCACAGGATAACCAACGAAGAAGCCATGCGAATAAATGGATTTCACGAATAGCACTTGGGACGTTTTTATTACTTATACTTCTAAACTTGCCGACTCTTTGTCAAGCTCATTACCATGACGAGTCACCAAGTTTTAAGTATTCCAAGGAAGCTAATGAAATGTACTTAGAAAAACAACATTCTATATATCATAATGAAATTATACATCAACATAAACATGAAGATGATAACTATGACCATCGGCAGAAATCAGTTTTGTCTGACAGGACTTACAAAGAAGTGATTTTCAGAGCTACTGCATCTACCTTAATTATATCAGCAGCACCCTTCCTTATTTTGTTCTTTGTACCTCTAGATAATACTAAAGAAAGTGAACCACTGTTAAAGATATTATTAAGTTTTGCATCTGGTGGTTTATTAGGAGATGCATTTTTACATTTAATTCCTCATGCTTTGGTTCCTCATACACATCTGTCTTCCGAAGAAGTACATTCGCATTCACATTCTCATAACCAAGGTGATGAAGAATCAGAACATGGACATGATATGTCTGTTGGTTTATGTGTATTATTAGGTATCATTATGTTTTTAATTGTTGAAAAAGCAGTGAGAATTATTAAAACAGACCATGGTCATATACATGTACATAATGTCACAGAAAACCTGTCAAAAAAAAATAAAAATGATAAGAAATTACAGAAAGGTTCTGATAAATCTGATGTAGATTTTAAAGAAAAAGTAGAAAATTCTGAGAATGAAATAAAAATTGCTGGTTATTTAAATTTAGTTGCTGATTTTTTACACAATTTCACAGATGGTCTTGCTATTGGAGCTAGCTATTTAGCTGGTAAAAATATTGGCTATATTACCACATTTACAATTTTGTTACATGAGGTACCTCATGAAATAGGAGACTTTGCTATTTTAATACAAAGTGGTTATAGTAAAAGAAAAGTAAGATTTAAAAAAAGATGAAGTTAGTAGAATAAATTGTTATGATAAGAATTATATAATGTGATTTTGATTTTAGGCCATGATGCTTCAACTTACAACTGCTGTAGGTGCTTTATTAGGAACTTATGTATCGTTACTTGCAGAAGGCATGGGTAAGAGTAAGTTGCAATACATCAATTAAATTTAAATAAATATTATATTCATCTTAAAATTTAATTAAATATTTTAGGTGATCTTGCAACTATGTGGATTCTTCCATTCACAGCTGGTGGATTTATTTATATAGCTACTGTTTCTGTAATACCAGAACTTCTAATAGATACTAATTTTAGGCAGTCTGTAAAAGAAATTATTGCGCTTCTCTTAGGTGTATATATGATGGTACTTATAGCAGAGTATGAATAGTTTTATATAAAATTTTCTTAACAACATATTGTGATCACTTAATAAGAGTTCATTTAACTGCTATAATAAGAATTCAAAATTAGAGTTTATATTTTTACAACATTCTAATTGTATTGTTTAATGAATGCTAGTGAGTATTCTAATATGTTGTATAACATAAATACCAGTGAAAACGATACTGTATAATTATCATAAATATTAGCATTACGGAAAAAAATTGGTACATTTTAGGTATCATTCACGTCATAAATAAGAATAGAAAGATCGTGAAAAGACGCGTTATTAAAATATACTGAAACACTAAAATAATTTATTACTAGTTTCATAAGAAATAATAAACATACAATCACCTGTTACACATTCAATATATTTTTCTCAAACGCATTACATGTTTATTTCTACAAACCATTTTATGTTTAATTATTGGCAACGATGTTTTTTACGAAAATTGTTAGAACTTCACTTATATTGTGAAAGGATATATTTTTTACACGTTAAATTTATTTATTTTTTTATAGATATTGCTTACACATATATAAACATGTAACTACTGTAAATGAAAATAAACATTGTATGTTTTCTATATGTATACATAAAAACATATTCTCTATATAATTACAAGAATCATAATTTCAATTTCAATCAAGATATTATACGTTTTTCTGTAGTTATATCAGTTTTTGTATATTACAATAAGAATTTTCTAATTTTATCTAAACACAACGTAAAAATTCATAAAATTATATGCAAATTTGTTTTATTAAAGTCAATAATATTTATATATGATATAGAACTATCTTTCATTCTACCAATTAATTTTTAAATAAAACGTGGATATATAACGAATATATTATAAATATGTATAATATGTTTAATAATTTTTCACTGTATACATTTTCAATTTCAATATACCTATAAGTTAATCAAGTTAAAGTACTGCAATTTAATATTTACATTTATATTACAATATTAAACTTTCTATTTGTTCAAGACATTTTTTAGCTTCCACTACAGTTTCATTGTCATTTCTAGCTTTTGCTAAATCTTCTCCCTTGCTACAATTTTTTTTTGCTTCTTCATAAAGTCCTTTTGAAATAAATGCATGTCCCAAGTTGACATGAATGAAACCTAATTCAACCATATCTGGTAACTTGTTTCCTAAAAATATAATAATCTAATTTGGAGCAATTCAAATACAACAATATTTGTATTGATATTACCTATTTCTGCAGCTTTAGATAAATATTTAATAGTTTCATCATATTTTTGTAGTATATAACAGACACTTGCTAAGTTATTTAATAGAATAACAGTTTGTTCATTTTCTTCACCATTTATTTTTATGGATATATCATAAGCTTTAGTAAAGTATTCGAGAGCATTGTTATACTGCGATTGTGAGAAAAGCATAGATGCATATTTTTCTAAATTTAAGCCTAACAATTGTAATACATCTAGATTTTCACTGTCTTTAGCTAAATGATTTTGTAAATGTTGTAAACAAAATTTGTAACCATTGTCTGCTTTTCTATATTAACAGAATATAGAATTAACAGAATTTTATTATTTTAAATTATTAGATATTGTATTTTATAAAAATTTTAAAAATAGATGGAATTTGTTACATGATTGCTTACTGTTTATCTCCTATTTTATCATATGTATCAGCAATCTTAAGACTAATATGAATAATTGCTAAATCATCCTGTGGAACTCCCTTAGCTATTAGTCTCTGTAAAACTGATTTAAATAGCTTTTCTGCTTTTTTATAGTCATTTGTATCATATGCTAGATTTGCCATTACATCATACACATAAGTTATACCATCATAATGCTGTAAAGTTTGTGCTTGGCGTAAAGCAACATGTAGCATTTGCTCTGCTTTCAGAAATTCTTCTTTCTATAAAGTTTGAGAATTATTGGTAAAACTATATTAAAATAAGAAGTTTACATTTAATATAAGAATGTAACATCGTTAACACTTTAATGATAATATAAGAGAGTTATGCCTAACCTGAATTAATAAAATTGATCGTTTAATTGTCATTGTTAATTCCTCAACATCATCTTTTTCTTCTTTAGGAAAAAATAAATTAAATAAAAAGCTACCTGATAGAATAAAATGTTTAGTTTGTGGCAAATTTTTCCTTTGTTTAATACTATAACATTTTTTCATCTTATTAATTTGTTGCGAATATATCATAAATGTACTTCTTTTTTTATTCAATAGACAGAAATTTACAATATCATAGTTAGACCTTATAACTACTTGAAAATATTTGAATGTATTTATCATTATCTTTTGACAATACATTATATCGAACTGTGATTGTTTTAATATAATTTTGTGATGGTGAATTACATATACTTTTCATTACATAATTTTTTGATAACTATATACATCTACATACACATGGATGAAAACAAATTCTAATAATGTTTGTGAAAAACAATTGCTTTAAGTGAATACCCTGTTCTCAATTTTACGTATATACACACGTGTATCCAAAGTTGTAAGTTACAAAGTAGTAGTAACTGTAACAAGTGAATTGGAAATCAATTTAAATTAATACACATTATGTGTATAAGTAGATGCAAACTCTCTGGTAAATGTATGAGATGTGTCACGTGTATGAAACTATACCAAAAACGTAGTATGTACTTTTACAAAACAGCGCACATTATTATGTTAATTAATATGTATAATTATTTACTTATGTTCTACTAAGTATTCAGAAACGATATAGAAATAAAGATTTATGCACATTTATGACAAATTATTGTATATATAATTATATGTAAGTACGATATTGTACAATGTCGTTATAGTATTCTTCGCCCCACCCTTGTTTTTCGTATAGCAATGCTGCACACCTTGATTTCATGCATTACGTACCTTTTCACCTTACGGATATGAGATAGGTCATATCACAACAGGTAAGAAAGTTTCAGTTGTATCATTTTTTTATATACAAACATAGCAAACATAAAGTATATATATATCTATATATGATATTATCTACGTTAACTTCATGATAAGGATTACATATAAATATTTCTCGAAGTTTGGATCCCATGCATATTCGTACTTTATATGTGGTATCATATTTTTTGTTTCATTGAAACTTTATTATCATGTTGATATAGGTATTACTTAACATGATGACTTACCTTTTTTTATTCTAGAGAACCTTATATATATTTCCAGTTTATGTTTATGTTGCAAATTACATGTCCATGGACACTCCCTATTTTTTTTTTTTTAAATCACTGTTTAATAACATTTATCACCATATTTAGCATATTTTGCAAATATATATATTTTAATGTATTTTAATATAAAAATTAGTTTAATGTAATTTATGTGAATTGTTTAAATAAAGACATTCTATAAAGTAATAGAATATGAAATATAGATATTTAATATTTTTGAATGTTAATTACATATATATATGATTTGCTCTATTTTTTATTATTTCTTCAGTGAAAATGAGCTCACAAGATACAACTGACCATGTGTCAGCAGTTAATTCACCTAACATATCTTCAAGAACAAAAAATTGGGTCCAATTTGAAGATGAAGCACCTGTTAAAGATAATAATAGTTTAGAAGAGAAAACTAAAACAAATGCACCAGCTGTAATAAAGCCGGAGTCAGTAACAGTAAATGTTGAGAAAATTGGAAAATCTGTTGATAATTCAGATAATCAACAATCAAAAAATCATGAATATAGAGGTGCTGTGATATCAACTGAATCCGTCCAAATTAATTTAGATAGGTCAGGTTTAAGTCGTTCCATTACATCTGAAAGTCCAGATCTGAATTTACCATCTGATGTAAGAGTTTCTGATCCTAAGAGTGCTTCTCTGAAGACCATTGATCTTCGAGATGTATCTAATGGCAGAAGTACTACTAATAATATTATAAGTACACCTATTGGAAACATTAGACAAGGTTTTGCTAATGGGGATACTATAGTTACTCTTTTACCAGTTAATACTAGATGGCCATGGATTACTCCAGCTAAATTTCGTCCAGAATTAGTACCAGAAGAATTAATGGCTCAAGGTTTAACGGTAATTGTTTGATTATATTTTATTTCCTTTACACTGTTTTATAATAATCAATAATTTTATTTTATATTTTTTTGTATGTAAAGTTATGTATATTTATGTATAAGCTAATGTATTAAATTTTTACAGCTTACAGTAGAGGATTACGTACATATAATGGAGTTGCTTGTGAACGATGTACGTTTCAATTTGTACAATGTGTGCTACAAGAGAATTCTTGTGCTTTGGATATTTACTGCATTTATTGTATTACTTGGCTTATTGTTTTCTGGAGTAACTGGTCTTACTTTATTTGGGCTTGGCGTCATGTGGTTAGTCCTCAATGCTGCTGCAATATTTTTTTGCATGTTCATCAAGATAAAATTAAACCACAATCTTGAGAAATGTATGGGTCAAGTGAACAAACATTTACTTCGACATAAAATATTGCTTGGATTGGATGATAGAGGAAAAATTTCATGTCACAAAGTTAATCTCTGCTTTATATACTTTGATACTACAGATTGCATCGTAAGTGTTACTAAATATATTTAATTTATACTTCGAGGCTTAATGTAATTGTTATATGTATTGTATGTTGTTATATGTATTATTTTCAATTAAAATTAACAATTTTGTTAAAAAATTGCTTATATTTTGTTACATATCATTTATATAATATATTCAAGAACTTATTTTATTTTACAATAGAAAAAATTACAAGAAGTTATAGAACGTGAAGAACGCGAAGGAAGAGTAATTGGCGAAGATGGAAATTCTGAAATGCGACGAAAAAGAGAATTGCAACAGCGAATGGATATAGATAACAGTGATATTGTAATACAAGGCAATACAACCACCAGAATTTCTCGCAAGCAGGTATGTTATTTTTATTTTAAGTACTTGTACTATATAAGTTGAATTTATATTCACTTATTTAACATATATTTTCTATAGTATATATGATGTTTTTGTAAAGTACATTTTACAAAAATGAACGGTATTTTCCTCAATTTTTTAATCATTCTTACAATATTTTATGTTTTTATAAAATAAACTAAAAAAATATATCAGGGTAAAAGCGAACAAGTATTCTGCCGCTATGTACAACGTTGGGCAAAGGATTATTTACGTCGCCGATTGGATTGGACAGTAGACGAAGAAGGTGGAAATCCTTCTTCACCTCGTCACTTAGCATCGGCTTTATGTCCGTGTCAATATATAGAAGAATGGTTACGCAACAAGCCTCATGTTCAAGGCAGAGATTTCTGTCCTAGCTGGAGTAGTTTTCTTAAAGATAGAGGCATTTAAAGCAAAACTGTTTGATAGATATAAAAATTAAAAACAGTATTGTTCAAAACAATTTTAATAGATTTAATAATTATTTTGAACTTATTGAAATTAATTTTAATATTACCATTACAATGGTTTTTAGCAAGACATCTACATTAAATAAAAGATATTTTAAAAGTCAAAGAATTCAAATAGATCTATAGCTATATTAAAGTGTAATAGCTATATTAAAAATAGACAAATCAAAATTTATATTGATGAATGACAACTAGAGAAACTAACTTATACGAAATATGAAAACTACTCATAATTATGTACTTAACTATACAAGATTTTTACTTGTAACAATATTAATTACAATTAAGTTTACATATGATATTAATAAGTGAAATATTTTTCTAGAATTATTTTTTGGTGATTTGGATTTTTAATGATACACTTGGTATTGTTTTTCTTGATTATATTTTTTGTTGACTAATATGATATTAAATATGATATTACTATTAAATTTTATATTTGTATAAAACTTGTATAATTACACGTATATGTGTATGTACTACAAGCTTTATTTTTAGTGTTTTATATAATTGTACATAGTATGTAAATTAAAATAATTCAGAATTGCAAGCTTAATATACATGTATGTAGGAAATATTTCTGTAAAATGGTAAATGGTAAAAATTTTCTTAAAATATAATACAATCTGGGATGCATTTATGTTTGATAATGTTACCACTTATGCATAACAGATTTTTCAATTTCATCGACTGACTATTGATGTTTAAGAAACGGATTTACATTATTACTATTATTTTGACTCTAGGTTTCTGAATGATGATGGTATGTGTTGACAGGAACGGGCGGAGTTGCTGTTGCTGAGGTATGCATCTCGATGGGCACATCACTTTGTGCGCCGCAGACTTGATCTGGTTATAGACTCACAGGAACGTAATAGAGACATCGCGGGTTTATCTGTTCCACCACGACATTGTGTCTCCGCCCGTTGTCCTTGTCAATTTATTGAGGACCATCTTAAGTACAAGCCTAGAGGCAAGTTAATATTTCGTTCGTTTTTTTTGATGCCGAACTTTGGTGGAAAATAGCTACAATCAGTCATAATTATAATGTAATCATAATTCGAGGTAGTTAGATCTACTTTTTACACATATGAGAAACTTATATTTCATTATGTAAAGAAACAGCAAATTGAAATTAATTAATATTATATAATTAACCGACATAGGTAGTTACTATCACTAGTAACTATTAGATATATACACAAAACTACATATTCTATAATATTGTATTATTTCTTCTAATGATTTGAGATTATAAAAAATTTTGTTTCAGATATTTATATTACACTCTTGTTTAATCTAGCAGTACTTTAAAAATATGCTAATTTATATAATCAGAATTCATATATTTTATATATGATATCAAATTTTCTAAGCTCATTTGTTTCATTTTGCTTTATTTTTAATTAATCCAAATAACATTCACCATTTTACAAAATACAGTGACACATTATGTTAAGCACAAAAAAGTGATAAAAGAGATAGATTGTTAACACTTAAAAAAGGGAAAGCTATAACCATTCCATTATTGTTACATTATTCTCTACAAATCAAATTATTTTAAAATTCTAAAGACATTTAATACATGCTTTTATAATTATAATGAATTTTATAGAGAAATTATATATATATATATATTATATATGTGATGCTATATAATTTTCCCATAGTAATATTGGGAAGCTTATACTACATAAATTATATGTGATTAAGAGAAATTTGAATATCATAAAACTGAATATCTTTTGACTTGTAAAAAAAAAGTTCCAGTATTCATTTAAGTTAACACAATTTATTCAATTGTAGAAATGATATTAAAACAGCTTAAAGCAATTTGTCATAATTGCGAATAATTGATTATTATAAATGTTGTAAAAAAAATACAACACTGAACTTATATATCTCTGAATTCCGTCCTAATTGAACATATCGATGCATTATGTAAAAAATATAATTAATATATTGTATACTTTTATATTCCGTTTAAAAAATACTTAATACCTATAAATGAATAGAGTTGTTCTACTTTTATATAAAACAAATGTAAAGCACTTTTATATATATATATTATTGTTACAGATGTTATAAATAAAAATATACACATAATATATATGTTTTTTTTGGTGGAGGTACAGTTGTAAAAAAACCTTTTCATGAAAGTAAATTAACTACTTTGTGTAAGTCGTTTGTCTAGCCTTAAATATCTAGATATACCTTATGTATATAAATATTTTCCTAAAACATAGGTATTTGTCACTAACCACTGACTAATCCAGGGATGTTACTTGCATGCAGCTGGACAAAAGGCAATACATTTTGATATTTCATTTCAACCATATTTTGTGAGCACATGAAAATCATTCATTAAATAGTATAACTGTAAGTACTATTAAATCTGAATTCTTATCATATATGCAAACATGATATAGGTAATTGCTTTATATGTCGTTTATACATATAATTACATTATAACCATAAAAATACCATAACACAAAATAGGAAATGTCTTTTTCAAATACATATTTAATTATTTCATCTACATAATATTTTCATACTTTTAACAAAAGATATTAATTTAAAATTTTGTGCATGATTTTTTCAGGATATCCACCTGGCTTTACATGGTGTGCTTATCTTAATGACCCATTAGTTAGGTATGATATTACAGCTGGTATCCCTAATTAGCAATATTAATGATTGAATGAATGCACAACAGTATTTATTAAGAGATTTGTAAAGATAATCATATTAATATCCATTGTTCTACTATCTGACTTATTTTTTACTATATTCGAGTATAAACACAACGAAGTTCATATCATGGATATAATAGATAATCCAGATAATATAATAAAGAAAAACAAAATACATTTAAAAAATTGAAATTAATTTATTATTTCATATTCTGAAGTACATGTTTAAATATTTACAAAGTATAAATATCATAAATTTAGATAGAGTTTAATTAATGATATTTACTATTGTAACTGTAGTGCCTATGAACTGCCTATAACTATTATAACAATATTATTATAATACTATTATTATTATAATACTATTATTATAATATATCATGTAGAATATGTAAAGATTTACAATTAAGATTAATTTAAGAAAAATCAATTAATTGTATGTATTAAATTATTCAAATATATACATATATACATAATATATAACATACATAAATATATACATATTTTGATATACAAATAATATAGAGGAATAATTATGTATATTTATTTTTATAAAAAGTTAATTATATGTATAATAGAGGGGGTATTAATATTTTATATAAAAATATCTACACACACATGTATAAATTAAAATATAAATATATGTATTATGATAAGTATTACTTTGCATAATTAGCTAATTTTTAGTACATTACATTAATAATTAAAACAATATGAAATTGATAATGATTATATATTAAAATTTTTTTCATATGAAGGATTAATCAGTTGATTTCAGTAGAATTTATAAATATAAAAAATTTATGTTATTAATGCAGCTTGTGCTTGTTTCTTAATATTGTCTGCAAGTTTTCTTATTTCTTCGTTATCAGCTTTCAGCTGTTGTTCTCTTTCTGCAAGGGTAGTTTCCAAATATCTTAACTGTTGTTTTATACTTAAATACATCTTTACCTTCTGATAGGTATCAGAAGTATTTGTGTTTATTGAATGTTCTCCAAAAGTTTTATCTGGGAACAAAATTTTTATTTTCGCATAGATTAATATTAATAAATAATGACACAATTGTTATAAGAAGTAAACATATATAATTAAGCAAACAATGAAGTTACGACTTGAAACATTAGTTTAATATTCTTATTACAGTTATTTATAGTAAAGTAACTAAGTAAATAATACCTTTATTAATTATTTTAAATGCTATGTCATCTATAGGAGCATTATTAAGGTCTTCTAATATATGTTCAGAATCCGGAATATGAGGTCTCGGTGGTAAATTGTTCTTTTTATTACTAAACATATTTAATTTGATGATGTATTCATACAGGTACACATAATCACTTAAGTCTATTAACATTAATATCATACGAGCTTAGCATAAGCAAATCTGTATCAGAAAGATCAATAGAAAGGTAGATATTTCGTCTGTCTCAAATCCTTCCTTCTTCCCCTGTGCTGGAATTTTTTCTTACAGGGATAAGACACATAAGTACAACACAGAACCCACGACCACGGTCATATAAACGGCACTACACTTATATACTGCCGAAACCTAGGAAAAACCGTCCGAAAATTAAGTTGTGACTATTTATGAAAAATCAACATGGAGGACAACAAGGTTCTCGTTCTGCGCATGCGTGACATGCTATGAATATTACACAAAACACAGGCACTTTATTCATTTCTGTCTGTCTCGTAAGAACGCAAACTTTGTTGGTCTTCCATATTGATTTTTTAAGACTCAATATTCGGTCGGTTTACCCTAGCGAATACCGAAACGTGATCGAGATCTATTTATATGATCGTACGATGGAACCTTAAGGGGGGGGGAAGGTTTTAAATTTTTTTTTGCATTTTTTTATTTTTTTAATTGAATGCATAACATCTTAAGAATATTGTGTCAAAATTTCAAGTCGATTGGAGCAAAATTGACGAAGTTACGAGTATTTTTATACATGTCGGATGATATTACCTACTCGACCCGAGCGTGCTATTGTTACTTCGCAGACATTTTTTTCTCTATATAATACCTAATCTTACCCCCAGATCTATTTATAGTACTTAACGACTTAAGTACAAACCTCCTTATACCTGTACTGTATATTTTGTCAGTGTAGAGTAAAAAATTTAGTGTAGGAGTAAATATTCTATTTTCATTAAGTTTTGTGTTAAATTATTACTAAAATGCCTAAAAAAGTTACTAGATCTGATAGACAATCAACTGGTTCGAGATTATATCGACCTAGAAAAATTGTACCTCCGCATAAACGTAAATACGAAGGCACTTCAACAAATAGCGCGTCAACTAAAAAAATAAAAGTGACTGTTGAAGATCAAATTACGAAGGATCATGAAAAATATTATAGGATAATTGATTTTTTATTAGTCTTTTCAACAATTACTACGCTAGTGAAGAGGTGAACCGATAAAATTCGCTTATGAACGTTTTATACCAGATTTTTTAGTATTCAAAACTTTAAAGCGTTTTCCCCACAACTCACGTTTTCAAAGTCGGTGCCCCCAATTACTTCAAAACTACTGCACCAATCCTGTTGAAATTTTGAAAACTACTTCTGTACATAATTTTCGAGGTAATGCTGTAGAGTTTTTTCAAATTTGTTAATTATTTTTATTTTAAAATAACAAATTAGCCGAAAATTTTCGCACAAAATCGCGTTTTTTCCTTCAAAGTGTTCCAAAAAAGTGAAAAATTGAAATTTCGAAAAAATCTTCGCAGCGTTACCTGGGGAAAGCTGTTACCTAACGAATGAACTTTAACTTTTTGATTTCTGATGACCCAGCACCACGTTCTGAGGGGCACCGCAATTATACTTTTTTCCGAGACACGTCCGAAAAATTGCTGCCATTGCCGTATTTTTTAATATTTCTCCGTGAAAATTTTATACAATATTCTTCGAATGTCATATTTTAATGTACTATTGGTTTTAAAAAAAAAATGTTAACTATATCGTCAGAAAAAATTCACAAAACATGCCTTTTTTGTACGAATTAACCTTAAACCCCCCCCCCCCCCGTTAAACAGACCATGGCGTGTATAGGCAGGTATAGCCAATTGACCACACAGGCACCAGTCACCAGCTATTACATCTATCGATGCTTTGACATGCATACTAGGGTCTAGGCCCACTTATTGATACCTATAAGCTCTCATATAGTCGTTAAGAAGGAAATTAAGATTACATCAAATGAATTATAAAGTTACTGATGTTTAAAGTTGGAATACTCTCGTACCAACTTAAATATATCTCCTTTAACTAAGCTCCTTCTTGGAAAAAGTATCATCAATGCAAATTATGTATACATATTAAATGATGCATAAAAATTATGAAATGAAAATTTTTTGAGATCAAGAAATATAAATCATTTTCACTATCTTTCGATGTAAATAGTGTGTACTATGTTGAAAGAGAAATAAACAATAAATTATTTTTGATATTATTTAAATTTATAGAAATTTGTATTAAATTTAAGATCACATAATATTTTTCTTAATAAATATATTTTTTTCAGAAATAAATTACGTAGCTATATACTATTATCATAGAGGAAATTCCTCTCTACTATTATCTGCTATTACTATTACTTCACATTCACATTTCGTATTACCAGGTATCACATTTATTATACATTTGTTTTAAATATGTATCTTATCATTTTATAAATTTCTAAGTTTCAAATTAAATATAAATTTTAATATTCTATCTATAAATTTAATAATTCAATTATGGTAATTAAAAAATTCATAATATAAAAGAACAATATATGCAAGATATTTAATTTAAGAATTAATAATTCATCTTCCTAAATACGTTGTCTGTCTTTATGTAAATTTTTCTCTTTTAGTATACGTGTATGTTAAACAGTCAATTGAATTAGATTCATGATATCGCGCAGTTTTCAAACTTCCTTCAGGATCGTGCCGGTAACGTACTACTCTTTGTGTGTTATATCCTTTATATGTTTTAGATATATTAAAATAGATCAAACATTTATGACATAGTAAAATAGAATAAAAAAAGTCATTTCGATATTGTTAATATCATAATATAAATAATTTTTTAGCGATTTCTGTGTAACAACGTAATCAACATGCCTCCAAAACAAACTCGAACTCCAAAGGTTAGACAATTAAATAAATCATACTTTAAATATTTTTATCAGTGTAATAAAACAATAATTTTGTGTTAGGATATATATTTTTATAAATGTAATTGCAACACTTTGTTCAAGATGTTTTATGTAATTCAGTTATAGAATATGTTACTGCAAAATATTGAGTAATTTATAAAAGAAATATTTATTTTGCTTTTATTTTGAATCAGGAAAATTCTATGGAAATTAAAAGTGAAAAAAAGAATAAAGTAAAATCAGAAGCAACAAAGAAAAGGTCTAAACGTAATACAGATGATAACGAAGAACCTACTGCAAAGCGTTTCAAAACAGACAAAAAATCAGTTTTGAATAGAATAGATACAAATTTAAATGAAATTGATTTTGGTTGTTCAAAGTTAAATGCAAAAGGAAATAAATATAATTTAAAAATTTCCAGTTGGAATGTTTCTGGCATAAGAGCAGTCATTAAAGTATGGTAACAATTTTATTATATTCTGTAGCTTTTAATGAAATTTTATGTCAGTTTGATATTATATTGATTTAGAAAAATGGAATGGAATATATGTTGAAAGAAGATGCAGACATAATTGCATTACAAGAGACCAAATGTGATAAAAATAAGTTACCTGAAGAAGTTAAATTAAATGGATATCATTATTATTTTCTTGAGAGTAAGGATCTTTTTTTTAATCTATTATAAATTTTTATTTATAAAATAACAAATTATATATATGTTATAAATAGGTAAAAAACCTGGATATTGTGGTGTTGCATTATATACAAAAGAAAAACCAATTGATATAAAATATGGTTTAGATAATGTTGAATTTGATAGCGAAGGGAGATTAATTACTGCAGAATATTCAAATTTCTACTTAGTTAATGTTTGTAAGTTATTCGGACTTTATATGGATAAAAATCTGTGGATATTATGTACTAAATTTTGTAACTGTATACAGATGTTCCTAATGCTGGTCAAAAATTAATAACATTGCCAAAAAGATTAAAATGGAACGAAGCTTTTAAAGCTTATGTAAAGAATCTGGATGAAAAGAAACCTGTTATTATTTGTGGTGATATGAATGTTGCTCATCAAAAAATAGGTAGAATTCTTTTTATTCATTAAATTATTTCTTCCTAATTTTTGAAAATTAATGAAATTATAAAAACTACTTTCATAATTCGTTTAGATCTCAAAAATCCAGACACGAATAAAAAAAATGCTGGATTTACAGAAGAAGAACGAAGTGGTATGACAGATTTCTTAAATGCAGGATTTGTGGATACTTTTAGAGCTTTATATCCTGATAAGGAAGGTGCATACACATTTTGGTCATATTTTGCTAATGCACGTAGTAAAAATATAGGATGGTGAGTATAAAAAATTTGTTTATTATGAATTTAAATATTAAAAATGTAATCTTCATATTATATTTTATAATCTTTTATATAGGAGACTAGATTATTTTTTGGTATCAGAACAAATTAAGGATAATGTTTGTGACAATGTTATAAGGGATAAAGTGTATGGCAGTGATCATTGTCCTATTGTACTTTACATTAACATATAATTAAATATGTATAACTGAATGCATATTTTATAATTATACTATGTGTTCAAGTAATTTACTAACTTTGTTGTATTTAACCTATTTATTTCGTCTTCTAAAAATAAAATTTTATTTGAAAAATATCATTTCATATTTATTATTACAGTAATAACATAAAATCCGATTTTTTTAATAGAAATAAATATTTACAGATAATGGATATCTGAATCCTTTTATTTTTCACTATACTGTGTAAGATACATTTCTAAGTAGTATTCAATATATTGAATTAATATAATTTTATTATTAACCTAACATAAATGATACTTTTGAGGCCTAACCTAATCTCAGATATAAAACTTGATACATTTTACCTCTAGTATTTACCACCATTTATGTTTTTTAAATAATTGTTTTCGACGGTTCTGAAATAAATTACAGTACCTTCATTCAAACCTCAATAAATCAACTTTTAACAAAATGTATAACGTAAAAATCTTACGATCCTTTATCAATAATGATTGAAGAATAAAAACAATAACTGTAACAAAAACAAATCGATAAATTTAATTGTAATTGGAAATGACTTCGGCAACGGACAGGATTATTAAATTATATAAATATGAAAGTTTCTTATATTTTCTTCTGTGGACTGGTGCAGTATTATATTCCATTTATAAAGTATTTTTAATTAATTCTTGTAAGAATTTAAGCATTTATTTTATGTCTATCTGTTATAAATGTATATCTATATTTCAAACTATATACATAACTTTTAGATTTTACTAATTATGATGATTTGTATGGTGATTTTGCACCAGGATGGACATGGATTGGAAGGAAACAAGATGTTTCTGATGAAGAATGGAGAATATGGGTACCATTGATGATAAAATTAATACCTTGGTTATTTCTACATCACTTTATCAGTCATTTTATAAAGATTATATCAAATTCTATGGTGTGACAATTTAGTATTATTCTATATTTTGTTATTTTTCTCTAATTATTTCACTAACAATGTTATATGTTTCTGCAGCTATTGTGTTGTTGGTACATCCTTATATCTTTATTATTTTTGTATTATTGTATTGGAACCTTCAGTATGTTATGTGCATTAATGCATCCAAGTATACTCTATATTTTAACATACAAACGTGGCAAATCTATTATATGGATGATAAATATATTATTTTTATTTATAATACATTTTCTTAAAATTCCGGGTGGTTCCTTCCAAAATACATTGAAATTAAATGATGAAGAACACTACATTTTAACTCATATATTATGTTGGGTTCAACTAAGAAGCATTAGCTACAGTATGGATAATATAAAATCACATTTAGAAAATAAATGTGATTATATACTCTTTTTTGTACAAAATCTTTTATACAAATTGGCATATTGTTTATATTTGCCTACATTATCCTTAGGACCACTAGTTTTATATCAGGAATTCATTAATTCTGTATGTATCATATTTTATTAAAATCGTGTTTGTTTTTAATTATTGAGAACAAATGAGAAATACGTTTTTACATTCTTACAGGTAAAAGGATCATTTCAATTTTTGAGACCTGCAAATCTTGGAAATTTTCTTTTTAATGTCATTAGATACATTTTCTGGATACTGTTCGCTAACTTGTTTTTGCATTTTCTTTATTTTAGTGCAATACAATATCATCTAGAGGTAAAATTATTTTTCTACATATAGTATTTTTCACTGAAAATCTATCTATTTCTTTTCATAAAAACAGGTTATTAAGGATTTAAATCCATGGGCTTTATATGGATTAGGATATTGTATGGGGCAATTTTTTTTAATTAAGTATGTCGTAGTATATGGACTCAATCACACTTTATGTGCAATAGATAATGTAAAAGCTCCCCCTCAACCTAAATGTGTAGCAAGAATTCATTTGTATTCTGACATGTGGAAATATTTTGATCAAGGCTTATACAAGTTTCTTATTAGGTATGATTGAAATATATAAATATGATGTGTAATTGTAACGAAAATTTTCAAAAAACAAAATATTTTTCAGGTATATTTATGTACCTTCATTGAAATCAAATTTTAACAAATTACTCGCCTCGTTTTTATGTTTTACATTCGTTTTTTTATGGCATGGGATGCAGATAAACATTTTTATTTGGGCATTTCTAAATTTTGTAGGATTAAATATTGAAAGTTTAATCAAATTAACTGGTAAAAACAAATATTTTTTAAATGTACGAAAAAGATATCTGTCAGAAACAAATGCGAGACGATTTCATTGCATCTTAGCAAGTCCTCTATTAGCAATTTCTGTAATATCTAATTTTTACTTTTTTGTTGGAGAAGAAATTGGAAATATTTACATCTCTAGAATACTACATGGTACTATTTTATTGTATTTTACAACTTATTTACAACTTTATTATTTCAAATAAAAGTGAACAAATATGTATTATATAATTTTTGTGTAGTTCACAGAGTTGTTTACTTTAAATTTTTGCATGTTTCATTACAGATACATGGTATAGTACATTTGTATTACTCTTCTTCCTTTATTGCTGTTGTCAAGTTTCTATAGATATAAAAAATTGGGAATTACAAAAATATTCAAAACTATAAAAAGCTGAGAATTACACATCACTATACAATATATTTTGAGAAAATGTATATTTTGTTCATAATTATATTATCAAATAACTTTTAAACATTTTATTGTTTTAAGTACAAAATGAGTATAAAAATACAATATATAACTAAAATTACTTTTTATATTAACATTGTTATAAACCTTTAACGTTTATTACAAATGATAATAAAAAATTAGTACAAAGTATATGTATGAATATTTTTTATGTAATTATTATTGTATTTATGATATACTATTAATAACCAACTTTATCATACCTGCAAGGCACATTATATTTCGTAATATATAAATTTTTGCGAAAATAATTTTTTACTTCTTTCCTTTTATGTTTTATATAATATTTAATCAATTCATTTGTTTACATGTTTCTACAGTGATACAGGAAATGCTTCTGTCTTATTCATATACCTTAAGACACTCACATTTTTATTTTTGAAACTTTACATTAAAATATATTTTCATTAAAAAGTTTTAGTTGTACTTTATCTTTAGAAAAGATATACAAATTTTTGTACAAATTTTCAATATTAAGCTTCAAGCAGTAAAAAACCCGAATTTGTTATTTATGCATGTTAATTTCACTATTATTTTTATTCATTGATATTTATAATCATTGTTTTGAGCGAAAGAAAATTTTTAAAAGTCACCTACGTATAATAATTTGAGTTTTTAGAATTTATTTTTCTGTAATGAAATACTGCAATATAAATTACTCAACTATTTTCAGAAAATATATTCAATATATTATATTATTCCTTGAACATTAATATCTGAAGATAATAATAATAAATTGTTTATATATTTTTATAAGAAAACGTTGAGAATATGTATAATATCAAGAAAACTTTAAATTTTTATGGAAGACATTTTTGAGCTATATTTGAAGAAATATAAGTATTTCAAAATATTAAAAAAGATAGCACAATGAATGATTATTTGCTGTTTACATTTTGCGATAAAAATATGATCTATATGTATAAAAGAAGAAAGTGTGCTACAAATAGAAACAAGTAATACATTCTCCATAAATTGCTTAAAATAAATATAAAATATAATAAACAATATTTTTGTAATTCATTTAAGCAAAATATATGAGAACTTGGAAAGCAACCACCAGTGATATTAAAAATTTCTGTTTGACTAAGCAAATTATGAATTTGTACTACATTTTCCAATATTTGGCACACAAACAAATATAATTGTTATTAAGTATCTATATTTCTATTGTAGTAAGTAAATTAATAATAACTTTTGTATAATTGATTTGTTAATATATACATAAAAAATTGTTATAGAAAATTTAATAAACGCTATTTTTTCAACTTTAACATCTGGAATGCCTAATAAAAACTTTGTGACATCTATAATTTGTTTCCAGAAATTATAGGTTAAACAGTTTTAGAAATAATTTTATGTCACTTGAAAACAATATATGTGTATGTATATATATAAATGCATTTTTATTCAATTTTTAAACTTTATTATATATCAAAGTTATGCTAATACTGTGTTTTGTATGATTGAAATCATGTAAAAATATTTTATTAAATGCATTCTTTTTTGAAGAATTATTATTATATATATTGAACTTTCTTTCTTCAAATAATAAAAAATTATTAAATCTACACTTCTTCTAACAATATTTACATATACAAAAATTCAAAACGTTATTGTAGTATTATTTATACTACAAGTGTATTTTTATTAAAACTGTATCTATAGAAATAGGAAATTTATCTTAAAATTATATCTTTTTTAATGCGAATGCCTGATTCAGAAAAAATTAAAAAACTTTTAATGCTTACTTACTTTTCTCAAATATCTGTTCTTTAATTTCAGTATCAGCAGTATTATTTTGATCAATTTTAAGGATATTATTTTGTAACGTATTATTGGTCAACAATAAAATTGTATTTTGATTTTCATTTTGCTTTACATTAATAGCTTGCATGTGTTTATTCAAGAGTGTAAATTTTTTACTTTTATTTAATTGTGTTTTTGATTGGGTTTGTGGAAATATATTAATGCATTTATTTTGTACTACTATACTAGTTAAAGGTTCATTATGAATATATAAGCGTTGCTCAACTTGGTTTAATAACTTTTGATCTTTTTCAAAAACATAATTTGGAGATACAATCACTCGATTCTTTATCAAATTTGTTATAACTGTTTGATAATTGCTTAATTTTTTATCTTCTTGTAATAGACAATCTTCATTTTGGTTCGCTAAGGTATCCGTAATTGATATTGTTTTATTAGTAATTTGATTAATTCCTTGCAATGTATTTAAATCTATTAAGTCTTCTGAAACAATCTCATGGGTCTCCATTTCTTGAAAAGGTTTGCAATTAAGAGTAGTAATATCACTATTTTCTTTTTCATATTTGATATGTTCTTGACTAAGTATTATATGTTTATTGCTATCTTTGTTCTTCGTTTTAATATGGGTATCTACTTGCATTAATTTTGTTTGTTGTTCACTTACAGAATTATTGGATTCTTCATCAAAATAATTTTCAGTTTCATTAATTATTTGTATAGGATTCTTAATTTGATTTTCAGAAAACTTAAAATTTTCTTGAAATTCTATACTATTCTCATTTTCTAAATCATTAACTAAGTTGCTATATTCTACTTTAATATATGATGGTGTTTCATTTATATTATGATAAATTATTTCAGGTTGACCAACATTATCATGACATATAATTTGATTATTTCCATCTTTAACTATTTCTAACTTAATATAAGAACCACTTTGCAACTGTGGCAGTTTATCTTCTACTTTATCTGGATATTCATCTGATAAACTATTTTCGTCTTTATTAAAAACTCTATTTTTTATAGATAATTCAGTCTCTATCGATTCAGTCTTATTTAAATGAGGTTCTGAACACACCTCGTAAGTTTCAAAACAATTTTTAATAATTTGTATTGTATCACTTGATTTCCAATTTTTATCACTATCAGTGGTATCATTATTTATAATATATTCCTCAGTTGCAGTATTTTGTAATTGGTCATTATCATTTTGACAATGCATGATTGTTTTTGTTGCAATTATGCCCTCATCTATCATGTGATCTTTATTTATATTATTCTTTTTCTTTCTATTAGTTCGAACTTTTTGAAAATCTTCTTCCGACAGATACAGCAACTCTCCAGTAGTTGTTAGAACTTTTCCATGTCTTGTTTTTAAATGACGTTTGTAAGTGTTTCTTGTTTTAAATCTGATTAATATAAAAATATCTTTTTTAATAAAAAAGTGTTATATTATAAATATTTTTAATATATTGTATTCTACATTTTGCTTACCGTTGTCCACAATCATCACATCCAAATGGTGCTTCACCAGTATGTCTACGTCTGTGTTCTCTGAAATGTGATGGATGCCTAAATTTCTTTCCACAATCAGCGCATGTAAATCGCGTCTGATTTTGATGAATTAACATGTGATATTTCAAACTATGTCTTCTCGTAAAAACTGCTCTGCATATACGACACTCATATGGTTTTATTCCAGCATGACTGCGATAATGAGACACCAATGTTGTAGGTGCTGTGAAACTTCGTGGTGGATTACAAATTCGACATTCGAGATTACTTCCAGTTGGATTTCCCTTTTTCTTTATACGATCCATAAAAGCTAATGCCATTTCTCTTTCCTCTTTACTAGTACCTATAAATTTTGCTTTCCCTTTGGGTTTACTAGTTATAATTTCTGTATTTTTGTCACCATTTTCAGTTGGCCATGATATTTCTGGAAATAAACCAAAATATTTATATTACATATGAATAAAGAAAAATAAACATAAATGTATGTATTTATATTATATAAATAAAACACACGATAATATGACACATATAAAGTATTATAGTAAGAAAATTGTATTTATTGTACCATCTGTACATTTCAATGTTTTCGGATATAATACATGTATTAAAGTATTATAAATGTTTTATCCAGTTACCTGGCAAATAAACGGTATCAGATTTTTGATTGATTTTTTCTGACAATTTTTTGTTAATACGTGGATATTCTTTCATATGAACACTGTCAGCACCAACAACCATAAGTACAATCTACATAAGGAAAAAGATTGTATTTAAAAATTACACAAATTATATTTTTATTTCATATTTACTACTTACATTTTCATCTGTCACATTTTCAAGAGAATTGTTAAATGGTGATGTTTCTTTCTTGCTAGGAATTTCATCTTTTAAGCGTTCAAAATAACTATGATCTCCAAGAACTTTAAAATCCATTCTTTCTGTATCTTTCTGTTCAGAATCATGTATTTTTTTTGAATTTTCTACTGTTTCGACATTTTTCTTTTTATCTAATTCATTAAAAGTAGAATCATTTAACAGAATATTTCTTAAGTAATTTGTTGATTTTTCTGTAATAACATTCTTATTCTCTTTATTTAATGTTTCCTGCGGTTTCCGTGATTGTTGTAATCTGCTTTTCTTACTTTGAGGACTAATTTTATAATTTTTGTAACTTACTGACTTTGCAGTAAAAGTTTTATCTATAAAATATAATTTATGTTTTATAATTAATAGATAACTTCTTTCCTTATAAGCAGGTGTAAATGTTATGTTTACTTACACGCTTCTTTATTAGTTTTTAAATATTCTAAATGTTCTGCTAAATGTGCTTTAATAGACATTCTTGCTCTTCCTTCGCTTGCAAAACTAGTATATTTTTGTACACATCCAATGACAAGAGCACATGTATATGAGTATTGCCTTTTTAATTCATCACTTGTGAAAATAGAAAATTGTTTAACTAATTGTGATGCAGGCATAGAGAGAAGCTGTGGCACATTAAAGGTCAATTCATGAGCCTTCCTTTTTACATAATCTGTTTTTGACTTGCATTGTGATGGTAATAATAATTTACTACGCTTTTTCTCTGAATGTAACGTCTGAGATGCAACTTCTGCAAGCATATCTAATAATGCACCTGGACTATCATTTCCCATAATACCTAAAATGGTCATTATTGCAAAATGAAATGATTTTGTTATTATGGTATACTTTTAAAAAGTTTTTAGAAAAAATTAGTATATATTCATTTCGTAAATAAAACAAACCAGTTTATATAATAAAAAATTAATAGTTAATAATTAATAAGCCTACATTTTTCATTATTTAAAATATGACTATACAAATTTTGCAATGTGAAAGAATACATAAACTTATGGAATGAATTTTCGATTCTTTATTAAGGAGTTTCAGTGATATATCTTCATTTTATTCATCGTGCCAAATGTTAATATTTATTGAACAATAAATGTATAAATCTTTATTAACATTATGACATATGACGATCTTCGAAAAAATTCTTAAATATTAACTTTGTTATTCTATAAAAATAATAAAAAATTTTTTACATTTTTAATATTGCAAAATATTAAAATACTACGAAAAAATTAATTTTTATTTTTTTACATATGGAAATCAAATTTGTTTTTCAAGCGTCATTCTAGCAGACGCCATAAGGACGCCCAGCAGACGGTTTTTCAATTCTTCTTTACTATGTTCTTAACAAAGTATGTATATTTTTTATTAATATTACTACATTCAGGAGATGATAATATCAGTTACTTAAAACGAATAAACAAATACCTCCGTTATATGAATTAGAAGCATATTCATGGTTTATTTTGGTGTTCATTATGGGATTTGTATTCGCGGCGTATCTTCATTCCACTGCCTTCTGTGCACAACAGGTTCCTTTTTGTTGCTTCCTTGTTTGCTTCCTTTCTTGTCAATCCTGAGTCCTGAGTTCAGTATTGCCAATCTGTGAAACAAAGATCTGTATACGCATGTAAAACTTGATGTAAAAATTTGTAGTTTATTTTTATATAACCGAAAATGTTACATCTCCGAAGATGGTTATTTATTTAGGTAACAGATTGTGCAATTTACAAATAAAAAATTTCTATTTTGTTATCATTTATAATTAAGTACATATTACAATATTACAGGTAATATTAAATGTAATGTAAAATTAAATATAGTCTAAATATTAAATATGAGTATCCTTTTATTTTTAATAATCATGTTTTTAATATATATTATTGTTAACCATATCTTTTTGAATAAAATATTATCTATATCAGTTTCTTTATTCAAATAAGTGATATTATATCTACATAATGTCACCATTGTGACTAATTGAACTATCTTTTCAGTTGCTGTAGAAAACTCAAAATTTGTAGGCAACTATGAGTAATTTAAAGAATATATATACGTATTGATATAGTTATATTTTCAAGTTTGTAATTACGCGTTGTGAATTTGAGTATAATTTTAATTAATATATGTAATTTAATGTATTCTAGAATACCTTGTTTATTAGATGTTATTGTTTCTTTATTACCAACAAATATACAAAATAAATATAAATATAATTGATGTAACATTAATTACATAATACACATATATGTACACTCCACATATATTGACACTGAGAACCATAAAATAAATCTAATAATTTATAGACACTTAAATTATAAATATAATAGATATTTATTAAAGAACTAAAATTAGGGTAAAAGATGTACAAAGCTTTTAATAGCATATCCTTAAATAATTTATTACATTAAATAAGAAGTTCCTAACCTCTCATAAAATAGAGATGTACATGTATGTATAGTAATATCTGTATTATAAAAAAAATATAGTTACACACATATTATAATTATTTATATAATCTATGTTTTTTCCTTGCAGATATTTTAGTATTTTTCTTTTTTTCATTTATATTTCAGTGTAATTTATTACAATTATCTGTTGATTCATTTTTAATTACATCAGTATCAAATATATCTTTAATAATTTCTTGCTTTTTCTTCATGTGGGATGGTAAATCAGGGAACACATTTTCTATCATTTGCTTTTTTCTTGTTACATTATGTTTTTCATAATCTTGGTTTATAAATTCAATGTTTTCATTATTATCAATAGCTTTCATTGATGCTAATAACTTTTCTTTGTTATAATCTGTCATTTTTGTTTTTATATTGCTTTCAGACATAGTACTAACATCAGTTAATATATCATGAACTGAATCATTATCATGAGATTGTACATTGTGTGAAATCATATCAACATTTTGAAACTCATTCTTATTTAATTTATTTTTTGTTTCTAAACTATAGTTCTGTAGCAGCATATTTTCACTTAATATTCCTACTTCTGTTGTATCTACTTTGTTTATTGTTGCTTTATTTAAATTCTGTGAAGAATTTAATAAATCTTGTGTAGAAGATCTTTTTTGTGTACCATTAAAAAGAGTTTCATTCGTGTGTGATATTTTTGATTCAATATCTACTGGCTCTATATTATTAGTTTTGAATGATACGTCATGTCCATCTTTAAAATATGTTTGTAATGATGATTCATTTTTAAAATCATCTTTTTTCATACTTACATTATTAAATTCTTGTATTTTAGGTGGAGCTTGTTCACACATATAGTTTTCTATATTTCCTGAGTTTCTATATTCTGTGTGTATATCGTATTGAGCATATATGTTTTCATTTTGTACATTTTTAGTTTTTATATGCATTTCATCAATTAAAGATTGATAAACATTCTGTGATTCATTTAATATATTTTTTGAAGATGTAAATTTTTCTGTTTCTTTATCAGAGTCATAATGAGCTTGATTGTCATAAACAGATGAAATTAATTTGAGTGTATCATTTTGATGATTCACTGTCAAATAATGTTCAATTGATTGTTTTCTTATTTCAGATTCTATTTCTGAATCACTTACATAGGAATTTTTTCTTTCTCTTACTAAAACCCTCAATTTATTTCTATATTTACAATCAGAATCTTTTGAATCTGAAGTGTCATCTGCACTGCTAATTAATCTGAAAAATAATAAAATGTTACAATTAAATAATTATTTTAAATAAAAATAAATGCAAATCATACAAACCTTGCATGCAGTTGCTTAGAATTGTTAGTTGCATTGGTATAATTATTTTTATCATTTTCATGTTCATTTTCATTTTCGCTTTCACTACCTCCAGATGAACTGATAAAATTTTGACATTTTCGGTTGTTATATATTTTTCTAAATTTACCTGCGCTTATTTGATATTCCTCCTCCTCTTTATGTTGTTTTTCTAATTGTTCTGATTTTTCTAAACCTATTGAAAACTCTGAATTTTCGTTTATAGCTAAATCTATTTCCCTGGATTTTTCTTCTGAATTATTCAATGTATTTTTGTATGGCGATTTTTGAAGACGATATCTTCGTACTTGTTCCAAGTTTGTCATTGTTTCAGATTTTATACAGTCTAAAGTTTGATTTGAAATTATCCTTTCCTCTGTTTTGATGTTCTTTTCATTTAATTCAGATGTATGAAGCATGGGCTAAAAGTTATCAATATGAGATGAACATAATATCTATTTTCAGAAGATATAAATAGTATACACAATTATACAATAAAATTTATCTTTACCAAACTGTCTTTTTGGATATCTGTTTGCCATTTTTTGTTTTTACTTGGTATCTTTAATGGATTTGATGAGCTAGAAGAAATCACTGAATATGAAGAAATGATTAGTTTAGTATTATATTTTCCACATACCTAATATCTCTTAGGTTTGTGAGAGACTGTGTGCCAAAACGTCGATTCTTATCAGGAAACAATAATTGTCCACTATAATATAATCTTCGTTCTCTATTATCTAGTAAATTTTCTAAAGATCTTAATTTTTCTGTTGTTTCATCTAAATGTTTTTGTGTTTCTCTACGCTTAGAAATTTCTAGATGCAATTGTTGTTTTAAACTTTTAGTTTCAAGAGTTAGTTTTTTATGTAGTGTCTAATAAAATAATGAAATGTATAAATATTATGTAAGAAATCAGTTACAAATATGAGATTACCTGTATGGTATCTTGTTGTTGTTGTATTCTATGATTTAAATCAGAAACTTCTATTTGTAACTTTTCTCTCTCTCCCAAATTACGATCCTTACTAAGTTGTAATAGATGTTTATTTTGTGACTAAGGGATAATATATAACTATTGATATTTTCATTTTTTGTTTGAAAACGTTATATATATTAATATCTACCTGTAACTGTTGAAGCTCATTTTCTTTTTCCTTTAATAAATTACATGTTTCCTTTTGTAAAGTTTTTAATTTTTTATATTTAATCTGAAGTACTCTCAATTCCTCATGATGTGAATTAATAATCCGCGGAAGTTCAGCATTTGTTCCTTCATAACGTTTTAATGCAGAATCTTGTCTTTTCTGTAATGCTCGTAATAATTTGTTTTCAGTTGCTAATTCCTGTGGAAATATATAATTATATTCAATATGCCTGTAATTAACATATACTTGTGATATATACATGAATTTTAGAAATATGTAAATTTATATGATACAATTTGAAATCATTACATTTAATCGATAGTGAGCATCCGCCAACTGATTTTGTAGTTCTTTAATACGTAACATTTTTGCAGACAGAACTCTTTGTTCAATGTTACTCTTATTAGGTTTTGATTGTTCCAAAGAAGGACATTGTCGAACATTACTTTGATATGGTCGTACTGTATATTAAATATTAATGTTAAAATATTGTTTTAAACATCCAGGGATCATGTATGTTTAAAAGACATTGATAATTACTTCATTAATTTAAACATTAAAAATAAAATATAAATCCTTTAATAGTAGAATAAAGTGCCTATTAATTAATGTTTTATGAATTAATGTATTAATTCTTATTGAAATTTTAATACAAACCAAGTAGAGGATGTAGGTTTTTTTTCTTATAGGAGAGATATGCTATATTTTTGTGAGATGAATTAATTTTTGTTTCCACTGATGGCCTTCCTAAGTTAGAATTTTGTTTTCTGTAAATTATACATAAGATTTCTCAAGATCTATAGTAGAAAATACAATTTAAATATATAATGAATACGTAAATGACACAAATTTGTTATATGTGAAAAAATTAAATAAAAAAAAAATTAAATTGTAAAACAATATACATATATACTAAAATGTTTGTTACAGACACATCGTCAAAGTATTCAGTTCTCAATTTACATCACAAATATACATCAAAATATTTATATAATGCTTGGCACTACTATGATTACCTATTGAGATTCTTATGGGCATTAAAGTGTACTACAGGCAACGTAGGAACTTCAGTTTGCATGTTTTATTTGCAAATTCTACATCACAACTAGCATAGCTTTATAAGAACAAATTATTACATCATTATCCAAACTTATTCAAGACTAATCAGCATCCATAGTTGTTTTTAACCGGTTTCCAAGGTAACCAATGCACAACATTTCTCTAATCAATGTTGTTTAGAGTTATATGTATTTAAAGAAATCTGTTCAAATGAAAATACTTAAAAACATATTTTTGTAAATGACAAATGCATGTATATATATAAGGAATGAAATATTTCGATTTTATTTAAAAATATTTATATATCGTATATTACTATTTTGTGATAAATCTATATACAGGGTGGTTGGTAACTGGTGGTACAAGCGGAAAGGGGGTGATTCTACGCGAAAAAAGAAGTCAAAAATATAGAATAAAATTTTTTTTTCTTTTTAGAAAAATTTTTCCAACGAGACGTGATAAAGTGCACGCGTACCAAGTGAAAATTCAAAGTCGATTTTCTCGAAAACAAAGCCTCAAACGAAAAATTTTTATTCTATATTTTCGACTTCTTTTTTCGCGTAGAATCACCCCCTTTCCACTTGTACCGCCAGTTACCAACCACCCTGTATACATAGAATAAAGAGAAATAGTAATAATAATAAATTTTTACTTATCTTTTTATTTTCGTTCTATCGACTATACTTTTCAAACATTAATTGTGATAATAATTATACTTTGGAAATTTAACCATAGACTTGTAATTGTGTAACAAATTAAAAATATTATATATAATGCACATGTATATTATTATGTTACAAATTTTTATTATTACAAGTAATTTGCCTAATTTACCATTGCTAGTTGCATTTACAATAATACATTTATAATAATACATTAAATAATAAATATTTAATCTTACGTAATATTAATTTTGTATTAAAACTGGGAAATGTTCAATTAGAATCAAATCGACTTTTTGGAAATATTTTTGGTTCATTTTGATAGATTACGATAAACAAAAAAAATTATAGAAATAAGAATCTATTGTTTAGATATATATAGACTTCTCAGTATGTTCAAATGGTTAATTTCAAGTTCAAGATTGTATGACATTATTACCTGTGCATTATACAATTTCTGTTTCAAACTCCTGGAGTTCTACAGTTATTATCTTTTTCTTGACTAGATTTGAGCATTCCTATGTGTTGTGTTTCCCACAATTTGCAATATAAAGAATTTGGCACAGCTAATAAAGAGTCATGTGTTCCTCTTTCAATCAAACTACCATTATCTAATACAAAAATTTCATCTGAATCCATAACAGTGGATAATCGATGGGCTATAACAATGGAAGTCCGGCCAACAGTTGCTCTACGTAATGCTTCAAGAATATTCTGAAAGTATGTTATCAGAGTTAAATATTTATAGTAATAACATTTAACATATAATAGGAACTTACATGTTCTGTAATAGAATCTAGAGATGATGTGGCTTCATCAAAAATTAATATTGGGCTATTTTTTAAAATTGCTCTAGCAATTGCTACTCGTTGCTTTTCACCACCACTTAACTTTAAACCACGTTCTCCAACAGGTGTATCATATCCTTTTGGCCATTTAAGAATGGAATCATGTAAATTTGCCATTTTGGCAGCTTCAAAAACATCCTCCTTACTTTTAGATAAATTACCATAATGAAGGTTGTAAAAGATACTTTCATGAAAGAGAACAGTGTCCTAGAATAATTTGTTGATTTTAATATTTTAATTATATGTATATTACTAAATCTTTTTTTAATTAAAATTTATGATTTAAGTTGATAATAAATGATAAAATTACCTGAGGAACAATTGCTATTGATTTTCTTAAGATATCTAAATCAATGTCTCGAATATTATGCCCATTTATAAAAACAGCTCCAGAGTGTGGTTCAAAAAATCGGTATAACAATCTTACTAATGTTGTTTTACTAAAAAGCATATATTATTAATCAATACTTTACTTTTTTAAAAATTATGTATATTATATTTAAAACTTACCCACAACCAGATCCTCCAATAATAGCTATCTTTTTACCACTTGGAATAGTAAAATTAATATCTTTAAAAATAGGCTTGCCTTCAACATAGTGAAAGCTAATGTTTTTAAATTCAATATCCGAATTCTTTGAAGTTATATGAAAGTGCGTTGCATTCTCTTTAGACTGGTATTATATCATAAACTGTATTAATTACTTATAATCAATAAATCTTAGAAAGTATGTATAAGTACCTTAATAGCAGTATTCATTGCCATCAAAGTAAACATAGTTTGCATATCGATGAGAGCTTGTCTAACTTCACGATATACTGAACCCAAAAATCCTAAGGGAACTGATAGTTGGAATAAAAGACCATTAACCATTACTAAGTCTCCTACTGTCATGGTACCTACATTTAAATATTACATCAAAATTTACACTTTATGTTATGTACATTTAAACATTAAAAAATTACCCTCTATAATATTATTGGATGCTAGTACCATTATTAAACTAAGTGCAGCGCTAAATATAGCATTTTGTCCAAAATTTAGCATTGCTAGACTTGTACTTGTTTTAAGTGATGCAATTTCATATTTCTTCAACGATTCGTCATATCTTTCAGCTTCAAATTTTTCGTTATTAAAATACTAACATAAAAGATATAAAAATAAATTATTTATACAGTACAAATATTAGAATTGTATGGAAATATAGATATCGTAATTGAAGGATTTGTAGCAAGAAGGAGGCAGCTCTACTTTTTTTCATTTCGTTTCATTAAAAAAAATGTGATCTTAGACTTAGTGGAAAAAGGAATTAGCTCTAAGTAAAGAGGCACAACTAAATACATTGAGAATGAATTTGAACAAGTAAAAATGTTCAATATCAAAAAGCAAACATTTATAACAATGAATAATCTTCAATCAACATATAAAAACTTCTTACCATTAAAAGTTTCAAAATATAAAGGCCCGTTAGAACTTGCAAAGAAGTATATAACAAAACCAACTAACAACTAACTTCTATAACAAAACCAAAAAATTTCAGACAATAGGCTTCTGAGAGGATAAGTTATTTGAAGATGATTCTACACCATATACTTCAAATATCATTCTTTTTAAATGCATTAATCATTATAGTCATGATTATAATAAAATATAATCTCTTTTTAAATTTCTTTAATTCTTTTAGTAATTTACTATTTTGTTTCTATTTTTGGCACAAAAGGAAAGTAGCTCCAATATTGAAAATCATATTTATTGAACAATAAGAAACGTATAGATTTTATATTTAGTCTAAGAGTACATTAACATGTATATAGATTGACCATAAATTTATAACATGTTTGAAGCAGTACTTGATTTTTGTTGATTTGCTCAAATTATCTTAAAGTGGAGCTGCCTCCTTCTTACAGTAACCCATTCAATTGTAAAAATGAATAAAGTACAAAATATACCTTTACTGTTTCATAATTGATAAGTGAATCTATTGCTTTATTACTTGCTTCATTTTCTGCTTGATTCATAAAAATTCTAAATTTCGTTCGCCATTGAGTAATAGCCAATGTGAATAATGCATAAATTCCAACACAACTAAGAGCAATACTTGCATATTCTGCTCCACATTTTAAATATAAGACTGTACTAACTAATGATAATTCAAAGACAGTAGGAATAATATTAAATACCATAGCATTTAATACAAAATTTATACCACGACTCCCTCTATCTATTGTCTACAACAATTTGTATTGAATAAATGATTATTTCAAATAATAAAAATAGGAACAATAAAATTATCTTACTTTAGATAATGCTCCAGTTTGTCTACCTAAATGAAAAGCCATGTCTAAATTATGTAAATGCAAGAATACATTTTTAGCTATTTTACGAATAGAATGATGAGCAACTTTTGCGAATACTGCATTTCTCAATTCACTAAATCCAGCTGCACCAGCACGTGCTATTCCATCTGTTTTTCAATATGATAATATTAATAGAAAATATCTACTCTCAACAACTTATAAATCAGAAAGAATATTCTTTTTATAACAATAATTTATATGATTTTTGTACATACATCCAATAAGTAATGATGTTGCTACTGTTGCAACCGTATCTGATCCAGTTTCTAGACTTAAAATGGCATTACCAGTAGTTGCCATGTGTTGGGTATTAAGAGTATCTATTGCACATTTAAAAATGAAAGGAACGCCAACATTTAGAGCTTTTGCACCAACAAGTAAACCCATGGCTATTTTAACTCTTCTTCGAATATCTGGATCATCCTATGAATAGATATAGCTATATTATTACAATATTAATTAGGTCTCTAAGATAACTTACTTTTGGCCAAATATATCTAAGCATTGCTCTAATCATATTTGTAGATTTAATTGCCTCCCTTTCTTGAACATCAATACATTCATGGCTTAAACTAGATACACCAGGATGAAAACAATCTCTTTTTTGTTGTCCTGATTTTCCCCCAGTAAATCCAGGTATTACCAATGGAAATTTAACAGAACTTATAATAGATTTCTTTTTCTGTGTACGATCAATTACATTTCCACTGCAACACTATAAAAATAATTAAACTTGTATTGAACATTAATAAAAAATATTATTAAACATTTTAAAGATTCTTTAGATACTATTAATAATTTGTCAAATGCAAAAATATTTTGTTCAAAATTATAAATAAATGAAGATATATCTTATTTCACATGGTAGAAAAACAAATAAAATGTAATGAATAATGCTATTGTTTTTATTAAAGTAGTGTAAAGGTATAAATTGTTTGAATATGAGTCATACAAAACTCAAACTAATCAATTCTATCAAAATCATTTGGTACCTGAAACAGAAATCTAATCATGTATTCTGGAAAAATTAAGAAATTCTCAGTACATATTAGTTTATTAATTTATATAGTTTATAAACTTAGTTTCTAAATGACTCGTTTACAACAAACATTCTCCTATATATATATTACAAATTATATCTTTATGTTATCAATTATATATTTTCATCAAATTAATGAAATGTACATAGACTGTTATATGATTCATTTAATATTGTAATATATTCTTCTACAAGATTTATTGCAATTGAAAAACATTGTGTATAATATTTCAGTTTTTTCATAGTAGTCAAATGATTTAGTAGTCCATTTTTTTTCAAATTTAAAATTGGTTTTGCTATATTATATGCATCTATTATATCCTCTGACATAAATAAATTTCCATATAATTTTGCATTCCAATGATCTTTCTGTAATTTTGTATTCATTATGAATAATGTACAGAGTGCATTATAATTTAAACCATCTCTTGTAAATGCCATGTTTTGTTGTAAATTATTAGAAATAATGAAATCCAATTTAAATTTTGGGACATCAAAACAAACTTTTACATCAGAAATATCAAAATAAATTTCATCTAATGGATTATCTGATATAAAAAAGCCATAATGGACATATAATTTAAGACTATTATGTGCACCATAATTGATAAAAACTTGTGATCCTAAATTAAATGAATTTAAGGTAGCAATTTGGTAAAATTTATTCCCATTTTTATTTGTAACTACAGATGCATGTGTTATGGTATGTATATTATGATTAAATAAGTCTAAAAATGGTGCTAAGGCTAAATTATTTGGTTGTTTTATATTAATAGTAATATCTCGATTTTTCTCAATTTCAGCTGCATCTATGTATACAGCTCTTGTATTAACAATATAATATGCCCATTTGTATTTTGCAAATGTAATTATTTTCTTAAGATGTAAGTTGCAATGAGGACAATGAGATTCTCTATTTAACTTCAAATTATTCATAGATCTAATTAATAATCGAAAATCATTATGTATTTTATGGAACTCATTCATATAATCTGTAATTAATGTTGGTAACAAATTCTTTTCTTTTTGTGTACAAAAATCTGGATTTGTTAGATTTCGTGGTAAACTATTAATATAGTGATGCCATTTTGAAGCACTTTCTAAATGTGATTCGTACAAAATAAATACAGCTAATAAACATTGAGCACTATAATGTTCAGTGTTTGAAAATAAAATACTGACATTGCTTTGAGATAATGTACATGTTGTTATTAAGATTTCATAAGGTAGTTTGATCAATATATCATTAACTTTAATGTCTTTTAATGTTTTTAATCCTCGTCCTGTAATAAGAAAGTTAAATGGAACAAGATCATAAACTGATGAACAGTTCTTTGTTAATAACCAAGATCTAAGATGCATCAAACTGTCTTCTGTATTTTCTGCTATTTCTTTATTTAGCTTCTTCTTTTGATGACGTTTTCTTGAAGTTCTACCCATTATGTAAATGTTATATCTGCAGAAGCAATAAAGAAATGCTTTGAAATAAATACCTGTTTAATTAACATTACTTAACATGTTATATGTTATTTATTTATTATTAATTAATAAACATTTAACTAATTTCCATGATTTAAACTTGATACAATAATAATTGGAGAATTAGTAAACACCCAATATTTCAAAAAAACATTGTTATAAATCCTTGATTAATGTTTATAATATCTTATGAAGGTAGAATATGTAAATTAAAAATATTACCCTAATTCCAATGGCAGGGTATATTAGAGTACGTGTCAAAATGTGAGATAAAACTTCTTCGCGATAAGTAATTTGTCTTCGTGATTTAATTGAACACGTTACAAATGATCTGGTCCAGAGATTTTTTTCATTATATCCAGTCCGTAACATGCGACGACATAGAATAATACTTAACATTATGCTAGAAATATTTATTCACAAATGGCAATACAAAAGCAAAATTCACAAATTAGATTATTAGATCATGATAAAAATACAAATCTAATAACCCACACCGGCTATTGGCTATACAAGTGTGCTATTATATGTATATGCATTTAGAGTCTCTGATTGAATATACATATATGTACTATCAGAGAGAGATACTATCCATCTACCATTTATATGTTCAACATACGTACAAGTAGTATGTAGGTAATATCAGAGAGGGAATTCCTCTCTGGTAATATTTAGAAAGGTAATGCTAAGGATTAAGATGGTATTTTTATTAGATTATATGATTTATATTTACACATGATTGCCTTCATACATATACCTATGATACATCTTTTCTTCTCTGAACCAAATTGACTTAAGTTACATTACATTTTATATTAAAATGAACATTAAATCATATATATGTAATTTAAACAATATTTTTTAACTTTCTTAAGAAGATACATTTGATACCTATATAATTTGACAAAACAATTTTACAGTTTCAATTTCAGTTTATTTCCTTCTCCGGCATGTATCGAATACTTACGTTTTCAATCCTAAAAGTACGTTATTCTATCTGGAGATGGCGTTTAGGAGAGTTGTTTGCTCTCATTTTGTTTCGATGAATACAATCTTTAATGTGCAATTCCCTGCTTCATATTACGATTGCTACGTATATTGACACAGGAATTCATATAATGATTGAGTGCAAACTTAGTTGCTTCCGGGGAGCGGCAGACAAAGTTATGTGATAATTAGGGCCGCATTGATCATTAGTCACTCACTCAATGATGTATATCAGAAGGGGAAAATAAATCAGTTAACTAGTTATACTAATTCATTTTTACTTGATAAGAATAAGATTGCGCTTGCGCAATCACAACCAATCATCTATGTGGCCCTACGTATCACGTTCTCTGCTCCCCCGAAACAGCATCACCACCGTTAGTTATTGCTCGGTCATCGGTCTCCATAGAGCTATGCCCATATCTATATCTTTATATTATAATTTTCTCAATCTTTAATCCTTAGTAACTTTCTACGTTACTTCATTTTTCTTTATATTCTTGGTGTTTCATTTCTATATTTCTATTGCATTACATTTGTACTTTTCCGCTTATTGTTTTGTTTCCTTAACTTATACAATATAAAATTAACAATTTCATATAACTGCATAATTGTGGATAAGTTTAAATACCATGAGAATAGACATAATATAGAAACGTTCCTGCAACACTAATTTCATCTTAATTCTCTACATATTCTCTCTACATACTCTTTGCATACTAAACCATAGATATAGGAGTACGGTTCATGATTAAAACATTACCTTCTTATATAAAAGAATTCATGTACATTGCTCTATTTAATTTAACGATCTCAATAAAATGTATTATAAAACCATGTACAAATATATAAGATATATATTTGTTTAATGACTTTCCATGGTGAAAAATGAATAACTTTTTATACCTGAAGACAAATCACATGATATCTTTTAAGAATAAGGTCAAAAGTGAAAGCCTGAAATGTTAATCATGTGCGTTATACCTGTTGAATGTGTGACTAATGTTAATGTCGAGAGAAAACAAATTCCACGGGTGTGTGCAGTACAAAAATGTCTACGAACAAAATTACATTTAATTTATTGAGAAACAGAAATATAACCAGAGGAATCTTATGCAGTGATCATAATGTGAATTGTGAAAGACAAAGAAATATGCACATTTCTACACAAAACAGATTCCATTTACATCAATCCAACCAGGTTGAAGCAAAGCTTACAGGAAGTCAAAAGCCAGATTGGAACAGAGCTGTTTCAGAAGCAGAGAAAATTGTTGGATATCCAACATCATTTCTAAGTTTACGGTGGCTCTTAAGCGATGAAATAGCAAATGTAGCTTTGCACTTGAGAAAACTAGTAGGATCCAATCATCCTTTGTTAAAAACAGCCAAGTAAGAATTTTATTAATGTATTTCTTATAAACCTACAGTACTATTAGTTCTTCTCTATATTAACATTTATTTAAATTTATTATAGAAGTGTTATTTATAATGGACGTAACAACATGCAAGCATGGGGTCTTATTGTATTGTTAATTTCAAAAGCTGCTGGTCATTTAGGCGTAGATGATATGGAGGAAGACAAAGCTGCAGGTGTATTACACAGGTACTTATTATAGCTCTTAATAATATAAAATTTTAAAGCATCATAAATTTGTAACAAAAATAATATTAAACGAATTTTTATTTAGTCAAAGAGCTTTAGCAGAAGTAACTGAAATGATACGTACTAGTCATCTTGTTCACAAAGGTTTAGTAAATATAGAATCTGATGTTTATCTAGAAACATCAGAATTGAATGATATGAATTTTGGTAATAAAATTGCACTACTAAGTGGGGATTATTTATTAGCAAATTCTTGTGCTGAATTAGCAAATCTTCGCAATCAAGATGTGTGTATAAAAATTAGATAGTTTGATTTATATAAATTATTTGTATTATATTTTATATTATAATCACATTTAGATTGTTGAATTAATGTCAAGTGCTGTGAGAGACTTAGCAGAGGCAGAATTTGTAGGACGTAGAGATAACCAAAATAATCCTTTACCTTCTATACCACCTGAAGATCGTAAGGATTATGCAGTAAAGGAATGGACTCTTAGAAATGTTTTAAGTGCTGGTGCCTTATTAGGAAAATCTTGTAAAGGTGCATTAAAATTAGCAGGACACAACAATGAAATACAGGAACAAGGTTACAATTTTGGAAAACACTTAGCGTTGGCTTGGCAAGCTTGCTTAGATTTAGGTCCATTTATTACAAAAGATCAAAATGTAACATTCAATCTATGTTCTGCACCAATTATGTTTCATATTGAACATGACCCATCAATTTTGACAGAAATTGATAAAGGTTTGGAATCTGTAAATAATGTAGACTATGTTAAGGTAAGCATATTAAATGTAAACATATTTTTGAATGTGTAATAATTTGTTTTCCATTTATGACATAAATCATTTTAACAATTTAATATGCAGATTCATAAAATTGTTATGATGGGACCTGGAGTAGAATTAACAAAACAATTACAGAAAAGACATTCACAAAGGGCAATGGAAGTTTTAAGTGTATTTGAAAAGAATGATGCAAGAACAGCATTATATAATATTATTGCAGCTATGGGGGATTTCTGAACAACAATTTCAATTAAAAAGTAATATATTTTATATAATTGCCCAAAGATCAGTTTGAGGACTCCGTCCTATTTTAAGTTTTCAGTTTTAATATACTTATGAAATTTATATTTTCTCTATATTATGAACAAAATATTATTTAAATTGCAATATATATATATATATATAATTAAGATAAAATATGTATAATATATATAATAAGATTGTTACATTTTATAATAAACAAATGTTTAAACAAATGTGTTATTCACATTTAATACCCAATACCGTATTTATTTTTATTATTATTATTTTACTATTTGATACACATATTTACGAAGAAACGATGTATTTGTGTACATAAGCTAATAATATTCCAATTTCTAATAAATTATTGTATATTACATAAACATTTCGCTAAATAATTTAAAATAGTTTAGATCTTTGTAATTATTTAGTATAATTATAAATGTATCAATAATTTGATAATAAATTAAAAATTAAATGGCGAATATCGACTCTGTCAACCATAGCCGATTGAAGAACCGTACACAAGATACGTAAATATGTCACGAGCAGGCACAAAACTTGACTCAAAAAAAGTTGTGAGTATATCACTATATTGCTTTATTAATTTTTACAAAACATTTAGATTATATATTATTAAATTCTATTCTGTTGACAAATAATCATTAAAAAATAGATGTTAAATTATAAGTGAGGTTAGGAATAATGTTTAATGTGTAGTTATATGTAATTTCATTCTGTGTGAAAGATATATTAAGATATGATGCTAATTTATGTATAATAAATTTCAGAATTCTGAATTGTTTACATTGACATATGGAGCATTGGTAGCTCAATTACTAAAGGATTATGAAAATGTAGAAGATGTAAACAAACAGCTGGAAAGAATGGGTTACAATATGGGAATTCGTTTAATAGAAGATTTCTTAGCTCGAACTGGATCTGGTCGGTGTTATGACTTTCGAGATACAGCTGAGAAAATACAAACTGGGTTTAAAATATTTTTGGGAATAACGCCGACAATCACAAATTGGAGCGCTGCTGGTGATGAATTTTCTTTATGTTTTGAAGCAAACCCATTAACAGAATTTGTTGAATTACCAGATCATTGTTTAAATTTAAAATATTGTAATGTATTAATTGGAGTATTAAGGGGAGCTTGTGAAATGGTACAAATGGAGATTGCCTGTTGGTTTGTACAAGATCAACTAAAAAATGATAATGTAACTGAATTACGCGTTAAATTTATTAAAAGATTAGAAGATGCTATTCCAGCAGGTGAAGATTAAATAATCTTGTTATTAAAGGTATATGTAAAGTTATACATTGTGCACATTTTTCATTATATATATATTTTATAACATTCATAAATTTATTAATTTAATGTTCGTAAATAACTATAATAATGTAATCAACGCATAAAAATAAATATATATATATATATATAATGTGATTTTTAATGCTCAAATACTTTATATAGAAAAGTTTTTTTTATACATATCTGTTAATAAGTATATAAATTAAAAATACTTTTTTATCTAAATTATTTATTTAATAATAAGAATATTATAAAATAATTTAAATTAATTTTTTACATTGAGTATATATGATTATGGTAAAAAAAATATAATTAAACTGTGTGTAGATATCATTTTTTACGTCAGTTTTTAACCTATACTAATATGTTTCTAGTATATAGACTTCTTTTTAATAATTTGTTTATAAAGTCTTTCTTTTATATATTCATAACCTTTCACGTTCTGCTTTTATAATATTTACTGAAGTAAAATTAACTTATGTAAAATTACTTAAATTAATTAATGAATCAAATATTGACAAAAGCATCAAACATTTGTAATATAACATATTCTCTTTTTACAGGTTATGGAAGTGAAGTGCAAACGTTGTAGAAAAAATCTTTCTAATAATGAATCTGTTTTATTATTTACTTCCCATAATGAAATCAAGAAAAATTCTATGGATGTTGGATGTGAAGCAAATGATTCTGAATCTTGTTCATATATCTCAATGGAAAAGCTGCCTAAATGGATTGAACATGCTATAAATCAAGTAAAGTTTCTTTTAAAACTATGTTATTGACAATTTAGTATTACTATATGTGATTAAATATTCTTCAGAATATTTAATAGTGCATAAAAAATAAATATCACATCAATGAAAATAGTACAGGTAAATTTTAAAACTTTTATCTAAAATCTATATAAAATGGTATGTACATCTTTTACAGGAATCTTGGACGAAAGGTAGACTTCATTGTCCAAATTGTAATAATCGTATAGGTACATTTAACTTCATAAATGAGTTAAAATGTAACTGCAATACATTTATTACACTACCAGTCAAAATAACTAATAGCAAAGTAGATATTTTGTTTCACCTTAAATAAATCTAATACATTTCAAATTCATCTCAAATAATGATTTTATTATTTGATACTAGTTATATAATCTTGAGTTCTATTTCACATATTAATTTTATTCACAAATAACATACAAATAAATAAACGAATTAATAAATAAATGTAACAATAATAATTAATTAAATAAATTAATATAATAAATAAATAAAGTATTATAAATGTACTTAACTACATGAATAATTTAATAATTACTGCCACTCGTCAATTTTTATCTCTACAATATAGAAACATAAAGCAAATTAAGTTTTTCCTTATTTTTTATTTGATTTATTTGCAATATTTGTTTTAAGTACTTTTGATTGTATATTTAAATGTAAATTACTTTATTAACAGATAATTTCTATTTTACATTTATACATAACAATTGAATACTTTTTAATATGTATTGTGTATATATATATATAAACATATATACATACACATATACATGCACATGCATCTAAAAATCTAAATAAATATAAATGCTAAGTGTGTACATTTTATATACAGCACAATTAGTATTTTATGCTACACAATGAATAAATTATATCATACACATTAAACAATTTTTACTTAAAGTATCTATAATTAACTACTAATGCATAGCATTAAAAATGACTTGAATTGATTGTTATGTATTCATAACAAAGTGAAAAAATAAGTTAGACCATACATGTGTTTAATATAAACTGTAAAATTTATTGTTTCTCTCTCTCTCTCTATATATATATATATGTATATATCTATATATATATATATAACTGTTTAAATTAAATTTATCGCTTGTTCATTGAACTTCGATTCTTTTGCTATACCAATTTATAGTTGCTCTTACATAGTATATAATACATTAATATGTATAAATAATATAACAATAATAACATATAATGTATATTTGGATAGATAATGTTATTATATAACAATGAACAAAATGTTAACTACACAATATAGACAATATTAACAGGTACTGTATTTTCTTCTGTAAAATCTTTATTAATGGCATCAACAATAAATTTATATAACTCCAAAAATAATTACAAATGATCTATATTAACTTAATCAATATAAATTTTATATTTATTAGCTTTCGTAAATGGAATAATTATTTTTATATCACTAACATTTATTTAAAAATTTTAATGATAATTTCAGAAGCAAAAATTTATCTTTTAAATTTAATGAAACCAGTTTATTAATATTTCAATATAATTCATACTAAAGTCATTTGTGCATTATATATAAACTATTCTCAAACGACGATAGTTCTTGGATTTATTAAATTTTGTAATGAAGATTGCTGATTATAAATATCACCGAATTATAAATATCATTTATTATGTAATTGTAACTAAAGATTGAGCATTCATATTAATTTTAATAATATTTCGTATTATTTGTCCCTAAAATAATAATTAGAATATTTTCTACACAAACGAACTCTTTGTTATCCAAGCTGTATTTATTTATATAATTTTGTATTTAATGTTTTTAAAAACAAAATAGATTAATTAAATAATATCGACAACGTTTTAAGGAAGATCAAACAATAATTTAGAAAGTGGACTTGTACTGTAAGAGAGTATAATATTTAATTATATTAATATTTTAAATTATAATTTCTGTAAGAGTTCCAGGTGAGATCGAAAAGTTTTCAGAATCGTCACTGGGAATTGCTTCATTTGTTATTGTTATTGTCACTCCAAAAACTTTTCAATCTGCCCTCATACTTTTGTTATATAATTGAGGTCACAAAAAAGACATAATCGAATAAAATTCTATGCCCAGCAAAATTATAGAAAATCTAGGAGTACATGTTATCATTCGCAATAAAATTGGATAAATTGACCTCTGGGAAATCATAAACTTAATGTCATATATAAAACATAAGATGTTTTATAAAAATAACAAAAATAGTACACAATCGACTTGGATTAAAGGCACATATGGTTCACTAAGAAATATCGTTTGAACTATTTTAAAAATATGCTTGGACAATACGAGAGCTAGTTGATCCATTGTTGATCGTACTCAGACTACAAGAATAGAAACGATCAATTATCTTTTATAAATGTTTCTAATATTTATAATATATGATAAAAATATCATAAAAAATTTATGAAAAAAGAAATGAATACAACTTACATTAATATTGGATCAACCAATTTTAAATATGCAATAGTCTTCTACTATTTCCAGTACATCGTTTGGTATTCAATATATCTTTTGTTCAAGCTCTTTAATGACATTGTCAATATTAAACATATTACAGTCTAATAAAATTTAGTTGCTACAACTGGAATATTTCATCTTGTTGCTGCTGAAGTCTTTGTAATGATGTTTTTACTTTCCTGCCCTGAGTCATAACTACAGCAGTTGGAAAATTATGCATATCACTAGAAGATGATGGTCTTAATGATTCTGAAGCAGGTGGTATTGTATGTGTATTTGAAGTTATAGGAAGCGAGTTACGTAATTTAGAAGATGCTCTATGTGATTGTACATAGATATCACTATCCTCAGTGCAAAATCTGAAGTGTAATTCATTAATAAATTTATATATGAAATTTTTTGTGGTATAAATTGTAAATGTACAATTAATGTTATTCATTAAATATTAGTAAATGACTTACTCACTGTTCCCCTGAGTACGTTTAACATCTCTTTTAGCACTGGCTATAGAAGAATCCATTTTAGCTAAAAAGTCATTAACTGAACTATCATCATCCATAGATAATGTTATTGAAGATGGACTAGAAACCTAAAAATATATTTTATCTTATGCAATATTAAATAATATCTTACTAATAATATAAGAAGGTATATACATTTTGAACTATATTGTGTTCAATTTCGTCAGTATTGTCCAATGACAATGGGCTTTCTGGATTGACAGGAATAAACAAATGTTCCCGTAAAAATAAACTATCAGAAGCCCATAATCTGTTAGCTCTTCTTATCTGTTCAGTCTAAAAAAAATAAAAATACATGAAATGTACTATATATTTTTAATTGCTCCTTGTCAGTTATACAATAATGAAATAAGATAAAGGATACATACTGTAACTCCATATTTTAAAGCAATTCCTTGAAGGGTATCAGTTGTTGATACAGTATGTTTTAATAAATTTTCATTTCGTGTAATATGTTTAGCTGTACTACCATATTTTTTCAATGTCTTCCCAGTATCTCTTATGCACATTCGTTCTTCCATTTCCCTCGCCCCATTTCGCTCCATTTTTAATTTTTAAAATAGTACTAGCGCTTATAAAGCGCAACAACCATATCACTCTTTAATATTTATAGACAAGAAATTTGGATATACTTTAAACAACATAATCACATAACCTATACGAATATTTAACAGGATTCAATTCACATCTTATAAACGTTTTAGTAACATAAATAAATATCACCCACTTTTTGACACAAGTAAGATATCATGTAATTTACCAAAATATATGTAATATTGTTATTAGTAGGATCTGAACTCTAATTTGCCTAACAAATTATAATATCTTCCAAAATATGAGTACATACAAAATCATTGAAAGACATATATTTTACTTCGATATATTTTCTTTATAATAGTTGTATTTTCTAAATTTATAATTTCAGCTACAATATGTAACTAATTACAACTACACTTAGAATGTTCTCTCAGCTGATCAACGTGATAATAATTTATAGATATTCTTTAACCTGAATGATAATATATGCTTCGTTTTGATTGGACAGTCAAAGGGCGTTACACACATACACACACGCGCGCAAGTCAAATCAGTACTAGCTGCTATTAATTTAAAAAAGCTTCACTTAAAACAAATTATACAGATATAAATATAATAGTACAGCGTAAAACGTTCTTGTACTTTATATATATTGTCAACATAATATAAATAATGCAGATTATTTTATTATTAAATCTTATTACATGATACATTACATATAGATTTATACATATTAAGAAGTATAAACTACATTTTTTATCTCCATTTGTTAAATAAAAAATTGTATTTTTATTTCGACGTTTTGATTTTATCTTTTATAATATATATATAATATATATATAATATATAAATATATAATATATATATATAAATTTGTTGAAGGAAAAAAAATAATAGAAGTGGAATAAAATTTTAATAAAAACATGTTCATTATAGTACGTTACACAGTTCATCTATTTTTAAATACAATATATTACAGAGAAACACACAGTTATAATTTACTGTTATTAATATTATGTCTCTTACGTTATAATTAACTTATTACGATTATTATTATTATTATTGTTGTTGTTGCTTTTTTGTTGTTATTATATGCCAACCTCGATAAATACATAAGGTAGCATAAAAATCATATAATGGGAGACTAATTGATGTAGGACAACTTTATTTTCGCGTAGTATGTCTTAATCTCCAGTAGCTGTGCAACAGTAACTGTAATATTGGTAATAAATAGTTAACATAGGGATAAATATTATGCTACTGCGGCAGTGTGCTTCCTGGATCCTGGGTAAGGGGTATTTCATGATCTAATTATCAGAACTATATCAACTAATATGCTACAAGACAGACCCCTTCCGCTATCCCAATTAATATTGCTACTTACTGAAAATTTCATCAATAAGCAGCATTTATATTTGAAATCACTGTTTTGATAAATTGTTGCGGACAAGGGTTATGTGCAAATTTTGGTTTTATAACATGGATATCTATACGCCCAATTTGATTTCCTAAAGTGGTACTTCAAATGGTAGAGCAATATAAGTTACAACAAAATTGGAAGTGTAACACGTATAGGTAAAACTATCTAGAAAGAATGAGTACAAAATCTGTTCCACCTGATGTATGTTGATAGTAGAAATGTGTATCTTAATTTACATTTCACACATACACCTTAGCAAGAGCATCAGCCCCTGCACTTGCTATAAAAGGTCGTGAAGGATGAAATGCTACGTCTAAAATACTTTCGTCAAACTTTTTACGATGTGCTGTTATTTCTTGAACACAAGTCTTATTATCCATATTCCATAATCTTATACTGCAATCATGGCCTAAAAGTGAGAAATTAGTTATTTAATAATTCTTAATATATTGACATTTCATTTTATTTAATTTGCTATTACTTACTTCCTGAAAGTAAGTATAAACCATGAGGATCTACCGCGAGACTAGTAACTGCATCCAAATGAGCAACCATGGAATGAGCAAGGGTGGCTGATCGGTGATCATAAAATCGAATATGTCGGTCTTCATGTGCCGCAACAACAAGTGGTAATGTAGGATGCGCTACGACGCGATTTACTCCCTTCGTTTCATTGGCCTCAAGACGAGCTACACTTTCACCAGTTTCTGTATCAAATACCACACAAGCTCTGTCATAGGCTACAACTAATTTATTTGATTCATCTCTAATGAAGTCTACCGACGTTGGTATGCCATCTGTAAAAATCATAAGAAGAAAAGGATAATTCTAGATGCGACTATATAAAACATATTTTTAATAATCTATGTCTAAAAAATATACCTTGTTCAGAAACATATGTATGAAGTAATGGTGATTTGCTTTGTGGGCTCCATAGTTTTACAGTTCCATCAGCACTGATTGACAATAATTGTGATCGCAGTTGATACATGCTTAAACCCCAAACTGCATTTGTATGTCCTTTTAATGTTTGACTAAGGACACTTGGTTCGTAAGAATCATATGGATCTATATTGGCTGATGGAAGTGTCCAACAGTGAATCATACCATCTAAACCACCACTGTAGCATTGATTGCCTGTGCTACACATAGCTAAACATAATACAGGACCTGTATGTGATCTGAATGTATATAATGGCTCTACATCTAATGAAGCTGACCTGAAATGGGAGAATGAACATTTTTCAATAGTCCTTATAATAGTTCGTAATTTCAGAATACAGGTAACCTACTTTTTAGCTGGTAAGGTTTTGTGGAGGTTCCATAATTTAAGTGTATGATCATCACTTGCAGTTATAAGAACGGGATCAGTAGGGTGGAAGACAAGAGCTCGAACAGCATCAAAGTGGGATCGCAATGTATATTTTGCATTCCATGTTTTTCTTAAACTTTCCTTTGTAGTGGCTACCATCTATATATAAAATATAATTAATTTAAATATATCCTATACTAAAAATGAAATTAAGCTTTCACATAAATTTTATAAAAATATAAGAATTATACATATATTAACATAACATAAATATACATATATTACATACATCTATGGGCATTAAAAATAACAATAATATAACCAATGTAACTCACATCATATGAAGTTTCTGCTTCATTGTTTACACATAATTGCTCTAATTCACCCAATTCTAATGTCGAATCACCTTCCTCATTTAGACGTTTTTGATCTGGATGTCCACCCCTACGTATTGCATCTGTAAATTTTATTTTAATATTACTAAAATATCAATAAAATAGGAATTTGTCGATAAAATTATAAGTAAAATGAATACTAACCCCATTCAGATGAATAGCGAATAGAACGTTGTGGTGATTCTTCAATTTCTGTGAGAAGATTTAATTCATTTAATACTTCTTCAGCTTCTGCATCAACATCTTCTGTTAAAAGCATAGATGGCTAAAAGTTAAAATAGAAATAATCTATTAATTATATTACTTCAATAGAATTCTATAACAATATATATAATAGGACCATATATATGTATTACTTTATTTGGTTTAGGATCCATATTAGTATCGTAAGTATCATCTTCTACATCCCCTTCTTCTTCTTCCATATCCATACCTGTTTGTGCCAAAAACTCAAAGTTTGCCATCACAGCTGCTTCTGTATCAAATATCATTGCTTCTATTACAGAAGATGGTTGCTAGTAATATAAAAATATAAAAGTATTAATGTGTTACTGTAGAAATTTGATAGATATCATAAACATATAACAGTTGAATAAAAAACAAAGTGATTAAATTCCAACAAAGTTACTTACCTCTACCTTTTTTCCTGGGACTCTACGAACACTGTTTTCTGATGCTTGTTTGTTTGATGGTTCATTGCCATTTAATGCAGGAGTATTCATATCTTCTGAGTCTGTATTATTACTTAAACCAAGTAGAGATCTCACTCTGCTAGATCGTACATCTATTATAGTATCAGTGTAACCAATCTCTTGTAAGTATCTAAAGTTACAGTTATATATACACTATTAATGATACTGTACTTAATACCTATTGTTATGTGCAAATAATAATTATAAAGATTATAAAAGTTATATTTTATTTACTGTCTTAAAATTTGGCGGCCTTGTCTCCAACTGATGTTACTGACGGATGTGAATGGAGCTTCCCCATCACCACCACCTCCGACATCAGAATTAGGACAATTACAAATACCTTCTTCATAAATAGGAGGTTTTGTATCTCCTTGTATTACCAAGTCAGTGCCATATTTTAGTTTGTGATACCTTGCTCTGTAAAAATTATGAAAGTATTGCAAATATATTCCTAACGTCGAAATTAAAAAAAAAATATCTCACCGTTCTTGTTTAAGTGCATATTCTAACATTTTTATTCTTCTTACTAAGTCATTCTTTAACCTTTCTTGGCCTTTTCTCTCACCTTGTAAAAAAGCTATCCTAGCCTGCAGGAAAATAATAATAAACATATTATATTTCTTTAAATCATTCTTAAAGAATTAGTTGTGCCTCTAATGTAATTATTTTATATTTTATATATATTATGAATATTGCAATGTAGCCTTCCTTTAGAATTATCCATTTTATATTATAAAGAATTTACAAAAAAAATATAAAAAATATAGAGTATTAACAACTTCAGTAAGTTTTATAAGAATATAACATAAATATAATATACATGCAACTAAAAATAATATAAATACTGCATTCACTCCAATATAAGGGACATAACTATTTAAATACAACAATTTCGTACTTCAGTGGCATGTGTATCATTTGTTACATTAAAATTTAAAGCATAATGTTACAATAAATAAAAAGGATATTCTTATAAAATATTTCTTAGTTTAAATTAAAATAACTTTAAAATTAAATATATACACAAATTGTATTGTGTTAATGTTATACATATTTAAGTTAATCTTGTTTTTACAACGTTCTGTCACATGACAGATGAAGTGACAATAAGAAGAGAGTATTTTAAAGAAAAGTATACAGAGAAATTTTGAAAATTTTCCAAAGAAATTAGGATTATACCTGAAATTCTGCTTTATCAAGCTCCCATTGCGATCTTTCAAGTTCAAAGCGAGTCCATTCATGCTGAATAAAATGTAGAATACCAGGCATAGAGTATTGTGGCCTTTCATTCTTAGCATCGCCATTAGTACCATTGTCATTCCCTTGATGTTTATTATTTGTCAGTGGAACATTTGCACCACTAGATAATTGTCCATTATGATTTTGAGATGCAGAACTGGAGTTCTCCTCCATCGTGGAACCACAAAACTGGCTCGGTACCTTCATTTCATGACACGGCAGCCATTACAACAACTTTTCTTTCCTCTGGAGCCTAAAGAGTGCTCTCCTGTCGGATAATGTATTTCGATCGAGTATACGAAAAGAAGTAATTAATACGCATGCGGACGTATTTAATTTCAATGTAACTAATATACTGTGTAGAAAATATTATGGTTCGTTGCTTATCTATCAAAATTTATTTAATTGTTCAACTCTTCCGAAATAGCAAACAAACATTCTCTTCTTCGCACATCTTCGGAATCGTACTTTTCTTCACCATCCTCATACAGTATATTCAGGTATATTACAACCTTATACTGACTTTCTATGAGAAAATATTACACCAATTACAATATAAATTGGTAAAGAATAAATAAGTAAAAAATAAGTATCTGTTACTGACTCATGTCATAGTATAATCAAATAAACAAGAAAAATGTAAAATTTCATTTTTTTTTCTGCATACTATGACATCAATTTTGCTGCTTTATACTAAATAATAGTATTAGGACCTCAGTTGATATAAAAACATGAAAATCTAAATGTTACATAAATGATTACTTATTCTTAGTTAAAATATAATAGAAATTTTTATTTAGTATAATATGTATGATATATACAAATGATAAATATAATACATTTCTAATTTTGCTTGTAAGGCTGATTCTCAAGATTAAAAGACTATACAAACACACGGTAGTATATTTCATTACATGCTAAATGATAAGACTGACAGTGAAAATCAGCTGCTAACACAGTATTATTTTATGACTAATATAAGATTTTATGTTGCAGTGTAAAAATTTGTGTTTTTTTGTATAATGTGATTTGAAAGAGTATTAATTACATAAATTATTTTACTAGAAATTATATATTAGGAAGTAAACTAAAGGTTATTATGCCATCAAATTATAAGTATTATAACAATTTAGGATAAAATAAATTATGTAATTTTAAATAAAATTGTATTTTTTCAATAAAATTGTTTAAGGAAAGTTTATCAACATAACAAATATTCTTATGGAAATGTCATTTATTTGAGAATATCTATATAAATATGAATACTACAAATACACTGATATTAATCCAATTTTTAATGGATTAAGCAAATAACATCCATAATAACACTAAATGATATGATTAGATAAACATTATTAGCTATTTGTTAAATTTAATTGCATTTATATCTTATGTTTTAATTACAATACTTTATATTATTTTACATAGTTTATCTAGTTTCAATATATGATATAACTATATCGTTTTAGTCCTTTTTGAAAAACATTGTGTCTTCAGAAATGTATATATATGTATATATACAATATATGTTTTTCAGTGTTTTTGTTTCCTCCTCTTATGTATGTACATAATATATAATACAATAGAAAGATAATTTATGTAACTAACAATAATATATTTTTGAAGTACATATTATGAATATAAAATGATATATTTCATTTTACTTTCGTTTTTATTATATTAGTATGTACATACATAGAATTTTCTCATCACTTATACATTCATTTTTTTTCTTTTCTCCTTTTTAACAAAGAAAAGTAATTTTTAGTATTATACATTAGTTTAGCAATATTTTGTAGCTATTTCATTAATATGACATTTATTAATCTTGGTATAAATTGTAGTCAGTATAACACATGTTTTATTAATAATTATTTAGAAAATATCACAAAAAAAGATATTTGACCTTAACCCATGCTTAATAATACGCGATGTTTCTTGTACTGTTAATAACATATCTTACAAAATGGGCCAACAAGACGAGGCACATATAGTATGATTATTATGTACACTTTGAAATAACATTGAAATAATTTTTGAAAAGAAAATCTCCAAATGTTGAGAAGAAATGTTCCACGACTACATGATTATTACTGATCTCACATATTTGTATACATTTTTATGAATAAGGAGTATTTTGGTATCTAAGCAGAAGTTGAAGTACACAAAAGTGTACTTCAACAAATATCATAAGTTCTGAAAGTATTTTATACTATAGCGCATGCGTTACTAAAGTCTGAGATGCAAACTATCGTATCTCTTTGTGTACTTACGTCGATAGTTTTGTATATTTCTTTTCACGAAATTGGTAGCCTGTGACCTTTTAATTTTATGTATTTTTTAAATGTAATCAATTCGAAAACCTACTGGATTCAACTTCATCTTTAATCGTATCCAAAAACATTGAGTATGTTAGCGGTTACGAATAAAAGTGGCAACATTGCCTGTCGCTTGTTTAGGTTGCGGTGTTGCAGATACTTCATGAACGAGTATCACAGTGTGTATCTTCGTTTCTGACATTTATCGTAAATATAACGTATTTTTATAAGACAAAGAGCATGTTCAATATTGGTTGAAGACTGGCTGCATTATAACGTAACGTAAGTTCACTTACATACACAATTACATGTCACCATTCAGGAGTGGGTCACTTCAGATTTTTTGATCTAAATTATTACACGATCCGAATAATATATATTTATTTAAAATTCTAAAAAAATTAAAATTTTTTAAATTTTATAGTAAACGCTTTGAAAGGGAAATAAATTATTTGATATTTAGTTAAATTTTAAAAATTAAAAGGATTTTTTAATTAATTTGTTATATATGTATGTATTTCGTTTGTATAATAATGAGCATTTGAGATAATAAAACCTTATTTTGAACTGTTTATAACGCACTTAAAAATGTGGGCCTCAAGTCCCAAACGTAAAGATCGAATCTATTGTAGACATCAAACTATATACATATAAATAGCTGCCATTTTATAGAGCATAGATACGCCATTTTGTGGTTTCGTCATACAAAATGAAAGTTGATAAATTGATATTTTTAGTATCCAAATTGCAAAATTTTTGGTCTGGATATGTTTTTCCGGAGATATTTTGGGTCACTAAAGCCAAATATGAAGGTCATTTCTCGCGGAAATAAACAGTTTTAAACAAACATTTAAACAATAAAGATCTTATATTTAGGAATCCGCGTAAACGACCGTGAGGCCGGAAAATAAAAAGTAATCCAAACTTAATCCAATACTTACGATTCAAATACATACAGAGTAAGTTATATAGTAGGTTAAGAGTATCAAATTTTAAAAAGGTTTCAACGATTTCAAAAACTCCTACAAATGTCATTCTAACCGAATATATCGCAGTTTGGATACTATAATGAAGCCTATTTTTATATTGAATTACAACACGTTCAAATTATAAAATGGAATAATTATTTTACTATTTACGATACGTTGTATCGTATTGCTACTGCATCTTTTATGAGATAGTATAAATTTGAAGCAGGGTGAGTAATGGAATTTTTGTTTTTAAAAATATCTAATAAATCTTTAATAAAAATCTCATTGCTTTTAATAATGATCTATTGAAAGTTCAGATTATGAGTATAAAAATACTGGATCTATGTAGGCCCCATTTTTATGAGTTGTGGAAGTACAATACTTCTCCCACTTAATAAATTTAACATTATATTACCAGTATGACGAATGTTGATCTCATCAGCGAGTTGAAAGAGAAAACGGTGGGATTATTTATACTAAACTATATATCTAAACCAAAAATGTTTGCAAATTGTGAAACAATGCTCACAGGTAGTATTTTAGTGTACAAACACTTTAATAGTACTATTTTTTTTAGTATACATTGTATTGAAAATATGTTTATATAAAAGTACCCAAACATGTACATTTGTACACTTACATCAATGTATTAAATTTGATGAAATTTTGATAAAATTTGCACAAATATTGCTACTATGGTGAAACATTAAGTATTGTTAAGTGCGGCATAAGTAAGAAGGGAGTGGGGGTATCATGAGTACGAACTTCTTAAATATTTCAGATTGTTCAGTATTAATTCAAGAGTAAGATAATTGGTATAATTTTACATGTTATGTAAATATATATTTTTTTATAAAATTTTTATTTCCATCACTTATCAAGAATTAATTTATCGGTAGTGAAATGCGACGCCATATTGCTAAACTTCGTGTGCAGTCGTTGAATTTCGTTTGGACACATGTCGGGACCTATGTTCAGCAGTAATCGTTCAATAGAGAAGCTTGTCAAGAAGCCCGCCTTTCTGAATATACAATTTTTCGTAGATTAAATCATAATTATTTTAATATATTATCATTTTGTATTAACTGTAGCTATTTGTGTTGTGTATTTGTATTTAATTTTATAAACAAACAGTATTATTGACTTGAATCTCCTAAAGTTTTAAAACGTTAGTGTAACAAATACAAACTGATTTAGTCTACTATGTTAAACCATTTTTTTAGTATATTATTGATATAAAGTAAAAAATTACATTCAATTATTTTAAAATAACAATTCTATTTTTGCGACAATAAGGTATATTTGGTATTTGAAACACAATGACGAGTATTAGTAATGTAGTATGTATTTCCAATCCGCCATTTTTGTTAATTGAGTACTCATGGGCCAGGGATGGTATATGTTGGCGCGCATCGAAGGGCCCACATTTTATTATCTGTAATGCTTGTATGGAAGTCTAAATTCTTTATGTACTTTTACATGATATCTTTACTACTAATATTAGTCATCAATTCCTTGTACGCATTGCATGCTTAATGATATTGTAGTACCAGACGGAAAACATTGATTCACAGAAAATAAGGACTTATAGTTCATATAGGTTTAATACACTTGTAATTAGTTATTATCGTGGAAATGTTAAATTAAAAATTAAATCTGTTTAAGATATATATCATCCAAACTGTAATGTTCTGTTATTTAATTATGAAATATAAAATAAACTTTATTTTTGGTTTTGATTGAACTTTATTTCAATTTCAAAAAATTATAGTTTATAATACTAAAGGTTCTATTATTAACCTTTTATCATATTTACCGATTATAAAATTAAAATAGTAAAAAGTTGGTAAAAATTAAAATTATTAACAATACATATTAAATGATAAGAACTATTATATGCATTTTATTATGCATTTGCAATAAAATTGATTATCACTTCAAATTGATTAAAAAAGTCAGTTAAGTCAAGTTAAGTCAAGTTAGGGGTACAAAAATATTTATGAGATATGTTGTATGTGTATATAACCAAGTATACTGGTGTATATAAGTATATAAAGTTAATATATGATATTTTAAAATAAAGTTATTCGAAGAAAAGGAATTACAAGTTAAAAATTATTAATTACAGGTTAAAAATTATTACATGAGTAGCTTGTGACATTGTCTTACATATTACATATTTTCTATGATGGAAGCTTTAAGAAGTGATATATTACATACTCCTGACTCTATACATTCTTTGTCTTGTATTAACACACATAATATTGATGAACTATCAAAAGAAAAAGAAGAGGAGTTGTTATATAGTACAGGTGATGATGGTGATGAAGAAGATGCTCTCTCAGATGATAGTATGCGTTTAAGACTCTCTGATGATGAAATTGAGACAGAAGATATTTTAACACCTGTTTTAGATAATCAAGAAAACACATCAAAAACTAATGAAATTGGTAATCATAATACATTACACTAATTATAATATTATGATCTGAAAAATTTGAACGAATGTTTTATTTAAATTACAGAAATGACATCTACAAGAACTGAAGATATGGAAATTTCTTCTATTCCAAAAAAAGATATAATTAATACAGAAGCAAATATAAAGAAGAAGGAACACAGTTCAGATAACGATTCAGATGAAAAAATACTAATTGATTATGAAAAAATTGTTAAGAAAGGTGAAAGTGAACTGATGAGAAAACCACGAACAGCTAATGTTTCTCGTCTATGGCAAAGTTATGGATCACAATATAAGTATCCTAGAACTCCCAATGGTCGTTCTTTTCATTGGGTTAATCAAAGATTTCGTCATTTAACACCTAGAGGACGTTATAGACTTCAATATAACTGTAATACAAGATTTTATAATGGATTTGGTCCTTTCGAACGAGGAAGAGGCAATGGAATATTTCATTCACATAGTACGATTTATGGTGGTAGACGTCAAAAGAAAGGCTTTAGTTCTAATACAATGCACAAGCAAAATAGTTCAACAGAATCTGATGTAAGTCCTATATCTCCATCAAATAAAAACATATCTTTAGAAGCTAAAGTTAATAATGATATTGAAACTATAAAACTTGATAATGACGCAACAATAGATGGAGATAGTATATTATGTAGCAAATCTGTAGTTAATAACGATAAGAATGACCATTCAAATGAATCATTGAGTGAAAAAGTTGAAAATACTCCTATTAAAAATATTAGAAAAGAAAATTCTGTTAACACTGATTCTGTCAATAATTCATTAGAACTAGAACATGACTTGGAAGAAAATACAAAAATAAAAGTATCTAATGATCCTGAATGTAAAAATACTACGATCCATACTTTGAATGACAATTCTAGTGAAAATCCTCTAAATTCTGAAACTGATTCTCAGAATGATAATAATAGTAAGCAAAAAGACGAAATAAGTAAAAACGATATGAATAATGCAAATATTGATTTTAGTGATTTTCGTAATTCTAACAATTTCAAAGTGAAAGCATTGAATATAGACATAAAATGTAAATCTGGTAAAGATGAAACTATTAAATATACTGAAGGAAAAAGTAATCAAGAACAATACAAAAGTATAAATAATGAGGAACAAGATAAAATAACTAAAATAACTGATATAAAATGTAAATCTGATAAAGATGAAGCTATAAAATATACTGCAGGAAAAAGTAATCAAGAACAATATAAAAGTATAAATAATGAAGAACAAAATAAAATAACTAAAATAACTGATACAAATGAAAGTACAGAAATTAAAGAAGTCTATAAATTAGAAGAACAAGATCTTAATAGAAATAAGAAATTAACAGAACTCAGTCAAGAGATAGAACTATCTGGAAATAATTGTAAAACTACTGTTTTAAATTCCTTAGAAGAAAAGGAAATAGTAAATAATGATATAATACTAAATGGAAAAGTAACAAATTATAAAACAGATGAAATTCTTAGGGATAAAAAAAAGAAAATTTCTTCTGAAGATATGAAATCAAATGAAGATTGTGAAAACAGTGAGTTTAAATCAACGACTGTATTAAATAATGTAACTAGCAACAAAAATGGTAATGTGCCAGAAAAAACGGTTATTAAGAGTGTAAAATGTGATAATCAATTAAAAAGTAGTGATAATAGTACAAATTCTATCGAAATTAGTAAATCCAATGCTTCTGAAAATCAATTAACTCGTCCTATAATTGATCTTTGGGAACAAAATGAGGACGTTACTAAAAAAGGTATAAAAACTACAGAAAAGGAAAACTCAATAATAAGTTCTGCAAGTAAAAAAAATTTAAGTGAATACATTGAATTGATGTCGGATAAAAATAGTTTACCTAGTGTAGAACTAGAACCTAGTGTAATCACAGAAAATGATTCATTAGATTTTGCTACTAATACAAAAAATAATAGTGATGATAGTGATAAAAGAACTGTTGAAGTTCCTGTGACTACTCAAAGAAGGAAAAGACGATCAAAAAGAGAGAATGTTGTAGTAGAGCAAATGAATTGCACAGAAGAAAAACAAGGTAGGATGTATATTGAATAAATGGGATACACATTAGTTTAAAAATGAAAAGATATCACTTTTCCTCTACAAAAGTATGTTCTCCCATATACAACTTGAGTCAATAAGAACTAACATCTAACATAACTGGCTATATATTGGCTGTATCAAAAAATGTTTGAAGTGAAATGTATTATATTTAAGGAGCCTGAGAAAATGAGTACATTTTGACTTCTTAATAACTTATAATTTTTGAGATATTACGCTAACATTTAGTTTTTTTATTTGTTACCATATATTTTTTATAATCGATACAGTTGGACATTCCGTACAAAAAAGTATCCAGCTATTTATACCGAAATCCATTAGTTTGGCAAATATTATAACTTTAATTCGTTAAATATAATGTATGAAAGACAGGGAAAGATGTGAAGCAGTATTCTTGTATTTATGTTCTCTTTGACTTTCTTAGTTCGTTCCTATTGGATCACCTTGTATATGTATTGCATTTTTATGAGTATAAAATATTTAATATATCTTTAAAGAAGAGTCAAAAAATTATAAAACTATTAGGCATTATCTTTTTTTGTTCACACTTTCGTTGGTTTAAAAATAAATTATATTTTTGGAAATATTGTAATTTGTAAACTAAAGATATATATTTAATAATTGAAAAGAGTTAAACAATTTGGTTATATCTATTTTTTATTTTTAGTTCTGTAAATTACTAAGTTTTTATTAAAATATTTGTAGCAGTGAGGGAAAATGGAAGACGGAAGAGACGAACAGCTAAAAATGCAGAAGAGATTATAAGAACAAAATTCCTTCATAGTGATGTAGAATCTAGTGATGATTCAGAAAAGTTTGTAGCTATAAATTTTAAAATGAATCAAGATGCACGTCCTTCATCGCCACCTTCATTAAAAAGGACCTGTTCTGATACTGATACTCCTGTTATGAATGGTGGTGTTAAGAAAATTAAAGCAAATTTTGAAGAACGATGTAATGAATTAAAAACACAAGAAAATAATTCTGACAACATTAAAAACCTTAACTATATTCATAAATTTTTCCAAAGAGACTTGAATGAAAAACTGCCAAAATTAAAACAGGAAGTATGTTAAAAATATAAAAATTTAAATTAATTATTTTAATAATAAAAGTTTTATATATTTCAATGATGATAATTTCTTTAAGGAATTAGAAGAACTTTTGATACAAAAAATTGTTGAAACGATTACTATGCGCGACGAAATTGGTAAACTAAGAGAACAAGCACGTATATCAGAAAAAAATCAAGAAGTAACGCGTGCAAAATGTCAACAATTAGCTAAACAAATTAAAGATTTTGAAATGGTATTAAACCGTAATGCGGCAGATCGGCGCGCGAGTAACGATAAATTCAGTCCACCAATTAAGATCAATAGATCTGTTGGATTACAAGTTAATTTTGTAACGGTATATATGAACCATTTTGCTAAGTTATATATGATTTTATAATATTTTATTTTAATTTTATTTTATTGTAATATATGTTTATATAGGATCATGTAATGCAAAATTTAAGGCAATTACAACAGAATTCTAATATGAAGTCTCTACATGTTTCAAGTAGTAATAATGCATCAAATACTTCTGTTAATGAAACAAATAATGCAACCAGTCCAAGGAGAGGAATTAAAACAAGATCACCCAGGAAAACTGAGCCAATAACTGGACAAACTTCTGTGGTGGCACAAAGTCATACTCAATCTCCAAACATTATGACTACTATCACTCCTGCAGCTTTGGTTGTTGCTAAACCCCTAGATTCACAGCACACTCTGACATTATCGAATCAGTCTAATGTTCAACAAATTATATCAAATGTAAGTACTTCATTCGAATTTTCTTATTTTTATTACAAATCTAATGACAAAAAATTATTATTGGTTTCTGTAGCAACAGATACAACCACAACAATCACAGCAAGCTATAATTGTAAATGGAAAATTTCCGAATCAGATAAATCGTCAAGAATCCACTACAACAAACGTCGCAAAATCTCGTGCAAACGATCTTATTGATCTTACGGATGAAGAAGAGAAAAGTAAAGGTATTAAATTTCATAATTTTCTTATATATTTTCGTATTAAATGAATAAGAACATATTAAGGAACTTTGGTAATTTATAGCTACTACTGGTGTACCAGTTGTAACAACTACAGTAAATGATCAACAAGTAAACTTAACACAAAAAACACAACAACCTTGCTTCCAAAGAGTAATTCAGACTATTCCTGGGAATGTAGCCATAACAAGTCAACCGCCTAGTATAAGAGTAGTACAACCTGCTAGTCAGCCAACACCTACTGCTTTAGTGGTAAGTGTATAGTAAGATATGCATATATTATTCATTTCATCTATTATTTATATAATTTTATTATATGTTTACATACTTTTTTATAGAATAATATGAATGCGCCTCGATTAGCATATGTGATGCCAACAAGGCAATTATTAATAACACCAAATTCCAGTCCGGTAAAATGAATATTTTTTGCCATATTTTTAATAAAATGAAGTTGAAAAATAAGGCTTTGTAGTTAGTTTACAGTTTTATAATAAACATTTCTGATTATAGATACGGCCTGTGACTTCGTGTAGAGCTTCATTTCCAACTTTAACGTATAAAACGGGTAAGTAGTTTCAGTTTAAATCATCAATATAAATAATATATAGATATATTACAATCTTATTTATAGGAATATCAACTATTGCAAATGGAACGGTTCGATTTTTGACGACTCCAGCTACTTCTAATGTACAGTTAAATAAGGTATACTTTCAATTAACAGTTTTGTTTTAATACTTATTTATACAGGTACTTAATAATACAGGTACTTATGTTTATGCTTGTATGTTTATAATTGTATTTGTTTCAGCATCCAGCACCCTTACCAGATACGCGTAATTATGCTGTAAATCCTCTTTGGAAACTTTCACCACCAGCTCCATCATTAAAAATTTCTAAAGTTGCACATGGTATGTTACAACTTGCAAATTTATACCTATTAAAAATGTTAATAGAATATAAAAATTTATTATTATTATCTAGGAATAGTATTATCTTGGAATATGAATTTGTCGGACAAGTATGCAGATATTGTTAGTTACCAGTTGTATGCCTACCAGGAAATTGCTGGTGTTCCTCCTAACACGTCATTGTGGAAGAAAGTAGGTGATGTTCGAGCTTTACCACTACCTATGGCGTGCACACTTACGCAAGTAATTTGAACAGATTGTGTTTAAACACTAGAGTATATTCCATAGATATTTGTAATGTCTTCCTTTTTGCAGTTTTCTGAAGGAAATAATTATCACTTCGCAGTTCGAGCAGTTGATATACATTCCCGAAAAGGACAGTATAGTATACCTGGAAACATTTCTTTATAAAGTATATGATAAATTTTGAATTATTATATCAATATTATTTTTACGCACAGTTATAACAGTTCATGACTCATGTAACAACAAATTCCGTACAGTCCTTTGCGCTTTCGTTCAATTTATTACATTTATTACATGTAAAATATATTTAATTCAATTACAGAAGTGTTTATAATGATCAAATATGATGTATAGATTACATTACAAACGAATTTGTTGTATAGTAGTAAATATCCATTTAATCATAAGTAATTCATACAATCCTTGGTAACTATGATACAATTGTAGCTAACGTACTTTTATCCGTCGTTTTTTATACACCTCTTAATTTATAAAATCAAAAAATACAAATCTTAATTTTGACAATATACATATAGTTTACATCCTTATGTCTTTGCTCACAAAATTGGAGCATGAAGGCTCCATGCAATTTCGTGCCATGTTTCATGAAGTATTATCATTTGATAGTGTGGAATAAGCAATTATTAAACATTTTAGATTCCGTATTTTGAACTTTAAGTAATAGTATAGCATCTAGACAAAAACAGGAAAAAATATTCTAGTCAAAAAGAATTTTTGTACTAATTCAATATTTACCTTTCATAAAGACTGCTACAGTTAAAAACTATATATTTGTTGTATAAATCTGCTATCAATACTATTGTTCACTGAAAGTGTTCACAAATATTGCTTCCTGTGTTTTATACATAAAATACCATTTATTTTCCCTTTCTAAATTTATTTTATTTTTATTGTTACTTATTGTAATTGAATCTCGCTAATATATGATTTGCTCAATTTTGATACAATTGTAATAAATTCTAAATGTTAAATGATAAAATACTCCGTAGATTTTAACATAAGACAAACTATGCGAATCACTTCATATTAAATTCATGTAAATATTAATGTTTATATGTTGTGACTGTTAATATTTGTATTGAAAATATAATGATCTAGAGTATAATTATCTAATATCATAGTTTTAAATTTTATTTTCATTTTTGTGTCAAAAATGTATAATAAAATGATTGCTCATTTTTTATATGAGTTTATAATAAAAAAATTCCTAATTGTTATACAATTTTAAATAAGACGTTTGTTTTTTTAAGGAAATGAACCAATACATATAAAAAACAGAATTTTTTGCTATTTCTTTTATGCAATATGAATGTGAGATTTCCCTAATATTTATTTATCACAATTTTAACATAACTTACAAAAGTTTCTTAATCAACAATAGGAAAAAGTCGAATATAGGAACTGTAGGATATATACTGCCCGTATTACTAATGTAATTTTAAATTAAATTTCGCGCATTTTTGGTAACAGATATGTTAAATTCTGTGATTGTTAGTTTACATAGGTAAGTATCTATATGATATTTTTATTACAGATTTCTTTTAATTGTATTATAATTGATTAATTAATAATTAATTTAGAAATATCAATTGGTACAAATCTTAAATTTTATTATACACAAATAATATTCAAAATTTAGTTATCACTTAAATAAAAATTCTATAGTTCAAAGATGTAGTTTGTAAAAATAATGTCAGTTACAATTTTTTCTATATCTAAAGATTTACAGGATAAAATAAAGATCTTAAATTAAAAAAAGGAACAAAATTTTACGAAGATATATAGAAATATATTAGATTTATAGTAAAAATTATTGTAAAGAGAAAAATATAATTGATATACGTTTTAACAAGTTTTTAAGTTTAAAGTTTAAAGTTTTAAGTTTAACATTTACCCTTATCATCAACCAACACTTAAAACCACTTTGAAATTGCATGAAACTGCACCACGACTCCATATAAAAAATTTACTAGTATTTGGAATCATGCTTTACTAAAATTCTAAACTTTCACTGTATAATAAACTATCTTCTATATTATAAAATATATGATTCTTAGAAATATAGGAAAATACATCAAAGCAAGTATAATTATGATTTTGCGATGTATGTATATCATAATACGAATGTAGCTACAATTTTTTCCGATATTGTAAGAAAAAAGTATAAGCAAGTGGGGGCGGAAGTAGTTAGTCGGTAATTTGTGTATACTGTTTGCTGTACTTTGTGACACAGTATATAAAAAGCCCGTGAAACTAGAAAAAAAACTATAAAATCATTTGCAAAGTTTGATATTCAAAATATTAATGGATGTCTATTTCTTCGAATATTAATATGTGTGAAATATTACGTAGCAATTTTCTTACTTTCGCGATATATCTTGAAATGACAACCACAACACAAATAACGTTTGAAGACAGGAATATTTTTCAACCGTTTTAGTTGCAATGCATAATCTGTTTCGAAGAATTTATTTTTATATAGTTGTTTGGTTACCAGTTTTACGCTTTTTTCATTAACTGTTTCGGATTTTGAGCTTTTTTGAAATTAAGTCAAGAATGTAATATGTCAGCAAATTTATGTCAAAATACAACTATATTGCAAAAACAGCAACTTCGCAACTTTCTAATAGAAATCAATATTCAATCACCTTGAGCTTATATGAAAGAAAACTCGAAAATGCCAACTAAGAGGGTGAAATATGAAAAATATTGTAAAACTATGCTGGATTGAGTGGATTGAAAATATGCAGTGCCAAATTGTTTCATGGGTGTGACATTTCTCAATTTCATAATTTATATATATCTTCCATTACATGGCAAGTGCTGTTGCAAACTGTCTAAAAGAAGTCAGTAAGCATAGCTCTTGTCTGTAACTGGTAGTGAAATCTACATTGATAATTAGGGGATGCCCAGCCTACATTCGCTCGTCATACGACGAGCTCCACTGATGGATATGGGTACTGCCACCAGTTCTGTGACATCTGTCAATTCTTCTAACAAAGTTGCTACAAGTCAGAAAAAAGTTGATAAGTCTAACAAACTTACTGGAGTCAGATTACCATTATTGCGCAAAGAAGCCAGTGTTATAAATCTTTCATTGACAGAGAGAACTGTAGTAGGTAAAGGAGTAGATGCACCTTTACTTAGACCTGAAAGTAGTGCAAGCTTGGAAGCTCGTGGTAATAGTTGGTTGAGTTTAGGCCCCACAGGATTAAGAAAATGTGAAACTACTGTGGGTTTAAGTACTTCTGCTTTAGAGGGCAGACCTATAAATCGCAGTCGAGTATGTTCTCGCTGCTCCAGTTTACTATCATTGGCATCTAGTTCCCGCTACAGTTTAGCTGCAGGCAATTTTGTTCCTGCAAGTTCTCAACAAGCACTTGGACGTATCTTTTGTAAATTATGTCTTGTTGATACTTCTTTTTCTAAAACATTTAAGATAGAAGGCTGTGGTTGTTCCTATTGTAAAGATGTATGTGCAATCTTTTTTGATACATATTATCATATGAAAAATTATTTAAAGTAAATATATTTATACATACATATAGTTATTATACATATGTATTTTACATGTTTTAGTGTATGAAAGCATATGTTGAATTTGAAATTGAAGAAGGTGCATATGAAATTAGTTGTCCTGATGCACAATGTGAACATGGAGCAATACTTTCCATGAAGGAAATATCAAGTCTTGTTAGTGCTGAACTTGTGGAAAAACATCATAAATTCCGATTAAACAGAGGTGTGTAAACAGTACTTTACTTGCTACAAACATTAGTATAACTTAGTTTAACTATTTTTTATATGATATGTAGACGTATCCATGGATAAAGCACGTGCTTGGTGTCCACGTGCAGGTTGCGAAACAATATGTTCTATAAATGCTACTGGTTCAAATGGAACTCCTATTGGGCCAGTTCATTGTCCTAATTGCTCTACAGATTTCTGTTCTATATGTCGGGAATCTTGGCATACTGGTCCTTGTTCAGATATTTCCTTGGGTATACCATTTGATGGTGATCATATCAAATGTTGTCCTATGTGTTCTGTACCTATTGAAAAGGATGAAGGATGTGCTCAAATGATGTGTAAAAGATGTAAACATGTGTTTTGTTGGTATTGTTTAGCTTCTTTAGATGTAAGTAAATTTGCCTATAGCTGTATAATAATGGTAATTTTCTTCAAAAACTTTTAAAATTTTATAAATGTATTGAATAATATAGGATGACTTTCTATTGCGACATTACGACAAAGGACCGTGCAAAAATAAGTTGGGTCACTCACGAGCATCAGTTATTTGGCATAGAACACAAGTTATTGGAATTTTTGCTGGATTTGGATTACTCTTGCTCGTTGCATCGCCGTTACTTTTATTGGCCGCACCATGTATTGTATGCTGCAAATGTCGTGTATGTGGTTCATCTAGACTTGAACAAGAAGAAGGTGATACTGCAACGTAGGAAAACATTAAAAGTTTTTCAATATTCCTGTATAATTCCCCTCCACTACGATAAATAATTAAATTAGTGTATCCAATCCGTGCACGTAATTGGCGACTTATATAGATATACATTGAATTTGGTGCATCATAAATTGTATGACAAAAAATAATATAAAGGGAATATAATACCTATATTGCGAAACATTTAATTTTATAAATGAAGCGAAATTTAATAATATTATGTTTTCAATCATTTTTGTGGATGTTACTTATAATCAATAATTATTTTCATTATTTTGACATATTGCAAACTTATGAGCTTAAAAAGGATCAATATATTTGTATATATATATTTATGGTATGATTGTTTTTATATATATAAGAAATTTACGTTTATTAAAAGCTACTTAATATCTAATTGATATTTAATAGTTACAATTTAAATTTCGAAAGCTAATAAGACTTTTTTACTGTTATCAGATTCTAGTAATATTTTCTCATTTTCAAAATGTCTATGTATCGTAAATACTCATAATTTTTGTTTATGACATTCCAGAAAATTATATTTATATTGCATTGGATTGACTGCCATATTCAAAATTGTTTTAAATGTTTTTTTGTATACATCAAATAATAGCTTGTTTCATAATTGTTATATATATATGTGATTTGCTGTTATAATCTTTAGCAATACTCAATATTCTGTTCATGTACTTTTACGCTTTTACTAATATATAAAAAAAGTTTTATGAATATATACATAAATGTAAAATAATAAACAATGTATATCTATATCTGAATTCAGTAAAATTAAGATATGATTGTTTCAAAATCTTATAAATTGTTGATTATATTGTAGACCTTTTTGTTTTATCAGTGCTACTTCGTTTAGATTGGCAAATAATTAATTGTATGTATATTTATTATCAATCTACATGAATCGTTAAGCTCTACCACATTTAAAAACATCAAATTTACGAAAACCTGTGAAAATTCCATTATTAATATATACTTAATATATTTACTATTAATGATATATTTATAAATACCGTTTCCCGATTTTGAGGGATATTATTTCGTGTGTGTCTTAAGCAATCCTTTGAATTGATAATAGAATATAGAGCAAAAATAGTAAAAGCATTATGTTATAATATATAAACAATAAAATTAGATTACTATAAAGTATATAAGAAATCATCCAATTTCTGACTATAATTATATACAATAATACCAGGTCTGTCAAAATATTCATTTTTGCCTAAGAAATTTGTCTATCCGTTGTGATGAATTTTTGATATAATTGGCATTACAATGTAAGAATGATTTTCCTCATTTTATATGTGCATATACATGTAATCTCACGTGCACAAATGCATGTACAATGAACATACAGTGCATATACATATGTATCATACACAAAGTTAGCGTTGCCTAATCATAGTATGTGATTAGTTAATAACAATGAATTATTAAATAAAAAATGAAATAGATTATGTAAACGTGCAAATTTCTAAATAGACATACATTTACAATCTCTCTTGTGTCATTGAGAATAACTGTATATAATCTGTATTTGAGCATGTATAACTGTGTATGTTATTGATCATGATATGTAAATATACGCATGATATATATATATATATAATGCATATATAAAAATACCTGTATCTGTGTTGGTGCAATTTTGCACAGAAGTCAGCTTAAGTCGAATATAAATATAAAATAAAGAATATATCAAATTAAAAGCTAAATAAATGATTAAGATAAATCATTTACGATTTATTAGTTGTACGTTTTCGTATTAATTCTAATATGATACATAAGCAATTAATGTTAAAAAAAGTTATGATCTTCCTATAATTACATCTATCTTCGTTCTATATATTATTTTTTTCAAATCAATTAACATTAATGTACATGTTATTTTTACTTTCATGTGTAATAATTGAAACGACGCACGGTTGGAAGGATTAAAATTCAGTTTTTCTATTGTCTTGATTTTAGATATGAAATATATATACATAGATGTAAATAACAATAAAAGTGATTCTTTTATCTTTAGAATAATTGATATTCAAAATCAACGCATACACGGATTTATTACTATAGAACTTAATTTTGTGTAAAATTTTAGGAAATTAACAAAACAGGGACAATTTTGAGAATAATGTCAACATTTATTACACAATAACCCATTTATTATTTTTTTAATACAATATTTTTTGTAAGAAAATTCAAAACTTGTTTGGGTTAGAATTGATTGGAATGAAACATTTGCATCATTTAAGATGCATCAAATTACAAATAGAATTTTTAGTAACAGCAAATTTCCACTCGAATGAGTTTCATAGGGCTGTATACTTAAAAAATTCTGTCATTATTTAATGCATCTTGTTTGCTAATTTTTAACGGATCGTGAATGAGTTGGAAATGGTATATAATTCATGAATTATACAATGACAGTTCTGTAGTCCTACTAAAAAGCTGTGATAGATCTTAGATTGATATTCATATATGTGCTAATTAAAGAAGAGGAAATAACAATCAGTAATCTAAGTCTATACACTACAACATATTAGTATTATTGTAAAGTTAATGTCAAAAGAATGATTAATAAATTTAATAAAAATGAGTAAATATAACTATAATAGATAAAAATAGATTATTTGATAAGACCCTTAGCTCTAAATAAATCTCTCATCAAACCCTTTAAGTACCCAATTTCTCGTTGTAAATCTGTTACTTGAGTTTTCAGTTTTTCATTGTATTCAGTGAGCTCACGTTCTTCACCTAATATATCTTTTATTTCTTGCTTTTTTTTCTGCCTGTACCGTGTTGCCGCATTTTTATTTTGCTCTTTTTTTCGAACTTTTTTATCTTCGATCGATGGACGGGAATAAGGTTTCTGACGATTCTTCGTTGAAGCACATGTAGATTGTTTCGCACTCTTTTTTTCGGATTCTAAAATCCAATCTGGATCGTCAACGGAATCTTCCGATGAAATGTAGCTACCACCTGAGCTAGTACAAGGACTAGATGGTGGAATATCTTCTGTATACAACCGTACATATTCGTCTACAACAGCTAAGTCATGTGCAACATCCTCCAATGGTACACTTTTTGGATGCCATTGTACAGGTACTTCATTTACATACGATTTTTCCTCTGGAACTGCTATGTCATATATGGGTTGATGATTAGGATATAATGGTTGTACAGGTTGTAAAGTAACAAGTAATTGGGTATCCACATTTAATGGTTTATGTGGTGGAGGTGATTGAGGAGGTGTAAGTGTGGAACTTGATGAAGGGACTATTTGATGACAAGCTTCTACATCTTCCAAAACGGTTTCAAACTCTTGTAAGAGAGTTTGTGTGTCATCATGATGGAGAGGAGCTTTTGGAATTTCATTATATGTTGTTGTTTTGATTTGTCCAGTTTCAGCAACTGAGAGTTCCTCAAAAATAGGTAATTCTATCTTCTCCTCTAACCAATCTGAAAAAGGCTCTGTAAAAAATGAATCATTTTATCAAATACAAATAGATACCATTTAGTTTTGTAATTAATTTATATGTACAAATAAAAAACAGAAACTGGAGAGAACAGATAACAGTAAATTTGTGCTCTCTTTTTTTTACAGATCTGAATCATAGGAATTTTATATCATTAAAAATATTGATAGCATATTAAATTTTGATAAATAGCAGTATTTACATGAATTTATTTTATCAAATATATTTGTAATTTTGTGATCAAAATTATTAGAAAAATATGATGAAAGATGTCTCAAGCAAATATATTAACAACTTATTAATCTTCTGAACATGAAAGTAAATAGATAAAAATTGAAAACAATACTTGTGTAACTTGTTAACTTAGGAGTTAACAGTACTTTTACTTGTATCTTGCATAAAGAATAAGTAGGAGTGGTACATTGATGTATATATAATTTCATGGACGTTACTAGTTTAACTAGAAAAACAAGTTCTTGATTTGCAATTTCTTTGGCTTCTAACACGACAACCAATACTAATACATTAGTAGCATGGTTATGTAGAGCATAATTGTTATCGAAGATATAATATACTTCTCAGTAATGTCTGAAGGTGTCTTCAAAAATTGAAAAAAAGATCCACTTTTTCTTTGAAATTTAAGTTTACAAATTAAATTTGTAAATAAAAAAATCAATGGAAAGTTTTGAGATGTAGCCAGATTCGATTTTCTTTGTTTGTCACATTTCAATTTTCTTGTTCAGTTTCCAGATAAGTAAAATTCGATTGTCAAGGGAAATATCAAAAAAATTTCTACATCAAAACTTAGTCTACAAACAAATCCTATCTCCTAATTCTTGTTGGATCTTGGATCAGAGTCTAACTTTAAATGTTATCTTCATTTAAATACAGAGGGCATGGGGTTAGATAAGAATGTCCTCTTTTTATTGTAAGGAGTTGTTGTAAATATTACTATTTTGCCACTAAAAAATGATAAAATAAAATAACTTTAAGTAAATTTATTCAAAAATAAATTCTGAAGTTCGATTTCTGGTTTTTAAAATAGCATAAATTATTCTCCACCTTTATATATTATCATGATAAAGTATTAAATGATTTAAAAATACGAATATAAATGATTTAAATATTTGGCATACTTCTTTTTTACGCTATATAATAAATACTAATTTAAATATAAGTCCGAGACTTGAGAAAATGTTGTGTATAATATCAAAAATATATTTTTCCAAATTAAAAAGTCAATCATCGAAAATAAATTTATAGTTACGCGCGGTCAATAACGTTACACATAATGTATAACTAAAGAAATTTTAAGTTATAGACGAATTTAACAATGTAGTAATTTCATAACAATTGTTTGTAGACATCGATAGATTCGATCCAATTCTGTTATTCGATTATAAGAACAATGTGGCAACAGCGTTCTGATATGCGTAATAAAGATATTTTTTCATTGGAGCGAATGCTAGAAAGAGAGAGGAAATGAAACAAGCGAAAGGAAACGTACCACTGTAACATATAGCAGCCATTATCACGTGTGTCTGTTTTCGCCTAAATTCTTATTTAAAAGAAAGAAAAGAGGGGGGGTATACATGTGTTATAATTAAATGAAATAAAAAAACTGTTTTTTTAATAAATATGGTGGTTTTCGTCGACGTAAAGCAGCCAAGTCCACCAATGGGACGCGAATCGTACCGATTCAACGTCTTTTTACAAGTTTTTGGGAGTTGACAATGATTTCTCGGTTCCACGTGTAGCGATATGCGAACTGCATGCTATTATACAACATTAGCACACTCCAGCATCGAGAAGCTAGGCCTTTTTCTCCGTTCACTTTTAAAGGTGCCAGTATTGATAAAATTCTTGTTCTAGACACGAATCTTTTTAACTATTATATGCATATTATCCAGTTTCGTTGGTTGTATTTCTTGCGATCAATTTAAATTATACGATCATGGGATACTACGCACTTCACCAATCACTTGTCATCGATTATCGATCAATATGATCAATTAAAAATCACCATAAACGATGGTTTCAGTCCGACGGAAACTGGTTTGAAATTTAATATTTATCAGTTTATGTAGTTCGGAGTTCCACTATCGATCGAAACAAATATTGTGAGCACGTGCAATAGGCTAACGTATGTTATGAAAAACTCACATTCGAAATGAATTCGATTTTGTCTTTTTCAAATGAATAATGTTTATAGACGTTTAAAACTTAAATACAATACTGTATATGATTCACAATAAAGTATTAAACAGTCAATTTTCTCGGCTGTTTAGATCACTGACATCGTCGACGACTCACGTTTCAAATTATAATGAACGTGACAGATTCTACTACACTGAGAGAGATAGAAATCTTTCTTAACTCGTATAGAAAAACGATTTTTCCCAGATTATTGATAAATATAAAACAATAACAAAATGTATTAAGTTTGTCAAACGATCGAGTATCGATAGGAAATTGACTTGTAATGAAACTAATAGACAGAATCGTACGATCAGCTTGCAATACTGCGAGAGACCACTCCTGCTTATCTTTGGACTTTCCCCTCTGACGCCCCTACTCCAACACCGTTAAAACACACGTCATTCCCCTATCGGCCTTCAACCAAAGCCGTTTGTATAGAGGTTAACCAGTTTGTCCCACTCTCCTTTCCAGAAAAAAAGAAAGGAAAATAAGATACATGGTAGAGGAAGTGAGAAGAACGAAAGCGATAGGAATACATCGACAATGCAGCCGGATAAAACGCTAACATTTGATTTCTATGCTTTAAGTGCACACAATTTTGAAAACTACAGGACACTAGTTTAATAAATGCAATAATTGCAATTAGACGGTTTATATATAAAATATTTTATATATATAAATCAATTAGAAATATTCGTTCTTCACATTCACATATGGTTCGTTTTGGACATAGCATATTACAGTAATTTTAGATTTATGTCAATTCTACTTATCCTCAAAGTAATTCAAGCATAAAAAAGTCTAAAATACAGTTGAGGAAACATGCATTTTTTAAACCAACATATAGGTCTCTACATAAATATTTTTGCTTGCAAAATACGTGCTTTTTAAGTACATAATTTGATGTTTATATAAAACAATTTTGTCTTTCCATTATACTTAAAATGAAAGTTGCAGTAGTTTACATTGTACTGATTATAAACTTGAATTAGTAGATTACATTTATGTTTAGAATGTCTAAATCTAAATCTAAAAAAAATATTTTGATATAGTAACTGATTACAAAAATGAGACGTAAGATATACGAGCAATATGATCCTAAACTTTTAATATTTCTAATTCATTTGTTCATAAATTAATGTGTATAGGCTTATTATAAGGTCAATACAGTTTGTAAGAATTTTATATGAATATTCTTACCTTCTTTAATCCATTCATCTAATTTTTCCAGAAGTTTTGTAGCCACTTGTGCACGAGTAGGATGGTCCTCATATGCAGCAGGTGTAGCAACTTCTTTAGTAGGATCTACAGATTTATCATCAAATAAAAACCAATCATCTTCAAATTCATTCGACAGTGTCCCACTAGGGGATACTGGCTCGAACTTCCATAGCCAACTTTCCTGGTCCTGATTGGATGTCATTGTCGTTATAGTCCCAATCAAGATGTGTTAAAAAAAGATGAAAAGAAATTTGTGTCGGCTGTGCGACGTAGCTCAAAATGAGCGCCATATTGGCTCTGAAAATATTAAATATGTATTAAGGATAATGTAAACAAATACATATGACAAATTGAATAATTCTGTGTTATTAAATGCATTTTGTTCCTTATTAAATATTTCAAGTATGATATAAGGAGACACCTTATTATTTGAAATTTGAATTGCAAATTCTAAAACAGAAGAAAATAAAAACATAATGGAAACATAATGTGAGACATGAAAAATGAATTATTTATTAATCGGAGACTATTAATAAATTACATCATCTATACACGTAATTGTATCGTTTATTCGTTACATAAGTTAAAGCAATAAAATATAAAATGTGAGAAAAATGATCAATTACATCTTCATGACGCAACATTAGATCATGTCATCTGGCCAAATTTTTTGATCATGTTTCGTGACTTAATCGTGCCATAACCTGATTTTGGAACGTAATGTGTAATAGTAACGTAACATTGAGGGAAAAAGATGCATATTAGTTGGTGAAAGGAGTGTTTTTTAAGTTTAAGCGATCTATGGTAGTCCCGGACCTCGGGCATGGATACGATCCACAAAATGGCAGACATATCGTACAATGATCCGAATATCGAATACAAAATTAGTTTTTTTTGGATAATAAATATTACTTACTCCATGATTAATTAGTCGTGTCGGCACACTTGCGTGTGCAAGCTGTTTCGTGAACTACTGACTCATCTTGCTCGTGATGCGAAATATAGAAAATATTCAAACGTCTTTCCTTTGTGACACATGGATGGCGAATGAGCGTCTCTTTCGGAGAATTTGACCGCTGAGGTCACGTGATTAGGGAATGCGTACGCAAAGGTGCTCAGTTTGAATCATTTTCATGGATTTTCTGCGCAGGTTATGTTACTGCGATATCGTATATTTTCTCTTTTTTTTTACTTTCTATGCGTATTGTTATAATTACTACTTTGATTTGACAGTATTATAACTCTATATATAATTATTAAAAATTTAGTGGTAGTTTTTAAATGTAATATAAAATACATTATAATTTAAATGTTTTCGTCGCAAATTAAAAGAACTGTGGCTTAATGATTTATAGGACACGTGTTATCTCTCGATAAAATATGTTTACGCGTATCTTTTTATATTTTTTATTTTATAATCATTAAACTTTATTATTCGAAAAAGAAATATGACTTAGTGCAGAGATTGAGATGGCAACTCTTAAGGCAATGCAACACAAATGGAGAATGAAAGGGATATTTTGCAATACTTAACATAAATAACGAACAGATATTTTCAATTTGATAAAAAACATTTATTATGTAATCATACTTTCTAAAACACATTTATGAGTGGTTGTTTCGAAATACGCGGGAATTTTAATCCTTGACAATGAATTTCATATTCCTCTATGTGATTAGTCAAGTAATTAATAAGAAATCATATCAAATACATGAAATAATGATATTTCTTTGCACTTCGTACATCTTGTACATCATATATCTATGTATATTAGGACTCAACTTCGTAACAATTATCAAATATACATATACTCTTGACAACTCTTTGACAACTACACGTTGTCTGGTGGTTAGTTACTTCTTTTCTGCTTGAAATAGTCATTCCTTAAAGTCTTATTCATAAACATTCCAAATATTATTCTTATTTGTACCGGTAAAAGTAGTACAATGATCTTCTGAATCCCGTGGTTCCAATAGCCTGTACTGGAATTTGTCTTTCCAAGCGTATTAATCGCATTTTTGGCATATGTCGTCGTACTGGGAATAAAAATACTAGATACCTGTAACGTTATTAATTAATTACAACCATTATCTGCAAATTAATTCACTTATTTTCACGTATTTATCTTCGATTTACCTGTAATCGATCGCTGAACGCGTTTATCTTTGTATTTACGAAAAACGGGGTCAAATGCTGTACAGTTATTCCACATTTGGAATATTCGGCTCTGAGTGCCTCAGAAAAGCTTTTGATGTAAATCTTTGTTGCTGCGTACACGGTCATTAATGGCAATGGTTGAAATTCCGAACCGGATGATATGTTAACGATAGCGCCTTTTCCACGTTTTTGCATTTGTCCGATGACTATTCGTGTCATTAATGTAGTAGCTCCAACGTTGACATTGATGATATCCCATAATGTGTCTTCTGGGACTTCTCCAACATACATCGGATAACTATACTGCGTACCTACGTTGTTTACTACAACGTTGAACTAGGATTATATTTATAACCAGACGAGCATTTTATTTTACGTTAACGACTTCCAACAAATAAATATCATGTTGCGTAGAAAGCAAAATTTATAAACGGATTCATAAATGATACATAAATGATGAGGATGTCTCAGTTACCTAAAATACCAATTGGAATATCTTTCAGTTGTTTTGCAAGCTCCTCAAAAATTTCTTTGCCTTTGCTGAAATCCGCCACGATCACCTCTATTTTGATCGTCGGATTCTCTTCCATAATTTCATTTTTTGTTTTCTCCAATTTCTCTAGAGTACGACTGATTAGCACCAGGTTTATTCCTTTTGCAGCCAACTCTTTTGCGTAAGCTTTGCCAATCCCATCGGTGGACCCGGTTACGACTTAAACGAAATATTTCTCAATATTTGACGAATACATACGTTATATATTTGAGTAATTCTTACCTGCCCAATCGCCGAACTTTGCTCGTAGATCAACTGGTTTCGAATTAATTATCGGCACGAGGATTTCCCATAGCGCGCCACAAATTCTGCTTGCAGAATTTGAAAACGACCACAACACCAGCACAATGAAGAATAGCCAGAATACAACTTGTAGCATTTCCCTTTGAAGTAATTATCTCGTTTTATAGTTCCGAACAAAATGATAGGAGGTTGTTGTCTGCAAAATATTTTATGTTCTAATTTAAATAAAATCGAGAAGATTGATCATATGAACTTTTTATACAAGAAAATAATTTCGATGATGATGAAGAATCTTTAAACTATTAGTTCATCAGTTTAAAATATTTTATAATTTATTTTCTATATATAGAATTACAAGCATAATTCGCGTTGTTAATGTGTTATGTTACCTAAATTATTGGACTGTTATATTTCTCGTAAACAAATATGATAGCAATAATATGTTACGACCATGGCATGGTATGATTTTCACAAAATCCCAGTTCTGCTTTTCCTCACTGGTTTACTCGATTTTATACAATATTGCTAACGACGATAATCTCTTTAACTCCCTACGATACTTTGTTTTATTTACTTTTAGGCGATGGTTAGTCAACAAAGACCGAAACGAGACTGAAGCTACTTGTGATAGGTTGACGGTACAAAAGGCGACTGAAGGCTAAACACTTTCTCCAGTTGGTATAAACGACATGACGTGACGGACCAACAGGTGACTATAATTCGGTTCCTTACGTGTACGAAGTGCAAAATGATAGAATTATTTCTGTTTTACCTTCTCTGGGCGACTATTTGTTGTCGACTCACGCTAGATCTGTCGGTAGAAATATATTTGATTAGAACTCTTGCATTTGTTATGCATCTCATTAATTTTTTATTCTTTGTAATTATTGATCACATGTTATTCGATTGCAGCGAATGGAAAATCCTAAATGCTAGTAATTAACAAGGTTGAAGTCATTATTGCACTTATTTATTCAGATTTAATTTTTTTTCACCTTATATACGAAGTGGAAAAAAGAACGAATTGTATATTAAATAGCCAACAATTTATATTATGGTTAAGATTGTCCTTCTATGATATGCATGTTTTCTATACCATGTAATTTTTCTATGACTATCTTAACAAACTTAGGGAAACTTAATGAAGAAAAATCAAATTTTGCAATATCTACCAGACGAATTCGTGGCAACCCCAGCCTCGGAAAGTGGGTACACAGGTGAAGAAAAAGGATCGCCACGTTTGCCAGCGAAGAAACGAGGATGGGATGTAATAGACGCGCGCGCACAGTTTCTTTCACTTCTACAAACTGGCACCACGTTCCATTCTTATGTCAGAGGGGCCTCCGAGTCAAGGCAATAGCCGTTTGTCCATCGTATCGGCTCGACCGTCCGAAGTATTTCATGTCGCGTGTCTATCTCGAAATCTTCGGCGTTTCTAGTGACTTTTCGCGCCACGCGTTTGTCATCGATTAATCAAATTAGATTAAAAAATTTGACTGGATGTGAACTCAGTTAAATGTAGGTCGTTTTATCTAAGAGGCAGTTTGTCCGCGATATTTTTTGGAACGAATTCCCAAGAATTTTGGGGGGACGTTCGATAAAGTTTTTACGAAGGTGTACGAGCCAGCAAAACATGCCACGTAGAATTTGACAGCGCATGGTCCAATCTGTTGACGCCTAACAGGTGAGTCTCTTTCATCTTTCGACTATTTGAGGACGATGACGCGTGTTCGAGTAATTTTCCGGCTCGACTGCTCGCGTGTTCGTGTTGACAGTTAAACATGACGAATATCGATATCTCGTGGCATCGATAATTTCTATTGATGCAAAAGATAAACGTAAGTATTTATCACTATGGTTCTTAATCAGAAGAAGGACTCGCACGATACGGTCAAGAACGAGTTCCAATGCCATTGCATAATGGAATACGAGATTCGATTGGTAATGTCGTTCGATTATTAGACCGCTTTATTGACGTAATGAATTTTTAATGTCTATTATTCCATCTGCAGCATAGTTCACTTTCGTATTTTAGTTTCAACCGATATCATGGTCGAAGGTTATCGAGAGGTTAGCTCATTTATATTGAATGAGTCTCGTTCGTTCGCCGTTAATCCTTCGTTCATAATTACTTGGATAAGGGAATTTCGAAATAAATCTAACGATAATTGTTAGAATGATTGTAAAAATGTCGTCTATTTGCTTTTCTGTGGTCTTTTTGACGTTAAGAGTCGGCGTTAACAGCTGAAGCGTCACCGATAACTAAGGATCAGTTATAACGGGCATAGTAATTTCATAGCCATGAATATCGATGTCTCCATTCATGAATCCAGAAGGTATTTAGATCAGGATGCTTTTTTGCATGAAACTTGTCAGTTCCCATAGTTGTTATCTTAAACCTTCGTAGGATGTTATAAGTAAAATGATAATATAGAAAGATGCCGTACGATGACAAAATTATCTTGATGAGTGCAAAATATTTAATTTTTGTGCAAAAATTTATTAGCCAGTCTGTCGAGTATTTTATTCAATTTTTATGAATACAGTGTCATTTTATAATGCTGTCTACTTTTTTATTCCATAGAAAATCGTTACGTAACAGAAATTGATACTCTGTTATCGTAATCTATTTTTGAACTTACATACTAACGTTTAATAAATTAATCTAAATTTAATCTTTGCAAAGAAATGGTGTCATGGCCTGAAAGAGATATGTATGTATTATGAAATTTTAGAACAGGTCTTCTCTCGAGAGATCGGATGAATTTTTTCTTCGCGGAAAAGTGGTATAGCTTCAAGCCGTTTCGAATTAAACGTAGCCCACTTTTGCAGCTTGTTAGAGAAGTATGCTCTAGATATCTAGATGTCAAATGTACCGTGCGCTGTCCATTCAGAACCGGCTTTAAAGGACTTTAGTTGGAAAAGAATTCGAAACGGTGGCGCTTGACCTGATTATCGTGTCTTTTGGATTCCGGTTACGATATAGATCGTTCTATGCTTCGACTGCATTGATAATTATCGAATGTGTTTAACTTATTTCTTGTTTTCTCTTTCGCAATGGTTAAATAATTCGTTGAGTTTGTGCGTGATTTACGAAGAGTGAATGCATGGCTGGAATCGGGAGAATTGACATCAATGACGTTTAATTGAAGTAAGGTGGCTGAGCTGCTGGTATTTCTCAAGCGATTAAAATTGACTCGGCAAAGCATATAACACGATCGCGAAAGCAAACATTTTACGTACCTCAAAATAACATTCTTTTATTCTTTTTTCTTTTCTTTTTTTTGAACGATGTTTTCATACGTAAGAAATTCCGTTTGTAATGGAACGTATTTTTGAACTTTACAGGAACATTTGAACAAATAAAAACGCTTGATAAATAATTCTATATCAAGATAAATCAATGTCCCGGGTGGACGGAAAGGACGATGACAGAATGCCGTGTCTGGGGGACAGTTCTGTTTCTTATCAATATTTCAAGTTTAATGGTAGATACGAGCGCATTTGGGGAACGCACTTCGACGAACGATGAGAAAGGAAGATCCTTCGAGACGGAGGATTCTGTATACTCTTGGACAGGACCGAACGCCCTGGCGAGATCCGCTTTGGTGGAACGTCAGGAGAGATTACAGTACAATTGCGAGGAGATCTTCGAAGACAGAGACTCTCTGAATGAGAATCTGAATCCAGAATCCTTTAGGAATATTCTCGTCGACGAACAACACGAACTTTTATATTGTTACGTTCCCAAGGTACAAATAAATTCTAGATAAAGGAAGCAAGAAAAGCAGTAGGTAATTTTACGAAAATAATATTTCAGCCAAGAATCGAAAGAATTATGAAACCTTTTGATAGGTTCTATTTAAAACATGGGCCGTGGAACTTTTTTAGAAAATGTTCTCACATTATAAGTTTCGATGAGGATAGATAAAGAAAAGTTCTTGAAAAAAAAGTTTTAATTTGGATAGAGCTTATAAAATATAAAAATAAAGATTTTCTTATAACAAGAAGAGACATTTTATTCATCAATATTAAATCAATATTCATTAGTATTAAAAGGTTCTCAATTAGTGTAACAAATACCATCCAATGAATAATAGTACAACAATATTAACTAATTATTACAGTTATATTCTGAATATGTTATTTATTTATTTATAATATTTGTTTCAATTCAATTCGATATATTTATTTGTAATGAAAATAACAGTTAGGAAGGTAGGAATGTTACTGAATACATACATGGTATTATATATATTATCTATATGTATATTATATTATAGAATTGCTATGTATTTCAGATTATTTACATTATAAAAAAGTCTTATCTAGCTAAGAATAATAATTCTTAACAAATCCTCTTTTTTGCTCAGTACTTATTATGAAATTTTTAATTACTTATATTATGATTTTCATACCTTTCATTCAATAAACATATGAATAATAATAATTATTATTTAATAAAATTAGTACTATTATTAAATATAATTAGTACTAAATAGTTTATTAGCTTTATTTATCTTATGGATCTTTTTTAATACACGGTTTAAAATAACTTGTTACCATGGAACTTTTATTATACACATTCAAAAATATACATTCCATTAGAACATTTTTTAAAGAAGCCTCTAAGGGTAACATGTCTTTGCATAAAAACTCCACGGGAACAAATATTATCTTAAACGAAACATATGTTTGAGTAGAATTTTTTTTAAAAACGAAAGATAACTCTTTATTTCGACCCTTGATTTCAACAGATTCATAATGTTTAGCAAAATATCACACGTTTCGTTCTTAAACATAACTAATAATATATTTTCCTGATCTTTAACAAAAAGCTTGATTTCTCTACAATACTTCCAATAATGTCGTTCTTCAAACATATTAAGTAAGTAACTGGAAATTGTATAGCAGAGCGTTTTACAACTCGTACACGATCATTACGGACGTTATCTGTTATATTATTGTGGTTCTTTTGTTTCATTCTAAATCGACGGATTCGTGTATCAGGTTGCGTGCACGAACTGGAAACGAGTTCTGATGGTGGCCACGGGGAAATGGCCAGGTAATGATCCTATGGAAATACCTGCTGATCAGGCGCATTCTCCAGGTACCTTTCAAAGGCTCACCAACTATACCTTGTCCGAAATAGAACGAATGTTGGCGACTTACGACAAGCTGATCGTCGTCAGGCATCCTTTGGAAAGGTTACTGTCCGCCTATAGAAACAAGCTGGAGGCGAAACACGAGAAGAGTTCGAGATACTTCCAAACTCGTTTTGGGAAGAAGATTATCAGGGTATCGCTTAATTTTTGTTTCTTTTTCCCTCTTGTCTCGCATGAGAGAGATATCAAAGAAATTACAGTGAGAACGTTCTTTCTTGCAGAGGTACAGACAAAACGCCACTGTAGAATCGCTGAGAAATGGTGATGACGTGACATTTAGAGAGTTTGTACAGTTCGTCACAGATGATTCGTCGAATGAGACACGAAACGAGCACTGGAAGCCAATTTACGAGCTCTGTCATCCATGCCTGGTTAATTATAATCTCGTCAGCAAGTACGAGAGCTTAGTTGAAGATGCCACAGAAGTTTTGGAACGGATGGGAGTCGAGTCAGTCAAGTAAGCGTTTACTTTATCCTTGTTTAGATCCGATATAGATGAGCGAATTTTTTCATGCTAGTATTTCACGCGATTATTACACGCTAGAATATTTCACGCATAAACATGACACGCATGATTATTTTACGCGAGAGCACTACACGCGCTAGCATTCCACATTTATTCCAGCAATCTATTGGATTATATAAGAAAATGTATATACTTTTTAGGTGTTTATTTGTAGAATTCAATTCCTACCTAGAAATATATGCGATATTTATTGAAGCAATATCGCGTAGTTGGCGCAATCAAAATGTCCGACTATGAATGTTCATTCCTTTCAAAGAAATATTCCTACTTAATCCATTACTTTCTATTTCGTTGCTACGTGTATATTGTTCTTTGATCAACACGCGAAACAAAATCGGTCGTTTGCATCGTTCCTTTTGATTCTGATTAATCAAAATTAATTATTTTTATAGTTTCCCAACGAAACCAGTGAACAGTGAACCAACTGCGAAGAAACTAGAAAAGTATTATTCTACGTTGACGTACAAGCAACTTCGAAAGTTGGCAGATTTGTACAAATTAGACCTAAGGCTGTTCGATTATTCATTGGAGGACGTGCTGGGATTCTCGTTGGCATGACTGAATTTTCATCGAGGATTTTTGTGAATAATACGCTTCAAATTATGAATAGAGATGCGCTAACGGTTAAATAGTTTGGTATTTGTTCGTTTCCATATGTTCTGTTCTCAATATATGCAAGCATAACCAGTTCGCGTACGATCATTTGTACGGGTCTTTCCATCGTATTTATGCTCGTAGTTATTAATTAATCAATTGAGTCACAGAGAACAATGTTGAAGCAGCATCGAACCGGTCGTTTCACAAATCTTTAAGGTAGCCGCTAGTCGAGCAGAAAGATCTTTTTCCTCCTTTGTCGTTGTTCTTATTTTTAAAACGCGCGGAACCTCCCGTGCCAAGAATTTAAGGATATAAAAACCGGTTGATAGATTGTTTGTGCCAATGAAACAACTGTTGATAATTACTTTCGAGAATGATCTTCTTCGTGTCTATAGGTATTAAATATACGGATGTTATTGATGCAAATGTCGCCTTACCTATGTAGACACTTAACAGAAGATCTTGTGGATTGTGCCTTAAGCAAACCTGTAACAGAATTCCCGCCATATTTGTGTACCTACGTATGTTAGTAATAAGGATACAAAAATTGTACGACACACATTCCTATAATTAATCAATTGTATAGCGTATACTATAAGTTACCACCCAAGCCTTTCTTTTTACCGATACACTACTGTAATTCCATCGCGAGTGAAATAAAGAAATATTTTATAAAATTGTGTAATGTCCTACTTACTATACATAAATACACGTGGTAAGACTAAAGTGTAGTATTAGTCTGTATTTGATGAAAATCGATGAATTAGGTGTGTCTCTGGCAAATATTACGTAAATAGCTGTCCGAAGTTTAGATCGGACCTGTTCGCGAGCTTTGTCCATTATAAGGTTAATGTTTGATTTTCAAGTTAAAATTAGTCGAAGGTCTGGAAATGATGAACGATGTTAGCGTACATTAGCTAAAGAGGAACTGCTCTGCGTAGCTTAATCAAATGTTAAAACTACGCGAACGGAGTTTCGTCGGAGGTTAAAATAGCCCCAGCCATCAATCAAATCGAAAGACTCCTCTCTACTAAACGCTATTACTCAAGAAAGATCGATTAGAAATTCTCTTTATCTTTTCCATTATCTTTGTTCTCTTTAAGAGATTGCTATCATTTTGGAAGAAAATAATAGATCGTCGCGTTGGAATATTTTTGTGAATCATGAATGTTTTTTTTTTTTTACGGAAAAGGTTTTATATTTTTGTTATACTTCGTCACGTGGGAAATACCGTGGCGCCAGCACGTGAATTCTGTCAACATTCCAAGTTCGACGCGTGGGCGGGAGTAATTTTCGCTTAAAAATAAGAGTTGATTCCTTTTGGTCTCTAGTATATAGTTAAATGACATCGACCGTTTCTTGCGACGTGTTATAATTAAATTAACACACCGACGGTGTACGGCTGGTTTGTGTTGTATTGGCCATAACGCTGATACGCACGTTTACGCACTTGCCATTTACGTTGCGAGCCCTATTTAATACATCAAACCATTAGAGCCATCTGTAACTTGTACAGAGATAAAACCAGTAAGAGTGATTCATTGATAAATCATTCAATAAAGAAAAAGAAATAAAAAGACTGCAGAATGTTTTGTACGTAGAACTGTGGATAAATCTGTATCTTCATTGCTTCTGACATTTTTCCTCAAAAGATGTATGAAAGGTATATAAAACACTTTAAATCAAATATTTCTTAGAAAAGTTCATAATTTGAGATACTAGAGACAATGTAATTTATGACGTATTTTAATGCTTCAGGTTTGGTTAATTTCTCACATTGCCATGATGCCTCTAAGAGACCGTTGACTCTTAACGATTCGTAATCGTCACCCAGATGACCTTGAACCCTCGAATATCTTTACGTCGATGATGATCATGAATCGATTCGGAATATTTTCCACCGAAGTTGTATCCGATATTCACGATGCTTAATATAACTCGAGGTGGCGGAACTCGTTGGTTTCTCACCAGTAAAAGACGGTGGTGGGACCTCGGCCTACCAATCCTGGATCAGATGTTATAAGGGAAGGTGCAACGTGTCGGTATCCGCGATCGAACTGGTGGGGATTTCACACGGTTCCTGGAGGAATTTCGGGATCTTCATTGTATCGTGAATCCTGCGTTGAGTGATCTAGTCGGAGATCGTACGCAAAGTGGCGCGGTGCTTGGTTATTCGTCTCGATCGTTTTCAGATTTCATCGTCTGACTCCAACGTTTCCGGTAATCAGCCGAATCTTTCAGTCGTCGAGCGAATTTTTGAGGGTTCCGTGATCTTTTTTCGAACTTTCGTTTAATCGACCGATTGACGGAAGAGGCGCCAGAAGGAATAAAAAAGAAATATTCAACACGACGATTAATATTTTGGGTATTAATATTTTGAGTATATGTATATCGTGATTACACCTGATACTGATTTTTCTTTAGTGTCGTGAATCATCCTCTGTGAATGCCGAAAAATGCCACAGGCAGCCCACGAAACGAAAAACATCTTAACCACGTACTTTATATTGATCCTCTTGCTGATTTGCCTCTGGTTGTTGTACTCGGGATTGTTTTAACTCTAGAATACATTCCTCGCCATGGTAAGTTCGCTTGCGATTATCCCTTGTAGACAATTGCTACGTAACGCCTGCTTCCTATTGTAGTGATCATTGAAGTCTCCGCAACAATGGTGCACTCTGTTACTTTACAACAAAATCTTTGCTTCATAGTAAAGTGTTGTATATTATCATTTTTATTTTTGTTGATTTTAGGAGTGAAGTAAGAAGCACGAAGAGTACCACACACGTTCGTCGATAACCAGATATCCTTGATAGATCTACGATTACTCAGGATATGCCAGATACCAGTTTTTCCTTCATCCAATTAACGACTGCTCCCTCTCCGCGTCGCATTTGCGACGATACCTGTTTCAAAATGAAGGAGACAAGCGTAATCCACTTAAGCTCTTTCAACGTTCTCTATGAGTTTCATGTTCGTCTACCCTTTTTCCCTACGATTTTATGTATTTCACGGACACGATAATTGGACGTCAAAGAGATAGTTCTATTTCTAATAAAAGGAATAGCCAAATTTAAGGTGGTTTCGTCAGAAACAGGGGCGTGACTGTACTAGTACGATGATCAAAGGGACCCGTATATGTTTCTCTCGTAAATTTGAAAAATTGTACCGCACAGAGACGACTATCGGGGCTGGTTACACACGTGGAAACGCGTTCGCCCGATGGCGAGCCAAACTCTGTGTGTAAATGTTGGAAACCAAATAAAGAGGGAAGAAATACTCGGCTGAAAAATCGAGGAAAAAATATCGAGTGCCCGCGCGTAGATAGAAAACATCTCGGGGTATACGTACGATGGTTAAGAAATACGTGGGTGTTAAGTCGAAAATAGCAACCGATGGTTCCAGCTCTTTTCGTCGCTACACGACGGTGGTAACACGTCCAATGTACAGAAAACTAAATCGGTATTTTCGATAGCACTTCCGAAAATAGACGATATGAACACACCTCACCTATCCTGAATATTTCCACGATATGAACACGTCCACGCGATACTGACCGAATTTCCACGGTTATTGCGCAACTTATTCGCTGCTATTTGTCGTGGATCGTGTTACCGATTCTGCCGTCGATTTCGAGTGTCTCGAATATTTTTACTTATAAATAGAATACCCTTAAGGAATGTTAATCGCCTTCCCTTCCTTCAATGTATCACAACGAGAAACATTATCCTCCGTCTTTCCTGTTCCTCCGCCATCGAATAAACGTACATTTTCCTATCTCTCGTCGCATAATTTTACAGAACTTTCCACGGCCGTTCTAGATCGCTTTCAAAACGTTCCTATCGTATTACACGGCCATGACGAGAATTAATTACGCTGGCAGGCAACGGGGGAAGCGTGACTTCCGGTTTCGACACGGATCGAGACAAGTAGGCTGCACCGAGACAGCAATTAACCATCCTCGCACGTAATCCAGGAATTCGTAGTTCTTGGGTCTGTTGATTAAAGGTCTGTCCGACCAAGTGACATAACCACGAGGATAGAACATCAAAGCGAAAACACGGCGTGGCAAATATTTTTACTGGTCGATGGGTGGTAAACGTTGCCTCCGTTGGCGTTCCAGTAATCGCTCGAAATAGATCTAATTGCTCCAGATTCTCGCTGACTACGTGTGCTGGCCTGAGTTACACAATAAACCGCGTGTGGAATCCACGTAACGAATCGTTCGGTCAAATTATTAGCTTGCGGTATCGGAAAAATCCACAGTTTCGATACAAAAGTATTCTCGCAGGGAGAGAGAACGTTGCTAGATCTGTTCGAGGAATTTATTGAGATTTAATAAACACGTCGGCGACCGTTTACAAAGATCTCGTTGGTTGTGTGGTCTGTTTGAACCTCGTGCCTCTTATGCGCGAAGATTGCGCGACAATATAGGTAAACGAAGTAAACGATCTCCACGACGCTGAGGAAGCTGCATCCAAGGAACAAGCTAAAGATTCCACCGACTGATGCTGAAACGTAAAATAGCTTTTAAAGAAACTTATCTTAATGACGAAATGACAAGAATGTTTAAGCTCGGTACCTAAGAGATAAGTTTCGTCGGCGGCTGATAGAGTTAGCAGCATCTGGAAAGTTTGCGAATACATGTAAACTTTGATCGCAGCACCTTTGTCCGTCGTATTCCTGAAAGTAAATGTGCTCGAAATAAAAAGAAATGTCTAAATAAAAATTTAGAGAATAAATCAATAAATGCGAATTTAACTCACGGCAAGCTGGCTTTCGTCAGAGATATCAAATTAGGGGAATTATCGTAGTTCATGTTCTCGCACGGTGTTCTACAAGAGCAGGTGAAATTCTCGTTCTGTATGTCCTTCACGATACCTATCAATTTCGCATTTCTCTGGATGCAAGGCAAATGTTCTATCTCGCAACGCTAAAAATCGATCGAATTGTAATTTTGATGTTCGCGTTAAATATCTTTTTACGATAACAGAATGTGTTTACTGAGATGTTGTAGGACTCAGCTATGTTGTCGTAGATGAATGGTAAGCATCCGCATAGCCGTATCATGGCCTTGACTCTACAATTTGCGTAACAATTCGAGTAGCGATAAACAGAAAAATATTCCAAAGTGTTCTGATCCTCCGCTATGCATACGGGGACTAACTGTTTCTCTTTATTACGATGTTGAAGTCCTGCTGGCTTTTGAATGAGTTCCGGTTTTATGGCGATCTGCAATTCAACGATAATGCATTCTAGTAATCTCTACCTGTTTTATATCGAATAAATTACCTCCAACTCATGGTTCACTTGCAAGGTGTACATATTAGTATTAAGACCAGGATAATCCATTCTGTGATGTATCAATACCTGGTAAGAAAAAAAGGGGCGTGAGTAAATTAATATTTTTTGAAATTCGACTTAATCGATCGTTCCGCGAAGTCGTTTTTCCGTACCACCATGCCATTACTATTCACGACTCTCGTGGAACTACGCATGTCGTCTTGGCTGATCATGAACATTTCTTTATTGAACACGAGCTTTAAGCCGCTCCACAGTCCAAAATCAGCGGAACTCAAAGGCTTCGGTTTTGGTTGTCCCCTTTATATTATCCAGGAGGAAACGATCTTGGTTACATTAATTAAACGAAAGAAATCATTCTAGTTATAATAATATAATTTCTCGGATTTCTAGGATATTATCGAGATACTTGCTTCTGGGATCCTACGTAATTCTCAAGAAGATAGTTAAAGGAGCAACATAGTCCGTAAGAACTATACGAATGTTTAATGGATTTAGTGCAATCTATGCGTTCCGTACTCCACCAACACGATTCGAACATGTCCTCGCAATTGATTAGAGTTTTCACGAATCTCGCCACGCTCCACTTATTGGCATCCAAAAATTCTTTTAATTTGTCCATTTGTTTAAACTCTTTATTCATGTACGGATGAGTTATAAGATGTCCGTAGCTGTATTCAATTTGAAATTATTTCATCTATATTTCTTGATGTTTCTTGATAATTTTACTTGATATATATACGCACTTCAACATCTCTAACGCGAGTTCTCTGCTCACGTTCTCGGGTAAGATGGAGTTCTCCAAAATGGCCAGGCGTTTCTTCAGAGGAATTGGTATAGATGGACAAATGGTTACAGCAGGAAATGGCGCGCGGAATATCGGGGCATCGAAGGTTTGTATGTACGTGTTGGTCGGATTCTCGTTGTAACGACGCAAAAATTGCATTAACATCAAGCTCAAACCTGAAACGAGACGCGCGTTTAGTCGCGTGTACCTTTCTAGATGATGTACCTCGAAGGAATGACAAGTACAGACGAAACAAGTTAATATGGTAAAGGCCCACAGGATCTTCCCAAGAACTCCGACTTCTATATTCGTTTTACCGAAATATTGCAAACCATGTACAGAAGTGCTCTCCAGATAATCTGTTAAAACTTCTCGTGGTGTTGGATTTTTTTCCTCTTTCTTCGTTGATTCGGTTACATCCTTCGTGAGATCTGATTTGACGTTCACATTAATTTTAGCAATTGATTGTCTTAGAATCGTGTCATTATGCTTTGTATCGAGATATAAGAAGTTCTGATTTTGGTTGTTGAATATTTTCGACATGGTTATCGTGGTACTTTTACGGTTTAACAAGCTTTCTGAGTATGTTCCTAGTTGATTGTTGCTTTAGTAACGTTCACGAAGCGATACTGATTCTTGAAATGCAGAATAATGCGTTTTATCATAGCACGACAGGATCGCGTGTCTGGTGTTCATGTAAATTATTCACTAACTATTTGAAAATTTAATAGAACATGTACGGTGTGGATGCTTACCGATCTTATCGCAATTAATAACACACTGAAATATCGAATTTGTACTCTGTTCAAGGTTCGAATAGCGATACCTATTATCTTCAGGAATAACCAGTTGAAATTTAAAAAATTCATGATTTAATTCTCTTCCGATGTGTAGCGTACAGCCGCACGATACATCGTTACAATACTTTACATATAACAACTTACAAAATTATGACCATTTCTGTCATCACTTTTTATCACTTCTTTGTGTGAGAAGGAACATATATTCTCAAGCAATTTCACTTCATGAGATGAAAATTGATTTGAGATTACAGTTTCTCCTTCGTGTTACATCGTTCTTCTCTTTCCATTCTTTTTTTTTTATTTACAACGTAAAACAACGAAGAAAAATGCCTAGCCTACGCAGCGAGTACGAATAAATAAACGAGGTGCACAACCAAATAATACAAAAGAGGGCTGCTATATGTACAAAATAAAAAGATACTCCCTTACGCTTGAACGTAAGAGAAACTTTATACACATCACAATGCTGTTAACTCGACGATCCTAATCACGACACGGAAGCTCTTCGAATGAATTTGCGTCAATGAATGCCTGGCATGGTTCGAATGTTCGAACGATTGTCCATGACGTTTCTTTTAGAAATCTTGAAACAGAGCCAGTTGTTCCGGTGGCAAGGGAGGCTGGGAACGCCAATCGGTTTCAGGATAATCGTCGAAACAGCTTGGGTCACCTGGCGCTTTTACTCGTGGTCTTATTGGTGGTGTCAGGGCTCTCTGCGGCACCTATTTATACAAAAAAAGTGTAATATAAAATCTGTAAAATCCTACTTTGATAGAGAAAGTAATATCGTTTAGAAAACTAAGATCATTTGGAAAAAAAATATTTCTCTATTTTAATGGAAAACTAACATTATTCAGAGAACGATTCTTACATTAGTATTATTTATTAGTACTAGAAGCTAGTATTATTTAGTAAACTATCTTTGCTTTAATACAAAAATTAATATTACTGAGAAAATTATTCATACTTCAGTAAGAAACTAATACTATTTAAAAAACTATTCTTACTCTAATGAAAAAAAGAAATAATTTCACATTGACACTATCGATTTACTTGTGAAATTCATTAATTAATTACCAATGGCCATTCGACTAATTTAAACCAGCGATGCCTCTTCACGTCATCAGCCCCCTGTCTCATGTTCCCTAGTCTCTTCGTTCGATCTGCGATCAGAAGCTTCTTGATCAGATCCTTGGCGATTGGATCCATATGTTTTGGCCATTCTATTCTTCCACTTAATATCTTCTCATAGATGCCAAAGGGATTGTCATCGAAAAATGGCGGAAAGCCCGCTAACATTTCGTAGATGAGAACACCGAGGGCCCACCAGTCTACAGCTTTATTGTGTCCTTTGCTCTGAATTATTTCCGGCGCCAAATACTCGGGAGTGCCGCACAAAGTCCACGTCCTACAACCGATAATTTAAAATAATTGTTCTTCGAGATATGAAACGTTGTCCTATCGCGAGCAATTATCGATAAATTTGCCGTATGATTACATGTAGCAACGTTGAACTTGCTGATGTGTAGATAAGAATAAAAAAGACCTCTCGGAGCAAAGATACGATTTAAAAACTTGTAATTTAATAACTAAATACGTATGAAATCCATATACGTGGAATATTCCTACATGAACGATTCTAGCTTGAACAAGACAGCTGCACATATTATTATTAAACAAATGTTTGTGTACAGACGGCACATAGTAACTAAGAATAATTAATAACTTTCCACTTAGATTCCATCTGAATTTGCAAAAACATCTGTAATGTAATTATTATTAATCGGGTAAAAAAAAATAAATAGACGATCGTTATATTACGATCGTTTATTATTGTATTAACCATTATTACGACCACTAATATATTAGAAATAATATCCTCTTACCTATCCGTGAGTTTCTTGGAGAAACCGAAGTCCGTAATTTTCAGGTGGCCCTGGCTGTCCAAGAGAAGGTTCTCAGGCTTTAGGTCCCTGTAAACGATGTGTTTGGTGTGCAAGTATTCCAAGGCACAGACGATTTCTGCTGCATAGAAGCAGCTGGTGGGTCCGGAAAATCGGCCAGCTGCTCTCAAATAAGAGAAAAGCTCGCCACCGGCTACGAATTCTAACAGCATGTATACTCTCGCCTCGTCCCTTCCGCTCCAAAGCCTGAAACCATGCTGATGTTAAAGCGGTAATGGTACAAGAGTAGAAATTTCCATAGTAGAGAAGCAGAAAAATGTAATTTCCAATCTAATACTAGAGAACGAGCTATTTTCTCTGTATCTTTTACAATACATGTACAATCGTTCACGAAAGATTAATATTTAAGTATCACTCTCGTCGTTCTTAATTGCGCTTTCTTTTTCAGAAACTCCTTCGTTCGACTTTCTTGATCGTACGAAGGCACTTCCTCGCGTTGGAAGCGACAGTTTTCGATCGTAACCAACGGAACAATGTTACAGCTTGTCAGCGATCGAACGAGAGAAAGGAGAAAGCAAATCCGACTTACATGTTCACGATAAAGGGATGCTTGACCTCTTTCAATACGGTGATTTCGTTTCGCACGTGTTCCACTTGTTTCAATCTGATCACGTCTACCATTGAGAGGATTTTCAACGCTAAGGGAGTTCCTTGGTGCCTGCATAGCACCACTCTGCCAAAAGTGCCTGTACCTAAGAATAAAGACTCATTAGAATCATTTAATTCGTCAATCAATGTTTCGCATTACATTTTGTTACACCTCCTACCTGTAACAAATCAATTATTTGTTAATGATCAAGATTGCATATGATTTTCAAGGCTAAGGGTGTGCCTGAAGATAAACATTCATCAGAAACTCCTGTCTTATTGTAATCAATAACCTGTCACGATCTATCCTATTGTAATTTATAATAAATGATCTTCGTTGAATTCTGTTACACCTTTTGCGCATAACAAATCAATTGCTCTCTAATGATCGAGATTATCGATCGCATACGTTCAGAAATGTGCATCTGGCAGTATGTGTCAATTATTCAAACGTTCCTTGTTCAAGGTAATGGCGCAAATAAAAAGAAGGTATCATTCGTGTTATCGATCATTCGAGGCAATGGGCAATTATCAACGCTCTCTCTAGTCGCATAATCCGTCGTCCGCGGTCTGTTTAATGCACTTTCCCACGAATGCTGGTGACTAAAGTTGGTCTGCTCAACGTACCGCGACCAATTAACAGAACAGCGATGGCCGCCGGGCCGAAATTAACCGGTAAATTGCATTTGCACGAGGTGTTCTCATCACGGACGGGCGTTTTGCGTATTTTAGAGTGGCATTATTATAAATGCGATAAAATTGGCAGACGGCGCGAATAAGGGGCGAAACCGTGTTGTATACACTGTGAAACGATCGCGGTGACTGCCAGTGACAGCTGAAAACAAGTGTCAATGATAGAAAGACGAACAGTTTCCAGCGAAACGACGCTTTAAATATCGTGAAATTTACGTAATCGATCGTCTCTGAATCTTTTCTCGTGACATAAAAAATAAACGAGGAAAAATAGCTTGTTTTATCGACTTGGCCCAAGACTCTGCTACGACTTAATCGTCCACTTTCGATCCGATATGATTTTCAAATTACTTTGTTGATTCTGACGCGTCGAAAGTATATACGACAGATACATCGATCCCGTGCGAATAAAGAGGAAGTCTTCGAGCGAGAATAGATTCGATCGGAGAAGGTTAATGTTTTAGGTAATATCGTTCATTCATCACGCTGGCTGTGGCTACATCGCTCGAATTACGCGCGCCAGACGCTTCCCCTCGACACGTCGTTTTTTTCCCGTATGGACACTCGAGAGAGGATTTTGGTGTGCGTCCAAAACTTGTTCTACGTCTCGAAAGCAGCAGCCTGCACATCTGTCGTGATCGATCACCGCTTACAAGCGTGTAGCCATTGCTTTACCTGTATAATTCAACAATGACCGAAGTAAATGGGACGATATGGGATCGATCGCTTATCGTTCTTCTACGTGCCCGATCATGTAATATTCTACTATCCTGGTTATCCAGATCCGATGGTTCGCTGATTAGAACCCGGACGTCCTGTTTGCTATTATATTTCACACGTAAATTGGAACACCCTGAAAATACGTTTAAAAGAAACTGGTCTACGGATGCTTCATGCTGTTTCATCATGCAACGTAATGTCTCCAGTTCTCGTTTCTATTAGCCAACGTCGGTCATTCGAAGAATGGTTACACAAGAGACGAAAGAGTGAAAAATCAGCTACGAAACACCTGCACCTTGCCGTGTAACTCGAACTTAACGAGCAGTTAAATATACACTCGGTAGCCTCTCACTCTCCAGTGGCCCACTTCCTTGCTTCGAGGGTAGTTCGCCTCGTCTCTGATGTTTTCTCGCGGAGAATCAACAGCACGTAACGAGTAACATTTGCGTTTTCAATTGATCTTAACAAATCTGTATCTCGTTTAAAGGATTCTTAAGCAATTATCAATTAATCCGATAGTACATAGTATTAATTCGATCTGCTAGTCGTATAGAGATAAAGTTACGAGTTCAACGAATCTCTATATAAGTGGTTGAGCGGTATTCTATTCGAGTATCGATATAGAGACGAATAGAAAGTTTTGCAATGAACAGTAGGAGTTGCCAGTGAAAGGCGTCAGGATGAATAGCGTCGCGCTCACCTATGGTTTTGATGATTTCCAGATCGTCGATGTCGTATCGCGGCGAATCCTCCTGCGATCCCTCTTCGTCGGACGTCGTGTCCCCCGACATGCTTTATGAGCTACTGTTGTCGACGGTGTTCGGTGAAAGTTGCAGATTTATTTCCCTCTGCGCCCGATGGACACGTGGAAAGAAAGGAAGCGAGGTTCAACGATCCACTCGCGATATTATTAGATCGCGTGGCGACCGGTCGACCTCATATCTGCTTTTCGCAATTCTTTGTGACGGCTTCCAGTGTTCTTCGCCAAATTAACGAGCACGGAGTCCGAACACAGATGACACACAAAGCCGAGGAAGCGAGAATTTAATTTTCACGCGTGACAGGTGTGTAAATCGGATCACGAGCCGGGACAAACGCGAAAAAATGGAACGTTTTCTTTTTAATTTCACAGGGAAAGGAAACACTAAAGGATGCACTGGTATATTTGTCACGCGTGCTGGCTGTCAACGACCCTCTTTTCTACAGTTCCTCGCTCGGAGCGGTGAAAATGTGTGCGTTGATTTCACAAGTGTCATTTATGGCGAGCATGTACCGCGAGCCGTGTTGATAGAAAGAAAGAGAGGGAAAAAGAGAACAGTGGTCCTGCACTTTCCTGGTTTCCTCTTCGTTAATGTATGCTGCCCGTTTTTACGTGGCCGCTTGACGTTTGTTGATTTAAACAGAGTGCACGTGTTGCGTGTGCCGTCACGATCGCAGCTCTGCCGCTTTAGAAGCGGTCATCCTTGATACTCTGTTGAAACACGGAAGGGAAATGCGATATCTATTCAGCGACGTCCTTGTACGTGTATTATCGACCGTTTTTGCACACTGTCTTCCTTTCCGATTCAATCATAACAGGTGACATTCGATAACGTATTATACCTTTTTCGAAAGAAGAGAGGAAAGAGAAAATAAACAATTAACGCTCGGCTAACACGTGCGCGAAAAAACGCGCATAGATTCACAGTAACAGATTCTCAGGCACCTTACTCGTAAACTGTGGATCGCGATCGATCGGCAAGCCACTGTATCTCGTAACGATCTAACTTGCTCCAAACAGATCCTGTATCGAAGTGTGCGCGAGGATCCTAGCTTGTCTTCTGTCACATGATCTCTGGTGCGGTTCGAATGCCAAGCAGAACTAAACTGGTCACCGAGGGGTCTCAAAAGGCTGTCTATCCTTCTCTTGCCCCCTCCCTCCTGCCCCTTCACCCCTCCATCCCTTTTCATCGCGTTTCTCTCCCACCTCTCGTGCCGCCACCGGGAGAACTCTCACTGAGAGCACATCTCTCGTGGCCCCAGGTCTTTCTCCTTTATTTTTCTTCTTTTTCTGTAGTAACGAGAGAGCAGAGTGATTTATAGGCAGCGATCGCGGAAGATTCGCGGCCGGCCGCGAAGATAAAAGGCGGCATTTAAAAATACGGGTTGTAGCCGCGGAACGAAATCGTCATCGTGGACCCGTTACGCGGTTGCGTCAACGCGCTGCGGATTATAAAAGAGACTCGAAACCAGTCTCCTCTTTCTCCGAGAGCTCGGTAGATTTGTTGAAAACGAGATTTCCGACGAGAGTAATAGACAAACGAGTTCATGGATTTTCTTAAATGGACCTTGTGAATCATCCGATGAGAGTAGGACGAGAGAGTTGTCTCAGAATTTTTATATAGGAACCCTGTCATTTTTCTTGCGAGAAATATATCTTTATTTCAAGGGGGATGAGACAGAGCGTAGGACACACGATCGTTTCTTGCCAAGCGGACATTACGGAAATAGTGATGATTCTCGGAATGATCGCGGATATTGAGAAGCGTTCTTCGAGGCGAGTGTATTGCGATCGAACGATCGAAAACGATACAGAGGAACGGGTTGTAAACGCCTGATGGCTTCGTGTTGCGAGGAGACGCCAAGTGGTCGCGGACGATCACAAATCCGACGAAATTCGGCTTATTTTTGAATCTGGCCATCGTCCAGACACATTTCGCCTGTGAATGTTGAACGGCCTGACGATGAAAGACCTCTCTATCAGCTGTCGCGATTCGTCACCGATTTCAGTAAATCTTTGCACATTAGTCGCGTTACATCTTTGAAACTGATCATCGATTCGAGTCGCGACTTTGCTGAAGACCCGCGTTTCTTTCGGTAGGCGGGCCTCGAAATTGGAGCGATTCGCGTTAGCCTTGACGGAGGACGAGTATAATCCCACGGATACGATACGAATTTGTAGTTCTTGTTACGAATAACGTGCAATATCCTATAAATAACGATGATGCTGGTACTTTAATATTTACGTTTCTAATAATAACACGGCGACGCGTTATCGGTAAACCAGTACGATTTACAGTAGATATCATGAAACGCAAAAGTTCGATCGATTATGTAATAATTCTTGACCGTGTCATGACGATCAATTTGTCTGACTGTTCGATCAAAACCCGTCACATTTATATTAATGGTCGTAATTATTCACTAAACTTATTGTCGTATCCATAGGATGACATGTTACTGTTGTTTTTACTGTTGTGCTGACTGTCACTAATAACTAAAATGAAAATAATGGTTTCCGGGAATCTTATATTACAGACTCATTCGTTGCCAACGAACTCCAATTAGATTCTTCTCTATGTTTCCGTCAGTATCGCTGTTTTCTTTATAAGAACTTCAAACATTCGGCCTGTCGTTTGCCTTAAAAACCAGCGACGCAATTCAGATTCAATTAAACGATCCCTGAAGAAACGCGATTAGAGCATGAGTTATATAATCACGCGTTGTTCCTTACAAGACCTCGCGCTTTCTTTCTCTTTTTGCAGGCAAACGACTACTGTGTTTTATTCAGACACGATAATAGAACGTTTTTCCTACTGTAATTCCCGGCACATAGCAGAGAATCGGCAATAAAGTCGATGATGTATTTCCAACGCGCGTCTGATCTCGGCCGCGCGTCAATATTTATCTTCTTTATTGCTGATAGTTAAAAAGCGAATGTTGGCTTTTGAGAGGATTCGGAAATAATACATATCGTTCGAGCTCGGAGATAAATAAAATCAAAATTATTCAAGTATTTTTCGGTTGGAAAGACGAGACGCGTTGGCGAGACGGCGATATGATTCTTTCGATTATTTTTATATTTGAAGCGTTAACGGAGCATCTGGATCAACGACGGCAGTGCGCCTTTTCCACGAGTAATTTCCTACCGTCCAAGCATCGACACTGACACGGAAGCGCGGACAATTCGTTTCTTCGGACCGCAGAAATATCGCTTGCTTCTCAAGGACGAGGAAGTTGCAAATCCAAATGACGTTCGTGCTCGCCCACGACTTCTGGATCCGAATCAATGCCAGTATTTCTTCGTTTAGAGAACGAGGTGACACGTGCTCGATTGGGAACATCGACTGGACAAACGATATTTCCTATTCGAAGAACGAGTATCTTATTCCTCTTACTTTATAGATGTTTTACGATGCTTCGATACATCGAAACGATCATGGTGAAAGGCCACGAAGTAAATGACACGTTAACCTCGTACGTGATAAAATGTTGCTAGTACCGAGCACGGATCTTACGCGTTAATGTTGCTCGGACAAAAGAGGGACTCATCTGTCGTCCACCTTTCCCCATTGTTATGGGACCGACGGTGTTACTCACCTGACCATAAAGATAAGTTTCATGAATCATAAAGTTAACCATCCTCCGATGGTGTAGCATGGGCGTACAGGCGTGTGTGGGTTGCACACGTACTCGGAAGCGGATGGGTACGTTCGTGAATAGCTAATTCGAATTATCAATGTCCAATACCCTATTTTATCTAATACTAATAATATAGCGTAACGCGGTAGGTATGTACAGGTAACCACGTATCTGCGGTGCCTAAAAAGAAGTCGTTTGTGGTGACATCACGAGCGAGTTACCAACATCCTCCACGATACCTATATCATCTAACTCTAACAAGTATCACACGCGATATACGGAGTGTATGTACATAGGCATTTATATGTGCGTGTCAAGTTAGCGGTTCCCATGGAACACGAAGGTGGTACGCGATATTTTCAAGCATCCGTGCGGTCCCACGGCGACTTCCGGTACTGCGGTGCGTTCGCTGGTTTCCGGTACGACGACATTTTTCCCCGAAGCATGTGGGTAATGGCAGCGTGGTCGAGTGTGCCTGTAAAAGTAATTATTCCCCATTATCATCACATTATCATCTGTTACGATTTTCTTTCGTTATAATCTGCGGTTTAGGGAGAGAAAAAAAGAGATGGTAGAAACAGTTACTCATTCTCTTATACTCACGTCCGAGCGGCGACAAACGGTTCGCCGGTGCAATCGTTCCTCGCCTTGATTTCTACCTTGATTTATTGTAGAATCATATCCATCCAATTACTCGGGTTTGTCCCGGTGTTGTATAACGACATATATGTACCTGAAGATCTGTAAAACACGCGATCTTAACGTTACGACGAATTGTGTCTTGGAAAGGAGGATGTAACTGATAACCTGGGAGAGTGTTTCTTTTTGACCTTGATCCTTTTACCCGTGAAATGTGGTGCAGGTGTTTAGCTGGACGATCAGGATGCAACCAGGCCCTGTACCCGTCCGTCGTGCTTCGAGTCAACTTGAAACCGGAAGCGCCGCTTTCTGCCCTGCTGCCCACGAACAATGAGATCGGGAGATTCCAACGAGGACGCGAGCACGATCAAACGCTGTGGTGTTTTATCGACACCGGGCATCAAGAATATTCCCTTCGAAGAAAGGGTTGAAGATCCACCATGGTGAAGTCGTGAATCTGTTTAACAAGACTGCTAGGTGCCTGGATGTCCCCATATAAAATATTCGTATCTGGAAAAATGTGTAACTGTTGAGTCAGCTTACCAGCATGTGTAATGGCGTATAAATAGAAAAAAAGAGTATCCATGATTCACGAGGAAGATATCGTACAATGTGAACGCGTGTAATTTCGTAAGAAAGATAATGGAATCACCTGCATGGCGATAAGTTTAGCTTACCCTAACTTTAGCTTAGAAAATGGACTAGAATCGATGGTGTTACTCGCTTATCCACCCGCTTCTCGGTTTGGAATTTTTGATCAACCGCACGGAAACAATTTGCATTACGAGTATCGTTTCGTATGTCACCCCTATGATCTCATGCGTGTATGCACAGGAGATAATGCGTATAATTGTGATATATTGCTCGGTCGCTTTCAGCAGACGGTGTGTAACGATGGCAGCGGTCCGACTGGGCTCGTCCACACGATCGATATAAGTGTCGGGAATACAATGAGAAAATCTTTTCACGGCCACTGCCGTCACGTGATTCGTGTACGGATAGCAACAGGTGTGATGCAACAGGTAATCAAATGCAGTCATTATGATTCGTTTGTTATTGTACAGATAAACTCTATATCCCAATTTTTGCTGAGAATTTCTTTGTATCAAAAATTTCAATAAAACGATCTCCACTTGTTGGAATCCGGAGAAGCTCGAGAGTCCATACTGCTTAAAATTGTGCGATAGATTTTTTGAAATGTGCAACTCGGCATACAACATACGAAACCGTGCTATTGCTGATTGCTAAGAAAAATCCTATTTTACAATAATCTAAGTGTCTTACGACGAGTCTCTCAGAAGCCAAACCGATCAACTCCATTTATTACTAATTTCTTAATTTCTCGATTCTCAAGAAACAGATTGCTTACGGTCATAAGGTGAATTAAGAAACAGTGATATCATCACCTTTCTGTACTTTCCAATTTGTGGAATTAATTAATGTAGCTTCTGAACGGCGAATATTCTTGTCTTGGGGGAGAGGCGGTAAGTCTGACCCTTAATTGCAGGATAACCAATTAAACTTCCCTTGGATCCTGAACTTTCAGAGGAATGTATAACTAATGTACGAAGCAGTGAGTTGTACGGTCGCTCGAAACTCGTCTAAACCCCATCTTACATGCTATTAGCCGGTCGCCGCTAATAGGATGACGCGCGAGAACAGGATTCAAACGATATTCTTCGTACGTTTCCCCAGCTTTTCATTGCGCACAATGAAAAGGGCGAATGCACTTACTTGGTCGGCTCGTGTGACAGGTGTTGCGCGTCGAGTCGCGTCGCAAATCGATCCACACAGAGACCCTGGCCGCATCCTTTTTCTCCGACACTTTCTTCTTTTGCCTGTACGAGCTGTATTTCCGGTTAGGTACGCGTTCCCCGGTCCCCTCTTCCACGTGGACAGCCATTTCTCGCCCGACAAATGTGCGCCTCTGCCTCGTGTCCCTCTATATACGCCATCGCGTCGCCTTTTCATCGGAGAAGGTCGCCGCTTGTTGCCAAGTCGTGGCGAGGAGAACCAGCGAAGCTTTCGTGCACCACGTGCACGTAGACGACCATAGCCGAGAAAATCAGGCATGAACATAAAACGTTATCGCTAAATAGTCCCTTTTCGCGGTTTTTGCCCGTCCATTAAACGTTCGGCGGCGGAACGAGCCGCCTATCGTTGCTGATTCACGATTTCAACTTGCCTCGAGAGCTTCTTACTGCCTACGAGGAACGCGAACCACGTTCCCTACGAAGCATTAACGATCTCTTATCTCTCAACATAGCCTGATTTCTCGACGCATTACCAAGTTGATATTGGTTACATAAGCGTGTCGACGATTTCCGGGTTCTCCTCGGGTACTCTCCGGTTGTTTCGTGAGAATCGTGACCGATTGCCTTCGACTCGAACACGATTGTTCTTGATATTTAGAAATTGATAAAAAAACGCCGACGACGTTTCGCAGTGAGTGGATTGAAGTCGTGAAAGATAATTTTCCTTGAGCTTAACCCGCGTTGCATAGCCGGACGCTGTGTATGACACGGGAGCTCCACGGGCCCGTTTCTTAAATCCCCCGTGAATTCTTCCAGTGCCATTTACAGAGTCCAAGCACGAGGTTTATTCTCCGTGAAGCTTCTCTTCCTTGATAACATAAAATAATAATATTCGCGGAAGATGAGGAACAGGAGGTATCCACCGTGAAGATCAATGACCGGTATCATTATGTAATTGAACAGATATCGTTATTAATTGTTCGATTCGCGAACCGTGTCGTATCGCGTATATACGTATTAACGAACTTGTAAAAATGAGGAACGCTTCGTGAATCGTCGAACGATGAACGTAAGAACCGACGGAAAAGAAACGAATTCTTCGCGGATAATTCACGGCCGGGGCATTGTCGGTTGTTTCTTTCTCTCTTCTTGCCTCTTCCGTCACGGAACAACGATCCTTCCCGGAAGCCGTGTCCGCCGTATCTACCGTGGCTTGCCACGATTTGTTCGCCAAGCGTTCACCGCGGCTCTCGTCCTTCGATTCCACCGATTTCCCACCGTTTCTCTTCTCCGCTTTACCCCCCTACGGATTTTCGATTTACCACCTTCGTTCCTCCTTAACAATTGTTCTTCCTCGAATTCGACAAGCTTCGTCTTTTCCTCTAACCTCTTTCTCTTTATTCGTTTCCATCTTTTTGCTCCTTTTTTGTGTCCGCTTCGTTCCACGAAGAGTCACGATTTCCCACGGTTACGCAGCTCGAATCGAGAGCATATCGAGGCCGATAGCGGATAACGCACTGTCACTGCGTTGAACGATCGATTATGAATGGTCCAGGAAGGTTCATTGTGAAACTTATTACGGGACTAAATTGCTAGACGCACACGAGTCTCCGTCCGATCAGACGCTTTCCTTTTTCTGCGTTTTTCCTTTTCTTTCCTTCGAGTTCTCCAAGTTGCTTCTTCTTCTCGGTAACGTAACGCGTGTAGAATCGTTCCGCGGCTTAATTTACAAGCATTAATTCGATCAGAGAGCGGCTTCCAGTGATTTATTATAAAGATGAAACGGTGGTGTGGTATGCAAGGGAACCCGGCGGCCGTGTTTTCCCGTCTCGTTCTCACGATTCGAATCTTCTCAGTGCGCCGTATATACCTGCGATTCTTCAACGACTATCTGCGCGTCTCCTCAGTTCTCAAGCCGCTCTTCCGGTCATGCTATCATTCCGGTTCTCACGCCTGGCTTCGAAACATCGGGACATGCCATGGAAAATAATAGTCTCTCCCCGACAATATCTTTAAACTGCCTTCGTATCGTCTATTCGTCGTCTCTAAAGTCTCTAAAGGTGAAACACGGTAATTACAATTGGACGGGTTCATATTTCGAAGAAACTTCTTACTGTCTGGCTACTGTACTATACTGAAACTATAGGAAACTAGGAACTGCGAGAGATAATTTTTATTGGCTGCAAGAGACGCGTTATTATCTCAAAAGCAAGGAGGAATACCAAGTGTGTCACGTTGCGTCGCGTTATCGATAATTTTCGAGCGAGCTATGTAGCAACTTTTTACGGTTTTTCTCGGCCATGACGCGTTCGTTCAAACGTTTCGCAGATACGCGATGATTTACTACGTTTCTACGGTTCTTCTACAATTTTCGATACTTCTTGTATCTTTTAAACATAGAACTTTGGTCTTCCTAGCCTTTGACGCATTCGTTGAAACGTTTAACAGGCACATGATGATTACTATTAGTTTCTCTAGTAGCTCTATTATTTTTGAGCTTCTCGTACCGCCCTTTAAACGTCCATCTTTAATTTTGTCAATTTTTAATCGTTTCTTCGCATATGGTTTAGCTTTTTCAATACTGGAAGATCGCCTAATTAGTCCGAGAAACAAAGGTACGTGCAGAATGTTCCAATCGCGGTGTCCACGATCGTACGCCGAGACAAAACTAAAGTTTCTTATGTGTCAGGCCGTTCATAACGAAGATCGGTTCCCGTGACTGAAAGCAAATAAGGAAAAGCTGTAATAAATACGTGTTCGAAACTGGTTATACGGTAGAGTCGTATAGAAAACTGCCGGTTTCACTTGGTACCCCTATCTTTCAACCCGTTCCCAAGAGAATATCTTGGCTTTCCGCCGATGTTTTTTTGCCAGGAGGAGGAATTTTTCGCGAGATTCTAGCTACTCGTCAAACACGTAGTCTCTCTTAACCCGATATTCTCGTTTCTATTCTATAAACGAATCAATTTGGATCAACAATGATCGTTCTCTGTAATCCACCTCTCCACCAGACAACGTTTCGATCAAATAATTTTCCAAATGGAACAGGCCCGTCTATGAGAAACAACAAACCAGACGTGATTCTGCCGTTTTCGCGTCTAAATCTTGCGGTTCTCTTCAAATAGGTCAAACGTCGATCGCGAATTCCTCTCTCGTCGCGATCAGAGCGCGTCTTGGCGTGCCGCTTTACGAACGACTCGCGATTTGCCGCACGTTCCTCCACGTTTTCCGATTGACGTTCGGATCGAATCGACGGCACGTGATACCATGGATTGGATAGAGAGGCAAGGAGACATAAAGAGAGGAAACTATACAGCACGGCATCGTGGCCGATAATAATGGCACAGAATATGCAGACGAAGCGTTAGCGTGCATTTTCTTGTCCGACTATCACGCGTATTGTTTATTGCATTGCACACTTCTGTTGCGTTTCTTTACTGACCTTCGTCAAACTGCTGCGTTTCTTATTCGTAGTTATTTTCCGTCGGTTATTGCGTAACGCTTACAAAACTCCGGCGATTGTATACGGTGGGCCAACACGAAAACAACGATGGTTCGTATGGCTCCAGTGTAGTCAGTGGAATGTCAATGACGTTGAGCGTGATACACGAAAAATTCAAATCTTTTTTCCTATCTTATCGAGTTTCGTCGATCATATTACGGCGAACGAAAAAGAGAAGAGAAACGAACCGGGAAGAAAGAAGGAAAGGTGTCGATAAAAAAAGAAAAAAGGGCGACCGGAGAGGAGCGCTTGGAAGCCACGACAAAAAGATTCGAAAAGATTTCGCCGTAATGGCAACGATAATTTAGGACGAGAAAATGAGACAGTGAAAAAGAAAGGGCACGGATGATTATCAAGGAAGAACCGTAGACGGTGGATAATGAAAGAGAGCGGCAGCTTGAAAACAATAAAATACCAAACAAGCCTGAAACCGCGCTGGATAACGTTCGTAGCTCGCGACTTTCGAAACCATATTAAATCATGACATAGATTCTCGCTCCCCGAGAAACGTGCCCGTTCGTTCGTATTACGTGGGTGAATTCTTGCCAAGTGATAAATCGATAGATCGTCGTTCTATGCATTCCGGGATACGCTTCGCGTGAAAGTTAACGCGAGAAGGTATGCAAATATCGCTTTATATATTATCGATTTCTTTATTAGTCACGATACACCATGCGATGATAGGTAGTAATTAACGACGCCTCATTCATTCTTACTCAATCCTCCATTGATAATCGAGGAATGATAACCAACACGATCGATGGTATTCAAAGCTCGATCTATGAACAACTTGGTCGGTACGATGTCGCGAAGGCGAACAAATTGTACGAATGGTAAGCTCATTTCCCGGATGATCGTTTTGATTCTCATTGCGCAATCGTTGAGCGCGACGATGTTTTTCGTGGCGAGGTCGGAGCCGAGGAATAACGGTGACCGTAGCGAGGACAGTGACCCGATGAAAATCTTAGGTACATAAGAAAGAGAAACCGTTGAGAACGTGCCCCCATCGATCGTACTAGAACGAAATGGATTTCACCGGTGATCGTTCCTATCGATAAAAAGCTCGCGACATTTAAGTCGCTGGACGCGGGAACGAGAACCGATCGTTCCCGAGTAATAACAGTTGGATGGAAAAATGCCAAGCGATAAGAGATGATGATTAATTCGATATCGCGCGATTATTTTTTAAGACTAATCTTTATTATGCACTTTGTACGCGATCCCCAATGACGTCGGCCTTTGAGAGGTTTTCGATCGACATCGAGTATATTTCCACACCATAAACCATACGTGACATTTTCTAACCGAATACCTTGAGATAGACCAGTAAGCAAACTCAGATGTCGCGTGGTTAGAAAAATAAACGCTTGATTTTCTATTCGATACCTGTGGAAAGATAATTTCCGATACCTCAGCCGTGTCGTCGAACGAGGATGATGCTTGGTACCGATCGCCATTGGTAACAACCTCTCCTCTGGTACCTCCCCTTCTCTCACTGACCGTGGTAATACCTTCTTCTCCCATCAACATTTCACTGTTGTCCAGTTTCAGCGTCCACATTCAAGTCTCCTATCTGTCTTCATTGCCCGATATATTCCGAACAACTATACAAAACCTCAGAGACTATACGGAACACGACTTTCTCAAGTTTTAATGTTCCATGTTGATCGAACCAGCGAGTCACCACGAGGCGGTATATTTCTTGTTTCCGATGAAAACGTCACGCGATTACGCGAAGAAGCAGCAGTAAGAGCAGCAGCAGAAGAAGAAGAAGAATAAGAAGAAGAAGAAGAGGAAGAAGAAGAAGAAGAAGATGATGAAGAAGAAGAAGATGATGATGAAGAAGAAGAAGACTAAGACCAAGACGTTGAAGAAGAAGAAGGAGCAAACGAAGGGAAGAGAAAGGGGCCCCGGTGGATGGTTGGCCAAGGAAGAAGAAGAGCGGCGGTTACGTGCGTATACAAAGGAAAAAAGGAGGCAGGTTTGAGAGGAGGCTTTTAAAGTCGTAGGAGCGCAGCCGGGAGGACTCCGCGAACCGGTTGCTCGAAGTGACGTGAGTGAACTGAGGCTGCAGGCTGGCAGGTAACGCCAGGTAAACTCCAGCCGACCTGCGATACACACGCAAGAGAAGGAAGGTGGCTCGCTGGTCGAGTGGCTGGGTGGCTACGCCGAGCCAGCCAGCCGTAGAGACAGTCAGCTCAGTCAGTCGACCTGGGGAGTCAGCCTGCGGCCCCTGCGGCCGCAGGAACGAGCCACAGGTGAGGGACGTGGTGGAGAGGGTTAACATTTCGTCGGGGAGGGGTCGAAGGGGAAAGAGGGGAAGTACAGCCAGAACGAACGGAGGGGAAGGAAAAAGGTGGTGGGAGAGAAACGAAGGAGAGAAACTTGGTGTGGTGGTGTTGTGTGTGACTCAGCTCGGAATGAACGAATAGGCCAACAGCATAGCAAAAGCTGTGTCCCGTAGCCTGTGTGCACGGGGTATACACACGTATACGCGTACAGAGTGATCGAGAAATAAGGGTCCGGGTATGGTCTTCCGGTGAAGCGGTGCGGATGATCGAATGGCGCCGATGTTTCGGGCACGTGGCACCGGCCCGCCGGATTTTTGTCAAACTGTTCTCTAGATCGTTCTTCTCTCTGCTCTTTTTATCCTTCTTTTTTTTATATTTCGTCGATGTCGTGTTTCGTCGACCAGAAAAATTGGATGTACCGCATAAAGATCTCTATATACTCGAAACTAGGCAGGGAGGAGGAGTTTATTTTAGAGATACTTCGAGAGCGTTGTATTTTTGCACGAGGGTTTTCCACGGTTCAGAATACAGGCGTCTTCAGAAGAGAAGCAAAAAATTGGAAACGAAACGATCATTTTTTAAATTGAAATGGGATTTGTGTCGTATTAGTAGCACGGTATTAATAACGCGGACGATTTACGTGGTACCGATGATTTCACGTGCACCGAACCATAATACGTTGCCGCTCCAACGATTCCATCCGTACCTCGTGGGAATGCATTTCCACGGTTTATTTAACGACGCCCGCTCCGCGCGTTTATGTTCTCAATAAAATGTCGATCGCGTGATTGAACCGGAGCCGTTCGGTTCTCCATGAAACGTTTTACCGATCGTACGAGCTACTTTAAAATTACCCGTATAATACCTCCGACAATCTTCGTCTATTAGGTCTATACATACATATATTTTGTACGTTATTGACAAAATCCTCGATCGAGGGAAATTGTCGTCGCGATAAATAAACAAATCGAGAAACGGTTCGTACGTTCGGCTTTACTCGCGATTCGATTGCAAATGGTAGACGAACAGTCACCCAGTATATTAGAGACTAACTATACCTGAATCCAGCAGAGCGTGACTTTTCACGTGTAGTCGTGCTGGAGTGGGGTATGATCGTAGCCCGGCGTAGAGTAAGATAGACTTTGATAGAATTTACACGGTGGCTTCGAACAGAGCCAAGAACCTCTGCGATGCAAAGACCGCGATGGACACGGATTGCGACAGGTAATCCTTCATTTTTTTCCCCCTCATAACCCGTGTCCTTCTGTGGACTTGGTCGGTTCGCCTCGCTCATTTATCTGGACACTAGCGACTTCGCATCACTGTTCCCTTTCGTGCACGATGTTATTATTCAGCGTTAAAAGGACTTGCCATTAAATGTCCCGAAAGAGATACGAGAACAAGTATCCTCCGTTCCGATCCATTCTCACCGTGCGATTCTATTCGCGCGTTTTATCAAATTACCAACACGGTAATTACCCCCTTGTAATTACCACTACGTGTATAGGGATTATTCTCCTTGTATCCTTTCGCGGCGTACAAACGGGGGAATGATAAATACTTCTCGCTAATTACTCGTCCTTTGATCAATCTTGGTCAAGTTGAATTTATTCAATATATTCTATATGGAACAAAATCATCGCTAGAAGGTGGGTCAACGACACTTTGCAGAGATTCCGTTCGGAACGAACAGTCGACCAGACTGTTACGGTACTCTTTTTTAATTATCGCTCGCATAGTTGCCCATCGATGGATGGCTAAACCGAGATAGCATGGAACGGATCGCGTTGCAGCTCGTGATTTTTTCACCGGAGGTTGTTTTTCGGTGGTTATTTCCTTGTTTCGCGTGGTTTGGGCATCGCCGTTTCTAGTTCCTTCGAAGGAGGATTACCATGACCGTCGCAGCGCAACTGGTCTATGCGCATGGAGAAATGCAGCTGATGCGCACCGCTGAATCTCGAGGTCAGCGACTCGTCGACGGAGTTAGTGGAGCGCTTAGGCTCGCTCCAGGGATTTTATGAATTGGTGCATGGTCGCTGCGCGAAGATCGCAGTGTGGAAGGAGGAAGAAGCATCGAGGAAGAAGACGCAAGAATTAGAAATGAAAGACTTCTATCGTATTTAGACCGGCCAGCCTGAAATCGTCGAAAAAGAATCGCGAGGGAAACGATGGCCAGCATAAACTATGAAAGTTATACGTATGGAAGGAGTCGATAACATTTAACAACAAGAACTTGCTCGTTGGTTTTATCTTTCCCAATACTTGCTCAAAGTTTTTCTGGTTAACTATATTCTTTCGGTAGCGAATATAGCAAAGACTGTTACTAGTTTCGATAAAGAAGACACAGTACTCGCTTCATCGCCATGTCGTTTTGTACATTTTTCGCTCTCCTTGGTTCACGATAGAAGAAGGATCACATGGTTCACGTGTTGGATTCCATTATCTTTTTCTTCGTTTGGCATCTTTCAAGGATCGGCATCGTGTACCACCTCTCGTCATCGTCATCGGTAGCAACTTGTAGCGCCATGATTGTCCTCCGTGTTCTATTCTTCGTTCCATCTCTCTGTCCTCCTCGCTTCATGGTGTTCCGCTCACGAGCCACGGAGTACGCAGGTGCATTAACCGGACATTCAGCACCGTAACGCTGGCCTTAGAGACGGGAAGATACCAGAGGAACGAGGGACAAGGAGAGACAGAAACGGGCGAGTAAGGCCGGAGAGAGAGACGAAGAAAGTATATAAGAAAGTAAGGAGAGGGGCACCTAAGTACTAGAGTTTGCTGCTAGAGCAGATGGCTGGGATTCGAATTCCTCGGTCGCCCCGTTCTAAACCGCGAAGGCTTAAACCTTAAAGCTGCCCTCCGACGTCGAGACCGAACCAGCAAACGATGCAGCTTATTCGCGCTGGAATGTCTCTGCTTTCGACTACGGTGCCGCGTACCCGTCTACGACTTCGGTTACCATTGGATATCTCGCGTATTACGCTTCATCGCGCAGCTGACCCTCGTTATCTTCATGAATTAATGCTTTAGACGTAATTCGTCTTGCTTTACATAACTCGTAACACGAAGACACGGAACTTTTAACGCGACGATTTAAAGGGTGGAAGATGCCAGTCGAAATAAATACGCGAATCTTTGTCGTACTTGGCAAGTTGATTCGCTCGTTACTCTGGAACCCGGGCAATTAAATGGGTCAAATTGCAATTACTCCATGCCGAACGCTGTGTATTAACGCTTCGTATACAATGCACCGTAACCTGTATTAAGAATCTGTCGTGTTTGGTCTTTGGAGAAATTCGAAACTCGAGTTGCTAGCGATATTGCGTTCCCGAAACGAGAGTACATTAATCCGTGACAATTTGGAACTGCACCAAAACGGCATGCGGGATATCCCATGCAAGCCTATGAAGAAGCGTCGAAAGTCTGGCGACACTGGCGGCTCGCCAATTCGCGGAGCCGCGTCGTACAGCCAAAGGAAAAGCGGCTTGACCCTCATTGTAGGTTTCAGACAGGTGCTTCGTCTCGTGCAGTTTCTTTGCTGTTGTTGGTTCGCGTCGATCGATCGGGCCATATGCCGAGTTGCGAAGAAGAAGAGTCGCAGTTGATGTTATAAATATAAAGTTGGGGGAATTCGAGACGCAATATCGTGTCTGGCCGAGTCTCCTTGTGGCCTATAGTCTCCATAGCATCGTTCCTCGTACGAAGAGACTGCTCCGTAGTCGCTTTTCACGAGAAACTGGTTTTCATCGCGCCACCGTGGTGATCCCGGTATCGCAGAGGCCGAACAGAGCTCCGTGTTCTCGAGACCTGGTCGCTGTACTCACGGGAGTCGGGTAATGCGGCTTTAATGCTCGAAGATGCAACATGAGACGCGCGTCCTTCCCACCGACTTTAAACGAATTCGATCAGAGAGGAAAAGAAAAGATTTCTCTATCTCTAGGAGAATTTTACAGAGAATCATCTGCGAGTATCTGTTATAACGATGCATAAAGATCAACCTTTACCTCTTGCTTAACCCCGATTTCTGCTCCACAAGACAATGCAACCGTGGAAAGAGAAACGACGGTACCGAGCGTGAGTTATCTTCGCAAGTTCACGTCATCTGATTCGTCGGCCTATAATCGTTACGTACGAAAAACTGGTTTCCCAGAGAGTCTGATGGTCGCTTTATCTAACGACTATCTTTTATCAGATAGTCCGTGGCCGCGGCTCCGAAAAGTGACCGAGCATTCTCTCGGTTTTCGTTGGTACCGGTACGGTCAAAAGAACTTGTGTGTGGAACCACGAGAACGCTGTCTACCGCTTCTTTGGTACATCTTTTAACGGGCGTCAAGATAAGAATCCTTGACACCCATCCTCATCTTCTGCACTGATTGAGTGTAGCACGTAGGAAAGGACTCAACGGCGAGTGCGTCTCTCGTTGTTTTAATTTAGGGCTCGACGAGTTTCTGCCTGTCGTATCTGTAAATAATATCAGTTCTCACCGTGAATCCTTCTGTTCGCCTCATTCTTGAATCGGTGGCCGGTGGCGGGCAGCTTGGATCGCTGTAATTTCTTTATGACCTTAAAGCGATACGTTCTGAATGCTAAACGATGCGTATGCCTTCGTTGGCGTGCCGTTCAGGACGAAACGAAACGAAACGAAACGAAATGAAACGAACGAAATCCACTGGTACATTATGCTTTTCAGAGAATATTTTTTTGTACTTTGTGTGAGCAGCCACGTACGTGACGGCCACGTTTACAGCGCTTACCCCTCTGGGAATAACATTTCCGCCGCATTACAAATTCCTCTTTGTCGACTGTACGGGCTGACGGAAGTCGACTATCGTGCTGGTTCTCGACCCTGACCCAACGATCGTACTGCTGAAATCCCTGGACAAATATACCCTTCAGTTACGCAGATATCTTTCTTCGCTATTTCAATTTGCTTTCGTGTAAAAATTGATTCCGAATAAAAGGATTTTCAACAGGTTGCTTGAGTGGTAGTAGTATCTTATGATTTTTTCATGTACGAAGATGTAGTTATTTCTAAAGTAAAACGTTGAAATATTTTACGCAGTTTGTAGTCGCTGTTCTGGAATTTGGAATTTGGAGTTAAAACTGGGCTAGAATAAAATTGAAGCTGTAAGTTTCATCGAATAAAATTTAATCCACGATCTAGATTATAAACATAATTTGATACTACGAGATAAAGGGTCGTTTCGTCCCCTATTTCACCGTACTATTTCCTATCTAAGGTTGTTAGTCCCTTCACAAATAGTTGAGAAACACGATCCCTCGATTGTCTCCAGTTATGTAGCGCGTTAACACTTCGTAGCATGTTGCTGCGTATTTATAGCGAGACACCGCACCGGTCTCTTCGGTATAAACGTCTGCAAGTGCCTTCAGAACGTATCTAATAATTCGTGGCGTTAGCGACAACATCCGAGGTGATTATGATACATTTGTTTGACTCGTCGATATTCGACGACCTGGTAGTCGAGGGAAAACCTGACTCAGAGCTGTGAGCTCTTCGTAACAGGTGTTGGACGACGATGGCGCGGTGTTTGGCTCGCTTCAACAGGTAAGACCTGCAGTGGCGGTGGCTCACAGGCAACGGACCGTTTCGCAGGTGAAGCCCACAGCTGCGAAATAAGACAGAGAAAGAACCACGGGAAAAAGAAATCGCTTTACTTGACACGCTGTGCTTCCGTCAGCTTTATTCAATAGGTTCCAACCAATTGTTTATCTTTGTACGTCATGCAATAGAACTCATAGTTCAGATTTCCAATATCTTTATTCGATTCGAATTCATTTGTTAGTTAGGAGATGTTATTATTAGTGAACTGCAGATATTTTACGCATTTGTAGAGAATTTTAAGTTTGTACAAATTTACAGAAAGCACGCAATATGAAAAATACTTTCTGAAAAAATGCTCGCTTATTTCTATACACAGAGGATGTGTTTAGCTGTTCTATAATAGTTTTATATTCATAGCAGAGAACGCAAATAATTTCGATCGATGTACGCAGCTTCCAGATACGTATCTCGGTTCATCGTCATAACCAAAGTGTCTACGGGGTTCCTTCTTACAAATTACGACGCTCGCGGCCGTGGCATATCTTAATCTTGTCAGTAAACCGGCTCTCGCTTGATGCTTTCGATTGATGAGACCTGGCAAACCGTACTAGTAATACCTAGCAGCTACATCGTCGAATCACAGCCACGATCTGCACTACCTCTCGTCATTACCGATCGAAGAAAATCCCTGGTGTAATTTTTAAGATTCTGCAGTTTGATATGTTTCTACGTGAAATCGATCTTTGAAGAACTAGATCTCTTGAAAATTCTCTAACACCGAAGAGATATCCTAATGCTAATCACTCGCGTTACTATGTGTAATGAATTCTAGTCATCAATTTTTCGATAAAAATTCTGCAACAACATTTATACGCTTCTAAAGTCTATGTTATAACACATAGGTCACATAGCGTCATAAATTTCATAGTGTAAGTTCAACAGATAATAAAAGTAAAATTTTTAATGTAAGTAGAGTTTAAGCAAGTATCATAGGTGGTAGATGTGCAAAATACATTATCTATTATCGAATAAAATTAGAGCAAGTAACGTTCTTAGCATACGACCCTTGAAACGTCTCTCCTTCGTTTTCACACGAAACCTCGCCAATCTTCCGAATGCGAAAGCTTTCCATTTCTTACTTGCAAAAAATTATTCTCGGTTTATTTTCCAATTAATTCAAAACGTAGGAAGTAGCGCCTAGAAACGATTTTTCCGACGCGTGCTTTCTATCTAGCGAGGAAAAGGTCAGCGTACCGTCATTTGTTCGCCGGTAGAACACATATCGCGCGTGATGTGTGCGCGACGTAAGTGGAGCCCATGGTCGATGGGTACGACGGGCACGTTAGAGGTGCATAAACACACATAGAAGTGGAAATGCCAGGATTGGCAAGAGAGCTGCCGACCGAGTTCGCCGGAGACACGGCTGGCCGCCTGTGGCTTCGCTCTGCCGCTTTTCGTCTCTCCTTTTCTCCCATTCCGTAGACCATTCCCTCTTCCCTCACGATTACCACCTTCCCTTTTTCAGATTCTGCCGCGAACGTACTGTACACCACCGTGGCTGCAACCCTCTGTAGCTAAGGCACGATGAAACGAACTGGTGGTGTCTACCATGTTGCAGGTGCACGTCTACGGGGTGTTCTTGAAACGAGAAACACAGGAAAGCGGTGGGAAAAAATGGAACCTAAAAGAGAACGTTCCTTGTCTATGAATCGACGATGAGTTCTACGGTCTATAAATAAGTTGGAAAATCGAGAAGCTTGACACTATTATTGTCTTCGATGACAAGTTTTCAGAAGGAAAGTCTTCAACGCAATTATGTGGTGAAGTAACGTTTAATGGAAAAGTCAATCGTACTACACTGACTTTGATAAAATTATTTTTCGCCTATGTTATGTTTGTAGGAAGCGTTGAGAATATTTTATTTGATTTTCCGCTAAATACAGAGAAAGAGTTTTCAAATTTTATTCTAGAGCCATTATTCATACAATTTGCACGTCGATAGCTAATCTGTTAACGATGTAGTCACTTTGTTGCAATAACAGGATCTCGTTAAAAAGACGGCGACGTGGAGGATGAATCCGCGACTAAGATTCGCGAGCTACCTACGCAATTATGAAATTTCCTGTGATCCGTTAGTTACGATGAGCATAAATCAGGTCTTCGCGACAGATGCAACTGCCGTTTTCCGTTATACGTACACCACGGGCCTTCTGATCGTCCTATTTGTAGTATTTTGCAGCTAGCATCTGTCGCAGAGTAATAAAATACCATTTCCACTCTTCTTAAATCACCTCGTAGTATCTACTATAACTCAAAGTACCTACACAAAGTTACGAAGAAGCATCAAACAATCGTCGCTGCAAAGTTATCACGATCCTTATCTCTCGTGCGCTCGCTCAATAATCAGATAACAACAAAAGAGGAAGAAACGTTTAAAGAAAACTGTAAGGAACGTATTCTGAGGAATTGTCAGGTAATTTCGAGTCACCCTGTGTATGATTTAGCCGAGCTTCCGAGGTTCGTCCCAGAGTCGCAGCGGTAGGAGCATCGAGCACGAAAGAACGAACGAGCGAGGCTCACTCTTGCAGAGTGCCGCTGTTAGCGCATCGCACTATGACTAATTACGAGCTCAACTCACCCCACTGTCGGTCGATACGGCCCTATAAACGCCGCTACCACCGCGAGTCATTGTTCCTTTCCACGTCTTTGCGTGCACCTTCGTTCTTCGATCTTTTTTCCTCCCAAGTGTTCTTCTTCTTTTATATCTCGTCAAGTACCCGCGTACCCACTCGGGGGTACCGAAGCGACTCGCGATAGCTCGTGCCTCGAAACACGGCTTTGTCACGGCATGCACGTTTCCCTGACAAGAACAGTTTTCCCCCGTGATAATCTAGATCTCTTTTTTTCATACGAATTTCATAGCCTGACAACGTCCAGGAAGAGAATTATTAGTTCCTGGAGCTTCTTTGTAGGAATTTGATGGAATGCTCGGCGGGAATTGTTTTACCGCCGCGGCGCCGCCATTATGGCGAAGGGGCGTGGAACGCGCGCGTTACAACGCCGATTATCGTGAGCATCGCCGCGATATTCCTTGGCTCGCGCCGTGAATCTGCAATTGTAATTGAAAAGAATTCTTTCCCATACTAACAAATTCTATTGTAAACTATAACGAATACTCTCGATCGCGACGATATACCGTTTTCGATGATATTTGACGAACGTAAGCGGGAGAAGGTACGACTTGTAAACAGATTCTTCCGAGTGGTAATCTATAGGACGGGATCAAGGCGGCGGCGGTTTCTCGCCTTCGTAATTTAGGAGGAAACGATTTACTGTTTCCGGTAATGGGCACCAGCAAACCGTGTCCGTGAGGAGTCACGGTTCGCGATGAGGAAAGACGGCCGATATTAACAAAAAGCGCGTTTATTAGAGTGTACGCTCGCGCAACGGTCGCCTAATTTGGACGGTACCGTTACGACCCGCATGTAACAGCTTGAACGGAATAAAAGCTGCCAGGAAGGCTTAATGACATATTGTGTGGTGCTTAAAGCACGTTGATAATTGTTCTATTCATGCCACGATGCACGGTCGTCTTTTGTTTCGACTTATTAATTAGAAAATTCTTTGATGAAAAGGTCAAACGAGAATGGAACGGAGATGTCTCGGTTGTTAACACCTCCCGTCTCGTTCTTTTTCCAGGGGAAAGAGTAAAATTAGTTTTTCTAATGTCTGGTGTTGTCTGGAGCACGGTGGATCGGGGTGTTTCGCACGTAGATAACTATGGGCACGTAGCATTGTTTCGAACAGCACTGTCAGTATCTTTCCACGAATAGACGATTTTACGGTAGGGGGGCTCGGAGTGCGAACGACACGGAAGGTAGGAGAACATCCTGTGTCGTAGGACCCCTCTTCACGCTCTGTTGGCTTTACTTCGTAACGCTGATTTCCTAAGTATCCTTCCTTTCCACGGTGTACTGACTTAAAGCCAAAGAGGAGAGCGAAGGGAGACGGGGCCCTCCGGTACCTGAGAATGGAGATGCTCTTAATTAAAGTACTTTGATCGCCGTGCTCCGGTAAGAGAGCGCGGTTTCTCACGTTTCAGTTCGCCCTTTTTTCATTAACTGTTAATTCAGAAAGGACTACGATAGATCGGAGGTAATCTTAAAATGGAATCACTGGACAATAAAGAAGAACAATTGATTTTAATGGAACGCTTGTTGTTTCCTTCCATTATTGTTTGTAGAAATTTTTTGGAAATAAAATAGGACTGCATAATTAATAGATACAGATAACGTAGTAGAAAGCTTCTCTTGTATGCTAGAATCCTTATAATATTAGTGGTTTTATTCAGAAAGATTAATTTGTACATATTTTGATTAATATTGATTCACTTGCTGCAAAACGAAATTTTATTAGTAAATGCGCTGTTAGCTAAATTTAAAGGAGATATGTACATTCAGTTCATAAATCTACGGAATACATATATGCATACTGTTATTTGTTTCATTTTCTGACAGCTTTGTAGGTAATTTAGATTTATGTTTTATCGTTCTGTGTCGGTATTGTAACGTATTTCTGTCACACAGTCTGTCCTTACCTTGTAGCAACATTTAGTTTTAGTTTGAACCACTAGGAGTGTTGTTGTCTTATTCTATATTTAATCGGTAATGTTGAATAATATTTCAATTTGTAATGATTAAAGATTTTCCGAAATTCTTTTATAAAACGTTTAATTATAATATCTGCTATAATATCTCAAACGATTGTCTGTGATAATATTTTATAACAATTTATAATTTTCATAACTCAATTCTAAATATATGTAACCCTAATGTATTTTCACACAACCCTGTTTTACTTTCTAATATAAAATTATATTAAAATTTTAAAGTGATAATGGAAGTTATCTACAGTAAATCAATATTATATATGCAAAAATAATTAAACTTTCTAAATATGGAAATGTTAAAAAATATCATTTTTTCTGTTCATTTTCATACTCGACAAATGCTCTACTAATACGTATTTACATATATGCGTTTCGAACTCACGTGTTTGTTTCCTCTTCCTTCCTTCCACGTGTAACATGATAACTTCGTAGTTGGAAACATTTCTTACCACATCAAGCGAGTTTTCCAAGAATTTGTTGATTCGGGCACGGTCGATTTACCGCGGGATAAACATTCATCCCCACCCTTATGAAACGTGCAAGGCGAACCGGGCCGCGGGGGGCGTCATTCAGGTGTCGAAAATCGTGACGTTAAGATGTATTAATTTACGTAGTGCGCGACGTGTTAATTGCGTAGTATATATTTCTACTTCTATACCGCTTTACATACTACTATTAGGTTTGTTCTACTAACGTTTGTTCACTTATTAATTTAATTAGCTTATTATAACAAAATTAAGTAGTATTTCAAATTCTTCTTTATTCTTTCTTCTCGATCGTGTGTTCAGTTATTAGAGTTATCGGTAGCTTGTATATACTATTAGCTTTTGAGATAGAATTTAAAGTCTATTATTGTTTTAGTTTAGTTGTTTAAATATTATACATTTGTTTTAAATTGGTGATTTTCTTTTGTACAGGTTATTAGATCATAGCGAGACAACAACTGGGAATTCAAAATAGCGTGGATTGGACTCTATAATGATTAATAGCCAATTTGTCAACTTTTCATGATTGACTAGATTTTATGCATATAATTTGCTGCATATCCCGCGCAAATTTTCTATAGTAGTGCCATCTGCACGCTTTCAACAATAATTTTTATTCTTTCTAAAGACGACGCCATTACAATACGTTCAGCTTTTGGCGCGTAATATTATCGTGCTCTTTAAGCAAGTTTTTTGCCAAGGAAGTTTTGATATGTTACACAGATTTTCGAGTATTTATAAAATGTGATATAGTTTATCACTGCAAGACATATTTTCGCCTTCAGTAACACGCAGTCACGGTATAGTCCTCGAAATCAATTAATTGCATTTACAATATTCGTTAGTGTTCAGTTTAGAGATGTTTTATAAAATTCACAAATAATATTTTATGCTTATTCATACATCCTCTTGATAGCTTCATAAAAACAGCAATACTTTTCAAAACAAACACTCGCTAGGGGGCAAAACGTAAATATGTAAACATGTTTTATTTTCTTCTCTATTCCGCCGCAAATCCTTCCCTCCCCCAATACTAACACAGTTCTACTTTAAGAGAATATTTGCAATCGCGCGCAATGCGATTAATAGAGACAGTGTTTATTTCGGAATTGCAATTTCAATATTTCTCAGAATATAATAGCTTTTATTAATACTAATTATAATAGTTATACGCGAAATTAGAATCAGTGATTGTTCGTCGGTTTATTTAAACGGGCAGGTTAATAGTCTTTTATTTTTCTTTTTTTTTAAATATATATATGTTTTTTTTTTAAATATTCGTTCGCGATGTTAAAGTCAGTGTTCAAGAGGACATAGCTTCTTCTGGAGCTCAAGAATGTAAGTATTTTCATGTATTTTGCAACAATTTAATATATTCCATGTGTTTTGCTTGAATTATTGTTAAAACTTATTCGAATGAAACCTTAAAATTTCAATATTGAATTGAAAATCTAAATTTCAAATTGTTATGTTAGAGGTTTCAATTCTTATAGTAATTAGAGTGTATTAGAATTTCAATTTTGATTGTTATTAGAATTCTAAGTAGAATTCTGTGTTTCATTATCTTGAATATATGAAATAATCAACACTGTTGTTTTAAGAATAAATTATAATGTTAAGTATTTCATTAAAGGTTTCTACAATTTCTATTTCTTCCTGTTCTGTGGAGATCATCTAATAGTGGTTCAAAAGCCAACAATGTAAGTATCGTACTTCAGTTAACTCTATTTCTTGTATTTTTCCTTAAACGTAATTAATTAGTCAAGAAATAAAATCTGATTAAAAATCTTTACTTTTGCTTATTACATTAATAAACAAAAAGGTTTTGTCCTTAAGAATAAATTGTAATATTCTATGTTTCGTTACAGATATTTCAAAGCCTGTATTTCCACCATAGGGCTTGATGGTTTTTCCTTGGTGACGGCCTTCACGATGGCTTTTTCTGGGCTACTCCAACATTGATGACATCGTTCTTCGCATCTAACCGTGAGTCGCATGCATTTTTGTCCCTCCGGTCACTCAATCATGTCGTAGGATGAAAGGTCCGAATCGACACGGGTGACTGGTTGTATTACGTAGAACTTTTTACGAGCATAGCGACCGCGGGTATTTATTATACTCGTGAGTGGTAATACATAATGACTTTTAATATGTTTTATTTATTAGTTCAGGATAGGCCTTTTTGCATATCACGTTTTTTATTAAGACGAATGACGTTAATGAAATGTTAATAATCGATTAACCATTTATGTATGATTATATGCTAATAATAATAATTAATTTGAGTATCTATGATTGAAAATATATTTAATACAATTACTTCTAAGATTAGAATATACTTAATATGATTATTTATAAAAGTCAAACTTATTTATTCGGATATAAGTACGCGTATTAGTAAAATATGAATAGTATTTTAATAAATAATAAATACTGAAATTACTTGAATTGATTATTTTGCAGTAGAGAAGTCGGATATCCTTCGACTTCGTTGCAATAAAAATTGTAATTACAATGATGACAGTACATATCAAAAATAATTTTTATAATAAGTAATTTATTTCATCTTTTGTTTCATGATAATATATTAAATAATTTCATTGTTGTAAAAATATTAAAGTCCAATTCTTTCCGTACAAAAATGTATCTTTTTATGTGCAAGAAGAAACTTCGCGGCAGGTAGATTCTGAACTCAAAGCAGCAAATTTTGAACATTTTTTCGTGATTCCGGAAATGTGCTTTGATGAAGGGATCGCCTAAGATTGTTTTAATGTCTTCATTCACAAATAAATTCTGTGTTCGCTGTCTACTTTTTCTGCAATATTAGAATTTCAATAATACATTGCATTATTAAATTCAGTAAATTAATATTAGATTTAGAATAATTTCAAATAAAATGAATAAATGCAAAATGACAGAACAATAGTGCGTTAGATGCATACAAAACAGATAAGTACTAATCATCTAGCTCAGGATTTTCAGGTTTAACCCCTTCCGTGACTATTGCCAGGATCTCATTCACGCGCCCAGGCGCTACTTGGGTGAAAGAAAGGCGATGGGCACGATGACCATTAATTCAATAATTTATTAGCGACTGACGATAGTTAGTGTATCGTGCACGACGTAATTTCCACATTGTATGTGTGTGTGTGTGGTTAGGCTGTGGAGTTGCGTCGTTTCGGTTCTTATTAATATTCAAGCAAATCACAAATATTAATATAGATAATAACACTATTGATTCTACAATAATATTCAAATTACAAAACAATGGTATCAAATCTCATATCATTTGTTCAAATAACGTTACTTCTCTAGAAAATGCAATCTATTTCTTCAATTGTAAATCTATTTCTAATTAAAATTAAGACGTACGAGTATACGTATTTTTATCGTATTTTACGCAATGGTCGCTATTTATCGTCAGTTGATTTCAGTAAAATGGTACGTACGTAAATTAGAGTGTGAAAGTTGTGTGCCAAACTCGGGTGTCGGAGACGTCCCGGGACGTTCTCTCTAGTGTAGGCTTTTGCGCCCGGGTCATGTGTGAGAACCGTGGAGCGAATGTGTTGGTGTGCTTGTTTTGCCACTTTTTAAATATAGGACTAGGCAGGATAGGTAGTATACTTTCTGGTGTGAATGTTAATTATAAGTAGGTAGGGCCGGGCAGGTTGGCACAGTCTCTGGTCGGGTAGGTTCAACCTGTTTCAGGAAATTTCATTTGAAAAATTGACGGTGAAGCTGGCACAAGTAGAAAAACTCGTCTTTGACCATCGATTTTTCGAATTTCGCGGATGTGATCGCGAAAAGTTTTCGAAACGAACGTATGCTCGAACATGCACATGCGAACGGGCAACGATCACTATGATCCTTGCTCATCCATGTGCACGGGGAATAGTATCCGTGATTTATATCTTTATTTCACCTTTGTAAGTTATTTTTTGGTTTGTGATTAGAAAGTCTCGAGCCTAGATTTAAGTTTCAGCGAGCATTGCGCTCAAAGAAAGAAGAGGCTACAAGCCGAAGAGGCCCGGCAATTGCCATAGAAGAGGGCAACTACTAATGGCATTCCATTCTCTGGATTATCCAGAGCATGGAAAGTCATTTTTATTATCACTTTGTCACTATGCTCTTGTTTAGTATTTATAGTAGTAGTATGTAGTATCTTTTTGGCTGATTTACATGTCGGCCCATCACTATATTGGGCAAATCGCGGTTTTTTTATTAGTGTTGCGAATGATTAATATCGGTGTGAATTAGAATTGCGAACTAGTTAAAATTTCGCGTTATAAATTAGAGTTGCGAAAGAGTGGTAATGTCGGATTGAATTAGTGTTTGCTTTAGCGTTGCGAACTATAAGATGCCGCGGTTGTTCTTATCACTTTTTATTATCAGTTATTAGAATCCTATGGTGTTATATTAGAATACACTTATTCTGTATTTGAATATTAATTAATTCTGTAATGTTGCGAATTTTGCCTATTGCGAGTAATTGAAGTAGCTTTTACAATAATTTATTCAGAAATAGTAGTTTTAATTTAATTTAATTTTATTTTATTTATTTCGAAGAATTAGTGTTGCGATAATTATTCAATCGCGGCCGTCTTGATTATTTTTACAATTAGCGTTGCGTCGATGAATGGTCGGGTTTCTTTCATTAGTGTTGCGTTGATAAAGTGCGCGAATATCTTCCTACTGAAACTGACGAACAGTCTTTTGGATCACTTGATGCAGCTGATATAGTTGCACGAAAGTGATCGTATATCAGCAACCTCCCATTCGGTTGCATTGAGATCTCCCGTCATTAGTGTTGCGTATATTTCAGTACGAGTGCATAGATTAGCATTTACTAGCGTTGCGTGAAATGATTAACTCATCCTTATGTGGTGTTAGCTTCCGGGAATTTTGTATTTTTTTCTTTTTTTTTTTCAGTGATAAATTAATTATTATTGCAAGTGAGATGAAGCACTCTTCGTGATTTATTTTTCAAATTTTCTATTTTATAACTGAATTTAATAAATTAGTATTACGAAACGAAGAAGTTGTTTCACTCATAGTTTGTTCGGGTTTATATCAAGTGAATGGCCCTTCTGGCTAGTGTCTTTTTTCAGCACTCCTTGATTCCAGAGCGTTTGTTTTTGAAAATACTGCTGGTATTTATTTGATACTGACAAACACTTTTAATTTGTTGTCGTATTGTTTAAAATTTGTATCATTTTTAAATAATTTTATTAAATACCCAATACTCAAAATATATGGTTGAGTAACATTCAAATTATATGGAAATAATTGAAATTACATAAAGTGTACTTCAATGTAAAGTTGTTTGGTTCTTAAGAGCCATATGGTTTTAGTCAATTCCTCTTTCATTTTGTAGTATTCAAACCAAATTTTCAATTTCTGATTAAATTCAAATTCAGATTGCTTCACATTTAGAATATTTTGATTTTGATGTTTGGTAATTTGATTCTTTTATCTATAATGAGGCTTAAAATGGATAAAATATTTTGAGATCATTGGAAGAAATCTTATATCCTAAAAAGCATCCATTCTTCTTCGTTTTTTGCATTAATTAGGTCTTTAGATCTTCAGATTTTCATTTGGGTAGTTTGTATAAATCTTTAGGTTTTTGTACAAGTAGGATTTATAATAAGAAACTCTTAGATTTTTTGTAGGCTCTAAAGAACTTTGAGATTTAGTTAAACTAATTGGAATTTGAATTTTGTTCCAAAACCTTTTATAGAACCAATGAAAAGAAGTGCACAATCTCAATATCCTGAAAATTATTTTCATTCCATATAACATCAATTACATTAACATCTTTTTTCCTTAATTATATTATTATTAGATATAGATATATTATTTTTTATTGTTAGATATATTATATTTTATTATTAGATATAGATATATTAGATATATTATTAGATATTGAGGTAGGACTTATAAACATTTTTAGAGTTTTGATAGACAAGTTAACTTAAATTTAGAATTAGTTAGAAGGTATCTTTAAGTTGAATAAAATTTATGATTATGACGATTTGGAAGTTAGGCTATTCTTAAGTCAAGTCAGGTTTATGTTTATGGGTAATAGGCACTTGTTAGAAATTTGTTTAGTGTTTTGAATGAATAAATTTTTGTGCATAATGTCCTATGTAGGTAGTTAAAGTATTCATTGGGGTGTTTTAATTCCATAGCTACATATAATTTTAATTCCAACCACTAGTGCTATAGTCTTATTCTATACTGAATCGATAACGTCGCATGTGAAACGAAAATGATAGAGGAATTAAGTTCGTGGGATAACAAAGGGTAATCTATGATTGTAATTTCATTGATTAAGTACAGAATAAACGTAACATGTAATACTTTTTTGTGTTCCATGTTTTGGGGGTCACTTGATCCTTTACCATTTTTATGTCACATGCGACGTTATCGATTGAATATAATAGTAGTTTGAATTAAAACCACGGACGAGGCAGGAATAGTTCAGTGCTTTTTGCTTTTTTGAGTTCTAGGTTTTTGGGGGTTACCTACCCTCTCCTACCATTCCATTTTCGTGTTGCATGCGACGTTATCGAAGCAGCGTAGTACTGGTTTGAATTACAACTAAAGTCTTCTATAAAATTATAAATAAAATATAAAACAAGATATCCTATAATTACAACGAAATATAGAATTCTATCCTTCTACAATACTTCAGAAAGCATTGTACACTATCAAAATAATAAATTATTGTACAATAATAGTTAAATGATTCGTTTAATTAGTTTCAAACAAAATTGTAATTCCATATATCTGAAATATAAAAATGTAAATTTTTTAATTTTTCATATTTTAATCTTTGTGTTCTCAAATCAATTATTAATTATACTATATTATGAAATATAGATAGTGTGACTCACAATCAGACATACAGTCAACACAATTTATCGGTAAATTAAAAGGACAAATTACGTCCAATGGAAAAAGCGAAAAACCAATGAACAGAGCAAAAAGGAATGAAAAGACTAAAAGATCACCAAAATTTTACTTCTGTGGGTAAATACATACATCAATTAAGTACTTGATCTTCACAATTATATTAAAACTAAGGCTTAAAACAAACGATGCGAGTTAAAAATGAAAAGTAAGGATGCACCAATATCCATTTTTCACGAAACGATCATACTTTATTACAAAGAATATGCAATAAAACATAGATTATGGCCTACGTATATCTACTTTATAATTAATTTAAACTAAGACACATTTTTGCCACGATGTCCTTGAAATATCCCACGGCATCCTACGAGTTTGTCATTTCAGTTTAGACTGCCAAAAAAGTTTCTAAAAGAATTTTGGTTCGTTTAACCTGGACTGTTTGCCTAGTTTTTAGCTTAGCACCGCTTTCCAAAGATTAATTAACTGATATAAGAACAAAGTAAAGAAGCAATGTAAAGATTAATTTTTAGAAAACTATGCCAATTACCAGGTCTCATATACGTTATCTGCTGTCGGTAACTGAGCAACGAGTGATATATTATCATACAATGATACCACACAGTTTTGGTAAACTTTCTTCAGTTCCAAACACAACCTTCAAACACATTAGTATATATTTTCAAATGTTCCAATAGAAGTTTCAAACTCATTTTCATTCATTACAAGCATTTGTAATTACATCTACAATCATTATCATCCTTGTATACGTTCCAAAAATATGCGCTAACAGTTATCTTCAAATGTAGAAATTATAAAACGTATTGCACTGAAAATTACCCTTCTACAAAGTAATTAACATATATAAATGAGAAAAGAGATCTGCAGCAATCAGAATCAGAATTGTAGTCATAAAAACTTTAGAAGGGGACTTTTTGCTTTAACCGTCCTGCTCTTTATTCGCATTCTGTACTTTAACCATAGAAAGCGTAGATAGTCGTCGGGAAGCACATCCTTTCATGTTTTGTGTCTTACTTATGAGGCAAATATTAACTGGTGAATGATGTATTAAATAATACTACGACCCTTTTTCTGCTTCACTGAAAACAATCATATCATCCGTAGCGATCCACGAATCTCAGTATTTAATTCGTAATTTACGTATAATTCGCATTTTACATAAATCTCTAAAAGCTGATATGTGTTATTAAGAATATGTCTATCTATTCATTGACTTCATTCACGCAAAATGTTACCTTTGACGAACACCGGAATTCGCCTTCGCTGAGTAAAAGGAATACGGAATTTACCGCTTGAGAATGCTTTAATACAATCTAATCTCTCAGCTGGTCTCGCGATATCTTGTATACCTATCATTAGAAGAAGCAGTGAGGTAAAACGACGCGACGGTGCGGCGGTTACCTAAATGATTTTTGCACGGACGAAACTCGGAAGTTGTTGCATCGTTTAAACTCGAAACTTCTCGTCATCTTCGGGTGTAGGTTATTCGATAGCGTCGCAATGAAATTGCGCTCCTCCATTCGCAAAACAAAGTTAGGGAATATTAAACATTACCTTTAAAGTCTTAATCGGTTCCACTAGCGAATACTAATGCAGGGTAAATAATATTACGTCGGTGAAATTCAAATATAAAATGTTATCAGCGGTAATGAATTATCCTTTGTCTATAAACTATTATCCGGTAAATTTCTAAACTCAGTTGCCATCGACTGTCAATATTACATTCTTTAATTATCTAATCCACCTAAAAACTATTAATTAGATGATCCATATAGAATCAACAAACAATCTCGTGGACTATTTTTGAACGGGCAACAAATCACTTTAGAATAAAGAAACTGTGAAAATACCGTTCGAAGAATCTTCTAATTTCAGATCATTGGAAAAGATAATGAATCATTATTTTGATTAACTAAATTTACCATTAATTTAGTCAATAATTCATTAATGGCTTGTTAAAGTACATATAAATAACTTTGGTCATGAAAGAGTTCAAGCTTTATGTAATGAAAACATTTAATATGCTCCACCCTAACGCGTATCCACTGATCGATAACAATTATAGGTATTTCGACTAATCGAGCTCGTGAATAAATAAACGCAATCCTCCCGAACTCTTGCTATTCTCAAGATTATCCCCACGAACCACGCGTGTGTTTCACTCTTGCAAGTGTGCAACTCAACCCGCGGGTCTGATTCAAGTTAGCCACACGCCGAGCAAATCAATCACGTCGCACGCACTCGGCACACATGCCGTTAATGTGCACGCGGGACCACCAACTAGCGTCAGGGAGAAGGACCCAAGGATCAGGGTGTGTTTCCGTTTCGAGGATAATTACTCGTCGGTTCTCTGATCTTCCGCGGCTGACTACGATAACAGCTTCCTAAACAGGGAATCGCTTCACTAACGCTAGTCAAGAATGACGAATAGATGTTCGTGAATCAAACAGATTCATTGTGACAGCTACTTCCGTTTTCGCAATCTGCTTGGTTTTGGGATTAGGCACCTATAATTAGCTAGGGTTAATTGCTCTTTCGCGTTGATTGGCTTTCAGTTAAATTTCTCAATCATAGACGAGGAAGTATTGCTGTGAAAGCAGAGTAGATTTCATTGAAAAGTTGGATTTATTTAGGAAAGGAGAAGGGGATTATCGATTCTCGACTAAAGTTAGTCGATCAGCCAATTATTAATCAAGTCTTTTGCGAGATTCCATTATACTCTTCACGTTATCAGAGAAATTAATTGCTCAGAATATTAGATTATCGCAAAACCCTCTATATACAGGGTGGTTGGTAACTGGTGGTGCAAGCGGAAAGGAGATGATTCTTCGCGAAAAAAGAAATCGAAAATATAGAATAAAAATTTTTCGTTTGAGGCTTTGTTTTTGAGAAAATCGACTTTGAATTTGCGCTCGGTACGCGTGCACTTTATCACGTCTTGTTATAACGGATCTCACTGTAGATCGTTGTCTCGATGGAAAAATGAAAAAAAAAAAAATTTTTTTATTCTATATTTTCGACTTTTTTTTTCGCGTAGAATCACCCCCTTTCCGTTTGTACCACCAGTTACCAACCACCCTGTATATGCATATGACATGCACTATGGAGAATTATACAACATTCTGATGATTGAACGTTGTGATAATGTATGTATGTGATGAACAAATTGCTTCATAACTTGAAAACCAAAACCGACGAAAAGTTATTGAGAATGAAAATCTTGATAATATATTTCACAGTCATTTAAATCGACGAGGTCGCCATTCCCAATAATTAAACTCTTAATAATTATATTTAGTTAATTAATTACAATTGTAGTACCTTTTTCGTTTAATGAGACAAATTATAAAGAATACGAGATAGAAGAGGAAAAAAAGAAGCTAATTTGTGTATTGTATTTCTTTCTATATAATATGATTTTATAAATATAAATTTAATTCCAAATTAAGTTTTGCACAGATTATTTACGTATCCAGCGGCTTTGGTAGGTACTCGCACTGATAAATATCTGCTGATATACAGAGTGGGGAACATAAATCGGAACACCTAAAGCGGAATATCTAAATATCTTCGTTTTTAATGGTTGTATGAAAAAAACTATACAGGACAAAGTTATGCTATATGGAGGAGTACACGCAGTGGTAGATCATGTTTTTTCCGAGAGTTATTTTTTAAATAAGATTTTAAGGTCATCATTATTTTTTTATAGGACCATATATTTGTTTAATACATTAATCGATCCATCTCGATATTCCCTACAAAGATTTAATTTAACAGTTACTTTAACTCTAATTTGTCAAATTGAAGGTATAGAAGTCAAAGAGAATGTAAATACAAGAATACCATTTCGCGCCTTTCCTTGTCTTCGATATACAGAGGAACCTTGATTATCGGAACTAATAATGATAAATGTGTTTGAATTATAGAACAATAGTTTTTTCTGTAATGAGTGTCATATATTTGGAACCATATGGTACTAGGAAACAATTAAACGCTACATAAAATCTTACGCGTCCCATACATTTCTTGTCAATAATACATATTATATTTCTTAATATATTTTTTAATATATACGTCTTAATATATGTAATTCCTTCGAGTTATTTTCATTTTGTAGCTCCAACCATTTGATAGTCAATTATTTCTTCAAAGGTAATTTCGTTGCCTATATTTTCCTGTAGAAAATCTGCAAGAATATCGGTCGTACCCAGTTCTTTGTCGACATCTCTTTTATCACTTTCAAACCAACATATTACAGAGGCTCTGTCACACCCTTCGCATCCTGGTAATTCCTGCAGTAACTGCAATGTTTCATCCATGTCCCTTTCTATTATTTCGATGTTTTCCGTACTCCTGTCGTTTCCACGCCTTAAAAGCTTGTTCCACGCGTTTTGCAGTATTACCTTGTTGACATCTAACCAAGCATCACGCATTATGCGACAATAATCCCTGAACTTTAATTTGTCATAATTTCTTACGATTTCGTCCGCTGTACGGCTATCAGATATTGGCAGTATTGTTTTCAGCAAATTTTTTCGGTATATTTGCTTGAAACATGCGATTATTCCATGATCCATTGGTTGTATGAGCGGTGTAACGTCAAGTGCAAAATACATGATTTTAACTAATTCATCTGTTGTATTTACTAACCCGCTTTCGTGACTCGAGCTAGCGTTATCTAGCAACAACAGAGTTTTCTCTCTGCGTCCGGTTTTCATTTGTCTTTCTGTAACTGATTTTAAGAAACATTCATCGAACCATTCATTGAAAATTTTACTGTCCAGCAAACCTTTGGTGTTAGTTCTGTACATAACTGACAGATCATTTGAATAATAATCTCTGTTACGTCGAGAGGAATTAAGTTCGCCTATTATTAGTATTGGCAACGTGTGACTTCCGGTGACATTTGTACAAAGAAATGCAGTAACCTTTTCTTTCATCCTTCTTTTGCTTGTTGCCGTTCTCTGACGATCGAAGATCGAAGTTTTTTCTGGTAGTACTCTCCACAATATTCCTGTGTTATCGGCATTGTAAATGTTGTCCAATGAGTATCCCTCGCATAACAGAAGTTTTTCAAAGTTAGATTTGACGATATTCGCTTCAGCTCGATTTGTGATTCGAAAATGTTCATCGATATCCTGATTACGGAGACGGTAACGATTTTTAAAGCTTACCACCCAACGGGCACTGCCTATGAAACTAGATTTTATCTGTAATTTTTCCTTAAGTTCCATAGCTTTTTGGGATATCATTTTTCCTGTCACTCGTACGCTTTTATCTCTATTTCGTAAATACCACCGGTAAATAATGTTTTCCAATCGTATATCCTGTGACGTTCTGAACTGTACTCTAGAACTACTAGCAGCCGTTGAGGTGCTCTCGAAATTTGCTCTTATCTCTTCGTGCTCTGATTTTATTTTGCTCACAGTGATAAGTGAAAGATTGTACATTTGTGCTATGGATCTCAGAGTCTCACCATTTATTATCAGTTGAAGGATATCATATTTGTCGGTAATTGTCAACGGTGTCCGTTTCCGTTTTGTCGCCATTATTGTGTGGAACGTATTCTAATGTAAATACCGCACTGAAATGTTGTGACGAGATTTTATATAGTTGTCGATAATTTTGATCGGGGGAAACAGATACTATATGGATTATATACGTATATAACGTATGTATATAGGTATATATACGTATGTAACGTATGTATATAGGTATATATACGTATGTAACATATGTATATAGATATATACGTATATGAGATACACTATAGAGAATTATACAACATTCTGATGATAGAACGTTCGGATAATGTATGTATGTGATGTATAATGAGGTTATATATTGTATATCAAAATAATATTCGTCTAATAAAATAATATTCGACCAAGAGTTGATAGAGTTGATAGAAGCAAGCACCATGAAATTTGTGAATTTATTATGAGAATAATAAAAATAATTTTATTTGTAAATAGTTTACTAATAAATGGTTTTTTGTAACTGAATTTATATTTCTGTCTATTCTATAAACGGTAACATTTTCAAGAATACTAATAATCCATTGTTTCTGCGAATATTGCAAAGCTTCTTTTCATGGTTTTATTTTTGAGTATTTTTACGTAATTTTGTAAGAGCAACAGATAATGATAATGATTATTTTTAATGTTTGTGTGGAAAAGATTACACAGGACAAAGTTATGCTATTTCGAGGAGCACACGCAGTGGTAGATCATGTTTTTTCCGAAAGTTATTTTTTAAATAAGATTTGAAGGTCATCATCATTTTTTTGTGGGACCATATATTTCTTTAATACATTAATCGGTCCATCTCGATATTCACTATAAAGGTTTAAATTAACAATTACTTTAACTCTAACTTATCAAATTGAAAGTATGAAAGTCAAAGAGAACGTAAATACAAGAATACCATTTCGCGTCTATTCTTGTTTTGCCTATATTGCAGAACCTTGATTATGGGAACTAATAATAATAAATATCCGGATAGTAGGAAAACAGCTTTTCGTATACCCAGTGACATATATTTCAAAAAAAAATGGTACAAACAAACAATTAAACGCTAAATAAAATCTTACCCATCTCATTCCTTACTTGACACTAAAACATATTATATTTCTTAATATATTTAATGTATATGTCTTAATATAAGTAGTTTCTCCGAGTTATTTTCATTTTGTAGTTCAAATCATCTAGGCCTTTTATGGAGAGCTATCATCAAGTATGTCTTCAAAGCTCTCGTCAGTAAGTTTGTTCGCTTCTGTATCCATAGCTACATTTATAAAATCTATAAGAGTACTGTTGATATCGACTTGTATGTCGGTATCATGCTTCTTATCACTTTCAAACCAGTTCATCACAGCACATACTGTCGCACCCTCTGCATCCTGGTATTTTATTCAGTTTTTTATCTATGTCCCTTTTTATTGTTTCGGGGTCTTCCGAACTCTGTTCGCTGTCATCCTTCAAAAACTTGTCCCACGCGTTTTTTAGTATTGGATTCTTGACATTTGACCCAAGCATTACCTGTCATGCGTCAACAATCCCACATATTTAAGTGGTATTGGTTGACTATCACTTCTTCCGTTGTATAGGGTTTAGTACATGGAGTTAATGTTTTCAGCAATTCGATTCGGTACATTCGCTTGAAACGTGCGATTATTCCATGACCCATTGGTTGTGTGAGCGGTGCAGCGTCACATGAAAGATACATGATTTTAACTAATTCATCTTTTGTACTTATTATCCCGCTTTCGTGATGAGTGGCAACGTTATCTAGCAACAGCAGAGTTTTCTTTCTGCGCCCGATTTTCTGTTGTCTTTCTGTAATTAATTTTAAGAAACATTCATCGTACCATTCATTGAAAAGTTTACTGTCCATGATAGGCTTGGTGTTTGCTTTGTAGATAGTTGGCAGAACTCTGGAGCATGTTAAACATGGATCCTTAGTTGTTCCGATTACTAGTACCGGTAACTTTATTTTTTTTTAATTTTTTTTTTATATTTTTCCATCGAGACAACGATCTACAGTGAGATCCGTTATAACGAGACGTGATAAAGTGCACGCGTACCGAGCGAAAATTCAAAGTCGAGTTTCTCGAAAACAAAGCCTCAAACGAAAAATTTTTATTCTATATTTTCGACTTCTTTTTTCGCGTAGAATCCCTTTCCGCTTGTACCACCAGTTACCAACCACCCTGTATAATAGAAATTGCTATATTGTGAAATGTTAAAAATTGTAAAAGTTATTTATAGAAATTGGAGATAAACAGTAAGTTAAGAAATGTACATATTGAATTTCACAGTCTTGTGATCTGAATCCTATTGAAAAACCAGAGAGAAAATTTTGAGAAGATTCTGCGATCATTTTTGCATTATACCATCCAAACATTATCCTATTCCTATTTGTTAATTACTGTTTATTAATCTTCTACCAAGTCGAAGGAAAGTAAGAATATTTTTAGTCTAAAAACTTTTATCTAGCAGACGATTGGTTGTACGTTGTTATTTCGGTCAGACGAAGGAACCGGTTATCTTTTGAAGAAGCTGAAACACTCGGTGTGAATCGTTGTCAGAGACACCTTTGAGACGGAAGCAATTTTCCGACGCCATCAGGCGTAACGTAAAACACTTCTTGGCGTAGTTCTGGAGGATTTTTTTCCCGTGGATTCATGGCATGAAATGAGGTTCGGCTGTTTCGTTTCTTCGGTGCTGCTTGCTTTAATCGCACAGCGGATCCAAAGGCATAGAGGAAAGTGGGATGTTCGATTAAGCGGGCTCGATTTTATCGTCCTACGATTATTCGAACTACTATTAGTCGGGATCTTCATTAGCCGATGTATCAGGAATGTACGGGGTACTTCGGAATTGCACTGGAGTTCGTTAATTAATTCGTTACCTGAGTTCGTTAAAGGGAACGAGTAAAACCGGGCTTTAACGCCGGGCGTGTTCCAATCTAAAGCTTTCTTATCTCCCATTCTTCCGCTATTGGCAAATTTTCTGATGTCATATTATTTTTATAAAGGATTAAATGGCAAATTGAACCACATTGATTATCGAATAATAATTTATTTTCTCAGAGATTCGTAGCTCTTTACAAACAAATTTTATTCCTGTTGCTAAAAGAATCCCTCTATGTAAGGAACAACATGTTTAAAAAATTTATGGTGTTACGTATAATTTATACATATAGTTCGAAATCCACCATTCTGTAAATTATTTCTATACAACACAGCGTTGAAAAAGTTTCGAAAAAGCTCGAGATATTGTAAATCATCGTAAAGAATATCTTTAGAGTTTTACCTTCGTGTTCCAACAGGCGTCAGTCGTAAACGTTAACGTTTCTGACGAAGCCCAGCCATAGTTGAATCTTTTTTCATTGTATCGAGTGCACGACGACAATCGACTGTATCGATCCCCTTTTACGGTTCGATGGTGTACGCCAGGTGGTTGGCGAGGAAATCGCGCGTCAGAATAGGAACTTGACGAGTGCAAGTGTGAGCGCACTTGCACGAGTAATTATCGAGCGACGCATACAGAGCGTGCCCGGTCTCTGGAGGATTAATTAACTCGTTCTGCTCGCTGGACACCGGCTCATTACGTGGATCGACGAGCCACGCTTCGTTGGTGTTTCACGAATCGCCTCTCCATGCGTGTACATGTTCAATTTTCTCGAATTTACCTTCTAATCCTCGAGACTCGTCCATCTCACTCTGAAAACTCCAAATTACTATCCCGAAACGATGTACATGTTTAGATACCACCCTGGTTTCTCATTCGACCCGTTAACAGGATCATTTTTCACGTACATTTCAGCGTAACCTTTTCTCCTCTCTCGCTTTTTCTCCCTCTGACGCTTCACAGTTTCATCGAGCAGGCACATAAATTTCAATTTTAAACAGCCTGACGTCTTGCGTGTCCGCAGGAAGGATGATCTGGCGTTGCCCAGGTAGCCACTGAACACGTTGCAAGAGAGTAAAAAAAGGTAAAAGGAGAAAAGAGAGAAAAATAGAAGGAAAAGAAAAAGCGGAAAGGGAGAGACGAGAGTAGGCCGCGATTACGGTATCTGGCTTGATTAAAAGGCCATCCCGTAGAGGCGATATTGATTTTGGTCGATGCTTTTAAAGCGGCTACGGGGGTCCACGAATTAATGTAAAAGCGCGCGCGACCAGGGATAGACACGTTGGATTTTTCATGAAAATTAGCCGGCCGCCGATGTCATTTTACCTCCCACGTGAGAATTCAATTTCTGGAATCCGCCGCGCGATATGATTTACCCGAACGACGGACGTTCGATGCACCGCGCGATCCGATCTCCATGATTCATTTTTAATTTGATCCGCGTTAAGCCGCTCCAGATGAATGTACTGGCTGCGATGCTTGAAAATTTCGCACATAACCATGACGATAATAAACGTCGGTACGGGGAATATTCGTCGTGTGTAGAGAGGAATGTAGAGGGTTGTAGTTTGCACTTTATTCAAATTTCACGAAGAAATTCGATATAATATACTTGAAAGCACGTTGACGAGAATAAGAATAGGAGAACTATCGTAGATTTCAGAAATTTTTATGAAATATATCCCAAGAGAACAACCCATATATGCACCCGAGGTACGTGTTGGTTGGTTTATTAAAGAGACAAGTGAGGAATTCGTAATTGTCAGTTATATTAAAATCATTTTAAGTACAAGTACAGAGATAGTGTATGTCGGTCGTAATCGTCGCTCGCTCAATGCTTCTGTTCAACTCTACGCTCACTATTCGACTGTATGACTCGTTATAATGATTCTCCTAGAGAGCACGTTAGTCTATTTGTATCGACCGGTGTTATTACGAAAAGTTCAAATGTGACTCCGGTTGACGATTACAAATAACGGCGATAATATTTTTCCGGAGTTTGTTTACCTTTGAACCTAGCAAATTAAAACAACGTTGGCTGAGTCTCTTCCAATTTGAATATTCCATTGATTCATGTGCCGCTACAAACTCTTTTAAAAAGAACTTTGATCTGGTTTCCACGTTTCAATCAAAAGCTAGAGTTTCGTTGTGTCTAACGCTGGACCGACTATATTCAAGTTTTGAATCGAACTTGAAACACGCGAGCGTAGAAATTCGCTCTCGGTTGCATCGCTTTTTCACGCTTCACGGCTGCGGAGGCTGCGACGAGCATTAAAGGGGATGAAGCGAGGCGCGTGACACAGATTTAGATAAAAGTGTTGTAGGCTCGGCCCCGGGGCTAGCTTAAGCACGGAATTATAGAATTAGAATCGACGAGATCGCGATATCCCTTTATCGTGCTCCACCACTGGCGTCGCGTAGTTTTCGAGGGGATGATGTTATTTTCTTTCTTTTTATCCATTGGTGGACGAGTGAAAAGAATCATGAAGCGGTGAAAGGGACAAGGAGAGAGAAAGAGAGGACACTGGGCGGTGTAGAGGTGAACGGAACGCGTTTGAACGAAAAAAGGGGTTTGAAAGGGGGAGGGGTTTGGTTCCGAGGAATAAATCCGCTCATGCTCGACGTACACGCGCCGGCAGGAACGATGTCCGCTAGTACGTACACCCGCGGGATTTCCATAATTTGAATTGTAAAAGTATTCGGCCTCCAATTGCAGCTTCCAAATTTATGCAGTCCGCCCCCGTGCTGGCTATCCCTTTCGCGACGGCACTTGAGGGAGACTTCACACGAAACCGAATATCGATGCGTGCCTAGGATCCTCTTTTACGTCTTTTACGGTCTTGAAAATCCTTTTACTAGAATTCAGTGCTTAGAATCTCGCGAAGGATAAGAGCGCCTGAAATTTTTCGTACGTAATTAGGACTAACTGATTCATAAGAAGTAAATGACGGAATGTATCTAGTGGAGCAGATACGGGATGAAGATTCTAATTGATAATTAAAGATGGTTATAGGAAATCGTGTATCGCGGTTGTTTTGAACGATTTTACATTAAAAGATGCGGTTCGTACACATCATTAAGATAATTATATTTTTATTAGCTTAATCTCAATCCTTAACCCTATAATTTTTCTTATCTAAACTGAGGCAAACTCGTATAATAAGAAATAAACGGACGATGTACCAGAGGAAAGAATATTCAGTCTGTAACTTAAGTTTCGTACTTACTTGTATTTAAAGTGAGTGGCGAAAACGGTGTCTACAGAAACGACTGCTTCTCCCTATGACGCGTCTGCACCTAAAGCTAAGCATACGAACACGCGAAGAATTCGAAGTTTGCAATCTGTGGAACGTGTACGTGACACTTAATAATCGAAGTCTTGAGGCAAAGACATTTTTAATCATTCCCAGGAATCATGGAGAAAAGCAAAGATTGCAACCGATTCGAGACGTACGAGCAAGACGACATCGAGGGACGCAATCTCCACCGTGCCTCCATTTTCCGTTCGATTCTCGCGTGTGCCATCCCCGGGGACCGCGAACGAGAATTTTCGACGTTGAAAAATGCAAACTGCGTCCTCGACGAGGTGCGTAGTTCCTTCGTTTTGCCCCGGGAATATTTGTCGGTTTTTTGGCACGGTTCTTCGCTATCGGATAGCGTGGCAGGAAGCAAAAGAATTATTATGCCTCTGTCTATGATTTGTCAACCAGATCGTAGACGTGTTCGGAATGTCTTCTTCTCGATATTTCCGCTAAAATATCCCGCCTTCACTTTCGAATACCAAGAAACAGCTATCGAAAGATTATGATTCATATATCGCCTGGAACATATATTCTTCGTTCTATGATTGCTTTGCTGGAATTAGGGATATACGCACGATAAACTCGCGCCCCAACGAGAGACAATGAAGACACTTATTATCGTTGGTGTATTAGGCGAAAAGGGGGAAAATTATTCGATTACGGGGGTGTATCCCGAGGAAAAGGGAGGATAATTGCATTAAGCAAGAGTTTATCATCCGAAATTAGAAGACCAAACGAGAAAAGTTCTTCGATTACCAGCTACATAAGAAGGGAATCCTTTTTTTCTAAGATACTTCATATTCCTTTTCGCCTTCTGTTTTCTTTTTCTTCCATAATCGAAAAAACGTGACTTCCCTTTCACAAATTGAAAATCAAAAACAACATAATTATTAACACGTTCGTTGCAAATTCGATTCAATAATTTTTATTCGTAATATCTGTTTCCACCTATATTGGAAAACTTTACTTGCGTATTTCATGTGAATTTTTAAGAACTTCTTTCAGAATTTTCTGATTTTTAATTCGCGTTTCAAGATGTATAAATTAAAAGTACACGTCAATTCAGATGAACGCAATGAGCGTGTTAAGTATCAGAAATCGCAGAGGAACTCATCCCGCGTCGCGTAGCAAAAAGCAACGGCCAGATAAGCCCGACAACTTAGCCGCTAAGCCGTTCTTCCTCAGGATTATCGGTTCAACCGCGACTCCTATTCGTCATATATACGAATCCGTCGGTGCTACCCTCGTTCTATTTCCTGCGGACAATACCCGCCAACCCCCGGATTCGTTTCGTCTTCGTCCATCTCGTTCGGTTGCTTTTTCCCTTTCTTCCTTTTTCTCGACGCGCGTGTGCTCTCGTTGTCTGGCATCCCCGAAGTCTGCAGTGACAGACAGCTTCGAGGGGATGACGTTCGTCGACCGGATGAATCCCAGGAACGTACAGCTACTCGGCCGATCCCAACGTGGAAAAATCCGATCCCCGTGTAAAACGATTTCTCCGATTGAAACGTTCGTTACCAGGGCAAAACTGGTAGGATCTCTAATCCCTGGGACACGTTTGATTTCTGAGAGTAGAGAACGAAACGAGTGTGGAACGAGGAATTAACTTCTGCCGTTTGAAACGGATATCGTGTTGATTTTGCTTCAACTGAAAAAGGTTCGTTTTTACTTTGGGTATTTTTGGTACGTGTCTGTGTTCGATTTGCATCTATGTTGAGTACTTTTTTTTTTATGGAAGTTAATAGCATACTAGAAAATATATTGGTAATGTTTCGTTAATGAGTCGTTGACGAATCGTTGATGAATTTACTGTAACCTATTTTTTACGGCACTGTCTGACGGGAAACGAGGGTTCTCGTCCTCGCCACCCTAATTTTGCGGATACGAAACCGTGGAGGGACATCAGGTTGTGACACCAGAGGGACGAGACGAGAGACACCGTGACATTCGCCGTAGAATCTTGATTAAATAAACATGAAGAAAGCCGTTCATCACGCGTCTGAAGGGACGACGTAGCGACCCACTGACACGAAAGAATCACTACGAACTTTGTTTTCGAGGGGAAGCTGAGTCTAGGGGTGTGGGCGCCATTAGGTGCGGATCTTGATGAGAAGTGAGTGACGATTAGGATGCAATTATATAAATGAACTACAATTTCATGCGTAATCACGAGTGGATGCTTTATAAAATATACGAAATTTCTTTGTAATTTCCTTTTTTAATATTCGTCGATCGCTATGCAACAACAATCCGTTGTTATATTAAACACAATACAAGAAAAGACAGTAGTCTTTTCTCGAATTGTACTTGTTAGTGAAGAGAATAACTTTTAACGATTCGTTAGTAGTTAAAATTGATCTTATTCATCAGTCTTTCTAATGATAAAAACAAATTTCTAAGTTTGAAAACATTGAAAATATCAATTAGTTGCAATTTATTCTTCCGTTCCTTTAATTCTGGCTTAATTATTCAAAGTTGTATAGTTTCTCCCCATCGTCAGCTACCGTTCGCTCTGAATCGGTGTTCTGCATTTTAATTCCAATCGAAGTAATCGCCAATGCACCATAGTCGCGGTATTAACAAGTAATTTATTCTCCGAAACTTTTGGAATCTAATCGCGCCAGGTACTCCGCTCGCGTAATTTTCGATGCTCATATCGGATCGAGGAATTAACGAAGTTGGAGACCCGGGTTTCCGCTCGACAGGTTCTGCCCATTGTCGTTTAGCCTGGTTCGTCGGAAATTAATTCGGACATCCATATATCGATTGGAAGTTGAAGAGACGAAAGTGACGATCTCTGAAAGCTCGCCTCATTGATTCCGCGACAGGGTTGTAGCGTATCTGGTCTCGCGAGAGGAGAGAAAAACACTCTACGCAACGTACCGTCTTATCAGGATGATTTACAGAAGGATACAGTGCATATCGCGCGGAAGAAATGCATCACAGAGCGTGCAAGTACGTTCGTCTAGATTTATGGGGATCGTCGAGGAGCATTTCTAACCGGGGTTTCCTTAAAACCCGCCAGGAATTCGCAGTCTTATTCTTGCTTCCGTGCTCTCTCAGAAAGTACCGTCTCACCCACTCGTGGCTAGGAATCAATTTACAGTGTAGCGAAACACGCGAGTGTACGCCTGGCCTTCCTTGGGATCGCCCAGTTTAGAGCATTTCGCGATCTGAATAACTGTGATGAAGGAGACTAGAATTTCCACTGCACTTTTCATGGTTCCTTGTGCTTTCCCTGATTTATTTTTTATAGAGTAATTGTGTATCTATATTTTAGGATTTTCTTAGGTATTAGAATCAATTTTGTTATAAGAATTCTGAGTAGGGTGATTTTCCTTCGAATTTCATAAGGTGTCTATTGATATATTTTGGAAAGAGATAATTTATTAAATATACTAAATATTATACGTATGTATATTAAGTATATTGTATATACTTGTATATACTTGTATATTGTATTTTGTGTCAAGGGACAGAGATCAGACAAACGATTAGTGAGTATTAAAAAAGCTAACATTTGAAACTAGTTCTAAATTCCTCAGAAAAGTAGTGTACACATATTATGTCCATTATGCTTGTTTTTCACTTAAGATTATGTTTGAATTGAACAGAAACTACATCTTTACATATGTATGTACAAGTATTCCTTTAAGCAATAAAATGTATTGTAATCACTTCGATCGATGTAGCATTTATTTCCTTTTAACGTTTCAATTCCTTGAATTATCAAATAGCCCTATGTGAAACTACAACTCTCACCCTCTTCGAAAGAATCTCTTCAACTTTATCGATTTCCAATTTTACTCGGAGCTTCATCTTCCCCACGAATCCATTCATTCTCAGAGCGGCTTCACGCGAATTTCGAACAATACAACGACCACTAATAACACTTTAACGCGTGTTCTATTAACGGGCGTCGCCCGCGCCCTCGAATGGGGATGTAGCAGAAGAAAAGGAGAAAAAGACGATGAAACACAAGGTGAACGAAGAGAACGAGGAGGAGGTGTACGGCGTGTCGTCGAGGGAGGCGAACGGGGTTAGGTAGAAAACCGGCATAAATCACAATTATAATCAACGTGCACGAAAGTTACACCAGGTTCGTCCCCTTTGGCCCCGCTACTCGCGACTGCCGGCGTCGCATGAAAATTTATCGTTTAACTTCGGTTTCCTTCAAGGTCGTTGTCTCTCGCTGCTTTGCATACGTTGCTTCTTTCATGGTTTTTCACGAGTTTCCCAGAGCGAGAAGGGAGAGAATCGCGGGTCTCGTTTGCGTCACGCTGCTGCGCCTTTCTGTGCCGGAAGCTCGTCGAGACGAACAACGGGAATAGAAAGGAGATTATTCCTCGAACTCTCCGACCGTTTCCTTTCGCGTTAACTATGAAACCTCAGAACTCGGGAACCAAGAGGATAAAGCCAACGAGAATAGCGAATGGAACATTATTTATTCATTTGGTAAGATGAGAAAATATACCGGGTTATTTGAATAGTATGTAGGGTTTTTGAAAATTTATTTGCGTTCTGGTGTGCGTTTGGTGAAATTAAGGGAAGGTTAATTAACGTGAATTTGAACAAATAGTGCTTGGATTGTTGAACACGATGATTGTAGGAAGAAATTCGGAATTCTTTATTAAGGGAGATATTTTTCAAGAAGGCGACGATATTAGGTATCTTGTGACACGATGAAAAGTAGGAAAAGAATATTGAAGCTTAGTTGAAATATTAAATTCCAAACAAATCCCAGTCGTCGAATATATTTTGTCTCTAGATATCTTTTCTAATTTCACGAAATGGAATACATAGAAATATACGAATGCTACTCGAGGAGAAACCTTCTTCAAAAATTGCCCAATATAGTTTAGGCTCAGTGAAAAGAATAGTATGAATTTTTTTCTAATTTTACTACGAATTTCTCTATTAATTCTCCAACATCTTCGTCATACAAGAGCCCGCTATGCAGTAACAACTTACGGCAAAAGACAGGTTGATAATAATTCAATCAGCCAAATCGTGGAAGGGAGAGATTCACGGCCATTGTGACGGACTGGCTGACAGAGTGGGAGAGATCCATTATCAGTTCCGGATCCATGGCGGTAACAATGTCGATGGAAAAAGTTATTAATAGTTACGAGCTGACGGGCCGTATCGGCCTTTTACGGTTGAACAAAAGTTTCTCTCCGGAGAGGAGGAAGCTCGCTCAAGTCGTTAAGAAAGAATTTCCGACCGATGCTATTCGGGATCCTCGTATGCCTCGCGAAAATATCACCATGATGACAACAACGTCGGCCAAAGAAAAGAGGGAGTATTATTCTATATGGAAGATGGCAAAATGACGAATGAATCACACGAAGTGATATCTCGTGAATCACTAGAAGAGATATTTCAGCCAAGGTCTGGAGGATCGAGCAAGATTTCTTCCATCGAATAATCGAGCGAACGCGAACGCGAGGGTCTACGTCGTGGCGCGACAAAGTATTTCTTGCCACTGAACGGTATCGAATTGCGCGTCGAATCGAATCAATCGGGGGCGTCGCAATACAAAGCGCAGGCACGAAGAGCCTGACCACGCCGAGAGGCACGTACAAAGTGGCCGGGGATAACTGGAAATCTAGTTTCTTCGTTACGTAGACCCTCGGAGGGTGTAAGGGAAAAAGGAAGAAGAAGGAAGAGGATCTTTCGGTACTCTTGGGATGTAGTGATTCATCTAACGTCACATCGATCGGGGAATACTTTGGACGTGGAAATGTGCAAATTGCAAGGATGACGCGAGAAGGGTGAATCGGTAAGAGTTGGGAGAACACGAGGCAAGCGAGGAACAACGGTAATTCGGCGAAGGAGACGATGAGCAAGAGGCAATTAGAGCGATGACAAATCACAAATTAATCGACGGCAATTAGTCGAGGGCTACGGGCGTACAATCGTCGTCGGTAAATTTAATTTCAGGCCAGACTACTTGTTACGCTGCTTAACGATGTAACAAGTTCCACGGAATTAATCCGCCGGTTGCGCTCGGCCGCGAGCCGAGCGTCGCCGCCGCGCCGCCAGTTACCGCGTTCGCCAGTTTGACGATTTCTCATAGCCAAGCCTGTGAATGTACCTCGGGTAATTCTCGCGGAATCAATTACCGCGGTCTCGTCCCGTAACGGATGACCAACCACCCTCGAACCGCGCTGCAAGACGAATGATAATCGTTTTTCACCAGATGCCTCGGAACTTTGCATCGTTTCCTCCCTTTCTCCCTGTCTTCCCTTCTCCGTCTCGTTTTCGCTGATATTCCATGCACCCCCAGAAGAGTAGTAAATGGTGGTATGCACCGTGTTCCGCCGCGACGTAATTTCTCGTCACGTCGATGCCAGGAAGAGGAGATGAATTATTCCGCGAGTAATGGCGAACAATTGAAATACCCTTAGTTGCGTCTCCGGAGGCGGTCTAGGTTCTCGGGAGGGAGCCCCTGAAAAATTAACGTTATTCCACCCCGCGTCCGATGGTACAAGGGGGAAGAAATCGGCGATGGGAAGGACAGAGATGACGGATCCGTGGATGAAGGAATACACGCTGTGCGCTTAATGTTGTGATGATTTGAAATCGATAACGAGAGAGCCGGCCAGCCATGCACAGAAGTCACGCTGAAGTGAATCTTTCCCTCTCGCGTAGGCGATGGGCAAAGAGCAAAAGTCGAATCGCATTATCGTCGAGCGGAAGCATCGTGTGCCGGCTCTTCAAAGAGTCAACTTGCCCTCGACCGAGCTGTGCACGGGTGGATAGAAGGGAAGAAAGGGATAGAAAGGACAGGGATCGAAGTACGACCAAGTAGAATCAAACAACAGGCGGCAGGGGGTGAGGTGAGGTGAAACGCGAAGAGAAGAAGAAGGAGAGGAGGGTGTAGGAAGAAGAGCGTAGGAAGAGAAGAACGCATAGATACGAATCAATAGGTAGTAGGTACGTAGCCGAGGCTCCGTTTTACTGGATCTTCCTGTCGGTAATCAAAGATTTATATCTGCAAGGAGAGAGCGTTGCACGGGATGCTGCGCGCGGCGCACGGAGGTTGAAGGAGGCGCACGATCGACGATAGGGGAGGCTGATGTTCGCTACCGAGTTCCGTTCCAAGTGGAGTGACGGGTAAGCGCGCGCGGACTACGATCCACAGATATCGTGGTCGTCTATGCAAACCGAATAGTAGGATGAATTAATGCCACGGCTACGATACGATATGCTGCTTTTATGTTAATAGCCCGGTGCGTCCACGCTCCGCGACGTACCATTCGCGAGGGAACACTGATGGATGTTTCGCGGTTGCGGCCCAAGATAAGTCGTCCTGCCATTGGCGTAACGATTTCGATGGTACCGCGATAACGAGAGTTAGCCGGTCGCGACTAACCGCGCGAGCGTTCACCGCAGAGATAGAAAAGGAGAGAAGAGCTGCCAGAGAGAAACGTGGCACGAGGTCGTAAATAGAAATCCGTTCGCGTTTATTTTGCACGGCGGAAATATATATCGCTGTCCGGCGATAGGCAGCAATTTCGAATAATTTGGACAGCTCTTATCTTACCGATAACTTATGGATCGAAGTCTACACATCACTCCGAAACCTGTAGTCTAGGCCGTTCTCTGAGTACGTTCGATCGTTCGAGAAAGCACTACAGTTGTTGCTTCGAACTTCGTCTAAGATGTTCGATTTTAACAAGACGCGTGTGCGATGTTCTTGGCTTTGTAACCGTTGCTGCTTTTCGAATTCACACTTATCGCGACGAACGTAGCGACGAACTCGTCCCCAAGCATGCATTAGCATACTTAATGGGCCTTTGTTTGGTCAAGTTGAACTACGAATGTCGCGAGCGACACGGTTCGTTAACTTGACCGAATCAAATTACATGAATTTACTGTCCCAACGCCTCCGTGGTATTTCATCGTGGATCTATAGGCACGTGCACACATGGTACCCATCTCTCTCGAGCCGTGTGCCGGTGGTTCCCTGGTCCAGCTGAATCAATTCCGGCAGGACCTTTGCTCTCTTCCTCGCGCGTTCGTTCGTTAAAGCTCAACGATGCATTTAGCCGGAATGATAATTCGAGGCAAACTTGGAAACTTCCATTTACAATTTAGAAACGCTCTTGCCTCGGTAATATAGCGTGACAATATTTAATTTGCATTACTTCGTGCCTCGTCACCTTTCGCCGGGATGGGGGGAGCCATTATTAAATCACGTTGCCGTGCTAATAGTCGAATCTCTCGAATAGGTTCCCCTAACGAACTCGCTAACGACAAGCGTTTCGGTCGCTTCGTGCAAACTTCGAATGCCTAGTTTGAGGATTGCGTCAATTTTGCCTACCAAATAGGTATGGGAAGTTGGAATAGGAAAATACGAAAAGTTTTTCCATAAATCTAGTAACGATCGATCGATTAAATGATAGACAATATTGTTTTGTTACGTCTCTAGCACGTTTTATTTTGTTAACCCCAGAACCACTACTGGCTGAAGTATTAAAAGAAAAGAAAAAAGAAAGGAGGTGAACTTAGAATTATAACTAACGGTGGTTGCAAATGCTTTTATTTCTAGAACTAAAATTGTTTCACCGGAACGTGTCAAGCGTTGTAAAGAGTCAGGCGTCCAGAGAAGATAATGGGTAAAGATGATCAAATTCGTGAGATTCTGGAGAACGCGTATCTTCAGGAATCATAGATGAAGGATAGCTGGTTGATGAACGAAATAAACATGGTGATTCGGTTGTTTAGAGGATAGGATGTAAAAGTATCTCGAGATTACAGTCAGAAGAGGAGTATGTTATAGTTTTACGCTTGCTTAATACGTTCTTTGTGATTGTAATTTCCTCCGCCGATGCATTCAACAAGTAAAGTACCCGGTACAAGCCGACCAAAGTAACCTACGGAACAAGAAAAAATGGCGGTTTAATGAACATATCGACAAGGATCCTAGGAAGATTCCGTAGATAAAAGCATCGGGTTGTATCGCGATAAGGGGTTCGGACATCGATGGTATAACGCGGTAATTTGCTGCATAATTCCCATGCTTCCGGCTAGGATTAAATCACCAATTAGTACTAATGTTACACAGAGGCTAGTGTAGGCAAAGCGGCCGGAGCCAACAGAAGCGCTGCCGGCCGAGTGACCGATGAGTCATTGTCATTAGGCGAACTACGGCTGGAAACTGTTCGCGTCGGCAAGGGTTGACGTTAACGGATCGTCGTGCGTGTAAACGAGAGTTGCTCTGGGAGTCCGCGGTGTACGATTCGTCATTGTAATAATTTCGCCTGTTCCTCATCGTAGATCGTTGGTTGGAAAAGGTTCCGGAGGATACTCGATGAATCTCGGGAATTCAGTCAGAGTTCCACTCGATGGAGGAGAAGTTTAACGGTCTCGGCTTTGAAACCTCGTTGTCCCTAGCTCCCTAGCCCTCTGCTCGTTTTATAGCTTCATTACGAGCAAGGGTTCTCGTTTAATAATTCATCACGGCCGCAACCGTGCCGCTGCCGCTCTCGATGCCTGTTCTTTGAAGAATAACGGGCCGCGTCCCGTGCTTCATGAAATACCTGCGATTATCTTTCGAGTTCTTTCGAGTCATTCTCCGAAGGAAAGTTTACTCCATATGCCTCTTAAAACGTTTGTTTCTTTCAAACACAATGGATCTTGAAATAAAGTTTTGTATCTTCTTAGTTAGGATTTTTTAGCTTCTTATTTAAGGTGGATTTTGGTGAGAGTACAGTGAATACGTTTAAGAGAGGTTGCTCGAAGATCGTGTCGCTTGATTTCATATTTCTGTAGAATTTCGCAGGCAAAAGACACAATAGAATGTCTCATCCCCAACGGTGAACATATTCCAACTACCACGAGGTCGTACTTTTTAATCTCCCGTTTGAATGGAACGGGATCGCAGCGGCGGCAAAGGTAGGATTAAGAAGCGAGCTAGTCCGCTTATGTGTACGGCAAGCGGTATTCAATGGTACACTGATTTTAATTTAACACCGATGTCTTCGAACCATACACGCGGGACGTTAAATCAGGGGAAACGCTGGCCCCAGTCTAGAGACCCTCGGCTGCTTTGTTCTCCCTTATAAATAATTGTTACACAGCATTGTTAGCCCCGCCATGGTAAGACGAATTTCGCGATTGTTATGGCCCGTGTTATTATGACGTCGTACACGGTAACCATAAACGAACGTGATGCAATAAACTACGAACTTCTTGGACGAGAGGAACGAAGAGGAGGCGAGCGTGTCCCAAGAGTAGTGTGTTTTATCCGAAAACATACATTCGTACGAGGACGGAACACGTTGCGGAGAAACGAGGAGCGTCCCCGAGGTAATTACAAGTTACTTTCCACGAGAGAACGCCTCGTTTTCGATTCGAGCATGTTGTTTCCTCGATCCTTTTAACCTTCCGAAGTTATGCCAGGCTTGTGAAGTAAAAGAAGAAATATGGCCGGACTATTTATCGAATCATTACTGTCCATAGAAATCCAATGACGCGAGGAACTTGAGAAAGGGAGGGGCCCGTGTGCGAGTTGGAAACACGTGGCATGCACGAAGGAAGTCGTGTTTCTTCGGTCGTCGGTCTGTGGATGCCAACGAAATAATTATTGGCTTGCGTGGCTCGATAAATATTCTTGGTTTCGAGTTGGAAACCGTCGACGCGGTGAGAACGTGCTTCGTTATGCAACAGCTACCGCGTAAAATATTTGGGACGACTACGAAGTGATTTTAGTCAAATTTAGATAAAAATCTCATGGCTTTACGGTTCGTTTGAATTTTATAGATGCGAGAAAAAGATTGGGAAGAGTATACTTGCGATACATAGCGCATAATGTTTTTTTACACGTTGCAATAAAAGTTTCGTTCGCATGGACGATCTGAGTATCGGCGCGTTTCTCCTGCGATGAGAACGAAATACGATTCTTGAGAGCACGAACACCGAACCGGAACTCACGCAAGACGAAAGAAAGAGCAACGATGTCGGTGCGTTCCGGTATGTTTCGCGGTATAAGTACAAATCCAATTTCTACGACTCGTCGACGTGCTCGATGGCTCGTGAGATGAAGATACGCGGAGACGTCGAAGCTTGAGTACCCACGCATGCCTACAAGGTGTTCCGCAAGAATCGTTTAACGGGAATCGTGTTGCTTTCGAGAGGAGTTTCGCGGAATTTTATTTTCCTTGTCAGTGCCCGTATTCAAGGAAGGTGGTGTCTCTCGACTTACCAAATAATACAGTCCAATGAAGAATTCTTCTTTCTTGGTTACTATTGAACGTTAATCATTGACAATTTCAGATAGAAAATATCTCTAGTTATTTTTGCAATGTACTAGATAATTGAAGATTAAACGAGACCTTACTTTACAAAGTTTTCTATGTAAAAAAGATCGACTCTACGGAATTAATTTTTCATTGATCGAAAACGAAATAGTTACGATAAAGGAACGATTCAATTTGGAACGAAACTCGAAAGAAATTTATGGCGACTTGGAATGTCTACTTGTAGGTTAAAGTACTGAAGAAAGCGATGCCTGAGAAAAAGCAGTCTTCAATATATGTAACATGTTTATAAAATTTAGATCACCCAGTAGACATGGAAGAACGGACTTACATTACAAAAATGCGGAGCACCACCAAAGTCGTAAGCGATTTCTCTCGATTCCACAGGAATATCCTTTGCACGACAAAGGAAGGAGTTGTCCGTGGGCGACCTTTTTCATCGAGGTCCGTGGTCGTCATCCAGGATTTTGGTCTAGCAGAGGGCTCGTTTATTGCTCGCGGGCCGTGCATAAAGTATCAATTCTGATCTTCGTACGACGTGTTTACGGCATCCTCGGGTTAACTTTATGCTTTTCTTACGAACTTTACGAGGCGTCTTAGACGCGCGCGACTGCACCAGGACGAGCGCTCCATATCGTTGCACGAAAGACGAAAAGCACGAAAAAAGAGAGGCCGGACGCGGTTTCGTCTCTCGTTCTCTCGTTGCATCCTGTCTCCTATGAATTCTTCGTGATACGTATACAGTCATTCACGAAAGTCTTTGTATACCTTGTAACAAAACTATTGTGTCATTAAAATGAAATTTAATTAAGTTTTATCGTAAAGCCGGTATAATGAATGCTACGTATTAATGTCAAATTCAGTTAAGAGATATTTTAAAGTAACGTATTTTACTATGTAATAGTTATCGTTACTTTATATTCTAACAAATAAGTTAATGATATTAGGCGAGGGTATAACTTGTTTGAATAAGAATAGTCGTTTTATAGGTACAAAGCCTTTCGTGAATGACTGCATAATACGTGTGTGATCGTGCGCGCGCGAAATCCTGACGTGATTCAGATTACGCGGTGCTGTTATGGGTCGTTTATCGCGAGACAATGGATTCGCTGGATCGAATGGAATCTGACTACGCGGAAGATAGATAGTATTGTCGCGCGCGATGCCAGAGACTTTCTACGGTTCCGCGTTTATCGCGGAATTTATTCCGGCCAGCTATTGAATTTCGCGGCCCCGGCTGCAAGTTTCAGGGTTGAGCCGCGTGTAACACCGAAAACACGCGGGGAAACACACAATGCCGGGAACCCACGTGTCACCACGGCTTTTTTTGTCACCCGTAGAATCGATCGGACTTTTTAACCGGTTGTTCTTGCACGTACTCATTCTGTCGCGGAGCTTTTCACGGATAAATCCCTCTAGCATTTCCAGAAAAACTGGACACCGTCGATAATTTGTATCGATTCGCATTTTACATTCGTCGAACGCCAGAATCTTTTGCTCGAACATTTAAGAAGTGTCGAATTTATGCAACAAAAGGAAATTTCTAAACAAAAATCTCTATTGTAATTACGAATAAATTGCTATAACTAAAGTAGTCTATGCATTTATCGAAAGTAAGTACAGCAATATATACGATGTACACAAATACGCAAAACTATAAATAATAAAATATCTAAACTATAGTATTTATTATCATACTTAGCGGACGAAAGAAATTTTCGATGAAAGAAAATTTTCTTCACATTATTCACTACATTTTCGTGCTAGCTCGTCGATGTTTACATAGCTTCGACAAAATCAAATCCCTGACACCTGTCTGCGTTTGTCTACCGCTCCGTGTCATCCACGGAGCTCGTCATCCTTCGGGGGGTGATTAAGACCATAATGCACCGTTTTGAAGCTTCCGTTTGACGCGGAACGTGTACGTATATCTCCCAAGGGAGCGGGGAAGACGACGAAGGGAAACAGGGATGAGGAGTAGACAGGGAGATTCGAGAGGAGAGTAGCGTGTATGTACATTCACCCTATATCGAGTATAATTGAGTTAGTCGCGTGACACGTCGTTGGTGCTATTCCAGCCGCTTCCGTTGGCTGTTTCGAGGTGGTATCTATACAGAGAGACGGTGCAATTCAGCGAGAGCGTGGGAGAGAGGCGGATGGAGGTGGTTTGGCGTTTACGGCGATGCTGGAAGTTGGTTGGTGGCGGAACTCGTTGCGCCGAGGTCGAACGCGTCGATAAAACGCAAACATTTAATTAAAAGATAATCAACCGGATTGCCCGGTTGCCGCTAATGTTGCAGAACGGGAGATAGGATGAAACAATCGGTTCTTTATGCATATGAGTCGCTGGTTGGTTGGTTTTGGCCCGGTGGACGGCTACGCAGACCGCCTATGTGATTTAATTTTACACGAATATAAATTCGTATCGCGCCGCCTGATACGCCACCTCTGTCCACCCCGTAGTATCCTGCGTCGTTTCATCCCCTTTCGGACCATCGGGATTCGACAGGCGGCTCGTTTCATTGCGGGGAAGAGAGCGAAGGCAGTCGTGACGCGGCGCGTTGCTGCGCTGATGGTGGCACCAGCAGGGGATGGGGATTGGCTGCACTGCTGGTGGATATCGGTTCGATTTCGTGGTCCTTCGGTCGTATTGCGTGACGCGGATATTTCGGATGTACAAGTTTTTCGGCGTGTTGCCGAAAACAAAACCGTGACAGGAAAGAAACGGTGGAAACGGTGCAACTTGTTTTTGGCAGAAAGAAAGTGCATCGACGAAATAAAAAGAGAGGAAAGAAAGCGGAAGCAAGAAAGGAAGAAGATGAAGGGAGATGGAGAAAGAAAGTTGAAAAGGATGGAAAAAGGTGAAACCATTCTGGGATATTAAGCTCGCGGTCACGTACGCCATTACCGAAGCTAATGCAAAGCTGCCAGTCGTTTTATGCCATCTGTAACCGGATCTCTCTTCGACGACGGGGCGCTACTTTAGCCTCTCCATCCCCTTCGACAACTGGCTTGCCGATCGATTCGACGTGGCTTCGATTAAAGACTTCCCTTTCCTCCTTTCCTCTCTCTTTTCTCACCATTGATTCTCGCTTCGCTCTCTTTCATCAGCCGGGAAGAAAAGTGTCCTGAGATTTTTTTCTCCCCTTTCGTTTCTCCGGTTGACGGCTTTCCCTCTATATTCGCCACCACGAGTCAGTATTCAGCAGGCACAATCGCGTTCTTACATTCAGCGTGATAAAGCCCGTGGCTTATGGATAAGATTCTTTTCCGTGAGATCGCGACCTTCCCGAGAGTTTCCGCCACCACGTATGAGACAGTTGAACTTATTAATTTTGTACTCGTTGCGTATTCAAACAAGGTGTTCTTTCACTGACAGCTTTCTTCTTTCATTTCCCTCGAACTGTAGATTTCCGTATTTATTAACGAACAATTCTGTTTCAGTACGGTAAAACTCCTCAATAAATTTACATCCATGTTCTTCGTGGGCTATACGGTAATCCTTCTTCGACGACGTTTCAACGTATTTTAACAGTCACTTTTCGAATTTTTTTTTAGATATGTTTTATTCGTGTGTTCATATATTTCGCTTTTTCAATATTTGTTCCGATATTACCAAACATCTCAATTTCTTTCCTCCAAGAGGTATTCAAAATTACAATTTGAAAATCTGTCGCACAATCACGTGACTTGAAGACACATATACCCGTTTCTCCCGTGACATACGTCTCTAGGTAACAACGGCGTCGGTGGTCAAAGCGTCGGAAACTCTAACGAGTCGGCTAGGAAGTCACAAAAGCGATCCTGTCACTTTCTGGAGGCAGAGTTACGTGCACCCTCGGACATGAACGAAGCAGTCGACCACCTTGCACAATGGCGGCATCGATTCCGGAGGCATGATTGTCCCTGGATCAAAGAGTGACGTTCGTCCACCCTCGTGAAAGGACCTGGCCATTGAATCCTGTGTGGTTCTCGCGTGCACGCACACGTTTCTAGTACATTTACATCTATATCCATAGTACATTTACATCTATATCCGTAGTATATACATGCATGGGTCGTAACCGTTGTACGTATACAAAGTACGAATCGAGAGAAGAATCGCGGCGAGCAATGATCAAGGCTCGTTGCTGAACGCCTGGTTCCCAACGATCTCGGGTTACACGCATGCGGGCAGGCGAGTGGAGGAACGGAAAGATGCATGGGCCAGCTCGTCGATTGACAATAACGAATGCTAATGGACGGGACGAGTTAATTTACCTTTTATTAATTGATTGGCCTTTGGTAGCCGGCGCGAGTCGACGAGATGCACGCCGGAAAGAATCTCGACAGGGGCACAGAAGGACAAAGCGGAAGATCTAAACGGGTACAAAGCGGAGAGGAGGGGGTATCGCGACGAGGAAGGCTACTTTTCGCGGAGTTTACTGCGGACAGGTCAATAAACCCCTTTCATCTATCGGCAGGCGAAAAGGGGAGATGTAGAGAGACAGGCAGAGAGACGAACTCTAGGAGTCGGTGAGGGAGGGTCCTCTTAAAACGTCGAAATTAAATTCCACCAGCGAAGGGACGCTCGCAGGTTTTAAGGTCCACCCTTATAGCCGTGGCTGCCGCCGTGTTCCGCGTTACTTATTTCCCACAATTCTCAGTCCGCCCTTATTTTCTTCCAATGCTCTCCCTCCTCTGTAGCTAGGCAGAGTCAGTTCTTTCTTTCTTTAGCTCTTAAACGAGGGGCGGTTCCGACTACGACTTCGCTTTTCCACTCCCTCCGTCGAAACGAAGAAAATATATGTGCGACTGAGAATGGCCCGTGCCTTTGCCTGGGCCAGAGCTCCAGCTCTCGAGCTTTCCATTAAGTGGCCGAAATATCGCGAAGCTTGCGAACGATCGTCCAGTTTCCCGGGTGTATACTTGCCGGGCTACATTTTTCACAGTACGTTTTCTCGCACGTTTTTGTACCGTTTTCGTACCGTCTTCGTTATCACCTCGAGAGGCGAGTTACACCGTACTGTATTGTAAAATTTTCGTCAGACCGTCGATTTTTCTCGTTCGTTTCTATTTCGATGGTGGCGAACAATTGGCAGGGAAATAAGAAGGAGCCTCTTTGAAGGATAAGCCATCGAGAATCGTTCGATCGCCAAGGAAAAGGTAGAGGACCTGCTCCTTTGCAAAGGTAAATAGATATTGGAAATTCAATTACCGAACCCGCCTGCCCGCCGCCTTCGTTATTTTTAATGAGCGAGTACTTAGGCGCGACGGGAAACGCGAGACGAACCCTTCCGGCTGGCTCCTGACGGACGGAATATGATCTTGGATTTCTCAGTTTCTACTTCGCCTTTGTACCTTGATATTTCTTATCTTGAGGATTATCGAGGGGTAGCAGAAGTCCCTCAGACAGCGAGGAGAGGTATATCCGTCGTTCCCGAGGAGCCTGTAATCCGTTTAAATTCTACGACCCGGTTTAAGTGCTGCTTTCACGCGAGCAATTTGTCGCGACTGTTTTTGACAAAGATGAAAAATCTGCTCGTAATTAAATTGTAGCGATTCAGCGACATATAGGAAACGGTATAGGGATTCTTCGTTTCTTCGTATCGATCGATTAGAGAAATTAGGAGTCATTGAATCGTTTATTCGATACATAATAATTTTCTGGATTTTCTTTCGTTTCCTTATTATCCTTATTGTTACTTATAAGAATGACTAGATCGCTATTTGTATCACGTTTTAGCACACTTTAGAGATATCGTTGGTGTATCGATCGCTGGTGTACGTGAAATCGAGTTTCGTTTCTCCGTAGAGGGAAGGTAACGAGTGGAATAAATTTATTGTCTGGTCGAGGTAAAAATAGGGGAAAAACGAAAAAAGTGGAGAAAAGGCTCGAAAGAAACGATCACAGAGACAATGGAGGTGGAGTATCGGCAAGTGCAATGAAGTGGCACTGACAATAAAGAGTGGTAGCCTCTAATAAACAGTCGCTGAAAGAGAATCATTATTTATTGCTTCCCATTGATAATGGGCCGCTGCGTTCCTCGACGCTATTAATTATCAGCGATCGACGGTTTTACGATATTTCGCCGCCGTTTGTCAGAATATTCTTCTACGCGGGCATGAGAACCGGATGCACCGGTTCGTTCGAGCATGAACGCAAGATCGATCACGGTCGCTCCGTACGTTGCTGTTGCGCCTTTTTCAGAATAAGCCTTTGCCTTAATTAACTTTTGCCTGCAACTCGCGCTAGCGAGAAAGAAGCAATAAAAAAACCGAAAGAAAAAAATTGGGAGAAGATTTCGTTCGTCTCCATGTTTATTCTGCATTTTCTTCGGCCATAAACATCTCCACCGTGATCAAGAAGTACCGTATAAATCGAGGGATTTCGTCTTTTTACAAGACGTCAGAAGCAACACCGTGGTATCGTATATCTTACCTCAGGCACTTTTGCCACCTATGTGCTACACTTTATTACCCTGGACGAGTTCGACGTACAAATTAGTTGCAGAACTTGAATCCTTGGAAGCCTCGCTCGCTTCCTGTCTCTCAAAACGACGTGACATTTCACGAAGACTTTCAAACCAAATCTAGATTTAATTTAAAGCATCGTACGAAGAGGAAATTAGCATCTATTTATTCATTGACAATCGCTGATACTTTCAAAGTAGTAATAAAAAGATATATAACAATGTTTAAAATACCAGTCTTGAAGTAATTGCATAAAATTTGAAACAATATCTAAAATTTCATCTTCACCGTTGAACTCATAAAAATCTAAGAGAACCTAAAATTCTGTATTTGAGGTAACAACAGAAAATCTATAAAAGTATATAGAGTTCAACTTTCGGAGTAACAGGAGACAATTTACAGACACGTAAAAGATCGTAGCTTGAAAGCACCGCGAGAAAATCCACAGAAAATCCTAAAATTCCGCTTTAAAGGTAGCAGAAAATCTTGATGCAACAAAGCCACCCACGTTAGTATACCGATTACCATTATTCCTTACCACCGTAGATCGGTACAATGTTGCGAAAGAGCTCGAGACGAAGGGTTGGTCGCCGAGAATATATACATATACGGTTCTCCGGGCTCGAGGAAGCAAACAGGATGCGCGGATGCGTTCGAGCGTGGTAAGACCGATAGCGGTGTACACTCTCGCGTGGTGCGGCGGTTTTTCAAGAAGACTCTGCCCGTTTCACGGTCCCGCGACGCCAGACTTTGAGGCTGCTTTGGTCTGCTATATCGGCCCATTACCAACCTGGCACGTTGAACGTTCTCGTAAATCACCGAAGTGGCTGGTCGCGTTTGTTGCCGCGATTTCTTACCTCGTGCGGATCGACGACATGTTCCATAGCGATCTACGAGGACAGGAACCTTGGAATCGAGCTCTGAATCTGAATGACAAAGTTGAACGACTGGCAACGCGCGATCTCCTTATTCATTTATTCACGCACACAGCTTCACGTTTACAGCTATGGTTGCGTACTTTGATGAAGCATGGATAGATCTTTTTTTACCGGAATTTTATTCTTATCAATTAGTACATTTACTGACTCGTAACCGGCTTTCTTTTACGCGCGTAAATATACGTATACATATATGTGCACATTCATCTGATATTATGAACTCGAAGGAGCTAGCAGGTATTGGAAGAGATGGTGATACACGGAAGAAAAATATTTCTTCGAAGAACTAGAAGATTTCTTAGGATCGAATTTATGTATATATAGAGCTGACTTGTGGATATTTCAGTCAGATCGAAATTGCAAATGAAATTGAACGGTGAATATCTGATGAAGGGGTCGTGCCGCGAGAGGTATCGTACGACCACTTTTCGTACGGTGGTTACAATGATTTGGTAGTTTGAAAGGGAAAGAAATTACATATCGCGAAGAGAAACGAATGTACGGATCATAGCATTTCTGTTTCCATTTCTGTCGCTCTTCTGTTGAGGAGACGGTAGGAATTTTCTCGATGATAGGTTACTGAACGTATATAATCGAGTGTTCGACGAATCTCCTATATCTTCGAAACTCTACCATCTATAAGTAGTAGTATGAGTATATCATGACGTGTGATCAAACTGAGTTACGCCATGCACTGTTCCAAACTACATACATCTCAATCATCCGTTAATGCCGCCTGTCAACGTAGTTAGTGTCGCGCTATCGAACTAATTTTCCCCTGTTTTCGCGTTTCGAGCCCAATATCCACAGTGACCATACTGACCATACGGGTCATACATGTATATGTATTGCAGCATAGCAAGGAGGATATGGGTGCAGAAGCAGTGGTATTCCGTTAAACCGGAATACGAAATGAAGCGTATTCGAGCCACTGTTAAATCCAGAGGCTCGTGAAACCAATATCAAGTGTTCCAAAAGCCAATAAAAATTAAATATCTATTTATCAAACATAATTCACAGTGCAAAACTGAATGTGCGAAAAATATTTATATTAACCAATATTTAACGAACGTAACATAAGTGGGTTTCTTGGAAAGACAAGATCTTGCACAGGATGTATAAGAATAGTATGTCGCGATTATCATAGCGAGATTCTACACTTTTATATTTGAAATTCAGATGCTTGCACGTGCTACATATTTTTTACAAATAACGCCGATTCAAAGATGGAGAATCCCATTATGATAATCGTGGCATACAATTTTTATTCACTTTCTACGTAACACTACATATTCCATTTATTTTAATATATATTCTGTATGAAAACGTTGAATGAGTTGTTACTCATGTCAGATATATGTGTGTGTTCAGTTTTGTTTCATACTGTAGTCCCCTCCGTCAGAAATACCATAGCGCGATACCGTACCGCTACCAAAGTCCAGGTAGAGTTCAAAGTGATGAAGAGGGTCCACAGAAGTTTGGACTGGAACAGGGGTTCGTTCGACGCAATAGTAATCTATGTAAACTCGCGAGGCGAGAGATGACTATCTTTATACGCGAGGCGTTGGGTTCTATTCCGTGGTAGGTGGTGGGTTGCCCCTTCTGTTCCTCGAAACCATAGATCAGCAGCGGCTCGGGAGCCGACTCCTTTTCACTTTCTCGCTCTCTCTCTCTCTCTCTCTCTCGTTCACGGCGCAGGTATATTATCCGCGTAACGCTAAAAATACCGAAACCCCGAAAACGGACGTTAAGATAGCGCTGGGCGTGACCGAGTCTGAGGGTCTGCGGGCGAACCGCGCGCTTAAAGAAGGGTTACGGGCGAAGTAATGGCCCGTGCACACCGGGGTCAGGGGAACAGACAGCGAAGAGCACGAGGGTAGTGTCGAACAAGCCTTTTTTTCTTCGTTGTACGCAGCGACCATGGACTACCTACGATGGTCTAGGCCTAAGAAATGGAAAATCAATATCTCACCGTCTCGTAATAATGCCCCTTTTCACAGGCTATACAGAATCTCCTCATATCGTGCGTCTTTAGGATTTATAGGGTGTAGTGCCTTTTATGTTTTAATGATATGTGCTTTGTAGTAGCATTTATATTACAGCACTGTTGGGAAGCAAATATATTTGAAAGCCAGCTAGGACTCGTAAGTCTATTTCCTTCGAGTTCTCTGCAGAGATATAAAATGGTACAAGCATTCAGAGACACTACAGTTATGCGAAAAGGAAGTTTCCTAATATGCATATGGTAGATGATTTTTGTTTTCCTAAGATGATTCATGTCGTTGGATTTTTTAAGACGTTCGCTGTTAAGGTTTGATTGATTCTCACAGAATAGCAATATTTTTGATGAAACCAAAAATGATCTAAGTTATTCAAATCTTATATTTTCTGAAATTATTGTCATTTATATTTTAATGACCATAAGAGAGTATGACATGTTGTTCGAACAATCTTAAAGAAATAACGACAACGTACTTCAAGATTTTATGCGAATAGAAGAAAACACTTATCGTTTTGTCTTTGGTAAATCGAGCTCCAAAAATGTATTAGTAGCTTTCTACGAATTTTCATGATTTTTGTGGTTCCATCTGTCATAAATGGTCGCTCGCTCCGGCATTCCCGAGGGACTATTAAAAAATACGAAGGTGGACGTTGTCGAGGATCACGCGGAAGATTCCGAGTAAGAGAGTGTCGGTGGCCTGGGCATCGCGCCAGAACCGTTTCCGTAATTCGATTGAGAAGCTTCCCAGTCGTGAGCGCAAGAGACTCGACCGATCGGGTAGAGGATGGTATTGGTGGCTCGATAGAAAACTTCTGGTCGACTCGATTCCAATCGTTTCCGTGCGAATCAACTATTAATACCATCTTCCAGGGAGGTCCGTTCGATTGTAGCTCCATTGCTGTCGACCCTCCCGACCACGAAGGAGTAACTTTTCCGATAATGAGTTCTTTAGAAAATATTCTATCGGCGTCGAGCGGGCTGCCCTGGCGCGAGAATAATTCAGTGATGTCTGGAAAAATATTTTCGCGATCCACCCCTATCCTCCCTCCCTGCAACCGAAGAAATATCTCTCTCACTCACTTATTATTCTTCGCGGCTTTTCTTTCGCGAAAATTTTCCCTTTTCCACCAACCATCCCCCTTCGATCCGTTTCTCTCGTTGTCGCGCTACTTTGAATCTCAACGATAACAACCAGCCTGTTTTTCGACCGCCTTCCGTGAACGCGACGAAGTGGCGTCTACCAACGGTTCCCTCGATAATAGGGAACGCTATCGACAGCATCTACAGTCACCTAGAGTACTTTTTACGAGGTCTCGCGATACCGTTACAGAGTGAATTCTTGAGGGGAAGAAAAAAGCCGAGTAAAACTCTGTTTTAACGTAGCTTGGCGTGTTGCAAAGGAAAACAGGACTTGTATTTCTGTTCCCATAAGCCACGGAACTTTGAGAGAGTTGTTGTTCCCCGTGTTGTTGGTTGAAGGAGTTAATAATTCGTTCTACCGCGCTAGAAATTAGACCTTATAACCGCAGTTTAACTCGGTTCCAGCCGGTGGGGTGTAAAACTTGCTGAATCCAGGAAGGGCGTATAATGAAAAAGCGAAGTTCCTCGCGGAAGTAGCCTTTCATCCTTGGGAACGGGCGGATGGGGTGGGGGGTGGGGGAAGGACGTGTGGAAGTTGAAAAATAATCAAGGAAATTGCTGGCCCGGTAGGAGAAATCGGGTAAATAATAGGAAGCCTACGGTGAAGGTAAACTCTCGCGTCTATTTGCGAATGGAATTCGTTTAAGGCGAGGGGGTGGCGTGAAAATAAAGCGGCGAGTCGGTAGCAGAAGAGGGTGGAAAGTTTTTAACGGAAGTCGCTATCTTTTCTAATAACGAATGAAAATGTATTCGAAGGGGACTCGCGGAAGCAAACAATCCTCGGACTGGCGTTTCGATTGCCTTTTACTCCCCGCGTCACTTTCTGGGGATATTTTTTCGAGGCGCGACAGGGAGGATGAGAGTGTCCCGTCTCGGTGGAGTAAAGTCAATCTCGTTGGCGAATTTACAGCGGACATTAAGCTACTCCAGCGTTGGTCTCGAGCACCGCGTTCTATTAATAAAGTCTCTCTCACTCTGTGACTGTCCTCTGATATTCGCCTTTATATTATTTCAACGAACGTGGCCGGCAATTCCGTTGACGTTCATGGCCCTTAACGGCCATCGTAATGCCGACGGTAACACCTTCGTTAACGCCACTAACTGTCATCGACGACCATTACCGCGATCTCGAGAGCCGTTCGGTTAAAATTTTTCACGACCGTTCGACACTACGCCATCCTGAAAATTTATACCGTTCGTATGTATGGAACGGTCCGTGAATTTCTGTTTAACCTTTCGAGGATTCGAATGGCGTTCTGGACAGTGTATTTCTGGGTCAGGATGTTGGAAACCTTCCCGGTTGAAACGTATGTATAGTACGTACGACGATGGTTGGATCCGCGCTAGAGGGTCAACGTGTAGAAAAGGGGGTGCAGTGGTACGAGTCGAGCAAAGGGAAACGAAGAAAAGGGTAGAAGGAGATAGGAGAGCTCGTGTGTACCTTCACGGATGAGGGAAGGACCAATGTAGGGAGGGTGGGGGATGAGGGAATAAATAGCGTTGTACGCATATCCCTCCGCGATATGGTTTCGTCTTTCTTCTCCTTCGCGGAGGCCATCATTTCCAGAGGCCTGGCTCCCCTGTAAATGGTGAGCCCGGTTCCGCGCGATGCATGCGGGCTATTCGCAGCGAAAAAAGAAAGGGACCCGCGCGTTTGTGTCCCACATTTTTGACGGGTCGTTGGCTACTGCTATGTGTGTATGTCCATCTCTGTCCCTGCTCGCTTTTTTTCGTCGTTGTCTGTTTGTCAGCCCCGTGCACACGCGGGGTTAACATTAACTCGCGCTCAATAGACTGGATTTCGGTTCGCGATTGTTCGAAATTTTTGAATTGGAAGTGCGTAAAAAACGAGGATTATTTAAAAATGAATATCATGAGGGTTTTATAACTCGAATCATATTTCATTCGTTGCTGGATCATTAACTCCTTTCAGTATAATATCGAGCCATATTCGTGATATGGATTACGGTTCCTATTCGACAGTGATGCGTTGTATTTAAATAAAAATTTAGTTTGAAATGTAATTTTTACTCCAGTTTGTCAGATACACACAAAAACACATGGAATACATATGTAATATTTATTTTATTTTTTCACCATATTTATCACGGTGTTTAACAGTATAGGTTGAGAATGATTTAAGCGAGCCACAAAATATCATATCTTAAATTCATTTAGCCATTTCGTATCTTAAAGGCTACAATTATGTTCTACATTCTTCGTTTTTACTTCTTTGTCGGTTTACATATTGCGCTGTCGGAGGATTAAAGAGGTATTAAAGGAACGATGAGAGAAGAGGTTAAGAAGCAAAGTTTAAGCAGTTCAATCACTTTATAGAAGAGTGGAACATCCAGTTTATCGAAAGAGGTTCCGTCGGTATTTCGGCATCGAGAATCGCAAGCCGATTCTCCGATACCATGCGGCTAGGGTTATTAAAGGCTGGATTATCTTGCATTATAGTGGGCCGAAGTGGTTGGTCGTCCCTTTGACAGCGTTTCAGATTCAACGAACGACAGGTAGAGCAAAACGGTCCACGTAATCACGTTAAATTTAAATATTCATCGGCGCAGCGTAGCACGCGCGTTAACCATGAGAGCTCGGTTCGACGCCAATCAGGCGTTCAATGTCCTCGCGCATGGAGTTACAGCGGCACGACAATGTCGCGCAATTATGAACTAATGCCGAAGCGGACAGGTGGCTAATGTAAACCGCAGGTATTTTAGTCTGCCTTGTAACTGTGATAACTTCATCAGCGACTACGCGAAGCAACTCTCTCTCCAAGACAAATCGGTGCAATTGCCTGTTACAATTGCCGAATTAGTTTCGTTAAAAAAATGTCGCAAAGTTAGTAAAAACATCACGTTCTTCTCTATAGAAATCACTCACTACGAGAAAGTTCATTTTTTCTTGTGTTTTCTATTATCTTAATCCATTATTTAATTTTTCTTTAAGGGATGAGTCTCCTTGTATTTTCTATTCTCATCTTTTCAAAAGATAAAGAATCCAATTTCTTATCAAGTTTTACGAGAAAGAATTTTGTTACATTCTTTAATTTTCTTCTAAAGGAAGAGTCTTCTATTCTTTGGCAGATATTTTACACCAAAATATTTAAAACGTTTGCGCTTTAAAATACATGTAAGAATTCTATTAGAGACCTAGGTAGAAATTGCTCACAATATAAAAATAGATGTTCTCATATTTCTCACAATTTTCTATTTTCCTCATTCTTAAGGAAGAATTTCAAACTCTGAAAAATTTTTGTGAAAAAGATCCTATCCCCTCCGTTCTTTAAATAACCCTCGAAGCACTTTGGCATAGATTCTTATTCCAGGATATCTATATATCTAATTTGAACATCTTGTGACTCCGAAAATTAATTCGGTATGAAATAATTCGAAACGACCCAATACGCTGCCTTCCTCGCAGCAATCCAGTGATCTGCGTTAAATGCTAAACGATGAAGCATTAAATATTCACGCAGGTCAGCTGTGAAGCGTAGGTTATTACCTGCCACTCGGAATAAAATCATTTTAGAATTTCAATAACCGGTCGTGTCGGGCGAACAGGCGCGCTCGAGTTGGATGCTGGCGTTTCTCGGCGCCGTCAGGGTGAGACCCCTTGTGTCGGTCGGGGCTAATGGCAATCCCGGCCGGACTTCAAACGCAATGTTACAGCGGCGCGTATGCAAGCGCGATAGACGCGTAATTATATTGGCGGCCGATGGGCATCGCCTTTGACCGACTCGATTGCACGGTAAGCAGACCGCGAGAAGGAAATTACCGGACCCGATCGAGATGGTCGCCGCAGCCCTCTGAACCTGTTCCTTTCGCGGGGACTCACTGAAAGTCGTGTATCCTTGGCAAAGGACCTTAGCAGAAGATTTGCCGCCTCGTCGCTCGAATATTACCGGTCCACCACTCGTTTCCTGTATTTTGCCGCGTTGTTGGAGCGTTGTTGGATGTAATTTAAGGGATGATTAACAAGTTTGAGACGATTGGGTTGTTACTAGAAATCACCTGGAACTAGTAATCGCTAGAAGGGAAACGATTCTTTGAAAGAGAAAATTGCAGGTTTGATTGATTTATTTCTATTTGTACTGGTTCTCCTGGTAAAATACGGTTTCCAGGTGATCGTGGAGAGAGTGGTATCGATAAAATGTACTTTTTCACGAGATTTCTTGGAAGCAAGAGAGAGGGAAGGTTAAATATAGCGAGCGTGATCAAGAGATCCCATCCAATTTTCGAGTCACGCGACCGGTTAAAGAAAACTCGAGGAAGCTCGACCGCGAGGACACTTCCGTATTAACCTCCATCCCTTTTATCCTGACGTTGCAGCGTGGCAGAAACAATTTTCTGAAATTTATGCACCCCGTTGTTCTCCCCGTCGCGGCGTCGCGTTGCCTCTGTTCTCTCCACGATGCAGTCTCGGCCTTGTGATATTTTCACGGAGGAAGAAGTAAAACGACCGAGCCCGAAAAAAAGAGAAACAAAGGACGAGAAAGTGGAAGGAAGAAAAAATAGGGAGCCGGGTGAAAAGAGACGAAATAAGAGGTAGGAAAAATACCAAAGCGGACGGGGCTGACTGGCTGTCACAGAGACGTCTTCCGTTTTCCCTGACGTTTTGTCGGGCTTCCATGGCGTGTCCGTGCAGGGAAACGTGTCTCCGATATTGCAGCCAGAAATTGACAGAGGGGACAAACCATGTTAATGTCGATAAACACGAACGGTCGTCGATTTTCCTGGACCCGACCCTTTCCATGCTGTTTCCCTCTCACTCTGTTAGCCTCTCCTTCCACTTTTGCCCTTTCATGACACGCCAACCGGAAGATAGAGGCCTGGAAAACTGACACGTTGCAATTAGAATTTTCGATTCGGCCTGAAAGTTAGGAATTTGCATGGCACAGGCTCTCTCGCTACCCTCCCGTGACTTTTTCGTGTTCACCTCACTCCTTTTTAAACGTTGTCGCCCTGTCAAACGCTCTGTCCAGCTGTAAATCGATATTTAACGCCAACATTTGTTGCAGCCTCGAGTGACGAGGGCTGCGTATCTGAATTTCTCGTGTTGCGGGAGTTCATCAAAACTTGAACATTAGCAACCACCGACGGTGCAATATTATGGCTGGTAGTTCCAGTCGAGTGCAGTTTCGGACCATGTTGCTAAATCATGTCTCGTATAATTCACGTTGCGCCGGTATGTTCGAAAACTGTTCCTTTCTTTATCTCTCCGTATCAGACCCTGTCTGCTACAATGTAGCTACAACTTTCTGGGAGACTTAAATAATTCAAATTTATCTACGAGATAATCTTGATTCTCTACTAAAGTTTTGGTGAAGTGTTGTGCTGAACGTTAGTCGAATCTTTTCTTATTACAATTTTATCTTTAATTGAAATATTTGCCGACGTATTATCGTATCTGTTAACACGATTTTCTCCTTTTGTATTTCATCCATAAGAAATGTTTGTCCTTGAGAGCCTTAACCCTCTTACCGGTTACACTGAAAAGTAGTGTTTCCTTCTCTATACAAAAAGTAAAGTAGTAGATACTATAATCTAGAGATAGAGAAATTTTTTAAAGAAACTCTTATATACGTATTTTGAGATTTATAGAGATTACTTCAAGTAATACGAAATATTCAAAATCACTAAACTACAATATTTAGTAAAATCATCATTTAGATTCCGTTTTCTTAACTATGTAGCGGCACGCTAATAAATTCAAATCTTATTGTTGTTTTGCCTCGGAGCATCAATATCGTAGGACATACACATATTGTATTAATAATCAAACTCCGAGCAAAACAATGTCGTCGTTACTTTCAATCGTCAAACGCAGTCGAGTTCAAACTTTCCAACTGTCCTCCGACCAGTGTAAATAAACAAGCGAATTGACGAGCGAGAGAGTTCAGCAATCGAAGAGTAAGCATATCGACGCATCAAAGTGTATACGAAGTTTCTCGACACACGCGCGTATTTATTCCGATTAATTATATACCAGGACTTGTGCTTTGTACCAAGGCATTACTTTAGGTGTAGTGCTCGCGACTTAGACTATAATAGGGATATTTGAACTGACCCATCCTCCACAACTATGTTTACAAAAATGTATATTTGCATCTGCAATCTCATTATCATGTATGTCGATTTCATTCACGACCGCGCATTGCGAAGATTCTGGAGTCTCGAGAATGCATCCTTGCATTTATTCTCGCACGCAGGCATTTCCTTCGCTCGCACTCGCCAAGTTCCTTTAGAAAATTTGAGAAAATTGGCTTATTTCGTTTCAAAAGCTATCTCACGTATATATCGAGGGCCAGACGGCCATCGAGGCCGACCGACGACCACAGACTCGCTTGAAAAAGAATGGTGGTATCGGTGTTGAGAAAAATACCGCTGCGAACACGTGTAACGATTAATCAGGTTCAGGGCGCCGGATTCGAAGAGGTTGTTACCGTCACAGCCAGATGACGGCTTGTGGCGACATAATATTGTATTTTATATGGTGTCGTGTTTATGGGTTTGCGGTGGTCGCGGTGAGCTCGCGTACACGCATACATATTGCTTCCAATTTGTTTGCGAGATCGTCCGGTTCCGTGTCGATTCTGCTTGGAATAGCTGTACAGTCGTTTCTTCGGTTTCGATTTCAGCTCGCAAGCCAGACATTTTGTCGGTCGTTGGCGCTGATCCTCTGCGAGGATTATCAACGCGTACCACGCGTTAGGTGAACAGCAGCTGTTCGCCATATGTTGGGCGTGAAATTCGTCCCGTTTGAGGTGTGTATCGAAAACTCGTGTATGGAATGGATGCTGAACGGACTGATAAAAAGGGGATCTTGATTACGTGTACGTTAATACCATTCACGATGGTGACTCTGCTGGAAGGGTGTTGCGGTAATCATCGATGATTGGGTTATCCTATGATGCTACACCGATGAAGAGTTTGCTACGGTTGATCGAAAACCATGTGGGGGATGAGGGTTTGCCTATTAAGGAACCGTAAACTCCGTTTATCGGTCTATTGGGTAACAGAATTTAGCGATACGGATCCTCTTTCATCCTAAGCCATTCGATACTGGGGTTAACAGAGTTCTTTGAGATTTGAATAACAGAGGAGGATTCTTCTTTCTGGAATCGTCGTTTTCCATGGGGTAACACGAGAAACAATAGTTCTTACGAGTCTCAGGTGTGCAAGGCTCACCTGTCGCGCGCGCGAAGCAGAAGCTCGGTCCAGGAGAAAGGGACACGAGGTATACACGCAAGAGGAAGAAAAGCATCGTACGCGCGAGAAAGGATGCGATATCGTGTTACAGGAGATATAACAACGGTACAATGGAGCTTTGTCGAGGGCTGGCTAGCCTTTTATTAGAGTCCTATTGGCTCCGTGTGACCCTTCGTGTCGGCCATCGCTATAGAATGGCCTGTGACCTATTTCTCTCCGTCTATTCATTACTTCCTCCTGGAAACACGAGCTTTCTCGAGAGTCTCTTCTCTTTCTGTATGTCTTCGTACACGCGACGTCCACACGGTGACGAATGCAATCGGCTGCCTGATATAATCCGATCTTGGCAACCGTAAAATCCGCCTCGGATCGAGGCGAGCGGATTTATCGATTCGCCGGACGGAACGAGATATTTCATCGTCTCGTGGCTCGTTTCTGCACGAGAAACGACGCGTACTAAACCGAACTCGCCGAGTTTCCTCCGTGTAACTCGTATCTCTTTCTCTTTCAGTTCCTCTCGGTTACTCTCAGTCTCTTTGACTTTCCCTCTATCCATTGCCAGTGCATTAGCGCGTACGTAGACGCGGTAAATAATGCACGGGTAAACGGTAAATCGTCTGTTAACGTATTATCGGTGGAAACGATCCCGGGTAATGTTCCAGCCGGAGTGTGAATAGCCGAAGACGGAATGCATCGATTCGACTCGTTACACGATCCGCTCGAACTCGCGTCGTCCCCGGCATCGGTGCTCGGTGTACGCGTGCACGATGATTTGTTGGACGAGCAGGCGAAACTCTATATCGTTCCTAAGTTCCTCCGTTCGAGTATGCCTAAACTTTCTGCAACTGGGAAACCGACGTGTCCGTCCGTGAGAGAGGAGAAGAAGGGGGTCTCTCGATCTTTCAGCTCGAGTGGGCAGAGGGAATCACGTCGCTTGCGCGTGAAACGCGTTCCTAAGAGAATTCGTCCGGCCGTTTGTAAGGAGCACGAAGAATGGAATTTTTCGAAAATTTTTCGAACAGGTTTTCTGCCTCGATGCATTGTTCGATGAAAAGCAAACGAATATGGAAACAACCCTGTGTACCATACCACGCGACGTTTTTCTTCCCTCTTCTTCTTCTTCTTCTTCTTCTTCCCAATTTCATTACGTTCTCGTCTCACGACTCGCATTCGGAAATTTCGTAGCTTCGTTTTGATTTATTTTTTCCGAAGAATCGGCAATGGCCGCTCGTTTCATCGTCTCTTGGAAGGAGAAAATTCTGCTAGAACGCCAGACGCCATCCGGCGTTTGCAAATACAATAGATTCGAGGGATGTGCATGCAGGAGCCCCGGTGTCTTTTCAACGAGGTAGACATGAATTTTGAGTGGTCTCATTATCGGATCGTCTGGCATCCAGCTACCGTCAAGAATTCATAGGACTCGTAATCGCGCTGCCTGCGAACAAAAGGGGTGGTCCGATCGAGGGGTAGAGAGAGAGAGAGGGTGGGCATGAGAGGGAGAGAAAGCACTGGCTCGTTGCAACTGGTATCGGTGGCAGGGGGAAAATCTGGTTCAATGTCCCGATGATGCTTTTATCAGGAGCTGACAATCGCCATGGAAGACACAAAGGCAGTCGTAAAATTCCAATTAACGAAAGGTGAGCCATTCGCCAACGACTGCCAGTCTACAAACGAGCCACGTCCAGGTTGTAATCGAGACTCGAATTTTATTCGTTCGAAGCTTCTACGGTTCTATAATGGATGTTCATTTATGTACTAAATTATATTATATTATATTCATTTATTATACATACGGGATAAACTTGTTGTACAAGAAGTTAACGTAAAATACATTAAAGAAACACTAGTTTATATAAAGAATTTATTTCTGGAAAACAACAAAATTCTCTTTACTCTTCCAAAAAGAACTTAAAAATGCGGATAACGTATAAAGTATTCCTAAAATCATTTCAGTATCAAAACAGAAAAGTTTAGAGATGTACACATAGAAATGAAAGATAGGGAAGATATATGTGTGTGCAAGTTGCTCTGCAATGATCTCGAGCGACAGATTGATTTCGTACGAGCTGTAATCGCATTGTTAAGGATCGAAGGTATCACTGCGTTCGCGCATCATGAAACGGGAATACGTTTCGACTGACTTCACGTAGACCGACAGATTGGCGGGAAATATATATTCGCTGGGATCTCGCGAATAGATATTTTGTATCGAATTTCGAAACGATGCGCTCAGTAGTGAACGATGCGTCGCGAGAAAAATGGATTTCACTATGATATACGAGGTGCCGCGCGATCGAGTTGGCTTCGGAAACCGGCGCGATTTCGATTTTCCTTCGCTCCTGGCATTTGTTCGCTTCTGGGAATCACTACTGTTTTGAATTTCTGATTCGGATACCGGGATAGACGTTTCCGTGTCTCGTAACTGCGTTGCTTGGTATCGATACGAGTTTCTCCTCGAGTCGATATCCGATTCCTACAACGAACGTTGCTCCTTTGTCTTTAAGGAGAACTTTGAGAGAGATTTCGAGCTGTGCGGAAACCAGATTGCTAGCCTTATTTCTAAATATTCGGTTTTGAAAATTCCTAAATTGAATCGAAGGCGGTAGTTTTTATAAGTTTAGAATTTTTCCAAATCAGTCCAAAATCAGTAAATCATCGGGAAGAACTTGCTCTTTTCATCAACTTCGTTTTTATGATTTCTACTATAGCCAGCTAGACCGAACAGGATTTTCTATTCGTTTCGATTAGATCGAAAACCGATATGGAGCTGATGTTCCTCTTTTGCTTAGAACTGACTAGCGTGGGGAACTTCAGAGAAGTGGAGTGCCTGTTCCAGCCAAATCGACTCACCTCACCTCCATGCGAGTTTTCCATGGATGTGAAGAAGTGAGTGGTACCATATGAGTCGTGTTCTGTTAGACGGGTGGCATTGAACCATATCTGAATCCAAATTTCTACTTTTATTTCTAGATATTCGACGAAGGAAATTTTTAAATTGGATCGGTAGCAGTAGTTTCTTCAAATTTCAAAATGTTATAGATCCAGTTATATCTCGTGGATCTATCGTTGGTAAATATCCTATTCCTATGACGAACATCGTTCTTCCTCTTCAAAGCACAACCTCGAAAAATATAGCAAATTTTAGAGAAATCAAATTTTCATTTCCATTTAAAAATATTTGACAAATAAAATTCTTGAATTATCGTAGCTTCTACAAGTTTTGCATTTTTGTAAATCTATGCTCCAGATGATATGATATGATAAATGCTTCAGATTTTTCTATATCGATTAAAATGCAAACCGAACCATCGACGAAGCTTTGCCCTTTTACGATATTCGTTTCCCAAGATAGATGCTCGAAGAAAAACTCGAGACGACGGAAGAGCCGCGGCTCGTCGTTTACTAAAGGACCAGGTTGCAAAGAACCTTTGTAAATTGTCCGATTGCAATTTAACGGAAACAATTTATGGAGATCGAGTTTGAGTCGCGTTTCATTTACATCGGATATTCTTTATATAATCACTCGTTGATCGACTCGCTTTATGACTGACTGTCTCAGGTAGGGAGATTGAGAGCTAACGAACAAGCAATCGAGCCGATGCTCGACGATGGAATTTATTAGCTCGCTACTATCGAACGTTGGCAAACGGACGGAGATCGACGCTGGAAGAGGAACGATTACACGTTCCTGTTGTTTTCTGATTTCGTTTCCGTGGAATCGAGTGAAAGCCAAGTAGGCAAACTCAAAGTATTCTCTGTAATTATTGGTCTGCGCTTGGTCTGAGTGTACGGAAGGTTTTGTTTGCAAGTCATTAAGCCGACATGCTTGGAAACGAGTCGATCGATGGTCGAGGCGTGGAAGGCAGAAAAAATCGAAGATTGAAACGAAAATAATGAAAAATAAGGAAAAAGAAGTTCTGGTGCGGTGCGGGGCCTAAATTGAAAAGGAAGTCTGGAATCAATCGAGACCGGCATCTGAGGAAACTTCTCGATCGATTTCGATTCGAGAGGCCGGCTTTATGGCATTCGCGTTGTTTCCGCGCTCTTTGAGTCCGACCAACTAATGCGAAAACTCTGTTTCGATGAATAAACGCGAACGAAACGAGTGGAAAAATCCGTGGAACTTGAGAAACGAAAACATCTCGTTGGAATACTCCGTGAGAGCAATTATAAAAATGTATGAGAAAATCTGGCGTACTGAATGGAAAATAGAATGCTAAAGTGTGAAAAGAGAAATAAGTCGTGTGATACGGAGACAGTTATTAATAATTTTCAGAGGAAGAATTTATATTTTAAATTGTTATGGCTACACTATGGAATTTGTATTTTTGTGAATGGAACTAAAGAAATAATCGGGTACTTTGATTCGAATACTTAAAATATTTTTGTATATGAGATTCCTGTGCATTTTTACACCTGTAAATTTTCCATGCATTCACGAATATCCATAGTCCAGTTATTTCCATAGAAGGGCGTTAAAAATATAATTTTCATGAAATTTGCTAAAGTAGGTGGTAAAAGAGTGACGGTGGGTTCCATCTTGTCTAAAATCGAGTTTGGCCGTTGTCCGATTTCTCAAAGGAAGTAGACAGGATTTCTGATTGAAGTCGATGGCTCGTGAAATTCGAACGCGAACGGGACACGTTGCAACGGGAGGCAACGGGTCAGTAGAAATTATTGTCTCGAGCAGGCGTATTCGCACGTGTACGGCGGTTTCGTTCGACTCCTTTTGCTAACTTGCGGAGAGCAGGTCAAGTTTAATAAGATCGGGCTTCCTGGACCTTTCCGGAACCGCAGAACGCCCCTTAAAAAAAAAACCTTGTAGATAATCGTGCGTGAAATTGACTCGCCAACAGTCTGCTGCCGTTGGAGGATCCGTTGTGTTCTTAATCGGTCGCGATCTCTCTCTTTCTCTTTACCGAGGCAATGGAGCTTTCCCAGCGTCAGATCGTCGTGCACACAAAAGACGACTGGGTCGTGACCGGACGCACTCTCTCGCCGGCTTAATCGAAATCGATGGCTCGTGCGATTTTCTCGGCTTAGGGATGGCTCGTGCAAATAAACCAGCATTTTATCGAAAATAAAGGGTGGGAACGTTCTTTGGTAACGGAAAAATGAAGCTAGGATATAAAAATAAAGAAGTTGACTGACAAAAAATTTAAGGCAAGGGTATTATAAGAAGAAGATACTTCAGTAATGAGAAAAATTTTAGGAACATTTATCGAAGTGTTTTTTGGTAATAGAAAACTGTGTTGCAAGGATGTAAAATAAGGTCTAAAGTTAAATTAAGCTATAAAGTTGTCGATTTGAAAACGCGAAGCGCCCTGGTACACCAGCAAGTTATCACGTACGTATCTCAGACTTCTTAGGTTTAGATCGTGTGTACACAAATGGCGGCCGTGGATCTGGGCAGACGCGCGGGATACTCGTTGGACGGCTTAATCGAAATCGATGGCTCGTGCGATTTAGTAGCGTGGGGAGGTCCGTGCAAATAAACCATCGAACGTTTACAATGTACGTAGAAGAGGGTAGAAAAGAGAGAAAGGACGCTGGCCGGCTGGCAATCAGGCAGGCAGGCGGGCAGGCAGGCAGGCAGGCAGGCCGCCGACGGCGGTGGCGTCGGCGTCGGCGTCGGCAGCCGCTTGTCACTCGCTTTAACCGTGTGTCAGTCGATATCATCGCGCAGAGTGGAAATCTCTGCTATTGACAAGCGTATGAATATCGTTAATAATAAATAATGCCTGGCTGGCTGGCTGCCGGCTGGCTGGTTGGTTGGTTGGTTGGTTGGTTCGACTCAACTATGATCCTGGCCGGGCTCGTCGATCCTTTTCAACAATACTGGGTGTCGATTTCGATCGAGCAGTCGAATGAGACCGGAGACGGATTAAAAAGCCACTGCTCGCGTCAACGACGCCGGAAAGTGTTCTTTCGCGGCACTCGAGGCGATTCGGGACGCGTCTATTGTGCATGGATGATTCTTGAACGCGTGTCAACATTTCGAGGGGCGAATTCTCGAGCGAAAGCCCAGGGAGAGGAGCGCGTTAGTTACGGTGAATTAAAGTAGAAATACGTGGTGGGACCCTTCTTATTGCAAAGAGTCAGAAATTTAACAGGGTAGTAGTTGCACTGGAATTTTTTATTACAAAGTAGCATTTATGCCCGTAAATGATTCGGCACTCGTTAACCCAAAAGGCTGAAATCAGCTCACTCGAAATGAAGATTGCAGAGCCAATTTGAAACTTCACGTGCCGTTTAACGCGCGTTAACGATCGCCTCGAATCCTCGCTCTTATGATTGTCTCGTAACTACCTATGATAGAGATTTCAGAAAAGGAAATTTCTCGTTTGGGCGAGGAACATGGGACCAGGAACATGAGCGATCTCGCGTCGTAACGGCGGATCTTGTCGACATCGAGACCAGGGAACGTGTCATGTGTATACGAGCGACAGAGAGACGAAAAGCGTTTATCGTGCCGCTCGAACGATATAATTGCATGTTAGTTGATACGAAAATTAAAGTTTACGACATTGATCGAGAATCAAGTGGCAATTAATATCGTTTTCATGAGAGCAATTACTGTTCGCTCCTTCCATCGTCGTTTCTTCATCGATCGGCCACGTTATGTTTTCATTTTAGCCGGACGAAGAATGGTAAACGTATGAAAGACTGGCATTTTGCAAAGCCGGCGTTCGTAGGGTGGCTGGTTCTTCGACGAAATCGATGAATATGTAGATGGATCTTTTCTTCTCTTCGGAGAGTTGGACCAAATAATCGTACAAAGAACGACTCCTGAGTGCATACAAGTTTCGGAAAAAATCCTTTGCATTTTTAACATTTCCTGGCCACGGTTTTCACCCATGGTTACGGCTTCTTTTCTTCCAGTTTCTTCACGTTAGCAGTTCCTCCTTCGAGGCTGAAGTTTTTGCTCGTCTTTCGATGTTGGAGGCAGAAGCACACCGTTCTATCGTGAATTACGGCGCGAGTGCCTCTTGGAAGCATGTTCTGTTTACATCGGATGCGGAAGACGTTTACCCACGCTGTATGCGTTTGAAGGGCTGCACCGTTAAGGTCCGATGAATATGTAAATTCTATTGTCTTCCACCTCGCCTACAGCCTCGCTGCTTCTTCCAGTCTCCCTTATCTTGATCGTCGCGTTCGAATTGGAACATCCACGGTAAACTTCAGAAACGTTGTTACGTGGCAGGATCGATGGAGAATTTGGAAGGTTCGAGAATGACTCTTTTCACGATTTATTTTGTCAATTGGATATTACGTTGTCTAAGAATATTAGTTGCTTCGATGATTGGTCTAAAAGAACGCGGTGAAGATTTTAAGTTGTATTCACTTAAATGGTAAAGAATACGAATAAATTATTGCTTCTTCCTTTACAATATGTAGCCTTCATCGTGATTTGGTTGATGCAAATTTTATAGTTTAGTCTTCGATAGTTCGATAAATCGTCTATGAAAAAGAATTAATAATAGTTCATCAATCAGCGTACACGCATATGTATCTTAGAAACTCAATCTACTTTCTAAACTCCAGCTCCAATTAATTTCCAATCTCCGTCAGTTCGAGATCCAGAAGAATATTTACAATTAGACACCATGTCGATTCAGTCTCCACCACGCGCTCCGACACGAAGTACCTCAAAATCAACTCAATTTCCAACACTCCCCGAATAATCTTACAGAACAACGGGATCCAACGAGCAACATTCTAAACAACGATAATCAGGAAGCGTCTGAACGGGCCGTCAGGCGTCAGACGAAGGGAAAACAGGTGGCGCGTATAAAGCCGAACAGGGGACAGGCGAGACACGCGTGTGGCGCGTTGCTGGCAAACTTTCATCCCTCGAGGGACTCGCGCGGATCGCCGCAATGGCCGCGCGTTATGCGTGAAAGGGGTACGTTTTATGTACGCGCCAAACATGGAAACGAGACAGCGCGATTCACAGTGTCTCGATCTGTATTCCGTTGACGAAGAGGAAGCGATCGGGTACCGGTGAGCGCCGACACTCGTAGAAAATAGATCTCGCCTCTGTTTGACGCGGATGAGACCAGCTATAAAGCACAGGCTCGTGTATAGCGTTGGAGGCCTCCTCTGTTTCCCGGTTGCGTGAACGCCCGGGCAGAAGTAAATACGCGAGAGGGCGACGGCATTGTCGTATTAATGGAAAGGATTGCTTGTTCGAGCGTGTAGCGGGAAGCAGCGGTTCGACGGGTCTAAATTGAAATTCGATTGTCTGCCGGCGACGGTGTTTGCCGCGTCGCCGGTACGCGATTGTCAGGTTCGTGCTCTCGCTAGCTCACGGATAGAGCCACGGATGTGAAACACACAGGGAACTATGCTTGAGGAATGCTTGGCCGCGGCTGGTTTTATTCGTCAACTGATCAGCCCGCGAATTTCTAATATGCGTATGTATACGTATGTATAAGCATACGAGAATATAAGAAGTTTGCGAAACGTCGTAGAACCGAAGCGGAGACGAGACAGGCCGAATTTCGGGAGCCACGACGGGATAACAAGCTGCAGGAATTCCTAATGAGCACGCAGCCAGACGAACCGGTAATTCGGTGGCGCTAGTCGAATCGCCGAATCTGTTGTTGCCGGGTAGTGAAAGTTTGTGCTGCTTCCGGTAATTATGTCGCGTTGACGAGCCGCTTTTTCACGCTGCTATATAGGAGTTTGTCTGTGTTCTGTTTAATTAATGTCTGCTGGCTTGCGATATCCTTTTTTTTCGTTTCTCTTTTTGATCATCGTTAAAGAGGATTTTGGTGAACTTTTTATCGTCATCGTTAACCTTTAACTACTACCGTAGAATGGATATACGCTAATTGTCTGGCGAGGTACCTCGATAAAAATTTTAAGTATGATTTTATGGTTCCTAATTGTGAGACTTAACCTAATTGAAGATTTCTCAGCTAGTTAGCATCGTGTGTTGTTTGAGAGCGTAATTCCGACAGTGTCATTTATAATGGAGGAATTCACACAGTAGCAATTAAGCTTGACAATTGGATGTTTGATTGGCACGAGGATATTGCGTGATTTTGCTTATTACACGAGAAGACGAGATTCACGAACTTTTTTCGCTCTTGTAGATTCTACGCGAAGTTGCAAATCTTCCTCTTCGTCTTCCTAGACCTCGTAGAACTTCAATCCCAGTTCCTTCGGCAATCTTTCGAGGCGCTCCGAGCCAGAACGTGTCGATCCTCCTCACACCTTACTCGATTTCTTCGTTAAAAGGAAAAATGGAAGTGCGATCTTGGCTATGTAGATTTACACTGTGTTGCCCGTGTAATCTTCACCTTGCGAAGGATTAGCGCTGCCTCGCGGAAATGTTTACAGATTTTCATTGTACCCAGTAACGTCGCTCCTTTAAACTCCAACCTTCTGCTGTTGTTTTCACCTCATATCTTATAGAAAGGAACGAGTATTCCGTTCTTGATAAGTATAAAAGAAAATATCGGAAAGCGTCTGATTTTTCCTCCGTTTAAACAAGATTTTTTATCGTTTCAGAAGGATACAAAAAATTTACATTCTAAGTAATTCAGCTTTATTATAGCGAATTGTCAATTTTGTCTTAAATAGATATCTATTAGATAAGAAGAAAATTCGTCGGCTAGATTCAAATATATTAGTCACTAGTATTTCCTGTCTAGAGATATACAGTTCATTTATAAAGGTAAAGGTTCATAAGGGTAAAGTTCATTCAATTCTGCTAAATGTACACATAGCCTAAGAAACTGGAAATTCATTACTTTGCGAAGTTACTTATAAGCTGACTGTCAGTAATACCAGCCGATTTCGTTCCTCCACCGTAACATATTACACACGACAGGCGAAATTGCCTGATTTATTCATAAATGCTATATATCATACATCATTCTTAGTTACCACCTAAGTTATCAACATGAGTTAATAATCTTTCTATGTCGTAACTCCAAAAATGCGAAACCTTCGTCATCACTAACTTGAAGCCACTAAATTCCTCGAAGCCGCGCTATCTCGAAGAAAAAAGAGAGTCGTTTCACATGGTCCAGCCTGAAAAAAAATACAGCGGGCTGCTTGATTAATTCACGAGCCTGCTGGCGGTTGTACAGGTGATTATGAGTATGGGGGTTGGCCGGCGCTCGTTACACGAGTTTTCCGTTGGCCAGACCGTGTCGCTTCCGTTTCAAAGGGATTTATGTGTACGTCTCCCGCGCGACTCGCAATTAGTCCGACATTCAGGCGAGGATAGCATGCACGTGTTCGATAATGCCTGGTTGGATCTAGGCACGCCGCGGCTCCGGGTATAGACTTTCCCATGCATAAAGACAAACCGTGCGCGCAGGGCGGCCTTGTCACGTTCAGATGTAAACCAGACTCCCGAGTGCAACTACTACCCGGTGAAACACGCGTCACGGGGAGCCATGCACGTCAGGAACACGAGCACACCGGTTCCCCGCCGCACCTGGCCGTAATGCACGCTGCGCGATAGGTGTATAGTGTATATGCGTCATTGAATAAGTATACCTATGCGCGTGAGTTATTGTTGCGTGGTCCCCGGTCGCTCTCGCATCGCCGTCTTTATCTGTCAAAATATAGTACATCGTTCGATGAATCGTTCGATGAGTCGATTGTCGATTTCGAAACCTTCTTTTAGAATAAGGCGAATACTTGTTTAATCCTCTCCTTATTGGGTACTATGAGTATTGCTTGTGAGGATACTTTAGACAGAAACGTTCGCTAGACGATATGTGATTCGCTATGGTCATCAAGGAGAAAATGCAGTACTGTATAGGAGTATACATAAGTGCTGTATTAATTAGATGTTATGAGCATCTGAGCACAATCTGTACTTATATCATTTATATATCAGTTGAGCCAAGTATATGCGTGAGTGTAAATATGTGATTCGATGAATTCTTAGATGCGTTTTGTTAGTTTCTTCAGATACAATTTTGTTACTCTTCATATTTTGAGATAGAATCTTTCCTCCGCCTCACTTGTATAAGTAGACGTTCATGGAATATGTACATTGTATATTGTATATTATCGAGGATAGTGAATGAGGATGCTTGAAGACTTTAATTACCAGAAAATGACAAGTGGTGACGAAACAATGTTACATAAATGTAGTTATCGACACATTTCGTTCACGGTTATATTTACACAGCAAACGTCATTTATAATGTAAATTCGTGTTAGTTTAGTGACTTGTACATACAAATAACGAACAGACAAATCGATACTCGTACCAAAGAATCTCATATCTTTTTAAAAATCTTCTATACGTTTCGAGCCCGGTCATAACTCTCGAAACGCGTCGGACTGGAGGTCCCTTTTGTTGCCACGACCCCTAATATGTAACAATGTTTGCTCGAGAAGTCGAATAAAATCCCAATGCACACAGCGACGAAATGCACAGTACAAAGGCTTGCCTGTGGATAAAGAACGACGCTTTTGGGGAGGAGCGCGCAGCTGAACGTTTCTTTCCTCGACAAACTCTATTAAATCGTTCTTGGAGCGTACGGGTCAGGAATTAACATCGGTAAATATCTTTTCGCGCCTGTATCATCGCTCGATGTTTGCTGATGTTATGAAATCAACCATCGTACCGGGTGTCTCGCGGTCTTTCGGCTTCGATGGTCCTCGATGGCTCTCGACGATCCTCGAAGGAGGGCCAATAATGGATAGCGAGGCGTTACATATACAAAGATTGTTTGCTGGTTGGAAAAACGGCCTTTTCGACGCGTTCATATCGAGCATCGTTCGACCATACGGCTTCTCCTCTGTTCGAGGAGACGTCGAGAGATCGGTGTCGAGTGGCGGAGGAAATCCTCGCGACAGTTGTACGACGAACGTAAATCTCTCTCGAGCATTTTTTACGCTCGCCAGGTCTGGAAGGGGATTATTCCGTGCACGCGTGAGGAGCCAGCAACCCTCTTGAACACGGCACTCTCCTGCCCCCTTGCACGCCCCCTCTCTTTCATTATCTCCGGAAAAGAAGCAAGCCCCTTCGAATCGAGACCACCGCCGCAGATGTGCCTCGAAATTAGACGACCTCGTCAAATCGAAAACGCCAGACGCGTCCACGTTCTCTCGCCGCTCTGAAAAGACGAACTGGACTGGGAGTAAATTAATATTTACCAACTGGCCGGACTCGGCTCTTCGTGTATTACCTCCATGCGTGTTTTTTTACCATTTATGGTAATTTTCTGTGATTTTATGTCATTTTGAATCGCAGATTCGATTTTCAAGAGAGCTAGAGTTGAAATAATGTTTAATTGCTAGCTTACATTCCCCATATTCAAGTTGTCATCATACGCGTAATCTTATGACATAACCTGAAAGTACGCAACAACTTCAAAATCCATGTTATAAGCAACGAACATGCTAAAGCACGAGGGATTTGGAAATTTTCTTCGATAGAGCGCAGGTCTCTGAAGCCGACCAGTAAAAATTCTGTAGGCACACCGGGTGTTTATTCTTCCGTGCTGCGTCCTCGCATGCCGGGAGTCGTTGAAGAGACACAGAGCGTAATTCCAAGTTTCTCTCGTGCGCTAACGACACTTAGGTAATTGCACTTAAATTACATCGGTTTAGTAGCCGCGGCAGTCACGAATGAGGGTAGAAACCGACGTAACTCTCGAGCTCTTGCTCCGCCGACGAAATAGTCGCAACTTTTCCGCCGGTTTCGCCTTCGTTTTCCCAGCAACGCGTTCGACCGACGATTTTCTCTCTTTTTTTTTCATTCACGCACGCAGAACTTTTACAACCGACCATCCGCTCAGCCATTGGTGGTTCCAACAGCAGCTTCGTTTTTACAGGCGGCCGCTTTTCCAGTGAACGAAAGTTTGCACGGAAGCCACCGGTCTCGCTAGTTGGTAGTTTTCGTTGCTACATTATCGGACATTAAATATTTTAGCGGCAACTACCGGACGTTTTACGATACGCGCATTTCTATCTGTATTTTTCGTAATTAAATTCCTTGCTTACCAAACTCGCGGCATCGATTTTCAACTTTAATCCAATGATATCATATTTAGCTTTTTTATTATTTCTAAATACCTCGTTTAATTTTTGGTTTTCCGTTAAGGACAGCTAATTATCACGTCTTTACAGTACATTTATTGTATCTTATACAGCAGCTACGGAAAGTATTGGAACATACTATTTTTTTCCGTTTAAACATTGTTTTATCAGATTCTACATTTCACTTTCGCAGTCGTACGAAAGTGTTACTAAACTATACGAAATTCAATGTGCTTGATTTTAATCAATTAATATGTAGATGCTATGATAAATACAACGGTATACTAAAAGTTTTTATTACGACTGTAATCATAAATGGTCTCTTTAGCACGAATACAATCCATTCACGCCGTGATTCACAAAATTCAACGACATCGCCGAACTTTATTCTCAACGTCCCGTACCGGGTTCCCACGGGTAGGTTTACTGTTTGGGTAAGTTGCGGTCACCGTAAACCTCTCTCGTATCTCGTGCTTATCGAAAACGATGGTTTACCTGAGAATGTAACCGGAGGTCCATCGAGCGTAGTCTGGCCGCGATATTTTGCCGTCGAAGGCACCTTAGTCGGCGTCCGAGCTATCTTTTCGACGTGACAAAAACTGGCCGAAACCTTGGCCGGGTATAGAGCGATCCAGAGGGATCTGGGACGCTTTTTCAATCCCGTGAACCGAGGAAAAAGCGGAAGGACGCGTGGGATTCTGGGCTTTAGGGTGACTTTATGGTAAGCAGCTTCGATTTTCCGTTAAGGTTACGGGCTACGGGTTGGTGCAGCCAGTCGGCTTACGGACCGAGTCTATTCCGCGGATTTTCAGGGATAACCTGTACCCGATAACGTCCCCCTTTCCTCCATTCTGGTGATAAACCCGCGTCGTCGGACCAACGACGAGGATTTTCAACTTTCTTTACATCGGCACGCGTCGGTATTTTCCACCGACAGATTCTTCGTGCGCGTGGATAGTGCTCGTTTTATTTGACGACGCCTTTCTTCGGCGAATGGTTAGTCGATCTCACCGGGGCTGGTTTAACGGGATGAGAATGGAAAGCGCAGCTCTGATGCAATGTCTGGGTATGCAAAGGTGGAGGGTGATGAGATGTTAAGTTCTAAAGGAGTTTGGGAGTTGTAGGGGAGCCGTGATTCTAGGAATATTTGCTGGATAGCGAGACTTTTATTAGAGTTAGATTACGGGCTTCTAGCGATATTTGACTGTAAAGTTTGGGAAGATGTTAGTCATTACTCTCATTGTTTCGTCGAAGCCGGAATTTACACCTGCTGTGGGGTAATTGCTAAGAGTCAAGATAACTTTTCATTAGACATCTCACTTGTACATATATTTGTATCTGTTTTTTTCCAACGTTTCTTTAGTACGTTATTATCACACTTGGCAGTTGTCTGAAATATATTAATTGACATCTCTTTCTTGGCGTTTTAATTTTTTTACGAAGCTAACAAAAAGTCTAGACTTCTTCGCGATTCAAATTATCTTGACGCAATATGCCATGCATCGTCGTGCACTTGCTGACAGAATGTCGCAAGGTTCTCGATTAGAAGAGAACGGTTCGATGAGTTCAGGAAACATTCAGTTTCGCTCAAACGTCACCGGAGCGTCAGCTTTTTAACACACGGAGTTCATTTCGAACTGGATGCTCGAAATATCTCGCATTGTTTGGATAACACTCGGTCGGCGGACGCGTTGCGTAAATATCTTCCCCTAGAGGGTGACTCTTTGGCTTCACCGTACACCATCAATCTGTCGTTGCGACGATACCAATTATTGCGTTAAATACGCATCTGAGATCAATTTGAAGCACCAAAATGATGGCGTAGAGCGTAGACCGACGACAAGATTCAAGAGGGAGTATTGCGCGTCATGGTGGGGGGAATAGGAAATTCAAGGCGACGAGGACAAACACGGGTGCTGACATTGTGTAAACATGCTGTGACTACCCTCGTCCGCGAGACGTCGGTTCTGACGTCGACGGAACACGGCTTTCCGAGAAACTGGATATTCCGTCTTAAAGCGGGAATTAAATACATCGGGATAGTCACGGTAGAACGACACCGATTTTCTCGGAAACTCTGCTGTCTGATGTTGCAGACAGGATCCCAGAGGTCATTGGCAGCAACTATTGCCTCCTACGGCCGGGATATTGGAATTTATTCGAGGAATAGAAATTTCGAATTGTGTTTCGACGATGATATATGCGATAGCGTTTAAAATGATAGAATTATCACGATAAAATTGACAACGTATAATTAAGAATGATGACGACTCGGTTGTGTAGAAGACAGGGAGAGAAAATATTTTAAATATAAGATTCGAAGGAGAGGTATATCACAGGATTTTGGAATAAGCTTTTATAGTATCGAGTCAAAGTCGTAGATAGTGGATCACGTATATTCATGGACAATGAATCACAGATAATGCTGACGAACTGTAATTATATTGAAATTTAATATTGCATCTGGTATAAATTATTAAATTAGTAGATAATAAGCTAATGTACTAGCGGACAAATTGTAAAAAGTAGATCTAGGAATTGATGGATAATATTTTTGAAAATGAAGAAACTTTCGATATATACATACATATGGAATATTGTTAAAAATACGAAGATGATTTATCGTTGAATAAGAAATTGTGACAAAACTAGCGGTAATGCCTATTGGTATATTAGAGCAGTGTTGGAATAATCTTGTTAGAGGATTGTCTGGTGATTCTCAAACGCAAGGTAGATGACACGTGGAACGACAGTGACGTTCAATTTCGTAGACCGATCTACCTCGAAATGACCCTGTACCACTCGGAGCGTGAAACAGGCTAAGCAGGGTGGAGATATTGGCCATGCTTCAGTACTAAAAGGGGTTGCTTCCTGTATCACGATTTGTTACATGGGCCTTCGGACCTTCAGGAAATGAGGATTGCCTTTCCCTCCCCTCCATATTGAGACGGTTCTGACGCCGTTATTCGCGTTCGTTTCCCTTGAAATGCGAAAACGCGCCGGTGCTTGCCAATTTTCCAAATGGCGCCGCAACGCGTACACGAACATTTTCGAGCTAACAAAACCACCGACTGAGTCGAACATCCAACGAGGAACATTGAAAAGAGGGAAAGAGATTTACAGGATTCATCCTTCGAAAGGCAACTTCTTGTTTCGCTGTGGAATTTACCGCATCAAATGTTTCAGAAAGGAAAATTCGCACAGTGACAACCGCGAGGAAGAAATTTTCACTCTATTTCTGGCTCCTCAATTTCAATGTTTTCTACGTTACACGAGGTGCATCAATCTTTGTTCCTTAACACCGTCCAAAGGGGACTTTCCGGGCAATAGTGGCGTAACACTGAATCTCTCTCGCGTCGTTTTTCCTTTCAAGAAGCTAATACACAGAATATATCAAGATTTTCCTATTTTATCAGTTCCAATAATTAACTGTATAAAAGAAAATCCTAAATATTCCAAATAAATTGAACCAGAAGGACTTACTCATCCGGAAATCCAGAGAAAAAGGAACTACAATTTTTTTTCTGTTACGACGTCTCAATTTCTATGATTAATTACTCAAAACAAGATGCTAAGCAGAAACTAGTCTGTGAAAGATCGGTCAGCATTCTTCCTAGCCTCGAAGCACCTTAAATCAGTTCCCATGACATTCATCCCTGACGCGTTCGCGAAATTGAACGTCACGGCGTGCTCGCTGCTTGCTAGGACACACGGAGGAATAAGCGTACGAGCGAGCGGGTGTAAGTAACGCGCTCGCCTCCGGAGTACGTAAATCTCGTCGTTGGTACCGGAACTCGCTTAGCGGCAGATTTAGTACGAGGCGTCGACTCCGCCTAGAAACCGCGGAGGTTCGAGTTAAATGGTTTATGCAAGACCGAACGAAGCGGTAATGAAGTTCTCTCCCGGCAGACTCGTGTACAAGGATAATCTACGGTGGTCCCGATTTATCGTCCGTTTATAATGCGTTTACCCTCGCGTGCCCTCCGCTTTTAAACCGACCGAGTCTCCTGTGCCGATTTCGCGCTTCAACGGATTCCAAACGTATTTAATTCACCGTTGTAAAGATGCAGTTGACCAACCTGGTTAATGATTGTGACGAACTATTGGAACCTGGAAGGAGGAAGGTTGCAGAGGAATTTACGACGAGTTGAGGAATGAATCTGAAGGAGTAGGATCCTTCGTGGTGAGACGGTGGAAGGCTAAAGGGGACCATTTCATAAATAGAAAATTGGGACCATGATAAAATTGTATGGTTACGCTATGTTCTCAGAAATTTCTATTTTTTACGATTCGAAGACCAAAGAGAGTGTTGGACTTCAGAAACATCGATCGTACTTTATACGATTTATATCTTACATGAAAGAATTCCACAGATTTCTTGGTGAATTTTAGTATATCATACCGAGCCGGGAGAAACGACAGAGTCAGGGTAATATATTTTAGGCAGATCAAATAAGTGACAATACTTAATATCACAGCAATTGTCGCAGCAGTTATGGTTATATAAAATACAAAGGATAAAGCTAAAAAGTAAAGAATTGAATCTGGCAGGACTGTTCCGTGATAACAAAAACTTATCGTTACGCTATAAATTTGGAGAATTTCATTCGCAAATTCTTGCACAGTGTCACCTGGAGAATACATTGCGGAAAAGTAATCTATCTCGATAAATTTGTACGTTGCGATCTATTGAAAGCTAAGCGACCAAGGAAACATTCCTCGCGTAGAAGATTTATACATTTTTAAGAAGACCGTGATTCTTTAAGTAACTTCGCACCTTTGAATCTCGATAAATCTCTCTTAGCCTTCTGGCACGAATTTTCCAGACTCCGTTCCCAAGAATAGCGCCTGATCGAAAATCGATCAGGAGGACCATTCTCCCAGCCATTAATCAGAACGTAAGCGCGAAAGCGAGAGTGGCGATATATCAGTCTCGGAAAACTTAGGGAACGGAGCCGCGACGAAATCGTCGCCACGTGCGCCACGATAAGAGGAAATAAAATTGTCGTCAAGATCGTTCTTCCCTTTGCTAGATTCTCGTCGAACGTCCTTGAAAGACGACAGACGATGGAGAAAGTGTGCCACACTCCTCTTTGGAAGACGATCTGCAGTGGTTGCACGTGCTGTCCGTTTCAGGCATTGAGCATAAGGGAAAAATGTTGAACGTAGGGGAAAAAGGCGTGAGAGGTAACGAAAACTAGCGAGAAATTTGGTGAGAAACGAAGATGAACTCAGAGGAGCTGGTAAAGAAAAATAGTAACGGGATGTTCGTTTGTAGCTGATGTTTGCTTTGCCTGGTCGCCGCTGAAAGCTTTTTATGTCGTTTGCTCGAAAGGTATTTGGTAACCGTGGTTGTAGCCTGGCATCTCTACTAATTACTCCAACCAAGCTTCTTATTGAACGCGCGCGTGCAATCTTCTCTGAGCCATTCGCGTATTCGTTCCTTTTCGTCCAGTTTCGCGGTAATGGTCGTAGAAGATGACTTAATGACTACCGTGTACGGTTACCGTTTCATTAACGTCCACTCATAGATGGAACGTAGTCTAGACTAAATTTCCGTCGCTCGAGACGAAACAATTGAGTTGTTTAATCTTTGAACTTTGTTTCTAACGAAAGAGATTTTCGTTGATTTTATTGTTGTTATCTACATACCTGAAAATTTTAAATCTCTCACCTCTCAGAAAAGTTAAATCTAATTGGATTGGTCATCACCTACTTAGAAATGTCAGGCATAATAACTTTTCCAAACTGTGACTTTTTACACGCGATGATGAGATGAGCCAGAGCACAACAAACGAGCGTCGAATCTACGTTCTTTTTTCCCCACAAAATGTAGTATCTTTCGATTAATCGAATAAAATTTGTAAGAAGCCGCAAATGTTCCACGTAATGACAATAACACCGTTACTTACAAAAGCTTCCATCGACGATCTAATAAACGCCCCGTAGCTCCCTGTGTTGGTTTTAATTAGCCGGTGAAGTTCAGGGAGGTCTGACCGAATTCCTATAGCAGTTAACCGCCTCCGTTGGACTCGGCCGACCATCGATCTTTCCTTCTCAACCACAAGAAAAACCGATGCTGTCCCCCGAGAGTAAAAAAAAAGGGGAGTAAAAAAAAGAGAACGCGTTGAAGAACGAGCGACGAAGAAAGTACCACACGATGCTCGCGTCGGCTAACGTGCGGTGTTAACAAAATGCGCAGCGGGTTTTAATTAAAGTGCTCGTGGGGCCGCGTTTTTGCGTCGTTAACATCGTGAGAACGAGAATTGAAGCCTACAAACAGGCCACCGTCATCCAGGAGGAACGCAGTGCAGAGCACGTGCTGATGACCAAGCCATGGCGGAGGACCATTAATTGGCCGAATCGGCGGGAGATACAATTTCCACGGATGGTCGGCATCTTCCAAAAAGGGACAACGGACGCGTTTATTTCGTGCGAACAAATTCGCGAGTGCGTGTAATTGGTGCGATTTTGGCGGGCTTCGTGGACCAATGGATATCGAAGGAAGGCCCGGAATAGCAAGATGAAACAGTCTGTCTGGCCCGGAGTGACTGGTCTATCGTCGCTTGTATAATTGGAACTCAAAGGCTATCCCTGGTTAAATAAGCAAGCATAAAGCGGACATAGATGGCGTGGATTCGCCATACCAGTATCGTCTGACCGTGTAACCTGGCTGAATCGAGACGAATCGATCGTTGAAACGATCAACTACTACCGTCCCGTCTACTCGTCTTTCCATTGAATACACGAGACAGCCCATAGTTTCTCCGTTTGGAAGTCGGAGTGTCTGAATGCCATTGAGGTGGTTTGCCCATCAGCCTCGTTGACGTCGAGATTTTGCGTGGTTTCGCCTTTGAACATCATCTTCGACGACGATTCTCGTCTACGAGCTAGAATCAAGAACTTGGACTGAAATGGATGAAATTAGACCGAAATGTTCTATGGATAAATCAATGGATCTTGCTGGATCTAGGAAGCTCGGTCGATTTACTTTCAACGGGCTTCGTCAGACGAGGACGCGAATTCGGGAAACGGACGTCGTCGAGAACTCTTCTCCTCAGGTACATGAAACTCTACTCGTCGTCTACGTGGTGGAAACAACGTTCGTAGGCGAGAATCACACCGGGATGTCTGGAAATGGGAACTCGACGGTGGTATCCCTTGCCTGCTAATAGAAATGGGAATTCGTGGTAAAGGGGAGTCGAGGCCGACTCAAAGCGTACAGATGCAAAATAAACAGAGCGGTCTCGTCTTCACAGGAGGCTAGCAAACATATCGATGATTGATTAATACACAGCCGGTTCGATCTAATCGCGTCCCCGCGTTTGGTTATTGGCCCTGGTCGACTCCTTGCATATGCAATTGCTCCCGATGTCGGCATATCATGTTAATTGCGTTTGCCCTCGCCTCTTCTGGCTTCATAGCGGCGTTACTGTTGATTGAGGCTGAAAATCGCATTACAAGCTGGATATACAGTTTTATTAAGACGATAATCGGCTCTAATGATTCAAGAAAGATTGAATTCCTTAAGAAATTGATTCTCCCATTAGTTAATTTCCACGCACGTTTTCGCTTAGTTATTGGCTTTTCTAAATGGTTCTTTGATTTTAAGATATGAGTGTACGAAGGTCTTCTTACGCAGTAGAAATGATATTGCTGACGAAATTTTACAAGTCACGGGTTACAAATTATCAATGGACGTTAATAAATTTTCTTGCTCAATGATGAGTGTGGTTAGGAAAGAAGAGAAATTCTACAAGTGAACTTTACAAATTACTATTAAAATTATAGAATTATGTAAGATGTTTGTCATCCGCCAGTTTCTTAGTATTATTTGTTACTCAATTACTATGCAATTAGTGATTTGTTTCTATGTAAGACAGGAATCTCTCTATGAGTAGGAATGTCGACGTATTTCGCGTTTCTTAGTGGCAATAAAGATATTGAAAAGAATGTGCATTGAATCGGAAAAGCGATCGCGTGTCTGAAATTGAGTGACAATAAGTCGTATCGTTCCTCTGTACGGTCACGAGGAATTCGTTGCACGCAACTGGATCGTCGATCCGATTAAAACACGGCCGTATAAACTTGAGAACTTTCGGTTTGCAATTGTTCCTCGGTGAAGACACAAAAGGGCTTTTTGTTGATTGAAGAGTCCGGCCCTCTCGTGGCTTCCGTCAGTTCTGCTCGAAAGTCGACTTCTCAAAGAACTCTAATGAATAGAAGCATTTACTATTCTTCCCTGCACAGATGTAATTATAAAACCATTCTTTTGTTTCAGCCTCCATTGACGATGGAGGAACGTCCGTTCGTTGGAACCAAGTCCATTGTACCTCGACGTTCCTAGTCATTGCGATTTAAATTATGCTTGCTTGTCGCACGCTCCTGATTCTTCGACCTCGCGTCGAATCAGCTTCAAATTATATAGTCTGCTCCATGCACAACATATTCTTTTTCACGAATAAAAAGGCAGTATCTTTCTTTCGTCTTCGCAACATGTCTTGAATGTAAATACCAGAAGATTCTTTCGAAGCTTCCATCGGAATTAATTCAGGCGTTTTTTTGGACAGAACGTTCATAAGCCAAAGTGGTGAATTTAGTAAATTCCATCGAAGGTTGTAACAATATAAATTTATTGACTAATAGATATATCTTTACATATTAATTACATTTACGAGATAAATAAAAATTTCCTAATAAATAGTTCAACTCGGTACCTGAAAGTAGATTCTTTCTTCACAAAGTTCTTCAATTAGGTATCTCTTTAGCAACTTTTCAGAGCATTCCTGGAATATTAATTAGGGGGAGGGGGTAAGGGTCGTAAAACGCCATCGAATTCGAGAACAAACTCAGCGGAATCCAAGCGGAGTTAAAACACGAGAAGTTCTGTTTAACGAGATTCCCAGAATCGAACAGTTCGATCCATTTCACTGTGAGTTTCGACAAAGTCAAAGAGCCGAGGCGCGATTTAAAGTCAAAGAATTACACGGTGAAACGCTGTTGGAAACTGTTAGCGTAATAAGTTCCCTCTAACGTTCTAGCCACAATTAGAATTCCTTTCTTTCCAAGAGTTTCGTTTCACGCGCGCCTCAAAGCGGACGAGGCCGAACCCAGTAAGCAAAGGAAAAGCCTTCATCATTTACGATCGGGCCTTTACGCGCGCAGCGACACGTGTTTCCGGTTCGCGAATGTTAACTCTTTGGCTTCGAACGCGATTCGTACCTTGATCACGGATATGTGGAACTTGGCATTTTGCCGGTGGCCAGGATCAAAGGACAAGTATGAATATGTCCCAAGAGCGGAGGCCGATTTTTATGGGCCTGTTGTTTATTTGGTCGCGACACTGACTGCATAAAACACGCTCCATTAGTATGCTTTTATTACGCGACGGCGGACGTTACACACGAATTAATATCAATTCCCGCTGGCCTGATGCGATGGCCGACTATCGTCGATGTAACGGGTAATTAAAAATTATTGTTACATCCGACATTGTAAATCTGCCAATTCCGCGTCGCACGTCGAATCTCTACGCACGTCGCTGCCAGAGAAATACGTTAATTTTTAAACTTTTCTCTAGTTTTCGATTGAAATTTTGCTTATTTCTGAAGTATAATAAATCTTGTTGTGTTTAATATATCGTAGAGCAGGGCTCTCTTGTACAAGTTACGGATTGCAGATCATTAATCCTCTCAGGTTATTACATTATTGAATTCTTTATTGCTGTTCGTATTTAAATGCAGAAAATCAATTTATTTCGCATATTAATAAAAGAACCTGCCACTCATTACTCGACAATGAGTTATAATTGCTCTTGATTGATATCGTAACATGTCAGACATCATGTCGGCAGGCTCTGACAGTGAAAGACGAAACGCGACATTCCTCGTAATATATCGAAAATGTATAATTTTGTTAAGCATCAGTTTTAATTGCTCTCCACTTACCAGTCTTCGTGCAATAAAAATATTCCGTAACACCGCACTTAATTTAATATACCTTTACCGCGGTTGATTAATTTAAAGAGGTCAATATCCTCGTAGCCAAATTCGCTCTATCTGAAGCAACATTCTGCCAGCTAATATCAATATTATCTACAGAGAAAGAGAGAGAGAGAGAGAGAGAGATGACATCTCAACGCAGAGTGTTTTCGCGTGTCGGCAAACGACGCGTGTCACGAGCCAGCATTTTGCATCGTTAAAAGAGCAATCTGGCCTCGTCCATCGCGCTCGTATCCACCGAGTGGACCGTGATGGCCGATCCTGCGGGCGAAGTTGGCTGAAACCTCGCCGGGTATTGTCCACGAACGGCGTCGCCGGTCGTTCCGGGGCGAGGAACGTGTCGGTGGGACGATTGTTTCCGGTAACGAGCGTTTCGCGGCGTGATTGCGCGCTCGAAGACGTCGTTTCCCGGAGTAAAGGCGGCCGAGGAGGCGGGGAGAATGAACGCGTCCACGTTTCACGGACGGAACGAGAGGGACGGTAACGTCGTTTGAACCAGGAATAGGGAATAACGCTCTGTCTGTTCCTTTATTAAAGCACGCGGCTTTGAAACGTGATCAAACGTGACCGTGAAGCTGACAGTGTAACGGAAAGGAGACGGACGTGACGTATGACGAAGATCAATGAGCTACCGTGTCGTTGACGATCGTGCTCGTCCGAATTCGTGTGCGATTTATCGACCGGTGAAAATCTCGTGGTTCTGTTCCGTATACCAGTAGCAATTAATTCGCGCATAATTGACGGGGCAATTAGTGGCGCCACGAGTGGGCGTACCCCTGCTGTTTGGCGGTACGTCGAGTTAGAGATTTCGGTGGTCGATGTTGAATTTAGATCTCGAACTAGGTTTGAATTTGCTTCTTTGACTTTTTATGCGAAATACGTAATTGCATTAGTAAAATAGATTTCAACTTACAGTAATTGGGAACTAGAAATATCGAGTAATTATCGCAGAAGGTAGAACAGTGTAATAATCGAATTTTGTATCAGTGATTTAATGAAACTATGAAGCGACAGGTTTTTATTATTCTTAATGATTGTTACGACGAGGCTATATATTTGCAATAAGAAACGTACATGTACGTTCTTAAATAAAATTGTATTTAGCACACAACTGAGCTGACCACACTACACTGTTAAATATCGAACGAAGTCGCTAAATTTAATATCACTATCATTCATCGAAAATCACGTTACGTTCGATATTCCTCGCACAGCATGCTGTCTCATTCCTTTGCCTCGATCGAAGAGTATAATATCCCGGACGAGATTCAGCGGCAATAAAATTTGGTCGACGCGAGGACAGGCGCAAACGAACGGGGCGGGTGGAACCGATTGAAATATGCGGGAGCGAAGTGTATTTCGTTCCAAACGGGGCACGGTGCCGATAAAACGGGAAGGGAAAAAGTGGAGTGGTCCGAGCGGTTACGAGATTCCCGGCCGATTGAAATCGCGGCCTGTAGTAGGTCGCTGGTGCATCGAGCCGTGACGGAAAATTAGTTAAGTGGGCATTATTAATGAGTTTTGTCGGTCCACTGAAAGCTACAGATTGTACGACACGCATATTAACGACTCGGCGCCAAACAGTTTTTACGTAACGTACAACGACAAGCGTCCAATGTAAGTACATATTCCACACGTATTGCCGATCTCTTACTTTCCTATACACGACTTGCGAGATACAGAACGATCACGTAGAATGTGTCTTTTGCTACTTTTATTATCCCCGTTAAAAAACGTGGTATCTGTCAATACAAAATGTCGCAACGTCTACGGGATATCGGCAAATTAGCGCTTAGCGCCGTGAAACTGGACAGAGATCAACATCCTTTGCGGTGACGCGGTTCCAATCGATCGTATGTTGCATGCCGGAATTTCTGGATTGGACCGTTGGTTTATAGCTCCTTTGGAAGGTGAAAACGTCAAGGGAGAAAGAACGTAATCGCCGGATAGGTTCAGCGACCACTGATATTGGAATCTTTGATCATTCGATTTAACGTATGTAAAGAAAAAGTATATAAGTAGGGGGGTTGTTGCACAGTTTTTGCGAGGACTTCCACTTTTGCTTCTTGTCCTTTAATGAGCAGTGCTATTATCGTGAATCGAGGAAGCACAACGGAAAAATAATTCCCGCACTTTACCTGAGCGAGCCTGAGAAATGAAGTCCGTAAAGATGTCGCGACGACAGGGCAGGGAACTTTAGAGACGGCGAACTGTAAGTACAAACGCTAATATCGTTAGTCGGTTTCAACCGGCTTCTTTTAACCGTCTTTCGCGCCGAATTATACACGGTAATTCGCGAAATTCAATTCGTGGGCCGACACCGAATTACCACGGGAGAATGCTCTGCTTTATGACCTCTTTCAAAAAACATATTAAACACCTGCATATCCGGTCCCCGTGTGCGAGTTAACGAATTTTTGCACCGGCCCGCCGGGAATAATCGAAACAAATCAAGTGGGACGGGTTCGTTGTCATCGATGGTCAGGGGCTCGTCGAGTCCCACTCGATTAACAGAATCTCTCGCGTTGAAACGCGAACCCTCACTTTCGGTTTACACGGAGGCACAGAGGTCATTGGTGAAAATTAATTTGGCCCTTACGGTCGGTTAGAAGTCGCGGAATCGTATTAAAAAGCGGGCTTTACGAGACAGCGCCGAGGCGAGAAGTGGAATCGACGGTGTACTTGGGTCAATTCTGCCGTAGGCCACGAGAGGCGATGAGACGGCCACGCTTAATTAACCCTTTTATAAATATCCTTACAAGGCATCCCTAATTTCTCTGTGGCGGGTTGGAGGGAAGGAACGTCCCGACCAACCAACCAGTCAAGCAGCCAGCCAAGCCTCTTGCTTCCCTTTCAAGCTTCTCGTTCGTTCGAGCAAACATAGAACGTTACGGGAAGCGGCTCGCGTTAATTATCCATACCACGAAGTTTCTTTTCTGTGTCTGCTCGTCCACCAGTTGGTTGGTCCCGGTGTTCCCCTACTCTCTTATCTTGCTTTTTGCCACGCTCGACGCGCAGTCAAACGCGACTCCGAATACGCTGTGGTCTTTACAAGAGAAAAAGAAGGGGAAAAGAAGAAAGTATATAAAATGAACAGATGAGAGAGGATAGCTCGCGTTACGGAAACCTGGTTCGAGATGAAAGCAGTTGGAACGAGGCAAAAGCGCGAAAGGACGTTGTAATTTGGCGCGATGAAGAGAAAACACCAAGTTGAAAGAAAATCTTGTTTGGTTAAGGGGTCGCAACTAAATTGTAACGTAATTAAAGCGACGAATAAGTTGATTCTGATATTACGAAATAATAATTTCGAATCATGGATACCTTATCCATTTTTGATATAATATCGTTGTTAGACCGATCTTGCAAGCAGGATTACGTAAACGGAACTGAGTTCCGGTGGCGGGCCGACCGAACCAATACTATACGTCAGCCTCGAGCGGGTAATGTGGATTATCCATGGCGATCGATCAGTCCTCTAATAGCTTGCTCAGGGGTAGGGGCAGTGAGATAATGCAAAATTGATGAGTCCCTCCGAGTGTTTGTAATCCCGAGAAATATATTGAAATTGCCGACGAACCTGCACGAACGGTTGAAAATGATTCGTCCAGACCGCAATAATTCTGAATGATTTGCCTTGGGAAGAGGAGGGTGCCATAGGCCGCCTCTGCTATTGCCACCCCCGCGAATTACGAATTCCTCCGACTCTCTGTATAAACGTTTCGCGGAGATCTCCTGAAATTCGAGCGATCATACTACTCCGCGGAACCGTTTGTCCATTGCTCGTTAATCCCCGCATCGTTCGTTAGCGTGGGTCGAATAATAAAGAATCGTGAGACAGAGGAGCGCACGCATATTTGCGAGCGCGCGCACCTCTCACGCCCCGTCGAATCTGCATAATTAACGAATCTTTTTTGCCCTTTCTTCTCCCCCTCCCTCCTCCTTCCCCTTTCGCGATTGCAATTCCTCCGGAGAACCTGTTTATCTCGGTGAAATGTTGCCGAGACGTGCTCGTGATCCCTCCGCAGCGCGTTCCTCTTCTCCGCTTCTTCTTTACATTGTGGCCGCGCACTCTCTGTTGCCTGACGATATTTGCATGCGGCATAAACTATGAAGTAGACGCAAATGAGCGCTCGCTGGAACCGTACGATGCGCGGCCTGTCTGATTAGGTTCCAGTGCCGATGCGCGTTCGCGTGTATGCACACAGTTGGTGGTTAATGCTCGCGAGTCGCGGATAAGTCGTACCGCGACTTTCCTCTTCGATCGTCAGAGCGTTCTAACCGGTACAGGGGAGAGAAGGGATCTCGCAGTGAAAAATCGTGTTGTAACGGCGCGAGCTTGTAGCCGTTGAAGGTATAAGAAAGCTTGGATGATCTTCTTGATCGTGTCTGCTCGTAGACGAGATTTTGCAATTGTAGTCTTTGGTTGTAAGAACACGGATCTTCTTTTTCAGTCCTTTGACCTTGTATTACTTTCAATCTTCCCTTTTTACTTCGTCTTCCACAGATAGCGTTTAGTGATCTTTTTCGATCTTTCTTGATATTTGTTCTTTACCGAGGTCTATTATCGTAGAAACTCTTCGAATTTGTTCCTTTTTATCTTCGATGTATTTTCTAAGTACCAAATGTTTTCCGAGAATACTCCAAGTTTCCGTTCTTTTATTTTATCGAAAGTTTCCATTTTTTGTAGTTTTTAGTGATCAACGTGTTTTGTTTTTTTTCAATTTAGAATTAATTATAAAATATTGCCTTATAGTGATTAGTTTTCATCGTTGACCATTCACTGTCAATTGTCTAGCAACGCGTAGAAATTTCACGTGGAACATGAATTATTATTCGGAATTGATTCGTGAACACTCTGTACAACGTTCGAAGCATTACTTTTAATATAGATTGGCAACTAGTATCTTCTTCATATTACGAATCAATCTTCCCATTCTTATTTTATACGCAGCATATGAAATCAGATACCTGTACCTACTATCCATATACGCACTTATACCGTACTTTTACCATACTATCCTCGATACATTATCACCGCGCACGCGCTATAATTATGTGTTTCACGTTCAATGCCCACTCGCGAGTACAATACTGCAACAATCTCGCGTATTCAAATGGGCAGCTCGTTTCATTTGCAAGCGAATTACTTGTTACGAAAATTGTAGGCCTTTACCTCGCGCAAAGCAGCAACCGTGATCATTCTACTTGCAACAGCCCCAACAATTATACTCTCTTGAAGTAAGAAGATATGTGGAAGATATGTAAAAGAAGCCTTTGTGAAACCAACTAACGCGTGTTCTTTACTGAAATAGCCGAAAAGACGTAAAATCAAAGTTCCCTTTTTCACCGTTGGATCCAAATAACCAACGAAACGATTCTTCAGCGTTCACCGAAACAGAGAAACCGAGCGTCAGAAACCTCAAGTTCCCTTTTACAAGCAAGCAGAGTCTATTTGGCCGAGTGGTTCGTTCGCCTTCATAAAGGTGCGCCATCGAATCCCTCTACCTCCTCTAACCGGATTCACGTATCTGTCTGGGAATTCGCCGTGGATGTTAACCAGTCGGTGCATATTAATTCCGAGGGATGAAATATCTCGACCTTTGAAGAAGCCAGCAAAGGGGGAGGATATCGTGGAGAAAGGAGCAGCCAACGTCTCCGGAGATGGATAAAGAGGAGAAGAGAAGCAAAGTGAATGTATGTTCCGACTGCTTCTTCTTCCTTGGAGGAGCCGTTCGTTCGCCACGATCCGAGGATTTCTTCGGTGGGAATTCTTAAGATCAGCCAGCCAAGCGGCGAGGGGTTTCCGGGATCGAAGCTCGTCGGTCTAGAGAGGAAGAAGCCGGGAAGCGAGGAGGGTCGAGTTATTAACGATTATCGAGGTCTCGGGTCTTCCACTCTAACTCTCTTTCTCGCCCTTTCTCTTTCTCTCTTCGCGCTCCTACCGCTCTAGCACCCTTGGCTCTAACCCCAACCCCTTATCACCTGGCATGCGATTAAATACGACTCGGTATATTAGCCAGGGCTCGTGGCAGAGCGCAGTCGATATTGAAATGCGGCCCTCGTACGAGGAAAATGCATCGCGTCCCGACGCAAAGTGAGGCGCATTACGTACATACGACGCGTGTGCGCGCGATTTGCACGCACGCACACGCAGTCGTTCGCGCGTGATGTTGCACATGCTGCCCGTATCGAAGTTACGCGTGTACGACCGAGCGACATCCGACTGCGGAATCGGATACGCAATTCGATTTCGTTAATGGTCCCACGCCGCTGGATACACCAGGCGGCATGTCGTAATTTTTAATGAGCTGAACGACCGGCTTAGAGTGGCCGCTGGCATGTAAATGCCTCGACGAATGGACGTTTGATGATGCGTTTGCGAATCTCTCGAACGCCATTTCCCACAATCGAACCAAGTCGATTAAAATTCTACGTCTGCTGATAACGTTGTCCACGAGTTTTCCAACCCATCCCATCTCCCTCTCCCAAACTCGAGTGAATTTTTGTGCGACGAAACTTCCCACAGATCATTGTTCACCTGTGACGGGGAATTCGTATACTCGTATTTTTCCCCGTTTGTTTTTTCGTCCCTCGAAAAAGCAGGGGAGGGAGAGGAGGATTTTCAAAATCAATTTCCTGGAGAACAAAGCAGCGAACGAGGGTTATAAAGGCTATATAAGCGCATATTGCTATTTCGATTTATCGTGCTCATTCTTTTTCCGGTCTTTTAAAAACCCTTCCTTTTCACTCGGTCTGCTATCCGTTTTTTATCAGATGCCAATATTTCGTATAACTGAAAATCCATGCAACCCCCACACTCCTCCGTTTTATCGTATTCGAAGATAACGCGTGCCGGTTGAAAATATCTTTCACGAGTGTCGTTTCCCAATTCGATGCTACTCGATTCAGGAATATCCGAATCCTCAAAGAGCAATGTATTCGTTTACGAGGCAATAAAGGTTGGTTTGATGGCGAGCCGTGGACGCGAATCCCACGGCGCGTATTTAGAGAAGAGCCTCGCGCGAAAAGCTTGGCCAGGTTTCGCTTGTCGGGTAACACTCTCTCCTTTTCTCTTCTCTCTTTGAGTATACGTCTTATTTATTACCTTCGCCGTGGAAGGGAACGGTGGTGGCTTACCGAGAGGGCGTGGGAGAGGGTGAAAGGGAAGGTTCGGCCCATCTCCACCTTGCACTTTCATAAGCTTGGGCTGGTCTCTCTCACGCATACGTAATCAGCCGGCAGAAAGAAGCTGCTATGCTGAGATAAAGTCACAGACCCGGTGGGTGGGTTCGGTGGGGTCGACAAGGGGAGAGAGAAGATGGAAGGGAACAAGACGAAAGAAGATGAAGAGGAGGAAGAGGAATGCGGAGGAAGAGGACAAAGAGGAGGCGAGCTTAGTCAAATGCACGCTTCAGGGGCTCTGCATAACTTGTCGACTGCAGTCCTCCACTCTTTTGTTTCGCCTACTTGCCTGATCCCGCGTCTCGTCGTCTCTTTTCTTCTACTCGAAGTGTTCTCCCTCTGCCCGCTTGAGTCACGGGAATTCGACTTCTTTCTTGGCCACCGTGCTCCGTCCTCGTCTCGCCTGTCCATCGCCGACCACTCCCGGTTAATATGATTGGAGCGTCTTTTGCGAGGAAGAGTATCGGTGTCTTCTTAAAGGAAACCGTCTTAAGATCGCGAGACGCGATTTACCGTGACTCCAGGCGTCACGGCGAATCTCGAATGCGACCCTCGAGTGGCTCAAATCCGACGTATTTCAGAGAACACGCTCATGGTCAGAGGAAACGCCGACAACGCGACAGTTTTAAGGCATTAATAGTCGTCGATGCGATATTACGCTCCTTCGTCGTTAAAGCATCACCAAGTGTGCCAATTATATCTATAACTCTGAAGGGGGGGACAATTAATTCCACATACAAAGCTTAATATGTGACAGCACAATCTTGGAATTCTTTTTCGTGCCTTAATTACACAAACTTGCAGTTTTCTATAAAATGAAGAAGAAGTTGAATGAGACGTATCATTCTTGACATATCGACTTTGATATTGATGAAAACGGGAGAATGAATGACGAGGAGATTAAATTGAATTTCAAACATAGCCACCGCGCTCTTGGGGCAACAATTGTGCGCTAACAGCCGCTCACAAAGACGAGAATAGCGAGGCGATGGAAGAGGGATAGCTGCAAGAGGTGAGACACACTGAGAGGTGGGCTCGAAATTGCATTATGCATGCGGCGCCAAGTACACTCGGTAATTACTCGTATTAATAGAATCAATCTCGCCGCACATGCCGGGATGACGTTTATTAGTGACACGTGTTTGCAACAGAAGCAGCTTTACGCGACCCGTTATCTGCCGCGAGACCCGGTTGAATAGGAACGCGCCACGGGAGTTCACCGCGGCTACCTGTTGTTGTCGTTGTCGTTGTTGTTCGCGGTAATGATTTTTGCGTTTGCAGCTCGGTGATTTTCCCGACCGATGCTATATACGAAACAGCGTGTATATTCGAGACTCCTGTGCCAGTGTATGATTTGATATAGGGGAGCTGAGTCGTGAGAGGTAAATTTGAATGCTGGGTTATGATACAGCGTTAATTAGTTTGTAATATTTCGTCTGAAAAGTGGAGGAAATTTGCTGGAAATTTTGGTTTGTTTCATTAAACTGACGCATGTTTATAACAGATGGAGGATTTTATACAGATTTTACGCTGGCACGATTCGAAATTATACCTAGGTATAATTACCAAATTTGTCTTTCTTATTGGAAAAATTACCCATTACATTTCTTTGCAAGTATTGTAGCTAATCGCTAGTAATGGACTATTTAATTTTTTAATAAAGTTAGGGATATTTATTTCAATACTTTTTATCAGAAATATTCATATTTGAAGTAAAATAACGTTTGTTTTACCTCGGTGTCTACTTTGTTTGCTTCATTAAATTATTTTATCGAAATGTAAAGCTTCGTGCAACAGTTGTGTTAGCGGAAGCAAATAATTAAATCAACTCACTGCATGCTTCGGTAACAATGTACAAGTTAAATTACTGGGTATCTAAACCTATCCATTCTTTCCCTAATGCGTTGATTCCAAACTATCGGAAGGTATCTCTCATTTCATGGCAAAGTATTCAGACCTAATCGAAACTCAGAATCTTTTTACTTTCGTTCGCCGTCCAATTGTTCGTCTACCCTTTTTCTTTCCGCCCTCCGGTTTTATCACAGAGGTAAACAAGGTTGATTGCAATCGTCCTGCAAAAGCGTCGAAATAATGCGGATGGAGCAGCCACGATCGGGAATGGGTGGCAACCGATAACGAATCGGCAGATTCGCGACGCTTCTCGATTTGTTTCCGCGTCACGGGTAAACATTTAAATTCATTACGTTTCGAAATCAGGCGGAATGATTCATCGTGGACGGACACGTTTGGTGGGCTGATGGTCACGTAGCTATTGGTGAAAAGGATGCGTTGTTGGCGCAGGTATTAAAAGGGAACGGGTCTGCGCACGCGGTTTCGATTGTCATGGCGATTCGTTGGATGTTTTTCGCGCCAGCCGTCGTCGCTTTTCAATGAAGGCAATCAAACAAAACCGTTGGCACAACTTATAATTAATTAAATACAAACACGCGAAGCAATCGCGACGAGGTATTACTTATTTGCATGCGGGATTACGTGTTCCTGATTTACCGAACAGCCCCCTCCCTTCAGTCGCTGATAATTGTCGCGACACCGCCTCTACCTGCTCGACGGATTTATTTTTATCCGCGACTCCCAATTAAAATAATTAATTAGTCAACGCCGCTGATGAGCCAACTCTCGTGTTCAGGACGAGTTAATGAAAGTATAAATACCAAATGAAAATGTAACGAAGATGATGATTTACTTTTGTTGATTTTACCCGCGTGTCTTATCACAATTATACGAAGACTCGATCGACGATCATAATAGTAGATTAATCATGAATGGAGATACACACAGTTTTGGTTCTGTGTACTTTGCTTTTGATTCACGACTGGAGAATACGAGTTTAGTGATTGTATAGTGTTACGGATTAGGAACAATGAGTTATAAGAAAGATAGCATCTAAGAACACGCCTAGGTGGTACAAACCGTACTTAAGCGTGTTTATACGTTGCAGCAAATTCACGTGACAGACATACATTCTCTGTTTCATGTAAATGTAGCTTTAAGTAGATAACAGCAGAGAATTAAGGCTGTCGTTCACCGATGTTCTTTTTACTCGATGATATCGATCAAATTTCTGCTTGCCGTGAAATAATGGTGCACTATACGATTCTTCCTTATTTAATATTTTCTTCTTTTATTAATTTCACTAATGAATACATTCGCTATAATACAAGCTTCACAAAGTCAGCAACTGTTTCAATAGTAAATTCCAATGTAATCCTGTCTACGGAATGTGTCTTATCTAACGTCGTACATATGTCGACACACTAGCTGTGCAACAAACAGCATCGATGCGTGGACAACTGTACATAGTCGGCTAGATCTAACGTTATTACGAACGACAGCTTTTTGAGTGACTAACTTCATTTCTCGGCACATTAAACTGCAGCTTGTCATAAAAGTATCGAGTATTACGCTGATAAAAAAACGTCTAAAACGCACGTAAGAAACAAGTTATCAAAGCAGAATCGTGTTTCTCCGCGAGACTATTAGCAGCTCTATAGCAAAGCTATCCGTATCTTAAACATGAGAGTTTCCTATGTAAAATAAAGGGCCTGTTTAAGGGAACCGCAAAGACAGAGACAGACTCTAAATCTCTATGGTGTTCAAACACGAAACCTCGATGGGTTGTCCAGCGAGGAACGACCCTCTGCTCTTCTCCCACTTCTCTTTTGCCGTAAAATTGTCCACGACACTGAATTACAGACTAGATCACGAGTCGCCTGGGACGGTTCGAAAAAGAAAGAAAAAATCACGTAGTCCGGCTAATTAAAGGCTTTCACGGGTGGCTCGTGATTGATGAAAGAAGTCGTCTCATCGCGAGACGTCGCCAATTTTTCCCGGCTGTTTCCCCGCCGGACCGTAATCTCCGGCCTACAAGATTGTTTGAACGAAACAGCGTTTTTCAGCGTCGCGTCCAATCCATCATCATTATCATTCCCCCGTAGCCAGGTAACCGCCACCGTGCGCGTTCCGCGTCGCGAGACGAGGCATTATCGCCGCGGCGATCTGGCGCTCGTTCCCCCGGCAACGTGTTCCGATTTCCCGCCGATAAAGTGAATGACAGTAAAACTGGTAAGGTGTACAGCCTCGTACAGAGTGAGCAAGAGGAACGAGCAATGCCAAGAAGGAGCGACGAAGATGAGGAACGGAGTACGGTCGCGTTAGAAGGCGAACGATTTAACGCCGCCATCAAGCTGGTGAGGCGGAATTACGAGGGCCGCGGATCACACGACGCCTGAAATTTCATCCATCGATAAATTCTGACGCTCGATAATACCTTGTAACGGCTGTATCGAGAAGCGTAATGAATTCCTACCGCGACGACGATGTAAAGGGTGTCGCAGATGAAAACGTTGGCAGAGCGAGCAGTTACGAATCGTCTGGTATTCCGCCGATTTTTCATCGTTGTGCGACTGTTTGTAATCGGTCGGTTATTTCGTGGATTAGTATTCAGACGAGGCGACCCTTCCCGTATATCACGACGCGCCTCGCGTTTCGCCTGTTTTCAGCGGCCAGAACGTGGGAAAGAGGAGACACAGAGATTACGAAGGGCGTAAAAGCATGATGTAAAGCTCGTACAGGTGTTTCCTTGTCCCGTGTACAATACCACTGGATGGTTGTTTTTGGTACTTTCCAGAGCCACTCGGAATATGAATCGTGGAATACGCTCGTTACTTTTATCGTAATAAGACTTATGGTTTGTTAAACGGTACGGTGAGTCATGATAACGATCGGAGAATGACACTTTGATTATGATATTCTTGACTTTATTGCTGGCAAGAGTCGGAGAGTAAGGAGGATCAGATCTTGGCACGTGAGACTTTCATTAAATCAAATTATTTCATTAAATTAAATTAAATTGTTTGGGGCAAGAAAATTAAGTAATTGTCGCTATGTCTCTGTTTCCTCGTTGTTGCGATCTTTTCACTTGCTCTTGATTGAAATTTAGTAAACTAATTTCCAATTTTTCTAGAATTTTGGATTTCATGAATTTTCTATTACGGTAATTCTTCCTTTTGTTTTTCCAATCTTTGCTTATTTTCTTTTTCAATTAAAATTTAATAAATTCGCTAATGATCGCTTTACAATTTTTCTATAATTTCCATTAAGTCTTTTTGAAATAGTTCTTTTCTCGATTTTAAATTTCTATTAAAATACCAGGACAAATCTTCATCTTATTCTTCGACATTTCGTCGTACATTTTATTCGTCACACTCTTCCTCCATACAAATCTCTTTTTACTACGATATCGAGCATGGTACGCATTGAATTCACTGCAGGATTCGCGTATATAGCGATCTCGCCGGTTTGATCGGCAGGAAATCGGAAATCGGGCCGGGTTGCAGCGTATCGCGTGCGACACACCGCGGGGATCCGCGATCGTCATGACGATAACGATGTCGTTAGCCCGCAGTGGCAATGATAGCTACCGATACGGCTGGCCAGTCGATAAACGCGCGGCTAGACGTACCGTCCGGCGCCAACGAAACGATTCGTCGCCGTAATTGTTAATTAGCACGGTCGCGGTATCGTCGTTGCTCTATCGTGTCGCGTAAAACGCGCGAGGATGAGTTTTAAATGGCTCTCGGCGGCGACGACCGCACGCCACTTCCTCGTCGAGTGACGCTAGTCTAGTTGGTTGGTTTCAGTGTCGTTTCGTGGACATCGGCTGGGATTTTAGCCTCGACGATAGCGATGGTGACTGTAGTGGTAATGGTAATGGAGCTTGTGTTTGATGGTTCGTAAGATTGTGTGAGAGAAAGGCAGGGATTATTATCGTTTTTACGAATTTTTTACAGGGCTTTGCTTCGTTATACGTGATTTGTGAGTGGTTTGGTTTATTTATTAGAGACTCGGTTTGAGCAAAGGTTTAGTATCCTTTTTATATTCGATCCCGCAGTGAAATCTTTCTACGTAGTTTTTTTTTTTAAATTGAAAGTCATTTTGTTTAATATACGGCGAGGAAATTATAAAGGCAGAAACGCTGATTTTGATATTCGTAGCACAGTGTTAACACAGGTTTTTACCAGCAGATCGTAAAAATAATTAGAAGTTACATATAGTTTTAAATTAAAATTCTTGTTTAAATGTATCTACCTGCCAATTAAAAATTGGCCGAGTCACAACACGACAAAGACGAAGCAGCAAAAGTTGCAGAACGCTCAGCCTCTATACCGTCGCAGTTGATTACTGTCCGAAAAGCGCGAAGCCCGAGTCGTAAACACAGGAAAATAATTAGAAATAAAGACCCGCATGACACTCGTTATTTCGTTTCTCCTTTCCATCCATGGTGATTTTAACAAAAACCCACGCGTCCCAGCTACGATGACGAGCTTATGAAATCCTCGCGAAATTATTTTCTCGTTTTCCAGACAGCGGAAAGTTGGTTTCGTTACGTGCAAAAAGCTTAATAGAATTTTACCGATATAGCTGTGGCGCGAACACAGCATGGACAGAATGGAACAACGGGCGCGCACCGATTTCCAATTTTACGATACGATCGTAACGTTAAATAAAATCGGGCAACGTCTGGCCGATTACAATGTCGAAAATTCGATTCCCCGTTAATAATGCTCTCGATAATGCCGCGTCGAAACGCATAACACTGTCGAGGTTTTCGGAACCTCCCGGCCCCCCAAATGAGAAATTCGTTCTGCGAACGATTATTTGGCTGGTTGCGGCGCCTGGCAATTTACGCGGCCGATAAATCAAACTGCATTCGGAAATCTATGTAAATACTATTGCCGGTGATATGTGGTCTTGTTACCGTGCCTCGATATGCTCTACTAGGAAATATCTGGTAGTGGGAGGAAGAGGACGGAAGAGACAAGGAAAGAAAGAGGAAATAAGTGCCAGTCGTTTATTGCTGAAATATCGTTTCGCTTATTACGTTTAATTATTGGATGGTACCAATAATAATGGTGATTTACAATCTGCTTGAAGCGTTATACTGTTTACGAGCCATTAGTTGGAAAGATTTACGGTGAACGGTTGCTTCCTCGCTTCCCCTGCCGAATTCCATCCACTTTGGTTGTTTTAAACGAGTTGGCTTCGATTTATGCTGATTAATTACGGAAATATACGAGGCAACTCCCGAAACGTCTGCAGTTCTAAATTTGTCTATACGAGCGCCCTTGTCGAGCTACTGCTACTTTCCATCGATAAAAAAGAATCGATGATGCCTTAACGACTATGTGCTTTGTATCATTTCGCTTTTTTTTTAAAGAATAATAAGCAAAGGAAAAGGCAAAAGTAAGAATATCGAAAAGATGAGTCGCAGCAAGGATATCGAGCGGAGGAATTTTACAAATAAAAAGAAAGAAGCACCGCAAGAACGCCAAAACAGAGATTTGCAGGAGTAAAAGGAGACAATACAAGAACGTCGAAGAAGAAAATAATCAAAGAAGATCGTTAAAAGAGGAATTTGAACATTAGGAAGATACATACACACAGAACACAGAATTATTGCCGATAGAAAATACAGCCATGTACTGAATCAAACTCAAATACTTATCACGTTCGGATTGTGTGAACAACACGCGGTTCGTATTTCAACTTTCTCAAGTTTTTATCAATCCATCCGCTGAGACGGCTCGAAACATGTAAGCATGCAACGTAACGAACACCGTAGGTAGGCTTGACCGATTTTACGAGCTCGGTGTAACGTGGAGGCTACTCGTTAACCGTACGAAACGTGATTTTTAGCTGGAATCACCATTCCGTGCGTCAGACCCATCAACGTATTCTCATTTGCTCCGTGGCAACTTTCTCGAACAGCGTCCGCTAAAAGCCGGCCCTGTTATTGCAGAAACTTTTATTCATATCTCGCATAACACCGACGCTCGTTATTATTGAGATAACTTTCCTCTCTCGTCCGACGATTACATTCGTAAACAGCGTGCCGTTTAAACGAACTGGCCGTGGTAATATCGACGTCAGATTCAACCAGGCGACGACGTTGACCAGCAAAAACGATATTGAAATTCCTGTTTAATACCTACCGTTAAATTACCATGGTCGCCCGTACAAACGGCGAGAGAGAAGTGCCGCCGCTCGGAATAAAAATCTCATTTCCCGAACGGTACGTTTCGCACTTGTCACAGAGTTTTCATTCTTCGCACCCGATTGTAAACCCAGTCGAAATTAAAGCCCGCCTCGACACATGGTGGACGTCGATTTCGGGAACGACGTTCTCGTTCGAATAGCTGTGGAGAAATCGAAAATGGGGTCGCGGAGGAAATTCACGTGGTTGGTTCCTTCTGGATCTGTCATTTGGAAGGAATTCATTTCCGCGATCGTTCCTCTGGAAATCTATTAACGTTTTCGTTGATTTCTTGGAAATTGAATTTAAAGTTATATTTCTGGAATATTTGAAACGTATGGGAAAAGTGATTCACACCTTTTGGTGGAGAAATAATTAAATTTGGGTAGCAAATTTAAGAAGGAAAACCTAAGCAAAGATTTGTTGTTTTACTTGTTAAATATCATATTAGGATGAATATACTACTTTGGATATTTTTCCATAATATGGAAAGGTATATAAATTTTTCCATAATATTTTGCGCATTTTTGTACCCATAAATTTCCTGAAAATGCATCGAAATTCGCGGATCACGGACTAATTACGATATAATTAATATCATATGCATAATTCGAAAAAAGGGAGGAACGAATTTTGTATTTTGGTTGAGCATTGGAGATGAAGTTTCAACGCATTCACGGGCGTCACTACTAAATAAAACACACGATGATTATCGGCGAATGGGTGCTCGTGGACGCGTTGGAGTGTGACATCGGGTTGAAAAGCGTCAGCTCCCGATAAAATTCGAAATTAATCGGACCGAAAGAACGGGCCACTCGATTTTCTATTCTATCATTTACATATGAGGCGAGCTTGCTTGGAGCCGACTGCAAACACGAGCCTCATTTAGAGTGGTCACTTTCGAAAGCACTCAGCCGACGACCCTCGAAACCACACCGAGCGGGACTGCCGGTGAATTGAGTCCTGATAAAACGCTATCGATTGAAAACTCGCCGGCTGGTTAGCCGGCGTGCATTTTGTTCGGTGTAATTGTTAATTCGTTGCACCCTCCCGTCGCGATCAGTGATCGAGCGTTTTTGAAAATCATTTCGCCTCTCCCTCTCCGATTGATCGATGAACTGCTAACGCCACGTTTCAATTTTAGTCGCGACTGTCAGCCTGTAACGACGTTGAACACTTTTTTATTCTCCGTGTTTAATACGTCGTGCCCGATGAAAATTTCATCCTTAATTCGATTAATTGATCATCTACTTATCGGTATATTCATTAATTATCGATAACTGATTGCAGTTTCCTCCATAGGTTGAAAAATCAAGGTGTGCAGAATTTTTGTATCCTCTTTCGTAGGTCTTTTTTCGATGAATTTGTTGGTAGATATTTTTTGTCAAAGATAACGTAAATTCAATTTATTAGTTACGAACTTCCACTTATTTACAAATTTCAGTTTCGCAGAATTTTTACGTCTCTTTTTGTAGTATCTGTCGCTGAATCTTTTAATAAAAATTTTTCACCAAACAATACAATACAATGTTAATGATCAACAACCGTGTGAACTCCTTGCAAAACTTTTATATCTTCCCTCGTAACTTCCTCGACAATGGATGCGTTCATGAATAATTTTCACTCTTTCTCCACTGTTCTCGTAATGTAGTCATCCACGTATTAGAAAAGTATCCTCTTCCATCGCACAACCTTATCATCGTAGATTAGAATTCCTAGCAAGTCGTCGTTTATTCTCGTGACGCTCGTTCGATAGCGGCTCCATGCAAACGAGTGATCGTGTTCCGGCTCCGGGTCGATTCGTTCGGTCGTGTTGGAGGCATAGGATCAACGGGGCACGAGTAATCAGCGAAACACTTCGTATTCTTCCTACTTCTAATATTCTCGAGACGTGCACCGACTCCTCTGTTAGGGACCACCAGCCTCGCCGTGGTACCGGTTTCCCAGTGGGTTATTACGAGCCAGCTTCCCGCTATCCGAGGCCCGTGTACGTTTTGTCGGCACGAAATTCTTCGATGCATCGTGTGAACACGTTCACTGGCTGCCTATCGAACGAGTTGGAAGCACCGACGAAAATGACGTGATACGCAGTCACGCGACTGGGGGATGCCTTTTCGTTTAAAAATAGGCGAAAAACACACGCCGGAGAGAAAGTCGGAGGATCCAAGAATATTTCACTTCTCGTGACTACTTTTCGCGTGTGTGTTTTTCTTCCTCGTTCTAGAAAAATACGTGTCGATTACTAACGAAACGAATCTTCAATTTCTCTATTAGAATATTCTCTCTTTAAACACATCGGCCTACAGGTGCACCCCCGCAGGCTTTATCCTCGCCATTTCGTGAGAATTATTTCTGTAATAATCCTCACATGTCGGATGCACGTTGTACTTCAACACGTACTTATCGCGTCAAGACCAGACTCAGTAACCGAAAGGGATACCTAGATACTCGCTGTTTCATAAATATAACCTGTTTCAAGCGTTAACTTCTAGCGAGCAACGAAACGCCTCTCTCGAAACGCCACACGTATCTTCACTTTGTGTTATTCTCAATATTACTAGAAAATTCTAGCAGTCGCGGTTTCACGTATCCAAGTTTGCTTGCGGTTTTAAAAATTATATGGGAAATTTCTAAATTCTACCGCTGGACGATGCAAGATATATAAAACATTCAAATTGCAATACTTTTTTTTACGATATTAAGGTGCTATTCTTTTAGTTGCGTAATTTTCATCATTGCAATTTCATTGATTTATTTTATTATTATCGATTATTTTCATTAACATCTAATAAACAAATCAGCCCGATGAATAAATTAGACTTTATCGCCGCTATGTGTGGTTTAAGATTCCTATGGAGGACTTGGAAGATTCCTCTACTTTTTATTGCCCCTTTTGTATCATGCTCGATATACCTAATCCATCGATACGGTTCACGCAAATAGGCGCGAATCTCCATCGAGGCTGAAATGGGCAATCGAAATGGCCGCGGATGGCGCGTTTACAAGCTCGAATCTCCGGTGCCGGAGACAGAGACTAGCCCTCGAGAGGCGCAAAACGAAAGCCGGAAGTGTAACAGCAAACATTGGATGGAACAATGGGTGTATCGTCGAGCGTGGCTCGTTCAATTGACGTGCATCCTTAACATCGTTTTGCAGATCGACGACGGTGAAACGCGTGCGGAAAACGTCCACTCGATACCTGGCCACATGGAGCGGCCTCTAAACGCCTGGTGAATTGTGAACATTCAATTTCCGACGGATTTCTATTTACTCTCTCGTTCTCTATGCTGTTTGACACGTTGAGCAGTCATGTCGGTCGAGAGACAGTATTTTGCCTGGCCTGGGAATTAAGTCGTTTCTGTCGGCCATTTATGACCGTTCGAACGTTTTCTATTCAAACACTCGGCGAGAGGATGGTTCTTTTATCCACTTCCTTTTTCTTTATTCCGTGTTCTCTTTTTGTTCGTTCGCGAGCGAGCGTAACTTCGTTACGATCGTTTAGTAGCCAGCAGCAAAATTTTCTCCGAAAGCCGTTCTCGCACATCCGTGGGCGGTCTCTTGGATATTTTGATTTCAATGCTCGAGGAGATGGAAGCCGACTAGATAGATCAATTTGTGAAACGATGACCTACTGAATGAGAGGCTTTCTGTTCTAATTTGAACGCAATTATGCTGATTCCTTTCTTTGTTAATAGAAAGTCATGGACAGGTTGATGGCATAATGGATGACTTAAACGTCCCATTTCGTGGAACTTCTTGACTGTGGCGTTATGAAGATACGTAGGTAGGTAGTACATTTTGGAGCGCTATGTTAGAATCTCCTGGTATGTTAAAAATTTAAGGATTCGAAGTGGAGATCTTGAAAGATCAGAATTTGTTTGTTATTATACGGGAAAAAGTAGTTTCTCGATAAAAATTCGCCTCAATTAGAGTTCATCTGAAGAATGGGGAGAAAAAATTGTAATTTGCTCTTCGAGGTTTATACGTAACATTTGATTATCGTATACCATCGGACTTAGCTAGACCGATGGAAGTATTCGGCGAATGCGAACGTGTGGGTAGTTTTCAATGGCGTGCTTCCACTTTTCAACGTCTGTAATTGCCGATCGTTCGATATCATACGTCATTCCTAATGGATCGCACTTTCACCGTAGCCTGACTCCTTAATTACCTCGTACTTTATTTGCTCAATTATCGCTATAACTTCTCGTATTAGCCGTATTACTATGTTGGAGAATCATTAAATTCCACGTGTACAATATAATCAAACACCTATAAAACAGTTGCGATCTAGAAAGAAACAACAGAATGCGGACAAATGACCTTTCGATTCATAAAATATCCCAGCAAATAGCCACGTTTCACTTGGTTTTCCATAAAACATTCATCACCCTTTCCAACTTTGGCAACGTAAGCTCGTAAACCAACCTCTGAAAAACTAGCAAGACCGACGAAAAAATTATTTACCTCGACGGTTCCAGCCACTCACGCGACTATACGCGCTTGAAACTGCCCGTACCAGCTTCCGTGCGCGGCGAACGTTCAATTTTCAAGCGGATTTCTATTTACCCCGTTCGTGGTACTCTTTTGGCCAGCGTATCCATTGTCCAACCAGTCTTTTCATTGCGGTGGGCATCGGTGGTTCGCCTGGTTGGTCGGTGGACTCGCGTCTGGCTGCCATAAATCGCGCGCGACGAGCGCCCAGGAATGCCCGGTGTCGCGACGTCGTCGGTTCGCCGCAGGAGAGAAAATCGTCTTTTGTCCCGGGGCACGTTAATAATTACTCATGCAAACGAGCCATACGAAGACGAGAGACGGCCAACGAGCGCGAGCACGACGCTATTCACTTTCCTCGCGCCGGAAGTACCTTCCCCGTCTCTAAACCTTTTGCGCAGTTCTAGCTTGGAAATATTTTCCGGTACATCAATATTTTGAGCGGCACGCGTTTACCACTGTAAGAGTTTATGTTCGGTCGTTGTCTCGCTTTTGACCGGTGGCTTAGTCGCGTCAGCACGTTTCACTCTGGAAAGAAAAACTACCAACGGACAAATGGAGGATTGGAAGAATATCGAGAAGACACTGGCGAATTTTTAATGGCGAAACAATGGAAATATATCTGAACTCTCTCGATACGCTTTGTTTAAAACTGCACCTGGTTGGAGAGACGCCTAAAGTTAAAATGACGAGAAAAATAGAAGAATGTAAGAAATCCCGCGCGATGTTAAAAGTGATGTAGGAGTAACGACGATAAAGGAAGGAATCGAAATACAGTGTGCTTTTAAAATCAACAAAGCTCGCAAACCCGAAAGTAAAAGCCAGAACTATTAAAAAAGATAGAAAGGGATATAAGAACAAAGAAAATAGTGTCTGACGTCAAAACCGGTAAACGGTATCGATTTGTAGTTTTGCAGACATTTTTGTAATCTCCGTTTTAAGACAGAAAAAAAAGTTACCTTTAAGGAGATATCCTGGAACAATTTAGGTTCTCACCTTCCCCTTTCTCCGGTTTTACGATATTCTTGGCTTACTTCCGACACTTTGCACCCTTCTATTCCTCCTCCACCCTTATTACTACCTTTATAGAACAATCTCGCCAATTCCCATAAACCATTCCTCGAAACGCCAATTACCACACAATTCCGGGAGAACATCGACTCTGGGTCGGGTCTTAAAACACGAATAACCGAACGAAACCCCGTAGCAATTACGCGTAACCAGTGAGCCGGAGGGGCGGCCTGTTAACCATCAGCTTCCTCTTAAAAATTCCACGCTGCTGTACAGATAACACTAACCGTGTACGCGAGGATCGGCCTGTAGCTGACACAATACGCAAGCTCGTTTGCCCGCCACCGTTTTTCCCTTCCCCTTTGGCCGTTTGTGACGCACGCTAATTAGAATAAACAGGTTGCCGACAGCGGCCTCCTCACGAGCCTTATCGAGCGGTCGATTGAGCATCGCGATGCTATCGTTCCCTGCAACGAGGGCCCTGTTGCTCCGCGATCTCGTAAACTCGTTCCTCCTCGCGATGGGACGGAAAGAAAGGGAGGGGAAATTTCTAGCGACCGTGCAGAGGACACGTGCTCGGGAGGAAGTTGGTTCGTACACGGAGACGTTTCCAACTATTCGACATTCGACGATGAACACGCGATTCCACAATTATGGGATGATAAGTTTTATTGCGCGTTATTCGCGATAAGTCGTTCGCGGTTCCATCCTGTTCCGATATCGCGTGACGATGCCGGCTCACGGGCTGCTGAAGCGTTTGCATCGACGAGTTCTGTTTTTTGCCGAAGTTCAAGTGAATTTTTGAGAAGTGTTCCATGGAAACACATGTATGAATAGGAAAAAAATATGGTAAAATATAAAACAATTAAAAAGGTAATAGAAACTTCTCTAATTTTCACACAATTCGCATATAATCTTTTGGCATTTTGAATTTTATTAGACTGTTAAAGATTCAGCATAAAGGATATACATTCTTACCAAACGCAACTAAATCTCCATATGGCGTCATACATGCAAAACCTTCACGTGCATTCGCCGAATCTTTCCCCAGTAGCAGTAGGTCTTTTAACGTCGATATTCTTTTCATTCTTAATCACTCGTCATTTCTAAAAATTCCACAGTATTTCTTCTAAATTTCTCCTGTTTCATTGAATAGTGGTGGAAGTAGAATAAGATCGTAGCCACGTAGACCACTCTTAAACTCCTTAAACCGCTTGCTTCGCTTTACGCCATCTCCCCTTATTTCTTTTCTTTCTTCTTCTCCGTCACTGATCGCTCGTGAATTATATATCACCGGCAGAGAGCAGATTATCGAGGCGACGACAAACGATTATGTACAGGTCCATAAATTTCGTGGATCGATCGCGATTATCTTTATCCTTAAACATCGTCTCGTGGAAATAAAAATATTTTTTTCAGTCGTCAGGATTTTTATCTGTCAACCGACTCTCGCCGCTAACTTACGCGCGTATTATGCGCGCGCGTGTGCGATAAGGGTTGCAGGGGAACGGGTGGAATAATAACGATGCGGGTTTTATTGTTCTCGCCGGTCAGAGGCGAGATGTCGCGCGTAAAATTCCGACGAAATGCAAAAACCACCGACAATTCGCATAACGCGCTTGTTCCGCGAGTAACACGGCGCGGTTGAAGAAAAATGGCGAACATTGGACGCCTCGTGAAGGAAGTTTCGTAATGTTGGAATTCGGGCAACAGGAAAAACCGAAGAATAATTCTCCGTTACAAAAAATCAAATCCACTTTGAAAATGTATTTTATTGAACTATAAATAAATTCCTCTTCGATCGCATCGATTCGATCGCGCAAGTTTGCAAATGTTTCTCGTATCCTTCCTCGATGTTCTTGGTATTCATACGCCGGAGAAAGAAATTCAGGAAGGAACAAGGATTCTAAAGAAATCCGAGGAAATATCGACGTGAATCGTAAACACTCGATAATTTCTACTCGTTTCCAGTTTCGTGTTTCGATCGCACGTGTTTCTTAATGGTCGCGGCTGTTTCTCAAGCAACGAAGATATTTCATCGTGAAGGCCATAAAAATTAGAATTTCAATGAGCCAGGGAAAACGCGTGGCAATAAACGAACGAGGTTAACGATGTAAATACCGCAGGAGGGAATCAGTGGTAGGTAAACGAAGTCGAGGAAGGAAAGTTTGGAGGGAGGAAAGTGGCAAGATTATCGCGGCAATCAATGGCGACTCGTGTTGCGCGCCGAAGAGAATCGACGCCTCGCGTCCGGATTACGCGCGATGCATCCATCAATGGACGACCAATTAACTTTCCTTCCGTTCTTTTTTCCCTCCACTTCCCCTCTTTAATTACGTTGTATCCAATCGAGGAAGATCGAAAGGGTGACGGGGCAGCTGCCTAGCGGTGAAAAGGGTACAGTTCTGCTTGGATATTAGGCACGGGATTAACTGTCGAAGCCGACAAACCTCGCTTGATTTTTCTTCTTTTATGCTTCCTGCTAGTGGTATTTGTGCTTTCGAGCTGGAGATCGCCGCTAAAATAGTGTTACGCGGTTTATGAAGAATCAAGTGGAATGGTATAAATAATCGTCGCGTTTTATCTAAAAAATAATTATACAAAGCATTAACGAATTACCGTGTGTGGTTTATTCTTAAGAGAAGGTAATTATTTATCTGTTTTTGTTTACAATAATACGCGGTAGATTACTTTTCCAGCGATTTGCATTTAAAGTATAGCAAATATACATTTAAAATGAATATCTTGAATAAATGTATCTTCAATTGCTTTTTTAATCTTAAAGCTTCGACACAAATGAAACCTGCGATAGCGAAAGCATGTCCCCCAGTCTAATTTTGAAGAAGCTGGTTTTATCATTTTTCTCAACATACAAGCTTCGATATAACAATTAAAGAAACCATATTATTAACCACAATCATGCCGAGTATCGAGTCGAAAGAGTGAATGAGATGGGCATCATGGAAATATCAGGTCGAGACAAATGGAAAGAATATGGAAGAGCTGCAGCGCGAAAGATCTTTCCAAGTAAAAGGAAAAAGATCGCGATGTTGGTTGCAAAGCCAAGATTTCTTCTTCGTGCATGTACTAGGACCACCCGTGGTATTTTCCTTTTATCGGGCGGAATCGGAAATACGTATGAAGAAGCTAGTGCATTTTCTCATGTGGTACACGTTTCAAAACAAGTACAGCCACGAAGAATTTCTTCTTTTCACTCGTGTTTTCATTCATGCATATGTATCTTTGGTCCGGCAGAAGATCCACGAGTTATTTCTCTTTCTTTCTACTCGAACCTTTGGCCTTCAAATTACTATTTATCGATTCAATGGCAAATCTTCGCACCTCGTTATCTTAGCCATCGTAATTTCATATCGTGTGAACGTTCGAGAAAGCAGGATATTGTCCCAGAAAGCATCGAGGAGATTAATTTACTGGCGTTGCAAGGTTATCATTTTCCCAGAACGTTCTCAAAAACCTTGTTTTACTCTCATCATCCGCTCACGAATAAAATATTGCTCTTAGCCAACGGCTGTTATCTTGCCTCGTTTAACCGAAAACAGCCATTTCTATGTAGCTTTTCGCCTCTCGATCATTTCGATCCCATTCAACGACGTCCGACCTAAACTCGTCCTCGAATTAACCGACGTCCAAGCACGTCGCACGATTCCAGACGATTCGACGATGCATAATTCATAGGATGATGCCAGAAGAAAGTCTCCTTGGATGTATATACACACACGGTTGGATCTCTACTCGTTATCCGAGGCAACTCGACTGTTAACGATGTAATAGACACATCGTGTCGGATCAGGCCGGATTAGCCGGTTACACGGTCACGAAACACTGTTCCTTCGATCTGCCCAACGAACCGACGCGAAATCGGTTCGCGGCGTTTTAGACATCAACTGAATTCTATCTGTGATCTGTTGTGACAGTTGAGCGATAGCGTAATAAGTTTTATCGGATGTGGGCCTGGGTTTCAGCTTCAGTCTCGCGCCACCGTTCATCTTCAGGAGGAACGGTAGCCATTGCACGAAGAGGAGAGGAGGGTCTGAGATCAAATTATAAGTGTACACCTGGCCTTCCACCGCGCTCATTTGCATACGATTTGAACAGAGACCCTTTGTACGCTCGCGCTCTCTCGCTCGCCTATACAGTTCGCCGCAAAAGTACGTCGTGTTGCCTTTTTTTTCGAGCTGGAACGTACTAATTGGGATTTAAGTAGCATAACGAGTTCTGGAAAGTAAGGATACGAAAAGATTACCGCTTTGGTGCCTTCTATGGATGACCGAGGGATATTTGTAGCGTAATCTTGTCCAGGTATTACTGCAAGCTATCTTTATTTATTTTTTCTGTGAGCAAATAACAACTGACTTATAAATGGTACATTTAACGGAAGATCATAGAAGAGAAATGTAATGTTTTATAGGAGTGCAATTTTAAAGTTCGATACACTGTCGAGCAATTTCACATTAACGAGACTATTTTTGTTAAGTTCTCAGATCAAATAATATATATTTGCTAGCCTCTTGAACGTTCCAGCAGTATTGATTGCTATCAGTTGGTATTTTAAGAAACATCGTGGATTCATCATTTATCTTTAAAAGGTTCGTATCTTCGGATCTATCAGGTTATTGCCCTGTTGAAGGTAACATCAAAAATAAGCTTAGAACTATTTCCTATACTCCTCGATTAATATAATTTGTACAAATTTGATAAAATCCAGTTTCTCTGTTTATTTCAGCAAAATTTCATTCGGTTAAATTTAGTGGATACGGCGTTCTGAATCGGTAAAAGCTCTTCAAATTTTTGAACCCCAGTGTACCAACGAATTCTCCCCTCGAGCTGGCTAAAGGAACTAGCAAACTATACAATTACTTATTGCAAACAATCACACATTGTCCCCTGGACCAGGCCATGCTTGAACCATGGCTACTAACAACCTATTATACTCTCCACCCCCATCAGGAGTTGCACGTCGACTCGGTTCTCGTTTCTTTTACATTTTACCATCGAACGAAACTGCGCAGATATAAATATTTCACGATGGAGCCTGGATCACCGTACCGTAGCACCGAAATTGAAAAGTATTTCATCGAACAAGCCTCGTCCAGCAGATGACCGATGCTCCGGGCGCATCCGTCCTCCGAAATACTTTGGCCGGCAGCTGTGTGCGTTGCTCGGTCTGCCGATAGAAACGTATGGCATTTTTATGCAAATCTTCCGGCATCTTCCGGCGAGGCTGCCTCTTTCGACGGAGAGCCAGTTCGACCGGTCGAAGTTCGGGCCGTAACGCTTGGCCAGCCTTTGTTTTACGATCGTTCCGCCTCGCTAATATTTGTCTGTGCTAGCGCATCGGTAACCACGAATGATTTGTGGATATTTAAATATCTGGAAGGCGCGTCGTTACTTCTTTACATACAGTTAAACGACCGTATCCCTGAAGATAGAATCCAAGACTCGTTCCAAGATTTAAAGTAGATAGCGAATGCTATTAGCTGCGGCAATATTTAATTTTTGTTAACCAGACACGAGAAGGTATATATATTCACAAAAATAATTAATAATACAATATAGCAGTAAATGTACAATGTAATAACGGAACGTTGTGTAATAGTAATGTAATACCCAGGTTGATGAGATAAAATCTAGCGAGAGAAGTAGGTAACGCGATATTATAATATTATTTGTGTTTTATCCATCATCTGTAATATTGTTGAGGGTCGAGGATCTTCGAGAAATTTTCAATTTAATTCCTCGCGATCCTTACTAATCGCTGAACTTCTCGTTGCGAAGCTCGTTAATTTGATCTCTTGAAGAGAATGCGGAGATCATGTTTCTTCCGAACTGATGATTATTCTATGCGAGCGATCAGAGGAATCTACATTACCTGGTGAAACTAAATAACAACTGGAGACCGTAAATCGCTTGTTGGCGAGAGATTCCTTCCCTAGAATGCCGAGCTAGCGAATTCCAGGTTACACTCGAACATTATGAAAGTTAATAGACTTCGAAGAACTAAGATACACGGCCAACATTCAACAGAAATCGACGACTCATTCCGAAACCCTGGACAAAAGTCGTTCCAGTCTACTTATAGTCGAAAATCCAGGCATTGTCGCCAGTTCGCTAGTCGAATCGCTGTTGGAACTTGGCGCCACATTTCGCCACTCGGCTCCCGTGGGGGTTAAGTAGTTTTGTCTACGCTTCAGACAGCGGATCTTTGGCCTAGTGAAGGAGAAACGAAGACAGGCAGAAGTAGTCGCGACGCAGAACCGTGGAGCAAATAAATTGGCGAAAAGACGGATGCGGCTGGCAGGTTGGAACGAAACGAAGGTGTCACTTTCGTGAGGCCGCGTTTCCCTACGTGCCGCAATAAATCCACCGGCCATGTACACACGGACGTCGGACGTGTTCCTGATTCCATTCCGTTCTATCGTGGCCAAGCGCGGTGGCTGCCGTTGGTAGGCAGGGCGAGAAAATAAATTAAAGTCCCTCGCTCGCCTTTTAAAATAGCCCGTCCGTCGGTCTGGGCTCCGCTCTTCCCCCGTTTGATCGTTGAATATGCAAATATATGTTGATTCGAGAGATTTTTAGGCGCATGACATAATGATGATGACGACGATCCACCGTCCACGGAGATAGAATATTAAGGGATCCCCCGTTCAACGTTTCACTCCCCTATAATTTCTGAAGTGAACGCGAGCCCTTTTAAAGACGCTCATTCTCACGGGAGGATCGACTTAAACGGCGGACACTGGTCATTACATATAATTTCGTTTCGTAGACGAACGCTGGCTAATCGCTCGATCTATTTGGATCCTCATAGGGCTTTCCAAATGGAGGATTCTGTGCTCTATGGTTTCGTTACTTTGGAATTTTCAGCTATGGTTCACTATTTCGTTCAGTCTTGTATTAACTCATTAACTCGTTGAGGTAATACTACCTTTCGCTATGGATAACTTTGTCGAAGAAGCATGATATAGTTATATGAAACGTAGTGTTTTTATCGCATACATATTAATTATATAGGCTTCCATTACGAGGTCAGAAATGTAATATTGCTCTCTGTAGTGGAATTTTTCTGAAATTATCTTGGAAAATAATCATTTATATACAAAGATCTCCTGTGGCAAGTGACTATAAATAAATACAATGATCGTTTCATAATGAAAGATTATAATCACCTGTAGTAGCTGAAAGATCAAAATCCTCTGCAGTAGACGCGTGACATATTGTCAAAAACAACATTTAATTTAATCAATTCGTACGCCTGATGCCCCAGAAATAAAATTGCTGAAAATATCGACAGCATACATCGAGGGTAGGTATATTGTTTTTCCGGATTATTTCGTTGGCTTTGACAAGCTTCACTAACAGCGGACACGTTTACGGCACATATTGCGAAACGGTCCATAGTTGGTCGGGCAATCGAGAAAGATTCTTGCCGCAGATACATCGTTATGGCCGCAGTATGACATATCGCCGGTCGCAAATAAATTTTCGTCGACGGCGTTAGACAATTCGGGGAGATAAATCGGTTCGGCCACGGAATAGTTAAACACGGATGACGAGGCACATGCGAGCACGATCGCCATAAATCGCGATCGTCGCTCGCAAGGGCGTTACTCGAACGTTAATTATCAACGCAGACGATTGAATTGACACGATAAAAACTAGCTGTCTGTTTTGGGCTTCGGGCTACCAGGAAGAATCTCGAAGTGTGGTCCGTCTTAACAAATTGTATATTAAGTCTGGGAATCGTTGTGGCCAAGCTGTATATTTTAACCCCTAAACCTCGTTCAAATTGATCAAGTTACCTGAGTTCAAATAACTTTGAGACCACTTAACCTATCATTTACTGGACTTAAATCACTTGGCATCGAGTCGTTTGAATTCAAGTTGCTTGACTAATTTGAACGAAGCTTTATGTAAGCAATCAAAATGGTGCGTATATAAGTAAATATTCAACAAGCATGTAAGTAGATTTGAAGCTTTAATATCCAACATTTTTGAATAAATTTCGACGTAAAGCATCCCCAAAAGTATGAGAATGATTTTGCGATAGTCTTTATTGGAAGAGAAGAAAATTGATGAAAACAATATAAGAAATGATTACACTAGAAATTGCAAATTTATCATTTTGAAGTTTGTTCCATTTTTAGTTGTAATGTTACGTTGTTTGCTTGCGCGACGCAGGAACTCGTTATTTTTATATGGCAGTATATGAGGTTCGCTTTTGGGTGGAAACTATGCATGGACGGAGACCGGAAGAAGCAGGAACACGTGTTTCAAAGAGAGACGCGCTAGATACCAGGCATCGCGGCTTGATATTTAATAAAACCAAAACGGTGGCCAAGACAAAGGGATACTTGCTCTGAAAATACGAGGAACCAACGTAGGCAATAACCTACCTTAATATCAGACTAGATAGTGGCTACTGCTCAAACATACATATTTCACGAAGCAACCTGCTCTGTGCTCTTGACTCGAGTATTCGATCGATTCGAAATTCCCACGAAACATTCAGCAAATATCGTGCTCCGCTCTGTCTGACAATGAAATTCCCTACCTACTTAACACAGATACTCGTAATATACATAGCGTTACAATCTTGAAAAAGTAAATACGTCCATCTTTAATCTGTAAATGTCGGATATTACATTGAAATAGAAGGGAAACACGCAAAACATCTTTTACAAATGTAACACTAATATTCCTGTTTATCGCTGAAAATATTGATTGCACATTTTCATTTCTAATTGTATTTTACTCCAAAAAAGAAAAGAAAATATAATTACTTTCAAATAAAAAGAAATTAGCTGCGTTAAGGGATTAATCAAGGTGGCGTTATAAATTCTCACTTTAGCGAATGAAGAAAAACGAAGCTTGTTACCTGCGATCGTGCAATTTCTGTCTTCATTTTCCTAATCCCATCGGTCGTCGATCATTAACCGAACAATCGGCCGTTGAAGCATCGAAATTAGCTCGGCTCTTGTAATAACGTTGCGTCGGAGTAACGGATCGAACTCGCGAACCAGGGCAACGAGATAGTAGATGAGACTTTATGCACTTTACATCATTCAGTAAATTCCGACTCTACGGCATATTGAATTTCGATTTTTATACGCATCCTTAAACACTTCCATTACTTTGGCCAATAGCGCATCGCGCCGGTAGTCGCCGGTATGCGGTGCTCGCGAGGTTTATGCATATTCGAACGGTGTACTCTGCATATAAATGCGATCTCGCCGCATCCGAAAGACGACGTTTAGAGGCGAAAAGGACGGAGATTGTTGAACCTCCGATGATAGAAGGAGAGAAAAAGGAAGGGAAACGGGAGTCGTCACGTCCATCGAGACATTTTTCGCGCTGCCTCTTCTACCGTGCCAGCTTCATCAGTCCTTCTTCTCTCGTTTTTCCTCTCTTTCTTTCTACCCTTTAACCATTCTCCTCTGTGTGTACGTATTTATACACGTATTTATACACAAGGGGCGTGCTTCTGGTATTCGTACGCGGGCGCGTACGTCTCCCTCGTCCCGACGAAACGCTTCCAAGGATTATAAAGCTCGCGAAATATTTTCGGGCCACGGCCGTCATAACTCAGCCACGGTCGCTCGTTTTATTCCCCGCTGGGTCTGCGCGCGAGACCCCAGTGGCCATCTCTTTTTCGTTGGCTGCCTCGCCGAAGCAGAACCACTGGCTTCCGTTCGCACAATGGACCGTTCGCGAAATATGGATGCACATTTGTCGCGCGTTATGCTTATGCGCCGCCATTGGACGTGTCTATTAGCGGCGCTGTCGCGAACCCGCGATGGAAAACGCTCGACCATCGAGCCCTGCTCTGTGTTGTATGGGCAGCTCCAGCTAATCGGATTTCATGGGGATTCAGTGGCGGCGTGCGTTGTAGGTGGCCGCGAAAGCTCCTGCAATGGTATGATCCTTCTGTTCTTTGGTGAACGATACGCAATAAAATGGAAATTTCAATGAAATATAGGTACGTACATAGGTGTTCTTTGATTGTGGATTAGTCGATCGTGAGTATGAGAAAAGGAGATTGCGAGGACTTTTGTAGGCGTAGAAGATACGTCTTGACGAAGCACAAGTCTACTACGATTGTTCGTGTTAGGAAGGCTGTACGGAGTGGCGTTAGATCACGAGAATTTACGAGCGCAAGACGATAGCGGCGATTAAGCGTAATGGTTGCAGAATCTACGAGCAATCTAGCTCGATGTGGAACAAATCCGTGGCAGTAGCTCAAAGTGTTCGAATTGAGATGTTGGAATAGACTGAAATGAGGTTCTTTGATCTAGATCGATTAGATTACATTCTCTTGGTAAAAGTTACTTACTTATTGATATACGAGTATGGCGGTATGTGAACGTCTTGCAATTACTTCGTGTTGTGTTCTAATTCGCTGTTAGAATCGCAGATTGGAAAGGAGATCTCTTTCGTAACTTATTCGTTCGCACTGTTATGCAGATCGTAATTTCTCCATTGTCTAGTTATTTATTATTCGTGTAGGTTTTAAATTTTAATCTTTAAATATTTGTTTCGATATAGACTTACGCATTCCATTTCTGGCAATGCTTAACCTGCTAACATAAATCGTGTTACGTTCTAATTAGTCCGATGAAGGTGGGTGTATAGTGTATCTATCGATTGTGTTTTTAGCGAGTGGGCGTGTTCGTTGCTCATAAAAAAAATCTCCGAACCAGAATTATTACAGTGGATAACAATTTATACCACTGTCCGTTATTGATTTTCAAAAATCAATAGCCTAATGGCGTTTCATTAGAAACACTCGCATACCTGCTATATAAGCGCGAAGTAACAGACTGTAACTAACCGAATAGCGCTTCCTCTCTTGATCACACTTGAGAACGTTAAAAAGCAATGAGAAGGGCAGAGCTAAGTCGGCGATGAATTAAGTAAATGCCTATAATTCTCGGAGGCTAAGCGACAAGGTAATTTTAATACCCGTGAATCTCGCACTCGCGCTCGCCTCTATATGGGAATTTAATAGCGCGGAGCGGGAACAATTGCAGCTTGCGGCGTGATTAATTAGACGAAAGTATAGGCCTGATCGTGGCGATAATATTTCAGATAAAGATCGAACCTCGACGAATGGCAAAACGATGGGCCGGGGGAACCTGCCTTCTCTCGCGTTCTCCTCGACCCTCGAACCGAGAAGGAAAGAGAAAGAAACGAGACCTCGCTCCTTTTCCTTCCCTTTTTTCGCGTCTCTCTACCCTTTCTCTTCTTTCACTCGGATGCTGTCATAAAAGCCTGACTACGTGAAACTATTTCTGTTTGGTGACAAGCAAGTATCCGTTCTGCTGCTAGCTCCGAGATATACCATCTTTTTAACTCTCGTCGATCGAAAGAGCGACGGGATAAAGACGTAGAATTGCGAAGGAGAGAGAAATTGAAGGAAGAAAGAAGAAAGGAGAAGATCCAGACATGAATATTCTCCTGCAGGCGAAAGGGCTGATATTGAAAGTATTTCTGGACAGAGTCCCTCTTGTGTGTCTCTTAATCACCTGCTTCGATTAGCATTTCTATGAGAGGCGAGCTGTCGAGAAATTCCTTTTTGCCAGTGGTCCGCTCGGAGGAGATTGACACGTAACACAGCGGACTCGTCCGAGAGGAAAATCGTAAAACAAGTGGATAACTAACGTGATGAAGAAGTCGGATACTTAGTAGTCAGAGTCGAAAAGGTTTACGATATTGCTGTAGGGAGGTAGAAGAATCTTGGATTTCAAGAGTTTGGCGACTGGTTGTATAGTTCGCGCTGGTGTGTTTGGGTTTCATTGACAGTAATAGACTGTTGGTCGTCGAGGAGCACAGCATGCAAGCTGCGTGGTAAATCAGCAGGGATTATACGCGGCGTCAGGCGATTCTCCGGCCAAACTTTGACAGTATGTTTTCGAAATGGGAGAGAAACGTTTTGCATACACGCTTATGCTTCATGTTGAGTTTGTTGTCGTGCGATTTACAATGTACAGCTTTATTTATAATTAGAGAATGTGTACATAATTTGTTCCTACATTGTAACTTGTTCCGAATCACGCCGGTATTAAAAAGTTTAACTGGAATCCAGCGTTTAGACATTCAGCGATCGTATTTTTTATTTATTCTTTTCCTCGATCAATTATTACATTTTGCAGTGATAACTTTCGTTTCTCTGTCTGAATTGTTGAACGTAAACTGTGCTTAGTTTTATCGAAAAAGTAATCTTCATCGTTTGAACAGTCTAGTATTGATTCGAAAGCTAAGCCGATAAAAGATGGTACATTTATCTAGAAAAACACGAAATTAATTTTTATATACAATATTTTAAAGATACAGCAGATTGAAAAGAATGAGCCGCTTGAGAGTTTTGCATAGTTAATTTTAAGCCGTTTGAAGATTCCGTACATTCGTAAAACATGTTTTTCCTAGGTAGTAACCATAAAACATACCGCGAAATTTCATCTGACAGCCAGTATATTCAGGAACTAGCGAACCAGGGCCAGCGACCAGTCAAATCGAAATACATCGCGAGGATTTAGTGTCGCGACATCGCACGCGGATCGGCACGTTCGTGCACCAGTCGTCGTAAACGACAATGACATCCTTCCGCGCGGCCCGTTATATCCATTCTTCCCGAATTAGAAAACGGCACTGTCGCCATCCCCGCGCCGACATAATTCACGGGAACGTTTTCTCCTGTCGGTCGTGGCGCGGCTCCAATTTGATTATTAATTTCGATTTTGCTCGCGTTCAGCGATTCACTAGACATCGGGGAAAAGTATAACTCCGCCTTCCGGTGTAATAATAAACCAGTCGTTCTGCTGGTTTGGCGAATATTTCGCTTCCAAGTCTCTTTTCAAAGACTCCTGCTGAAGTTCTCTTTGTCTTTTAGTTCGTGAATTTTTTACAGCGTGAATCATTTCTCTTTCCTAGATCCTGATTACTTTGTTCAGAATATTTCACTTTATTCGTTTCGCCGTATGAAGGTATTATATGTATATTCTCTAAGGCGTTGCTAGGAAACCTTACTGATGAGGTCGCTAACAAGCTACGACTGAATGTTTTGTATGTTTTTCCCTCATCTTCTTCATTTTTCTATAACATCGTTTTTTCCGTGACATACGTGGATTATTTATGGATATTTGTACGACTTCGAAAGTCGATAGATACTTAACTAATTTAGAATTACCATAAGTATGAGTGTAAGTCAATGATATAATAGAAAAAATTATCAATATATATATATGTATATCAATAGCAAGGAATATTTACTCAACTTTTATTACAAAATCGAAGTACAGTATAAAATCTGTATCTTTCAGTGCAATATATCAGTTCACCATAATAGCTTATATTTTGAATTCCCCATATCATCACCTAAAAGTCACACAGAGTGGAAGAAGTCCATTTTATTTACAAGTATATTCTTACTCACTACCACTCTACGAGATACTTTCATTACATTCACATCCAATTTTCCTTACCCTATCTTCTCGACTCGACGCACACCACTTAGTCGTCTGTTAATCGTCAAACATCCACTCAACATCTTTTAATCACACTCGTCGCTGTTTTCCGTCCGCCATGATCGATCACCGTCACGCACCAGCAAAATCATTGGTCTCCGCGTAAATCGTGGCGTTTAAGTGGCCATAATCGTACCACGGTACAGGGCCAGCCAGTATTTCACGTTTGTTAGGTCGCTGAATCACCGTGTAATTTGCCCCGACGAGATCCCTTATAAATTGTCGAAACTCGTCGTCGCTGTAACGCACGAATATGTAAACGGTTCTCTGGTCAGTGTTCGTATATACCGTTGTTCCGGTGGCGTCATGTTTCATCGAAGATTACGCGGTATATTTAGGTACAAAGTGCAATACATACATACGTACAGGATCGTGTCTCGAATGAGGTCTCGCGTAGCAATCACGATGTTTCGCGGTGTTTTTCGGCCGATCGACGAAGGAAAAGGTCGCCCAGGCCAGACCGGGCTTGGTGCAAACGCGCCCCATGCTGAGTAATTTTGCTAATGGTCCTGAATTGCGACGACGTCCGCTCGTTTCCCTTTTCCCCTTCTGGTTTGGACGCATCGCGGCAGTGGCGAGGTAATTCGCCGCTGGAAATTCGGAAATTAAATTGGTACCTACGATGGGGCTCCTTTTAATGCGCGTAATTACGTGATTACGCGCGGCCCCGAAACGGTTTCAACTCGCCGCGGCGCGGGCGTGCTCGAAAATGTCGGCCCGTTCGCCGCGGATGAGCGCCAGGTCTGGTTTCGTGCCACAGGGAGAAACAACTTTTATATTACGTTGTAACAGCTTGATGTTGCATTCGTGTGGTCGTTTCGGTCTGATTTTTTTCGCTCGATGGTGGAAACAGAGTAACAAGAAATCGATAATGGAGGGAAAATTGAGGGGAAACTATAATATTCAGCCAGGTATACGGTATACGTTTACGTGGCTGTGAAACAGCGTCGGAAGAGTTATTCGGACCAGATTGATGAATATTAGCGCAGATTATGCATGGAGAATCCTCGTCACGCGGAAGCGTTCACCGCGGACTATGAATAAGAAATCCAGCGTCATTCTTCATTCGCCCGGTTTTTGCTCGGTTGAGATACCTCCGGAGTCGAGTAAACCCTGGTGATTTAACATCGCGTATTTGCGGTGATGCGTTGTTGATCCGCATCTTTAATCTTTATGCAAAGATGACGGCCTAAACGGCTGATAAATAATCCATTACCTATGCAACTGCTTCGCTTATTTCTATATCGACGCGCAGGGAAGAAAAAATGGGGAACAACTTTATCGAGAAGATCAATCTTTGATATTTTTGTCCGCGAAGAAACAAGATTGGATGAATTTAATTGCGTCGTACATAATGAAGTTTATGTAGTAAACCACTTAATACACTCGTGACGTACGAGCGAAGATTACCGTCCAATTTAGTTGATTATCTTAGGCATTAATCTTTATAGATTAATTTTTACCGTTCTGTACATTAATCTTTACTGTCTGTTGTTTTTACGCGCAGAAAATGCATTACACCTATTATACTCCGTAAAATCACTACAGAGATTTCCCACTTTTGCTTTTTACATTCGAAGGAAAACTAGATGTATTATGTCCACTATATCGACGATAACTACAACGATGCAGTACTTACGCCAACGCGCGACATTGATTCTCATTGAGTTTTTAAATTCGTCGAAATCGCGAAACGATTCGTCGTCGTCCACATGATCGGCATACCGAGGAGTGTCGCGATTAATCAGTCTGTCTATGTTCCACTTAACGAGTAACGGGAATGGGTAATGCACTCGTGATATCACTCGTTAATCGCAACGTTTGTTTTATTAATCGAGGCTGGTCGTAATACGTACAAGCAGCGTTGAGCAAGCTTTTGACGAAGACCGCGATTAGCGTGCCGGAATGTGTCTGGCGACGATCAATTTTCCTTGGTGATCGTCCAGTGGACGGTATTTCTTTTAATTGGAGGACCAGGTTTACGCTCCTACGAATTACACTCGTTGTCTATAGGGGAAAGTAATACCGGAGGAGCCTTTACGAGCAGATCAACTGGAACGATAACGCGGCCGTTTCATCGTCTTGGACGTTTCGTGGGACTGCCAACTCGTACATGGTTACGACATTTTGACTGCGGTTCATTCGAATCGTGGAAGATACCCGAACGTAGCTCGAAATAATGGCATCGACACCGTTTGTCTAGGTTTCTTGGGCAAAGTCTATTTTTTCTTAGAGTTGTTTTAGATACTGGTTTCTCCTTGTTTTCTGTGTTGGCTAATACCGTAAAGTATCGCGCGAAAAGATTGAAAGATTTCATCGATAGTTTCGTTAAACTTTAATTGATGAACACGACCCTCGATGAACATGAAAATATTCAATTAAAGGAGCGAATAAAAGAAATTGCTAGAATAAAGTAGCATATCAGCACTGATCGTATCATCAGAGAGATCTAAGACCTCATTAATTCATCTAATTCATACTAACGATACACGCTAATCGACCAGCTGATCAATTAAACACCACGGTGGGTCCACAAGAATATCGGAGCTGTCAGGAAAAAAAGCAGATTGATCGATCGATACACTAAATCAGCCTGGTATCTAGTAACGCTGAACCGTCTATTAGATGTAACTCCACAAATTATCTAGAAAAACACGTGACTTCCTTATACAACTCGTACGATCAACCATTCCCCCATGGTTTCTCAGTAACAGACACAGAAATACCATAATGATAAATAAGCTGCGGACGTGTATGGAAATTTTTTCCCATTACGTGTATTCCATGCGTTTCAGTTGCCATAAATTCATGAACTTCCGCAGTTTAACAATAAATTAAAAACAAACTCCTATCCCCACAGACGTATTAACATAGATATTGTTTTAGCTACGAAAGTAAAAAAAAAAAGTAAAGAAAAATACATTAAAGTTAGAAACATCGCTTTCGAAACAACGTTATCGAACTTCAATCAAGTCGAATAAAATGTCGAATGCAATATTGCAACCGTTAAAGGGCTGATACTCTGAAACTTCGAGACAAATTAACGATTATAGGAAAGATCGTTGCGCAATCTTGTCTTTAACCGCCCATTGCCCAAGCAACAAGAACACAAGGAATCGTGAAAGCCTGTCGAAGTCTCTCCGGACAGATCGCGATTTCGTGGTTGCGCAAGGATATATCCGTGGAGAGTTTCGAAGCGGTCGGGAACCAGCCGCAGTAGCGGTCGTATTTTACGCGGAACGACGGGAATAAATTTCCATATCTGGCCTCGCTTTCTGACGTCGCCTGTTTCCTTACGAGCCTAATAAAGACAAATACACCCGCGCGTGTACCGGCCACGCAAAACCCGTGTCCGGGACTCATTGCAGCCTATGTTCGCTGCTTGGTGTAGTTGTGCACCGGAAAATCGCTTACAACGCCGCGATTACGCACACGAGTAGAGTTTAGACCGCGGCAAGATACGCGGATGTACCATTATCGGTACGCGTGGGAGGCGCTTACGTACGTACATCCACGGTTGTGGCACGAGGAGTGTCGTGCCAGGACCGGCATCGATCTTGCCTATCCGATAAATACGTCGTGCTACCCTCTTTTACTTTCTCTGTCTCCCTCGATTTCTCTCCGTTTTGTTCGTTTTCGCGGTGCTCGTTCCTCTTTGACCGGGATAGTTTCGTCGCGGTCTCTCTTTAGTTCGTTCGTATAGTCTGGCCATTCGCAATTTTACGAGTTGCTTCAAGAGCCGTGACGTGGCAATCTCACGGCCAACAATGCCCGTTCCCCGCTTTCTTTTTTCCATCGACCCCCTCGAATCGCAGCTGTATACCCAGAATGACGCGTGTAAAATAAATTCAAATTAACTGGCAGCCGCGTTTGCACGCACTTTATCTTCGATGTACGTTAATTTTGGTGCGTTGCACTTTTTGTGTTATGGCATGAGGTTTCGATAGAAGTAGATTCGAAGGAAATGGAAATTTGATATAAATTTGATATGGAAATTACTGATATAATTGTTAGTAATTTTTTACTAATTTCTCAACAATTGAAATTGATAGCATGAATACCGAATCGATATCCAATATATAGCGTTCATCCAGATAGTTTTCTCTAAGAGTATAGACGACGCCAAGATATTATTGTCTTGTTAAAATACCTAGCGGTTCTCCTTTAAACAGTAGTGAAAGAAAAGTTGTATTCAAAATGAAGGAAAATGTATTCGATTGAAAATTCTTAGCACAGGAAAGTACCCAATATACATATCGAATCTATTTTGAATTTGTCTGTATTCCAACAATATTTCATTTCTGCAATTTTATCCATTTCCACAATTCAATAAAAGACAGAAAACTTTCCCAGCGGAGCCAAAGGAGACATTTCCGTCCGAATGGTCAGCAATTCGTTACATTAGTTTACGTCGCCGTTTAAGCGTTCCTTAAACGATTCTATGAATTATGGATCAAGGAATCTGAATTCTCGCAAGCGAGCAATCAGAAAAGATCGCGCTCAACCAAGAATGATAACGTTAAATTAATTCAGTGGAAAACTCGAACGTCGAAAAGTCGCCGCTGTCGACAGCCTCTACCACGTACTCCTCGTACTCTTTTCAAGCTCCAACCATCGAACTTGTTACGATGTTTGGTCATTAGCCGCGTTTACGAACGTTCTGCTTTTAGGAAAAAGGCGAAACTAATCGTGTTCCATCTACTTGGATAGAGAAGCCGCCGACAATTCAAAGAACGATGAAGTCGTTGCGTTTTTCGCACGACCGCGAGTGGTTAAGCAATGTGACAGTTCAGACTTGTAAGTGGAGGAATCTACTTGTACCGTTTCAGAGAAATCGCAGTGTTTGAGAAATTTTCTCAAAATCTTTTCCGTTTATCCAACTGCGTTCTTTCCGTTACTCTGATCGCGTAAGTTGCTATTGGTCAGAAATTCTTATTAACACGGAATTAAAAATTAACAGAAACAAATTCACTTGTAATAAAACCGAAATAAATAGATGATTTATTTTAAACAGGAATAAAATTATACACGAAGAAGTAATCGATTTTTTTTAAATAAAAATATTAGCACGTGCAAAATTTGAAAAATAATCGAATGTTACCGTTTTGTAAATATCATAGTTTATTTTTGATAGAAGCTTCCACGTTAGTCGGTTAGCTGAAGTGACAAAAGGCAGAGCGGGCAAGTAAACCAGCTTTTCCACTCAAAGACACAATTCTCCATCTAATTTACCGGCCAACAAACACAACCTGAAGTTAACCGACAAAGCACCCTCCACTCAACACCTACGTTCAACCCTCGACTAACAAACACCTAGCTGCCCGAACCAATTTCGCTACGCCCTGAAGCTGGCGCTTTGGTATCACGCCACCATAGAAAAAAGCTGTGAAAAAGCTCACAGTAAACTGTGAACACAGCACACGTTAACCAAGTGTCGAGACAGCGGCGTCCTCGCGGCCGTGTGACACTTCTGAAGGAAATGCAAAACAAAAAATAGAAGAAAGAAAAAAGGTAAAAAATCCACGGTCCAGTTTCACCTTCTCCCGGTCGCAGGCAAAAAGAGAGGAGTCAGTCGGGTGCACGAAGGGTAACAGCTGTAAAGAGTCAACACGCCGTCCAAATATACGACGGTACACAGACACAAGGTGTCAGGAGCGTACGAGGTGGCACGACGCGACTGTCACGTACACGCTGCGCCCGGGCTTCATCCACCACCCCGTCGAGATGCAATTTCCGCTATTTTTACCCGAAAAGCTTCTCGGCCCATCCCCGCGGCACGTTCCTCAAATAAAGCCCGCCACCCTCGCTACGCGGCCGCGCGCGTCCTTCTCGGTATTCGTGCGTGTTCCCGGCGAAATGTTGCATTTCGCGAGCGCGGGACTGTTTTCTCTCTACAGTTTGTAGCGTCGAGTCCTTTCGTGAGTCGTCTAGGATACACTGATCTATTAGCTAGTTTATGAAAAACTAATAGGTAGCAGTGGATAAAGCAGATTTTGGTTTCAAATCTTTGGTAAGAAAGAATTTGTGAACAGAACGATTGTCGTTGTTTGAAGTTGGAAGCTGAGAGATTGCAAAATGGCAAAGGACTGAGTAAAAATTAAATGAACTGATCTTATGGCATATTTGAACGTTTGCGGGTGGAAGTTGAGAATTTTTAGATAATTTCCATTGTGTAAGAGAAACTAGCCTTATTATACATCTTTGTTGGGAATGAGGTGTAATTAAATTCCTATCCCTCGACATCGTCAAAATAATGGTGGTGGTAAGTCAAATACCAAGTCTGGCCGTCTAGACCCGTAGCAGCTATTGATTTCGTAATTACAGAGATGGTTGGAGGTTTCGTATAACGATTATAGGAAATTGGCAATGGAATAGCAAAGTTATTTTTGAGAAATGATTAATTTCGTTAATCCATTAAAAATATAATATCGTCTAGTTAAGCATATATTTTAAAATACGCGGACATGTTGATTTTTCTCGTGCTAATCACACAATTAACGAAATTAAAATCTCAATCTCGATGCAAAATGTCGCGGAAGCAGCATGATTCATTGGTGGAAAAGAGGGAGCGTTAAATTGCCGTTAACCAGGACGCACTACCCTCTGGTAGCCCAGTATCGTGACCCACTGGTGTCCCAGTCTGGGTTAAATGTGTTACAGAATGGCTACTTCCGCATAGCAGGTCCGTGAGTCACAGCTTCTTGCTTGAGTCATGTTTTAAGTATAACTTTGTACAATACCTTGCTCATGCACCTAGTCACCCTTTACAACCTTCTGTCGTTAAATGAGAACTTTAAACAACAAAGACTCGATTAATTTCCATTAATTAAATTGCAACTCAAGGAGCGTATTCTGGTATTCAATTTATTATAAATCATATCTATTCTTGATACAGTCAAATCCTGATACAGATTCTCTCACAATTTTCTAACATTTAAAGATATTTATCAGCAGAAAAACATTGGTTTTGAACGTGATTCAGGAGACGTGGCAGAGTTAGATAATTTTAAAAGTCATTCCAATTGTCATACGCTATACTCAGAAATATACTGAAAAATTTTGTTGGACCATTTCGCTGTTAAAAATTTACTCGGAGTAACAGGAATAAAATTATTTTTCAACTTACACAGCCACCAACGTTTAAAAATATCCGCCTACTGGCGGCGACTACACAAATTCATTGGGTGGCATATTATAAAAATCCCCTGGTCCACTTTGCGATCAAGCCAGCTTCCGGTGACCCTCCCACTCGCGACGATCTCGTATATTCACCGGTTGAGGGACGTTTATCACGTCCCGTTTGACGACGTGCCGCTCGTCGACGTTTGTTTGGAACCGCCGGGACGTTGCAGACGTACGACCGTTCTCCGCTCCGCTTCTGACTGCGCCGCAAGCGGCTCGTAATACCTTCGGGGACTCCGTTTAACGTCTCGTCGACTGACAGCGAGGATTCCAGCGGCGAGGACGTGGTGCGTTTCAGACGATTAAATTCATCCGCGCCGACAGACGCACGCGGCTCCTAAGCCAGAGGATCACGCGCAGCCTGAATCTTAGCCGCGAGAATCTGCGATCCTTAATCCCATGATCAGGATAATCTTCGCGAATCGGACCTCGGTAAAGAGCTACGATTCCACCAGACACGAATTCGTTCTGTAATTCGTGGTAGGATTTTTTTATACGCGATGATTTAATGTCGCGAGATGATTTAGTATCTTGCGGGGATGTTGGAGATTTTAAGAACGTTGGATTTGATTTAGTTAGGCTGGGTGAAGTATGGCTAAGGCTTGGTAAGATGAATCGATAGAATGCCATTTTGTTTACGAGTTTGCTGTGTTTGATAGTAAGGTTGACTTGTTGCGCCTGTTTTAAATATACTCCGCACAAAACGATAAATCAAATCAAAATCCTGACAAATTGGCAAGACTGACTGGCATTATGAACGATATTGGACCGAACCCAATTGCACCCCAGGCGCTTGAAGCTTCGCAAGAATACAAAAATAGCGCATTATAAACTCGATCAACGGTAACACGCCATCACTCTCCATATGAAATTAGTTGATCTGCCGTCTCATTAGCGTCTCTACTAAATAATTCCCTCCACCCCCATATCCATCTACCTCTCTAAATCATAAATAAACCCGCTGCATTCCGTATAGCTCGGAACAAATACACCTCCGGTAACCGTTCGAAGAAGCTCGGTTTGATAAATGCACGAAATTACAGCAGCTAGCCCCGGAATGGCTTATCGCGCGCGTCGACGCGAGTAATTATCACCGCGTGGCGGTCTGACAAATTTCATCTCGGCGAGCGGGGCGCCAGCGAGTTCGCGAGCATCCACTCCGGATGAGAAATGACGCGCGTGGGATACCGGAGAGAAAAGATAGGCGGAGAAGGCGGCCGCGTAAGGTGAAGAAGGAGGAGACGTACTCTCTGCGGCGATTGTATCGGGCCAGTGTGAATGTCCTGTCTGGTAGTTAAGATGGCCGTGGTACAGGGGCCAAGGGCAAGGGACGTGCACACGCGGTGCCCTGGAGAGAAGTTTTATTGCGACAAGTGCGCTGCTCTTTTCTACGGCCCCCATTACCGACCGACTTCCGGTCGGCGCTGAGAATCGCCAGAGAACAAGCACTGCTGAAATGCAATTTACTCTCGAGTCGCGATGTCCGTCGAAATCCGATGCAACTCCCCTTGTGTCGGTGTTCCTTAAGATCGTCGAGTCAATCCACAACACGATTTCGTGTTTACAGATCCCACGTTCGATGACGAGAACTTCTTGGCTTAACGCACGAGGAGGATCAGAAGTGTAGAGGAACCATTTGGATCGATGCTAGATGAAGTTGTCGAGTGGTTCGTGGAATATTAATAGAGAGATCGTGGACAAATGTTGGTGGACGTAGGACGAATGTAAGGGTTGAGATTCGTAATTGGGCAACCGGTGGCCAACACTCGGAATTTCTCATTTTTCTTGTTTCCTCTATTCTACTCTGCAAAATGTACCGTGTGGGACTTCACTTACATCGTTGCATAACATAAAATCTATAGCTGGTAGAAGTCGATGACACAAGCAGTTGAGATTCAAACAAATAAGGGTCGACTCGATGGTCCGATGAAAGTTTACAGAGGTATGATTCAACGATTCAATGAAAGTTTAAAAGAATATGAAGAATTTGAAAAGTCTGTCATCGTGTACCATCATTGGTCTACCATCCTATAAAGTTCATTCGTCGATCTAACTTGAGACCATTAAATATACTCTTAGGACTTCTCAGGATCTTTCGAAAGATCACGTTAACATTTGACAAAGAACAATAGGACAAAGAATATTTGAAAAATTTCCTGAAATTGGTCTGGAGCTAGAAGCCCAATACTAACATCATTGACAGTTTTCTATTTCCTGTTGAAGAAGAAGCACAACGACGTCGAAACTTCCTACAACGACGTAGACCTCCCGAGAGAGGTGACCGAGTCGATCGTTACCGCGATCGAACAGCATGTTCAATCTACACGTGTAAAGATAGCGCTCGGCTGTTGCCACGGATAAACCCGATCGCAGCGTGTAAGCAGCCTGCAGGGGGCATCCGGAGAGTCATGAGCGTGCGCTGATAGCCGCGCGATGATAACGACCGAGGGAATATGGGCGGCCGCTAATCTCACAGGCTACGTAACCGTATCCTTGCACGACACAACGATACCCTGTCTCTATTCGATGTTCGCGAGTGTGGCCCTTTGAAACACCGCGTCGTTTAATTATTCCTGCGGGACGCTGGCGAACGAACGTGTGATTTCTCCATGCGATGAATCTGGACGGAACACGGGAGAATCGAACTTTGACTGTCTTTCGGTCTGGAGAAGATTTTAAAGCCACGTGTGCATCGTATACCCGCGCTGCACGTGCTGCAGCCCCGGATTGCTCTTTAATGGCACTCTTATCGGTTGCCAGAGTCGCTCTGGGATTATCCTGAGTACTGCAATCGTAGTTCTTAGGTGGGAAAGAGTAGGATAATGGGCTGTAATCGAGAATTAGGGTATGATCGATGTCCATAATTGCAAGTCGTTAGAAATCTTTAGTGAAATTCTAGCTATTTGGTGGAATTCTCTATGCATGTACGTACGTGGATAATTGTTCGAACAAACTGTAAACAGTTGGATATGTGAATAAACAATTCGAGGGTATGGATAAACAACGAAAATTGAGAAACAACATACGAACAGAAGTTCTAAACTAACAAACAATCTCCGATTATCCAAACCTATATATGTATTTACATATGCTATTACATTTGTGGCTCTAAATTTAAAAAAATCATAAATTATGTTAGTCAATTAATATCGGGCGCAGTAAGGATCATCAGTTATCAGAAGCAATTCTCTGCTCAATACCATTTCTCCAATTGCGCAAGCAATTCTTAAAATTCATCATTGTCAACTGTATTCTCCCTCGACTCAGCTACCCTATTACACCGAACGAAGCGATGGAGAAGAGAATAGCCGCAGAAAAGAGATCTTGCTCTAACGGGAACACGGTAATTACAGGAGCGGTCGATCGTATAAGGCTCATCCGTGGAACAAATTACATCAACGGCGATTACATAATTCCGAGGCGATGTATTGATCTCGCCGCGATGCCTATCGAACGATCTACCCTCGCGAGTTACCGTTCCAGTGTTTATCTTCTTAAAGGGGTTTAAACGGGTGCCGCGCATTCAGCGAAAGATCTGCGCTCGGCCGGTCGGTTCATCTTGATCGTCGATTCGCTCGAGGCCTTGGTAATCGACGGTCGAACGATGAACGAGGGAGAGAATTGGACGAAGAAAGACGGAATAAAGGTGGCAGAAGGGAGGAAGAGATAGAGCGATGGTTATAGCGATTAAGCCGCGTCAGCATCAGCAACTGTAGCAGCAGCTAGTCAACCCGCAGCAATAGGCACATCGGAAAGCACAGGGAACAACAGCAGCAACCAGGTTGCGGCAGTAACGTGGCTCGCATTGCCAGCACCAAGATATCGATCGAACCTTCGCCTTTCACCGGCCATTGTCCAGAACGGTGCCAGCGCTGGAAATCTAACTGCCGATAATTGCCTTCGAACCCGTCAAGTCATACGCCGTAATAGCATAATAACCGGGGCTAACCGATCAGATTAAGGGAATGACCGCCCTCCGTTGCCTCCAGCAAGGGCAAACCCTTCCACGCTCGCGTTCCGCCGGCTTTCGCGAAACCTTTTGTAACGATACACCTCGCTGCTACCGACGCTCCCTTTCGCCGTTTCCGATGGAGAAGGTATGTTGCATTTATTCCAGTTTTTGCTTGATGGCTTTTGCAAAGAAACAGATATCTCGCGATGAACGTTGATATAAATGCATCTGACATGAAATTCTACGTCGAAGGAACTTTATGTCGAAGTAGACTGAAATTGGTACTCGTGAAAGTTGAACTACGACATGGAACTATCGTGAAATGGATATTACTCTACGAAATTATTCTCCTAATAGTGAAAATCGTGAAAAGTAGTCTGGAAGAGTTACTCTTTTAATTTTTTGACGAGCCTTCGTGTAAAGGTAGAGCTTGAAAAGACGATGCTAATAATAGTTGATTTTACGAACTACGAAACATTTAACATTAAAATTACCTATCGATCGTATCTTCGGAAATACCAGTTACATAGAAAACATACTCTGAACGTAGAATATTCTACCAAACTTGAATTTATCTAATATCTCAGCAATCAAGGCATCTATATAAAAATATATAGAAGGCGAGAAAGGAAAATAATCTTGAAATGCATAACCAGATGGATCGAAGGTTAGCATAGAATGTCTAAGAAAAGATAGAAGGAACGTGATTCAGGGAACTCCCACGGGCATGAATCAATGTTACCCTTTCCCGGTGAACAGTTCCGGCGATACATGTTTTAAGGGCGAGCAGGAAAAGCACGTCACGCCGAGGAGGCAGAAAAGTGGCGAGTACCGGACAATGGACGTAAATTCGTGTCCGCAGATCAGCTCCACGTGGTGCCGCCCACGTTTACGAGGTAAAACTCGGCCGACGACGCCTCGTAAATGCGCGTACGCCGCACTGCAACGCGCCTTATTACATTGTGACTAAGAAAGCTCGTCGGTGCCGCGGGCGGACCGATCGTAAATATCGTTCGAACGGTTCTACCTTGACGCCCGAAGGCGAAAACGGACATCCGCGATTGCCCGGTGAAGCAGATATTAATCGTTCTTGATTCAGTCTTTGGACTGGTGGGCGAGAGAGCTCGAATATGAAGATATGCACTACAGGTTACTTTCTTGCGAAGATCGGTACGGTGTTACATTGAGAACGTGTTATGCAAGGGTAAAATATTATTGTAATGTTTCACGAGGGCAAAAAAGTAATACAAAATGTAACGTTTTATGTCAAGATGACTTTAGGGATTTGATATATAACTGCGTTGCAGTAAAATCACCATGGTACATGATATACCACAAGTTGAAAAAAGATTCACAAAGCTATTAAAGTATACTAACTTTCATCTTCATTTCTGTACAAAGGTTTCTCGATTTCCTTTCGCGCCATTACAGTGAAGTCTTATATAATTTCCATTTTGATTTCTTTACAAGTTTTATAGTATAATAATTTGATAATTCTGGTGTTAACGTTGGTTAAATGATCAGGTTTAGCAGAATTGCCTCGACATTTAACTCCATTTACGGTGGCTTCGGTTGATTAGAATCTTTGCTATGACCATGAGCAACGTCATTAACCTCGATATAACTGTTTTTTACCATTTTTCTCGTTAATTGATGCAATAGTCTTTTGTTCAGCAGGAAGCGAGGAGAAGATGACGAAAATAGAAGTTGAAAGGTATAGCGATCTAAAGCAGGTACTCGAAGGTCTTGAAAGATCAAACTTTAGCTTGGAACATAAGCCGATTTCCTGATGGTAGTAGCATCGACAAAATGGAGACTCTCATTAAGCTCTCTATTTAGCGTCTCTCGTTGGAGTTGATGAGAAGAGCAGCTCGTGTTATTTCAATCCTCTCTGCTCGGGTGCAGAGAAATCGATGAGCCAAACGAGATAACGCGTTAACGAAATGTTCGTAGACCCGTGACCGGGAACCAGGTTTGAATTGTGCTTCGAGGTGGCTATCTCTATCTTGACGTTCCGTGTGATCGTAAACAGAGAGCTCGCTTGTCTTTCACATGGTATTCGAAGCGTTACGGAAAGGAGCTGTAAAAGCGAGATGTAAGATCGACTAACTGGAAGGTATTAGGTAGATCGATGGGGGAAAGTGTTGGAACAGCGCAGTGGATTGACCTCTCTCCTTAACGATCGCTAATTCTATCTTCAGGCGTTTCCTTTGCCACGATCGCCTCGAAGATTCGAACAATGTTCCCTAATCTGTTGAATCTTAACTGGCTGTGGCACGTTCTAAGGTTCGAACTATTAAAGAACAGTGTTACGACCAAAGATCTGTCGATACTTTTTTTATCTATCGCACAGATCATTTTTAATAAGGTGTTACGAAATGGACGATTTATCTTCAGGCAGATTTTCTTGCAGCAGAAATTGAAATTAATCTATCAAGAAATATACCGAGCGAACGGACGATGACAAAAATCGAATAGAATAATACGCATACAAATTTATAAGTGGTACGGAACACTTTAATTTCCTGCTTTCCATATGTTTGGAAAAGAGAAGGGGAGAATTCCAGATACGAAACCCGTGCGTGAAAATCATGTGAGGCCACGTCAGCATCGAAGAATTCTTTATCGAAGATTCCCATGCTCCGCGGATATCGGCGTCGTTCCTGGAAACAGGAAGCCCAGATTTGCATTGTCCGCAGACGGACATTACAATATGTTTGACCAATCGTAAATGTCGGTTGTTTCCAGCATCGATGGGACGTGATCGGAAAGATTCGATCGTATGATAATGATTTCGTGTGTCGATCATGCGTTCCTCTCGCCGTCTGCCTACCTGTCTGTCTGGCTGTCCATCCGTGTGTCTGATGGAACGACCGGATATACCCAAGTTCTAACGCGGTTGATACATCTCCTGGACTGGCCAGCGTGAATTTTCTTCACCAGGTGACAGACAGCTGACGCACGTATTCGTATCGGTCGATTCTTGCGCGTTTAACATACGTTGCTCGTAATACCGCGTCTGTCATCGTGTCTGTCGTACATCATAGCGTAGGTCGCGGTAAGAAAGCCCACGAGCACTCGTAAATTTTATAGCCGAGCAAGTCGCGTCGCGGAGGATACCGCGTGATCTTCAGCCTGTTTTCTGCGTTGCGATTTTACGCGAACAACAATGGCCGACTGCGTGGACACGGCGCGTTAATAGCCAGTTCTTTCGATTTTACGGAACGAGTATAGAGGATAGTTTCTGGCAGGCTGACTCGTTCCGTCATAAACTTTACAATCCCCGGAATTATGGCGTCGAGTATTCTTTAGATGCTGTGATACTGGTTTAATGCTTCTCTGAATCCATCTTATTGCATGGGCTGATATTATTTTATTGAGAAAGCAGGATTATTTTCTGCGGAAAAGGTATTTCATGGCAAAGATCAGAGGTGTTCTTTGAAGTAAGGTATTAGGAGCTTATATGCTGCAGCTCGAACTCTCAACTGCTATGGTAAAATGGAAATATGATACTTGGAAGCTCTTGCAGGTTTTTTGCGTGTATCATATTACGACGAAAGATGAAAATCTGGATGTATGTGATGTAATTGTCAAGCTGAATCTAATTAAAGAATAATGTGACAATAGGTATCACGCGTAGATTGCTACATGTCTTTGGAAATTCGTATTTTTACAAATACTATCTTTCGTGTATATATCATTTTCTTTTAAATTTCTTGCAAGTGTACTCTAATCGCATTACTCGAGATACGAATTAGCATTTATGACGTTTGGGATACTCCAAGATTCCATAGTAAAAGCTAAAGGAAATAATCAGGAACAATGTAAAGATAACGAGAGATATTTTAATTTAATTTTCTGCTATGTTCTGTTCACTGGTCTGAACCAGTCAGAACGTTTAACGGTGCGCAGTTCTTTTTCTTTTACGACCAGCGCAATTTTCATTCGTGCCAGCTGTAACAGAGAAGACGTAAATCCAGTCGGAACGAGGAAATCGCGATTCATCGATGAAAGACCGGACTAGGTACAAGATCTCGTTCTTTCTCCTTTCCGCCTTCTGTCCCCTGCTTTTTAATCTTCTCGCAGTTGGAACGCTCGTTTCCAACGAATTCTTCGTATATCTACGTTCCAATAAGAAGTAAATCGGTGGGTATTCATTTTCTTTGAGGATCGCAGCGACCGCGATTACGGAATACCTCTGTGATGGGATTCGCCGCGCAAACGGACCTCCACGCTGGCGTGCAGTGTAGCTAATTCCCAACGAAACAACAAAAATCCCAGGGTTCGCGCGATCGCGATGCAGGAAGACGATAATCTGTCCATCTGGACAAAGTTGTATTATGCTCTTGAACCCCTTGGATCTTCCGCCTTCTGTTCTTCTTTCTTATCGCTACTTTGCACTCGTCGACTTTTCGGGATTTTTATTTTTGTTCTGGAGAAGCGGAGGAAATTAATAAAAGATATGAGGATGAGAGTTTTGCGAAGCTTTTGCAAGGTTTTAATAATAGATTTCGTTTGTGATTTTTAGTTTAGGCTATCATTAATGTTGACAGGAAAGCTGCCGTTATGATCACGATTCTACGATAATTCTCTTCTCCATTGATACAAGAACCTACATCATGAATACTCGATACCATGGGTAAAGAAACTCGAATCGAACCAGACTTCGTTACCTAGTCTCGTAACCTAGCTTCTTAGAATCGTCTTTAGCTCGGAATACAAATGACAAAACGGTACTCCAAGCTGCAAAACAGCTTCTCACGAAAGAATTTTCCCTTTCCATTTCCGGTACATTGTTATTGATGTATGATACATTTGCCTCGTGTAATCCTGGATCATCGAGCACTCGCAACTTCAAGCATTGAGGATCCTTACAATTGTTGTGCGATACAATTTGGGAATTTTCTATCTAATTTCTTCAAAACAATAGTCAATCGCAAATGTCGAGACCATTAATACCGGAGATTTTATTTTCTCCTGCCTTGCCCGATTAAGCAAACTCCCACTGTGTCTACCAGCGAAGTCTACTCTATATCGCGTTTCAGCATACGCACCAAAGGAACCGAAGCTCCGACAGTAGGAGACCACAGGTAGAGGTAAAAGAAGGTAGAGAAGTGGGCAGAAACAGTTGCCGGCCAACAACTGTGAGAGAAAGAAAGAAGAACAGACGGAGGGGACAGAGGTAGCACTGATAATTAATAACCCACTTCTTCGGCGAGGTTGCTCGGCCTTTGTGCTCGGACTCGTTCGCGAACCCGGTTCTCCGGCCGAGCGTGCCGGGCATACCATCGACTCTAACCTTAACTTACACGATGCACAGGAGCACCAGCGGCCCGGATGACGATTCATTAGCCGAGCAAAACACTAATTGGTTCGCTTCCCCGAAGCTGCACGGTCCGCAAGAAACCGATGCCAACTTTTCGGCCCCGGCCACTTCGTGACCCAGTGAAACAAACCTGGAGGACGGTGGTCTCTTTGGTAAATGGCGAAGGATATCGTTCCTTGTTAATTGTTTCGGCTCCGCCAAGTGGATAATGAATTTTAGGATGTAAAAAACGGGATTTATGGTTGGGTGTCGTGGGAATGGTTTTTTATGGTGGTAATTCTTTGTTAGATTAGATCGTCGGGCTTATGGGTGGTTCGGTATCGTTTAAAAATCGTTTTCGGTAGTTGAGAGAGTTGATCTCTTTATTGAGAGCTCGTGATTAAGTCTAGGAACGAGAAATTGAGGAATTGTCAAAATTGAACTGTTGGCAAGTCGACTCGAGCGTTATTTTCTCAAACACGATAGTCCTTGCACGATAGTAAGAACCTTATTAATTTTGATATGCTTAGAATCGTTTTACTTTTTTCAAGATTTCTTTAACTTTGTATCAAGGTGTGAGACTATTTTTTGAAAATTGAGTCACAGACGTAGAATCTACCAAACCAGATATCGGCGTGTCATTGGGCTTCTGATCTTTTATAGTATTTTGTTAGGGTGTTGTTTCCAAAAAGATAGAACTCACGCTAATTTTGTTAAGCAAAGGAATGATTTATTGTTTGAAGATTGCTTCAACTCCAGATTAAACAATATCAGGGAACTTACTTAAGAAATTGGATCACATTGTAGAACGTATAATATCCATTAATTATAGGCTACTAGAATCATTGGTAAGAAGCTGAATCACCAGGTGGCAATATGCCTTCCAAGAAATCAGCCAATCCTACAAATGATAGGTCTGCAAACAACAAGAACCGTTTCCTTAATAACGTCGTATCATGACAGCGATGCGATCGAACGTAGCTGGAGGAACTGCGATCGGTAAGAGGAAACCACTTCGATCGGGCCGATTAAATCGGACAGAAGCACAGATGCGTGGTCAGCGAGAGTTGGAACTCGAAAACCGCGCAGTCGCCACTTTAATTCCCGAAAGTTTATCGTTTGCGGGTGCAATAAAACCTCGATAAAAATGGTGCATCTGGTATTTAACGAGGGTCCGTATGTAGCGGGACGAAAAGCAGAAAAACCGGCGTAGGGAACAAAAAACAAGGATCGAAGGAAAAAAAGAGAAAGAAAATGTGAAGAAAAAGAAAGGACGAAAAAAATCTTCTCTGTAAATTGAATGCAAGTGGAGCCGGCCCTTCAGGCCAAGTCGGACCGTTTCGGCCGCAGAATCGGCACGCACGCGTGTCCGCACGGTAGCCGATTGCATCTTCGCGATCTCCTCTCTTCTTATTCTTCTGCTTCTTCTTCTTCGTCTTGTCTGTAAACGGTGGTCGGGTGATGAACGCCGTAGACTGTACGGCTCGAGGAACGACACGGTAGAGAGGGATGAAGGAGGAACGACGCGATGCGGAGAGAAGAAGCGCGCGCGGAGGCAGTGGTGGCGGCCGGCGGTCTCCGAAGACCGCCCACTAAATCACCGGACCGAATTCCATTTGGCTTTCGGCCTCCTCTCCGCAGAGTCAACAACGTATTTACCCGTCGATTTGCCTCTTTTGCGGTTAGGCCCCCACGATCCGTAGCCTGGCTCCCTCTGTTCGTCATCCTTGCTGCCCTCTTGCTGGGCCTTTTTCTTTTTGCCTCTCCCTAATTCTTCTTCCTCCTCTTCGTTTTCTTTCTCGTTACTTCTTCCTCCTTTTTTCTGCCTCTTCTTTTCAGTTTTTTTTTTTTCTTACTTGCCCTATCTTTTTGTACGGATGGACCGCTCTGGTCACCGCATGAGGCCGGCGTGCTGCACGTTCCACTAGGATGTCTCCAGCTCCGGATTATGAATATTGATAATACCGGCGGCTCGAAGAAAGGCCGATTCTCCAATGTAAATACCTCGACGACCTTTCGAGCCCTCGCCACCCGCGCTTTCTTCTCCTCTTTCTCTGTGTATCTTCGTCTCTTTTCGACGTTTCGCCGTACAATGTAGCCTCGCTATGGTCCGCTACGTTTCGTTTATTCCTCGGTGGTTTTCGACCCTCCAATTCTTGTCCCCTTCGCAGTGCCCCTCGCAGCCAGTCTCTGACCTTTGCACTCTTGACTCGGCTACTCCTCCGCGAGCTACCGGCTCCGCCGCGTTCCGCTCGAGGAATTCTTCTCTCAGGGATCGACAGACCGCGATGTTTCCGTTGTTCTTCGTGTTTTCTTTCCGCATCTAAGTAGTACTGCGAAGTTGGTTCCTGAGTGGACTTACAAACATTCTTTTATGTGATATTTATTGTTAAACAGCAAAGCAGCTGTACTTGCACAAGGAAGTGCATTTATTCGCATGTAAGAAAAGTAAGGAATAATGGAAGAAGGAAAGAAAGAAGGAAAGTAAGGGTGGAAGAAAGAAACGACGATAGGAAGAAATAAGGGTGGAAATAATAAAGAAAGGCGAAAAGGCAAAGTAATGGAAGAGGTTGAACAGAAGAGAGGGGTGTATGAGAAACAGAGAAAAAATTGTAAAGAATACTGAGAAGGAAGAGGGAGAAGTAAGGATAGAAAGGAACTGTCAAGCGAATGTCCAATATATTCTCTCCCATAGAGGGCATCACATAAGTACGAACGCCATAAACGTCCGAAAAAGCAGAGGCATCCAAAATTGCTCGTAACGGGAGATCGTCAGACACTCGGCCGGCGGAGTTACGCATAATATTCCCTGCAATATCCATACACGAATCCTCCCTGAAAACTCATCCCCTAAATCGTATCCGTTACGCGAAAATATTTTTACACCGTTTCCCGCCTTGCAATATTTCCAGTCGTTAACCAGTCGCCTCGCCACGGCGAAACAATGATACGCGGTTCAAGGGAAGAATCCCGCCCTCGTTCTAATATAACAACGCCCCCGTGCGTCTTAATAATCTTATAATACCGGGAAACGGAGATCGCGGGGCTTTTCGCCTCCCGCGGAAGTCAGGACCATAGGCAGCTCCCGGGGCCATCTGCTTCGCAGGCCTCGGTGGCGTTTATTTTACGAGCCACCACTCGAGGTGGCCCGTCAAACCCACGTAATATCGGCTAATCCCACCTACAGGGGACCAAAGGGAAGCGAGTCACCCTCGAGAAGAGTAAGAGCAAGGTGAGACGTCGCGAGGGATGGCAGAAGAGGGGAAACACGAGGACGAGGAAGCTCGAGGTGTTTGATATGCACGGCAGAGCCGGTCCTCTGCGGTCTTAAGCCTGCAATTCCCGCCAGAAATATGCCGGCCGTCTCTTCTTTAACGCTTGAACTACGCCAAAATTAACGCCAGGTTCAGAAGGAAGTTTCACAGTGAGTGATACAGGGACAGTTGATGGTGGTTAGGTGTCACGATTTCAAGCCGAGTTCGTCACCGAAATTAACGCCAGGTTTAAGAGGAAGTTTCACAGGAAATGATACAGGGACAGTTGGTGGTGGTTAGGTGTCGCGATTTCCAACCAAGTTTGTCGCCAGTTCTTTCGAAACCGTTGATATCGTCGATAAATCGTGGACGGAACGACCGCGGTGGATGGTATGGCGCTCGGGGGTGGACGATAAAGGGTGGCTTATGAACGTCGCCGTGGGTCGCGCAGGATTTCGCAGTGAGGCATTGCCCTTGGGATATTGCGTGCTTTCGTTTCTTCTGTCGGTGATTCTGTCTGGCTGAATCGTAGAAGAAACAATCTCTCCTCTAACAGCTTTTCCTCCGGTGCCTCTTTTTCCTCGCTTACTCTTCCTTTTATCGTTACGATCGTTTTATCGGCAGATCTGGATTCTCTGCTCTCTGTGTTACTGAAAGACGAAAGATGAAGAGGAACCGCAATGAATAGGGTGTATACATAGTTTAACGACCTTGAACAACCAAAATCCTTGCGCCAGACCACGCAGGTCCGACCGGTAATTACTCGTTGACGTGGACGAGCGTGTTTAGAGCATCTCCTCCGAGTTTTCGAGGTTTTTAATTAAAGAAAGCCCGGTCGTTAATGAACGTGCAGCCATTCGCTATTAAAACCGTCGACGAGACTGTTAACTTCTACGTTCCCGTCTCCGCCCCAAAAGCTGTGAACCAAACGGAACACTTCTCCGACGTCTAATTATTTCGACGCCCGTGTTACGGCGTCGATAAGCGTTCGCTACTGTTTAGACACCGTTTCCTGTCACCGCTGTACCGATTGAAAACCCGCGAAGAAGAACCGGCTGACGCCCAAGGAGCTCCTCGGTGTTCTTTGTTCCCTCCGCCATGAATCGAGCGCAGATGTGGCTCGTGCAGCCGGTGTGCAACACACGCGGAACTCATAAAGAGACGATGAGACGTCAGGCCGCCCCGGGGACTCCCGATGGAATTTTAATGAGCGGCGTTTCGTCGCCGCTGTCGGATTCTCGGAGTGACGCGTTAATGCCTTCCAAATGTACGCTGCCCACCTTTTCGTACGCCTCCAAGGCCGCGATTCTGCACGTCAAACCAAGAGATTTCATCTCTTAACCGTGGGCGTGGACCGTGGAACACGTTTCAGGAAGGGCGTTCGTTGTTCCGGTTTAGTTGAATCGCAGGATGTTGCCTCTTTCAGGTAATACACTCGAGGAATTCTGTTAAAGGATGTGGCTGGCGGTACTATTTGTGGATTAGTCGTAGTATATTGGGTGTGGAACTGCGGAGGACTCTACGAAGCTGGAGTCAGGAAATTGTAGAATAGGAATGAAGGAAGTGGACAGGATGTTTCAAAAAGTTGGACCGTTTAAGTAGCGGCCCATGACCGCAGCAAAAGTCCCAGAATGGAAGCAAAAGATTCGAAACAGAGAGATCCATATCGTTGCGGCCTTGAATACTAACGTTGTTTTAACTTACAAGGTCTAGAAACAAAAGAACTATAAGTAGATTGTTATTGCTGCTTCTTATAGCCTTCAGTTAGAGTTACACAAGAAGGTTAACTTTTTGTGGTAACCTGCTCCCTGTGAGATTATTCTTATTCTCTTTTGTTATTGTAACATTGAGAGAGCGACGATCTGGATCGGCATACACTATCTCTGTACTTATTGTTAGGGAAGTAATACATTTACACTGTACATGAGAGTGTGTGTGTAAGGGTTAGAGGGCGTCAAGGACTTAGTGGAGACAAAAGACTGTTGCCAGATGTTAGAAGAATCTAGGATAGTCGGTTGGCGACCAGCGTGCGTGCAAGACGTTCTTCAGAGAGTAATATAGATGTATAACTGTTGTGTGGGAAATATAGTCAATAATTTGTATTCCCAAATCCTCGAATTTCCTTAACACTTATCTATCTTATCTCTGTACTTTTCTATTACAAATTCATCCACTCGTCCTTTATTAAGCAGGCGTACACACCTCAGAAGTATCATATCAGTATGAGTATAGATGTCGTGGATGCACTCGTTAGAGATTTATGGTATATTTTAAAACTAGTGATTTGCACGTTTAAAACTTTCTCGTTCGCTTTAGTGGATATAACATATTTGTAGAATTTGACCTCCATTTTTTAACCATCCTCTACATTCACACAACTTCCATAGGATGCGAAATCTCTATGTTCAGAATCGATCTATGTCAGAGAAGAGCAGAATCTACGCTTTACTCTCTTATTTAAACAGCATCTACAATTTGAGGAAATAGAAGCTCTTTCCTTTCGAAATAAACCTCCACTAAAGTTCCCAAGTTCGAATAAAGAAAAAAGGCAGCTATAAATTGTTCTCTCTCGTATCTGTTACCTCAACTCGAGAAACTTCTACAATACCTTTATCGAATTCAAAAAGAAGTAATAAACGGATGCATTAAACGAACACAATGGGAACGGTTTGCCTGTGGAAAAAGGCTGTTGCACTAATTACCAGGATCCCCGGAATGAGAATAGAGCTGAACTGCTCGATTCCCGATCGATTCGTGGTGTAACGAGTGAAAGGCCATGGCCCATTTTCGTCCTTTTCTTCTAGTTCTCCGGCAGTTATTAGAAGCGAAATATTTGTAATTATTCGTCGGGAGAAAACAGTGGGTCCACCAAGCCGGAAACAGATGATGAACCGGCGGATAAATAGGTCGGGTCAGAGAACAGAGAGGGTTCGTCGCACGAATAGTTTTCGACTGTTAGTGGTATTAACGTATATGTAGAAGTGTCGCTTCTCTCTATTTCGTGGACTAAGCGACTATAGCAAGGTAGAGTTATTTGTGTCATCTGGAATTCGTTGTCTTAAAATTCATTTTTCAACTTTGCATAGAACAATTAATCTTGAATATTATGAGACACCGTTAGTTTTTCATAAAGTAAGAAAATATTTCGTATGCATAAAAGATACCAGAAACGAGAAAATGGTTGGAATATACACACACTATTGAATTATAATAGTCACTGAGAATATTAACATTGAACAAGCTCGTTATCCTTCGATGAAATAGTATAGGATAGTAGAAATTATATCCTCGTAGGAAGCTATAACTGTCGAGCTGCTAGCGTAAGTAGACGATGTATTTCACTGCTTATCGCGCCACCAACAACGAGTCAACTAGTTTATTTACAATTGTAGATCGCTTAAAAATTATTCATAATCCAACGCGGCGAATTACAAGGCAAATTACTTAACTTGACTCAAATAGCCCTACCTAATCCAACTAAAAGACGCCGCGTGTCAGAATTGGAGCGCGCGTCTACGATTATCTCTGTGGTCGGCGCGCTACAAAAGAGGGCTTTGATGAGAGGATTAATTCTCGTTCAGGAAGCTCCAACCTCCTCGTTAAGAGACCCGGAGCGGAAAAATAATCGCCACCGGAAAGGGAGGCGTGGTCCTCGAAAAGCGTCTGGAAGACAGTCGTGATCTTCCGTGGTTTCGTCGGCTTGTACGAGCATGGTAAGGGAACGGATGATTCGTCGTTTCGCTCGGGACATCTGTCGGGGAATAAATTTCCCTGGCGCGCAGGAACGAGTCGACAGAAAGAAGATTTCGCGACGAAAATCAGGGATTACGCGGCTCGGCCGGAACTTTGTCCGGAGATTCGTCTCGCGAGGAAATTTTAATATCTGGCGAAACTCCCGATGAGAGATACTGTCGTCTCGCGCGCGTCGTTAACGCCTAAATTAATTCGTGCTCGTGCTTGTCTTGGACGCGTCTGGCATTCGATGCTGTCGTTCGATAAGGGGGAAAATAGACGCTTATCTTCTTTCTAGACGTATCTGTAAACGTATCAAGGACGATAGACAGTTTCCTTTGAGGGTGAATCCCTTAGGCTCGTAAACTTTTGGGCTCGATCGTAAAAGGTATCGTAGAATACCATACGACGATTTACGTATCCGGTGATATATCGACGTAATCGACAAATGTAGGCGTTTCTCAGAATACTTACGATATCCGATAAAACAAAAAACATTCCTCGAATAACACTTCCCCAAAACATACTTAATAGGTAGCTGCACCTAAAGAACGACATAAAATGACACATGACTATGCGTTGTTTTCATACCAAACACTGGCACACGAACCATCCCATCATTCAAACCTCGTGTCATTGCCAAAGAAACGAACACGCTCATACGACCGAAATCAAGACGAGGAGATCGGTGGTTGTTTCCAAACGTGAAGAGGGTTAATCTCTCGTTACCGATAAGAATCCTGAAGAGACCGATTCGAGTCAACTTCGCCGAGGGAAACGAAGCGAATCTCGAACGAATATACGCGACAGAGACAGCGTAAACGGGGCTTGGAATACGCGGACCGGGCGCATTTGTCACCGCGTGGAGACGTTGCGGCGAGCTGATATAAATAGGCGCACCGGTGACAAACGACCGGTTCTTACGAGAAAATAAGCAAAGACGTCTAGCAGCCACGGTGAATTGGGTGTTGTAGGTGTCCCCATCGACGCGGGTCACCGTCTCCGACATCGTCCAGCGTCGTGGGACAGCCAAAGACCGCGACAGCAGGAACGAGACCGATTCTCGTCCTGCGTGGAAGAGACTTGGAAAGGACTCGGTTAGCTAGGGTATTTTTATCGGTCGCCGATGTGACGAGCGGAGGAACGAGTTAGGAGAGCAACCACGGCGAGATATATCTGTACGAACGCGTCTATATTTACGTGGCAAGCGATCGAGACGAGAGGCAGCGGCGCGCATCATCGCTCGATGAAAAATCCTGTGTTTCCTGATGAAAGACGATATTTATGCGCGCTCCGGACAACGACGATGGACACGAATCGTAGCGAGACCCAGGGTGATCCTGTTACGCGACGTTTCTTTCCTTCGATTTACGTGGTAATTTTGAGGTTTGAGGATGGATGCTGGAAAAAAGTAACATTCTGATTTTGGGGGAGAATTTATAGAAGGTAATATTAGAAGATCTATTTCTGGAGGAAAATTTTGCAACACTAAGATTAACATAATTTTGGCTCATATTAATCTACTTTTGGTAGAGGATTGAAATATATTAATATTATATAATCTTGCTGCGTATTATAAACTTACAAGCATAGAGTACACATTATAGATGAAAATTTTGGATTCTTCAGCTTATGAACTTAATTTAGGGAACGATCGATTTTAAAGAATAGGATATACGTGATGTTTGAAGTTATAGAAGTATAACAGAGAAAGAATAAGTCTGTTTGGAAACAAAAGCTAGAGAAAGCGACAGATTAATGCAAAGACAAGACCAGTCGTTCGAAACATCTGTCCTTCAAAGATTTCTTTTCCAAAGAAAAGAAAGGAAGTGACACGCGGCTACAAATATTCAGCGTACGAAAGAAAGTAGAACCTTGGACAAAACACTTTGTCAAGCCGGACGCTGCGATACGAACATCGTACATTAGCCACACGGGCGGAAGAACGAGGTGTCTGCGTGGTTGATGCAAATGGCGGCTATCGGTGTCGATTCGATTCACGAAACGAGCTTGCCATCGGGAAGGGCTTTTATGCCGGTTGGAATGCAACCAATTCCACGGTCAAACGAAGACGAAGAGGGGAACGGCCACGGTGCAAACGAAGCCGGCGAAATTTAATTCCGTCGTCGCCGGTTCGCCGCGCCATTGTTGAATCGCTGCCAGCGCGTAGATCAGGGAAATGTGACGTTCGCCTCGCCTCGCCGTGACCTACATGCATTCCGACTTTATTGAGGTATTTCTCCAGCCCCGTCCACTGAAAATTCCCTGCCCATTTCCGAACTCTGCCACACCACTTCTTCTTCGCGAATACCACTCAAAAATCGCGTTACATCGGCGAGGAAACGGAGACAGAGAGGGGAAAAAGGTCGATGCACCGCCGCGATCTTAGAGATCGCTGGCTGTCCCCGCGGCTCGTTTTCGAGCGTTCAAATTATTTCACTTGGGGCCTCGTGTACATCATAAAGAGAGACATACTGCGAAAGTTACAGGGAAACGCGGGACTCCTGGTGTTCGTTTTGTGAGAGGATCGAGAGATTGAAACGGCGAACACGGTTAACGAGTGGGACGAGTATACGTTGATTCCTTGGCTGATTGGGCTTATGAGAATTTATTTTGACTTGTGCGTCACGATGAAAGGAAACTAAAAGCACGGTGTGTATACTTCGTCGTTGAAAGAAAGTGAATAGCTAAAAGTTATGGAGTCATTGTAACAGAAGTTGGAGACATTTCAGAAAATGTTACGGTGACCGTGCAAAACTCTGCAGTGGTTGGTTGCATCGTTTAAATTTTTAGAAGGATACGTACGTCTATTATCGCGTACTGCCATAGCTGATATTGAAATGTCAGCGAAACGCTATCTACAGATATATTTTCTATCGGTCAATTTTGTGTCATGAACTTCCAAAGTTGACGTATGAACTTCCAGTGTAGCGATCGAAGCAGTAATTTTCGAATAAAAGATTCAAGTACCCCTAAGAAGAACGACAAGAGCGTAGATCGAGCGGGGTACAAGGCTCGTTTAACGTTCGATCGAAGTGGATAGCACTCGGAAGCGGAGGTTATCTAATAATGGATCGCATTCGTCGAGCGATTTTCCGCGGCAGCGGCTGTCGCCTATAAATAGCTGCGATTTTCCGGCTCTTAGCGAGCCATTTCCCGGCATCTTCCAATTAAATTCACCAGCTTGAAACGATGCTCGCCTCGTGGATCAACCTCGAGAAAGAAAGAGAGAGAGGAAACTGCGTGAAGAAATACGAACGTGAACGAACAGAATGAAATAGAATGGCGTGGAAGAGGATGAAAAAAACGTGACAGAAGGTCCTGATGCGAGGTGGCGAAGAGGAAAAACGGAAGCGAAACGTTACATCTGGCCTAAACGCCGTGGACGTTGGCCCGTTTCTATATTTACCGGATTCCCGTCGACGCACGATTTCTATACCGCAGCGATAAACGCTTACCCTCGACGACAGATTTACTTCGGCGAAGGGTATTTCCTGATTCTTACTCTCGTTCTCCCTTCCTCTCGTTCCCTCTGTATTCCTCTTTCTTTCGTTACTGCCAGATCGACCGGCAGAGATTGCTGTATGAAGGGTGGCGGAGAGGGCTGGCTGCTCCTTGGAGAAATCTTAATTGGACTGCTCTCCCGGCCCTCCGAGATGCCTTCGTGATCGAAAGTACCGGCAATCTCGACGATAATCGAGTTGCTTTCGTTAATGAAAATCGGCCGGATTGCACGCTCGACCGTCTGTGTTGTTCGAATCGCGGCTGTCAGCCGACCTAATAAGCCAGCTTTTTCAAACAGCTACGTGGTACCTGAATGAGTTAGACGCCTGGATTAGTTCAGATTTCGTTCCGGAGGATTAGGGAACGATGTTTTAATGACATAATGGACAGGTTCTTCGATAGAAGTTAATTCCCTGGAAAGTTTCTTTGTCGAAATAATTGAGGCATTAAATTGAGTTTTACTCTTTATGGCGCTATTTGTCATAATTATTTCGATAACTGTCAAATTATGTGAATCACTGTTCTTACTGGAAACAGGAAGACGAAAGGCGAGAGAACTTTTGGGATTTGATTAAGATTACCCACAAATGTCGCGGTTTACGGTATTAGATAAATGGACAATTTAATTATTGTAACAAAAAACCTTTGATCGAGCGTGATATGAAACTCTCTAAAAGAAACTGCATCGAACGATACGTAATGTGAAACAAAATTAAAGGTTTTAATTAAAAACTCTATACCACTGGCATACATATTGCATCCCTTTAATTATCTAACAATCTAACAAGTTGTTGCTGGTACAGCGATTGTGATGTTCCCACACGGAGCGCTAGAAGGCCAGATGAGACACTGACCATTAAAACAAAGTACTATTCCTTCCCTTAAAGACGTTTCTACTAAAAAAAAACATGCACTTCGTAGGAAGATGAATCCATATTTTAGTAACAGCGAATGCATTAACCCCGATGGCAAAAATGTCAAGACCTAATCGTTTCCAACTGTGTAACTATCCTTCTCCACGCTTCGTCAGGAACTCTCCAAACATTGCACATCGAATCACTAATCTCAATTTACACGAATCACAGAGAAATTACCATTTCCCAACCGGAGAACGCGATTCCCCAAGAGGGTACTTCTATTCGGTTCCGGAGATATTCTCTATCCGGGGCCCGTGGCACGTGGATACGTTTTGTTTTGGTACAAATAGGAACACGGCGCCTTGGCACCCGGAGCGGATTGGCTTGTCAAGTTGCCAGGGTCCCGCGAATACGGGATACCCCCGGCTTTAGTCACCACATTCCTGGAAGCTGTGGTCGCGTACACGAGGCGCGAGAGCGCGCGCCCGATGAATTATTGCGCCGATTTAGAAAGGCTTCGGGGTGCACATGGGTGCAACACTCCGCGCCGCTTCCTCGCCGGTAGCTTGATCGCGCGCGCGGATGGATGCACACGCTTCTCGCCGCGTGCTGTGGAACCTCGTCGACGAAATACTCCGGCTATTCGACGCTGAAATCCCTATCTCGCCTACAAAGGCGACTTTGTGCGCGAACTGTCCGGACCAGTTACTTTGCAGTGCGCAGAATTCCGTCGGAAATTCCGGCAGGAAATTTCGCCCGGAGCTTTCCACCTTGTAATATTTTATCCTGAAAGTAGCCGCGTTGTTTCTCTGGCGGTGGTTTCTTGAGAATTTTGTGTATATATATTGTATATATGTATATGTGTGCCTATATATACGTGCATGAGAGTAGGAAAGCGATATAGAATGTTGTAGTGCGTTGGTGTATGTTGGAGCATAAAGGGAGGAATAATTGTTTTATAGAGTTACTCGATACAGGATGAACAATCGTCTGGGAGATTGTTCGGATCATGCAAATCCGATGTTCGACGTCACGCATAATGTCATGATCGCATGTCGTGCCGCGGCCTCATTGAATATTTGATGTCTCGATTCGACGAATCGTTTGCGACGATTTCGAATTGTCTACCAGGCCGCGGCTTTAATGTCTCAACTATAAGCGATACACGTCTCGATTACCATGTGTAGTACGACACCGTGACTGGAAATAGGCATCACGGCTGTAAAGGAAATGTATCCTAGCCGTTGCGATTTCGGTGGAATTCAGGGTTGGAATTGAAGTAAATCGAGTGGGAAAGAAGCGTGCTGAAACATTGGAGGTACAGAGTGACACAAAAGTAGTGTATTCTTAAGTTCTTTTTATGACGAACCTACAGAGCGTAGGATTTCTATTTTTAAAACCTGGTACTTTTTAATAATCGAATAATTTTGCTGTGATACGGATGCAGCTAGCTACACTTTCCACTAATTTAAGCACAGCCTCAACAAAACTTCGTACCTAGCTTCAAATCAGTCAAAATCGAATCACTTTTTGCAACTTGCTATAAATTTCATAATCAACTAATATATAATATTTTATAACTAATACACTAATAATTCATGCTCTAGAAAACCTGAAACATCACCAACTCACTGTGCTACAATTCTTCTGCACCACCAAACAACAATCCATAAATCACAAAGAACGCCACACAACCAGGAACAACGGGCAACGCACCGGAGAGCACTGCGTGAAAAGTAGCTAAAGTGTCTGATTTATAACCTAACGCAAATTCGATTTGCTCTCGCTATAGTTCTAAGAAGTATCTCGCTAGTGATCGCTAACACTTGCTGATGAACATTTCTTGAAATTAAATCTCCGTGTACTCGCTTGAATCCGATGGCTTATCGCACGACAATCCGCCCTCTTCTCGCAACTCCATCAGAACTTTTTCCATGTGCGCGGCCACGTTCTTTTGCCTTCGAAATGGAAACGGACGGTTCACCGAGATTTAACGGGGTTCGGGCAAAAGGACGCGAGGGGTTGTGGATAGGGAAAAGTATCGTGACCGTTAGGAAGTGGCCGGCTTCAGAAACTTCGACTAACGTTGATCTACGTGCTGGAAAGATAATGCATAATACATTTCTGAAACGGAGAGCGAGCGTTGGTGTCGGTGGCACGGGGATGGTGTACGGTGTAGTCATAAATTTGCAATAATGCAAATGCCTGGTAGGTCTTGCGAGCGCGCGCGAGAGGCCTTCCAACTCGGTAGCCTACTTTACGGCGCCATCGTAGCAGACCCCGGTAGTCCGTCTAGAATGCAACGAGATACACGCCCGGGAGGAATCCGAGGCAGTCGACTCGTCCTCTAAATATTATAGCTTTCTCGTTCGCGACCGGCTGCAGTTGTGCGCCAGCCGGAATTACTTCGCAACCTTTCCAGCCCGCCAGGAACATGACAGGGCTATTATTCAGGCATTAAAATGTTACTCCATCCCGGTATTTCCATGATAATCGACATTTCAGTGGGAAGGTGGCGGGTTCGTATAACCTTTCGTCTCTTGTTGCTGGCGAACGAGAGACCTCGATTAAGCGAGACCTGCGCTGTGGTGTAAGTTCCTTGTTCTTCGGACCAACGTCGTGAGAGGTTTGCAGTTCGTTGCCTAATGTGCTGGCAATTGATAGGTTTCAGAAGATGAGTAGGTTTGTGCATTATCGCCGCTACCGTCCGCATATCGTGAGAAATTTATGATCGCGGATACGATCAATTATTATGTAACATAGTTCGATATTTCTGAGTAACACAAATGTTTGTAAGATTTACGGAAGAGTAAGTAAGATTGTCTTGCGAGTGACTAAGTATCTACTGTAGCAACTTGCACGTTTTAGTTTTCATAGTTTGACGCACCCTTACAGGTAGCGCATTATCCTCACAGGGAAGTTGGCCTAGTTGAACAAAAGTAGAAAAGTTCTTCCGACTAGTAGTATTTCAATTTTAATCTTGAAGACGATCCTCTGCGAGATCTTACAATGAATAGTCGTGAACCAGATAAATTACGATGGCAACACGATTTTATGAACAATAAATAGTCATGCATATTATTTGCTATGGACGAAAAATTCAATCGGTCGTAAAAAATTCCCAAAATATGCCAGCATTAAACATTCCAAGGGATTCTCAGAATCGTATCACCCCCACCACAATATCGCGCCATCAGGATGACTGACATCGTGACATCCATGGATCTCCATGATCTTTACGATCCTCGGACGAACCGACAGCGTCGATTATACGCTACCAACAGACAATGGTCAATTTGCTGATCGCTCGGGATCGTATATTTCGCGCTCGGATCGCTCAAAAGCCAGTCGCTTATTATAATTTTGTAGATCGATATTCGATCGCGAGACGAGGCCTTTACGATGCATTCTACGAGCAACTTTACGATCCGGAGGTGCTCTCCCTTTCACGAATGCCCGATTATACGAGCCACGATATGCGTCATACGGTGTGCGTGGTCGCTTTTCCGGCCGATCCACGTGCCATTAAACCGTCTCGTGGTTGGTCGAAGCGAGAGGCGAGTGACAGATAGAAAGGACTTCCTCCGCTTTCGTCGACTTTTCTTGCTGACCCACCGCGATCACGGTTTAATGGCTGAGCGAAGGAGAAGAGGAGGAGAAGAGGAGAGGGAGATGGAGAACGAAGAGACACGCGCTAAGTTTCATTGGGGTTCCGAGATGAGTCACGACGACGAGTTGAGATTTATGCGCGCGCCTCTTCGAGAGTAAACGAATTTCCCTTATTTCTCTTTCTGCGTGAGGGGAACCACGTCCTTTTCTTCCGCGATGTGAACGAAGGGGGAAAGACGAGACGTTAATGTCAACGAAGCGTCTGTCGTACGAGCGAACGCGGTGAAAATCGTGGCGAAATCCCGAACGAGAAAGTCCGGGGAATCCCGCGGCGCAGCGCCGAAATTAGGAACGATAACGTCGTTTGCTTGTCTGAATCGTGGCTTCTTTTGCGAGATCGAAGGGAGATGATCACGAGATCACCCCGGAGGAGGCTAATTTCTCCCTTATCGTGACTAGAATTGATACTTGATTCGCGGGGATTAACCGATTCAACGTAGCCTCGGGCGGTTTGTTGGCTAAGTGGGGGTGGAAGTTTTCGTTTCTGGGGAAACTACGGGACGAGTGGGGTCTGTTGTAGTAATTGTAGGGCGCGTTTCTTATCGTTTGGCATTCGTATCTTTGGACTAGAGTTTCGATCTTTAATTCCTGCTAAGTTCGTCATTGCATCGAACGAAATTACACGACTCTTGGAATAGCATAAAGAGAAAGAAATTTAATTTCCTATATTTTTTACCAGCTTATGCTTTCAAAAGGTTTAGAAAAGTCCTGGGATACTTTACAATATCTGGATAACTTGCCGAGCCAAATATTTGGGACTCCTTTCACTAACAATAGAAATTCGAAGAAAAGAAATTCAAAGCTGAAGGCGAATATAAAATTATAATCCTTATTAAAGTACTAAGTTTAATAAGTTTACCGTGGAAAGTTATAAGGAAAATATACGATAGGAACCATCTTCCATTTCTTACCATTCACTGTATGTGGAAAGCACAGCCTACGTACAAGGGTGGTAGACGAAAGGTTAATCAAGCTGGCAGAAGGTTTACCTTGCCATAAAGGAAGGCGTTAAAACGAGAGCGCGTCGCGTGCGTGAATGGGACCTTCGTTGGATCGAACTCTTAAAGAAAAGCAGACCGCGTCCAGATGCCGCTAAATTGGCACTCGAAGCCGTCCCTTGTTGGCTATGGAACGGAAACAGCCGAATTGGGGACAAATTTAATTTGGCCGAGGGCAGGAACAGGGTACCGGCACCTGTATTCTTCCACCGCACGTATCCGCCCTTACTTTTTGAGAGTCGCTCACCATTTTCCAATGAAATGGAATATCATATCGTGGAAACTGCTTCTCATCCAGCGAAAACGCTACTGAGAAACATTGTGCACCCAATGACGCTAAAAGGAATTGTATCTTTCGCGAATGTGGAATGAAATTAAATCTCTTCATTAAGTTTCATTCAGAAGAATTCACTTGGTCGTTTGGAGGGGATGTTATTGGACATCGTAGAATTTCATATTGAAAATTTATTTCTTTCGCTAGATAATCAACGTGGATCTTGGTTGAACCGCAAGAAATTGTTCAAAGACAAGAAATCTTGCAAAATACTTATACTTCCAAACTTCCTATAATTGGCCACTTAGATCGACCCTCAAGGTGCCAACTCTGACCGTTCAAGTTCGTCCCGGATTACTCTGTTGAAAATAAAAAACATTACGGTAAACTTCGGTGCAACAATTTTCTTTCGAAAGGGCGCAGAAAGATATAATTCCTATTGTTCTTGTAAGTCTTACGGTTATTGTTCCGACTTATTTAGTATCTGTAGCTGAAAGTCACGTCAAAGCCGGAGGCAAACGCAAATGAAGAATTCTATTCTATTTATAGCGATATAATCTCTATTTGAATGACACTGCAAATCACAATAGCAAAGTTTTGCAATGAATTGCAATGTAGATTGAAATAAGAAAAAGTAGAATAAAAGAAATAGTAAAAAATAGACGAAAGCTAAAAAGAAGTTGGTCAGCGAGGAATTAATTAAAATTGTTTAAAGTCAGATCAGGAGTCTAGGGCTCTCCACCATAAGAATTTTCGTAGTACCAGAACGGCAGAGTATTAATTCCTTCCAACACGAGCCACGATTCATGTTTCACGTGTCCCAATTCCAGCCCACGTTTCGAGCGCGCCACGCGCTCGTGCTCGTGCCGATAGACACGTTCAGTTGCCCGGAATCTGCTTTATCTAATATCGATCGATCTTCCCTCGATTCGAACCGTGCCCAATATTTCGACATCCTCCCTCTTTCTCTCCACCACGCTCCACGAATTCGATTCTTCATGACGATAAGGAAACTGAGCGTTTCACTGTGACGATCTTCGTTACGATGACGATTACGCGTAGGAGAAGGGGCCCCGTTAAATCAACGAAGGTTCTGGCGTAGTTAAAATACCGATGTTAATCGCCCGGAGGCCTCGTTAGCGGCCTTTACCTCGCGGTATTCCTCATCCCGCCTCGCCTCGTCACTCTGCCTGCTACAACAGCTTCGACACTACTTTTTGCTCTCGGTGAACGCGACCGTGGAAGTCGGCTTTCCAAACCAGGCCCCCTTCTTCACTACGTCGTTCAAGAGGCATAATGGAATTTTCGTTATCATTTGTTCGAGACTAGTTAAAACTTATGTACCATTTAGGTATTTACGATCAGCGCCAGCAATTGCCTTTGAATTTGTAATGGCCATGAGTATCCCGCTTTAGAACTATATATCGCTCTGCAGCCGATAATGGTTCCAGGAAACGCATCTGCATGTGCTCCGGGTGGATTCCTTATGAAAATTCGTAATGGTTAGCTAGGAATATGAAGAGACTTGGGCGTAAGTGCTTTGACGATGATGAGTTCATAATTGTTTTGGAATATATCCAGCAGCCAAGTTAGAAATTTCACAGAATGGGCTAGTTAACCCTTTCGAGATCGAATTTTATTTTATTTATTCAGATTAGGAAGCACGTGAAAATTGATTGACCATCAGTCATCCTATTAATAATTTATCAAGGCACAATCCGGCATATATGGTAGTATCGAGTATAAGAGGGTTACTTGATTTGGTAGATACGCGATTTTAGATATTACGATAATTCAGCTACTGCAATGAGTTTCTAGTTCAAATCCTTTAATCCTAGTAAGTAGCCTTTTTTGGCTCTTGTACCATTGTAATCCAGCATTATTTATTACGTCACCGCAATTTCGCCTCCGGTATTGTTAGCTTGAATTATGATGCGCCATTCTTCGTGGTCGCGTGTGTCTGTCGTTCCTACGGCTGTTGTAATCCGCGCGTTCTTGTGAATGGCTCGCTAATCTGTGTTCTTGTAAGCCACATGAATAATCACGTTCGTGGTTTTTTTAAAAAAATCAGCCACGTTACTGTACCGATTGTGCATTTTCCCTGCGTGAAATATTTTTTCGTTTGCAACAATATATTATTCAAACGTCAACGCGGATGAATTACCGCGAAAAATGTAGACATGTGTAATAAAACAAATAAAATAGATAATGTACATCGTGCGTTGAAAATCATGGTACGGCTGAGCTGAGAGAGATTCTATTATTCATAATAAGACGAAATTATGTTCGAAACTTCGTTCCTGAAAAAAGTTTGTTTGTTAACCATCGAATAGCGTCTTTTTATTTAAGATATTAAAACAATAGACTAGATAGATCTGATTAAAAATAACATTCATTTATTTCGGCACTGTGTATACATTACTGAACAAAATATTTATAGCAGCGCACCATTAATCGAAACAGGCATTGCGTTTTTCCTTTTGTTCTCTCTCCAATAATTCCACGTAGGATATCAGTTGAACCGCGATGAAACGCAACCGGGCACGACGTGTCTACTTGTTTTCGCCGGTTGTGTATTTAAGCTGGAAAAGGGTCAATAAAATATCGGGCAGCCCTGCTTATACATATGGGCCGTTGGTTCGCAGTTGATAGAATAACAGAAACGCGTGTTTGCTTTCGCAACAGAATCTGACCAGGACCTGGGGCCGTGATTTTCCTTGTAATCCGCGAGCTGGCGCAATTGCGAGCATGTTGGAATGTTCCCTCGGTGACGATCCGTTGTAGTTGCCGATCGGACAACATTTCCCTGGATTCCGAATCGCCACGCCCCCATACTACCGGCTCGCTGACTCGGCAAACAACCCCCGTAGAAAAAACGGATCACTCTCAAATTGCTCAAAACAACGACTGGGAAGAGGGTGGAAAAAATCGAAATTCGTTCTTTTTTCTTTTTTTCTTTTTTTCTTTTCGCTTCCGTATTTGTTAGAATGTGCGTTTGTCGAAAGCAATTGTCGGGAATTATTTTCTATCTGTCTTTCACCGTTTGACGAGGTAATAATTTAGCCATTCGTCAGTCAAATAATCCATTACATCACCGACGATCAATCTTAACAAAACACGGATGCCTATGCCGAGCGATAAATAAAATTCGCCCGTTCCTCGTATCCCTTCGTCCCGGTGACGATAAATACGAGGATGCAACGACCCTCGGACCACTACCTTGCTAAATCCATTATTCCACCTGCGATCCATCTTGACAAGAACACGACCGAAAAAAGGGACAAAAGAGGTACCAACACCATTGTAACAATTCCCTCCGTTTGCCATTTTCCACTGATATTGTACTGCCACGAGGAAAACACAGAAGCAACATACAATTGTGAACACACCATGATTCCAAGAGGAATCTCCGCAAGGTTTATCTCTGGCCGGCGCAATTGTCGCATGGTTGGAAGCGGCTTCGAAGGATTAACGATACTTTTATTGCTCCCTTTGCCGGCTAATTGCGCTGCTTCGCCTACATCGTCGGCTGTACACCGGAAGCAGAATATTTCTTTGGTTGCTTTCGCGTATCGTAGCCGATTAGCCGCTTTGGCGGATCCGTGGAGACGATAGTCGCCGCGCGTTGCCAACACACGCGAGCACACGCTCGTCTATTAAGCGACATTAGGGCCACGGTAAACCGGTTCCGGTGGTTGGCGAAGGCAGCTTTGTTTACGGGGCCCACCAGGCCCGTTTGTCGCGGCGCTACCGTGCTTGAATTTATATAAATGGGAGCGTGCTCGAGAGAGCTCGTTTTTGCCCTGACCACTGCTCGCCACGGGGGCTTTAATCAAGGATAACAGCTGTAACGGCGTAATCAGCGACGATCGGGAGAAAGAGAGAAAGAACGGGCTCCGCCGCATCGTGAGCACGACTATTAATATCCATTTGGAAGTCGGCCTTTCTGTCCCCGTCCCTGTTTCACTCGTAGCTGGATCGCTTCGTGGGAGATTCGAGTCGGTTTCGCGCGTTTCTCTCTCGTTGATACGGTGGACCCATTGCGCTCGTCTTTGTCGCGCGATGGCACGCGGGTGAATTTGAAAAAGGGGGACGAGCAGAGGAGGGTGACTTTCGGAGAGAGACAAGCAGAGAAAAGGGGTTGCGCGCGAATCGATCCGAAAATACCAAACCGGAAATTGCAGTGCCGACTGCGTGTCGGCGCGAGGATACTTTTCGACCAATTCCTGATGGCCAGTGGTTTTTTTTGTGTTTTATAGAGGGACTATGTTATAGAGAGAGAGTAGAGAACGAACTGGCTTCGCCGAGTTTTCGGATTAAACCGGAATTAAAATTCAACGCAGAGATAAAGGGGACCGTGAGTCGCGATTTACGATATGAATTTTAATAGGATCACGGTTTGTGGAATTTTCAAACTGGCTGCCAAGTGACGGGTCGTTAGCCTCCTAAGGAGGAGAATTATTCTGACAGACGTAAAATTAGATTGTACTGTTGATGCAATCTTTCTGACACGTTTTATATTTAGAAACTGTTCGACGGAAGCAACATTGTGTGGCGACACATTGCCATGCAATGTTGGACGAGCTGAAGAACGACCAGAGAAATGTTCGCATTTGCTTAGCGTTACGTAAAACGAGAATGACTATGTAGTGTTGACAGTCGGTATGGCATTAGAGGGAACTTATTGCCTAGGGCTGTAATCTTTGCGAAGGTATTCTCCCTTCGTTCATAGGAAGTCGAACAAAAAGGTTTTAAAACGAATAGTAACGTTTGGACGTTGTAGGAATGTTTCTTTTCCTTTTTCAGATTATAATATTCTCGTGGTTTTAATTGCGTTTTTCTATCAGTAAACACGTTAATGTTCCTGAAGAGTAGCAGGTATTGCAATTAAGTCGATGTTACCAGCTCGCCGATGAAAAATGTCTTCGACGTTCGCCTGTCGGAATCTGAAGAACGCCGTGGAAGATGCCAGGGTTTAGAAATTATTATGTCACGCCATAAACTGCATCCAGCCGTCCCATTTCTCAGTTTAATAACCTCTCAGATAAGATTAATTTATTAACAGGTCCCCGCTAATAACGCCGCCTTGTAACCACAATTCACCCGATCGAGCAGGAGAAGATGGAAACGTAGGTAAGAGGATGGTAAGAGGATAGAACGATCGCTTCTGGCGGCGTTTTAAGGCAACAAAGGGATACATCGAGGCTTTATGCATCCACCTAATTACGGAAAAAAGCGTTGGATTTAATTTTTATTAACAACATAAAAATTATTCTACGTCACAGTAGTAGTGAAGAACGAGTTTATGACTGTGACTGTTCCTCCCTCTGTTCTTTTCTTTTTACACCACCATTGGATCCAAAGGTCAAAAAACTTGTGAAATTCTGTTGAATACCATTCCCAAACGATGTATCAACATATTCCAACAAGAATTCCCCTACATTAATTCTTTATGAGATTTCGCGTAACAAGATTCATGCTTGAAACGAATGAAACGCTATCAGGCCATTGGAGACGCCAAAACGCCAGATAATTCGCCATTCGTCATCCTTTGTTTCCTCTCCAACGCTCGAATCCCTGTGGAAAGTGCGTGGTAACGTTACTGTCGCATAATTTTTCGTAGAAATATGTCCCAACGACTCGGTGTGCCCGCAGGGGTGGTGCATGGTAACGAACTTTCGGAAACTAGCCGAGATTTGCATAGCATTACTCGGCGAGCGGAGAGAGTCTGGGCGACGTTTCTAACGGCGTTTTCCCGCGTGTGCCTACGTCTCGGAGTCGATTTGCATAAACGTCGTCGACCGAAGAGCGAACGAAACCAACCGTACCGGGCATAAACTGTGATTCCTTTACCCGCGCGTAGCTTCCACGCGCCTCCCCCCCTCCCCCCTCCCCTTTTCTTCGTTTTGTCTTTTGTCTACGCCGCGTTGAGAACGGGACGTAAAGGCGCTCGTCGTTGCTGCCTACCCACGTAAAACTGGAATCGAGAGCTGTATTTTTCACTCGACCGAATTTTATCGACCGATTGGCGAAATTGAATGGAATCCGATCGCGAATAGACGGCCGCCTACGTCTAGCTCTCTGGTTGTGTTCTCTAGGAAATAAAGGAAAGCGTGTAGACTGGAAAAGTATAAAAGAAAAATCGTCTGTTGGACGAAGAGCGGTTCAATACGCAATTAAACGTAATTAAATTAATTGGGCCAACGGACAATCAGGCCAATTACCGATACCAATCAGCGATCGAGCTACCTACTCCCGTGCCAGGGCTACACCCACGGGGCTTTTTTACTCGGATGACAAACCCCATTAATTACAGGCCCGCGGAGCCGACCCTCGAAAATTAGCACCCTCGTTGGGCCAAGCTGCCAATTTCAGGTGAACTGAGCCGGGGACTGCGACCGAATTTACCTATCTTCCAACGAAAATCACTCGTCGTCAAGGACTAGGCTGCTGCTTTCGTTGGATCAATGGGTTTTTTAGACGGAAAGGAGGAGGCAGGTCGATAAGAATGTTTATTTATGAAACATCTTTCGGAAATTTGGACACATAGATAGATATCGTGGTAAAAAGGAGAGTAAATTTAATTTCCTAACTAGTTTCATTAGGCATCCACGAAGTTATCAAGCGACTCTACTGAATTAGATCCCTCGAGACACGGAATCTGAATCTAATTTAAATTTTCACGAGTTCACTGAATTTCCACTTACCAACAGCGTCGAGGCTGTATCTCTGGAGATATTTATCGATCTTTTAGGGCTTTAGGAACATTGAACGATAACACTTAGAGAATTCTCTGCAGATTAATTAATCCTCGATTGATATTATTAAAACATAGCTAATCTGTAATAGCTGAAGTGAAATTACTTAATTTTAAATACTTTTCTTCTCGTGCACAATGCTTTTTCATATTCTACAATTTTTTTTTATCACATAAACTACAAAATCAAACTAAAAGTTAAATGCTTTAAAATTGATCAACCTGTAATTCAACGATACCATTCAATCTAACCGAGTAGGCTATATTTAAATGAGAGAACATACAATCATCATTAACTTAATCAATTTCTCAGTTTTCGACCTAAATTTTTATCCGACCATCGTATTAATCAGAAAGCGAGCGTCAAATCGCGTACACTTTAGAACCGGTCGCCGGTTACACGTAATCCGAACGCGGCGTGGAAAGGAGGCTTTAATGTTAATCCGTGAAAATTCATAATTGCACGTTGCTCGATAACGCGGTCGTTTCGCAAGCGGCTGCGTGCTCCGCGATCGGGTCCAGCGATCTATCGATATCTCGCGATTAAACGATTACAGAGATTGATATCTCAATTGGCGGGTAACGATTTCTGTGTTATTACGACCGTTTCCGCGCGAGGAGATATCTGCACGGTTAGTGGCCAGCGGAAATTTCACTTGTCATCGGTGCCACGTAGGTTCGTGCTCGTTGCCAAGCGAACTGAAATTCTCTGACTTAATCGAAACAACATGAACGACAATTTTAATCGATGAGAAAGCGTCGTTGCTAATGATACACTTGCTAAATATACATTACAAATTATCAGGCATCGAAATCTTCAATTTTTCTTAATACGCAACTTTTTCATCTCACATTTTCTCTTGGTATTATGGTTATTTTTTAGGATAAGATTTTAAATGCCGTGTGTTGGGAGATGGGAGCGTGGTTGTCAGTTTAATGGGATTAGTCATGGATTAGGTAGAATGTCGAGAATTGTTTGCGTTGTGTGTTCTTATATGGGATATAAAGTCGAGACTAGTATTTGAGTTAATGGAGTCGAGTATGAAGAAGATAATTTATGTGACATTAAGTCTGCTACGGTCCTCAAATTTTTATTTCCCAACCTCTCGTTTGGTTAATCAGAAAGACTTTTACTGTTTAAAGAAAAACTTCTGCATCAAATTGAAATGGGTGGGATGAGAAGAGGGTTAAAACACACATTAACAACGATTCTTCTAGATTTTCCTGATACTTAAAAAACTACTCAGCTATATAGAAAAATATGAGACGGCTAAGCATTATCCAAAAAACATATCCGAGATAAAAGTAGCTCCTCCTAATTTTATCTTATTTATTTCAACCCTTATAGATAAAATCACTATTGGAAACATTCTCAATGATCTATCTACTTCAGGAATCAATTCATTTTTCCAAAATCCTAGGATCGTCTTTAATTTCTCGTAGAAAATCCTAAAAATTGCTAAATAACTCACGCGAAATAATTCTTCATTCTCAGCAGATCTAAAAAGACAGATATTCTCCCAATAGCTTCACACGTTTCATTCCATTCTATTTATCGTATCAGCCTTCCCTTAACCAATTTCCCTCTCCTAACGAAAAAATTCCAAGCGGATCAAGCTCAGAGACATCAAACGAACATCGAGGGGTTTAGAACTTTTAAGTTCTCGGTAATCTCGTTGGTGGACCATTGCAATCGGTTATTAGGCATGTGCGTCTCTCACGAAAATCCGCACCCTCGGCGGCGCGACCGGCTAACAGAAAATTATCGCGACCGCGTATCGTTCCCGGAGGGGCCCGGTCGAAACTCACCCCTGGCCGACTTCGCCGCATTATGTATACGAGAGGCCGGCAGTGGCGCACACGAGGGGATTCCTCGCGGTATTCGTTACTAATGGGCGTTCTATTTAGCGGCGCCCCCGGCTCTCCAGGGACGTGTCACGCGTCACTGGGCTCCCGTGCTACATTGCTTCTGACGCCGCCGGACGTCAAAGAGTCGCCAGAAGTCAGGGAACCTCGTTCGTTTCGAACGCCCTATGTATCTTTTGTATCAGAGGTTTTTCCTCTGTCTGTGGTCTGTACATAGAATCAAAATGTAAAAGTTCTGTCCACAGCTTTGCAAATTTGCTATGGATATAGGGGCATAACAAATAGTTTAAAAAAGATAGGGATAGACTTGAAATCTTCAAAATTGCACTCCATTTTCGAAATGGATATGAACAGCAGGATATCAATTTTTTTCTATTCTTTGGTTCAGTTGCGTAGAACACTCTGTACGTATTTCTTTTGAAACGTAGAACCTTTGCATAGTATTCTAATACTTGGAAAGCGGAAAAGTATAAGTTCATTTTTGTTTTGCGACTTTTATGTCAATCGACGGCTGAAAAGAGGTATTTTAATGTGAAATAGTCGAAGAATTGAATCTTAAAATTGCTCTTTCATAAAAGACAGGAGGTGTGACTTATCATGCTCGTTACCTGTGGTCCTCGTACTATCTTAACTCAACTTAAAGGATCTTGTGGGATAATGAAATTTCGGAAGGATTTTTTACTGGAATTCGCAAATCATTGAAAATTCATGTAGGTGTCAGTGGTTCGCAGCACCGTGACAGAACATTTCCTGATCTGCTGTTTGGCCCGTCTCGACGTCCGTTAACGGGTGCACGCGAGCGTGTACGGTACGGATTCCATAGGACGACACTTTTCCGGATCCACGGGGAAGGGAGCCGGTATGTGCCCCTCGATCAACGTCAATCAGCCGTTAAACAATGACGCGCCGCGCAAAGAGGATTTTATTGTATTGCGGAGAGAGCAAAGTTCCAGGCACAATGCGGCCATCCCCTGTCCTCCGCGCGCTATGCCGTCAAGTCACCCTCGAATATATTCTCCACCCTGAAGGCCATCTCCCTCCTATTTTTTGTCTCTTCCTCTATTTCTGCAAAACTGGATGCGCTTTTTCCCAACGCGTTCTTTTCTCTTCTTCTGCTTCTTTTGTCTCGTCGTCGCGTTGACAACTTAGCGTAAAAGCATTTAGAGACAGTGATACGCGTGTCAGTTGCAGATTCTCTTTTCAAATGATAAAAGACACGTGTGAAAATTATCAAGAGAATACACAAAGCAGATAGGAGGAATTTTTGAAAACATATAGATGAGTGCAACGACAAGGGCGAGTGAAATATCGAGGGGAGGAGCAACTAGAATGAGGGATGCGTACTTACACGCGAGCTGGGGTTAAGCGAGATGCTGGCGTTTAAAGGGGGCGAGCGCGTTTGTTAGAGCGAAATGGATCTTGATACGGCGACGTGTCGATGCTACCAACAAAGGAGGACCGTTGCGAGGGTATTAAAACGCGTTCGGGCACGACACCATGGCCAGTTGTCTTCCTTCCATTACCGAGGGTAAGTTACTGTAGCAATTGGCGCGAGCAGACGCGGGGATTAAACGTCGAGATAAATGTATTAGAATTTAAAAGAAAATCACCTGGTACCAGGCTTGTACATGAATTTCTCCATTGTAATATAGGAATAGCAGAGTCGTTGAAAGCAATCGCTAAAGAACAATTGACTGCTATTATTTTAAACGAATCACTCATCTTTCTTTAAATATGTTGTATCAATTTGTTGATTAATTAAAATTATTTCAATCGATTTTCCTAACGCTAAACCAATTCTATGGTAGAGCGTGTGCTATTCGAGAACTGTTGGAAAATATCAGGGAGAAAGATCTGAAACACGTGGAATCTTGGCCACCATCCTGATTAAACCCACATCGCTAAATGCTTAAATTCCAAAAGCACTAAAATTTCGAGAAAACGTCGACCCACGTCTTTCACTGCGAGTCTAATTCGACGTTCGAATCCCCGTAGAATCTAGGGAAGAACGAAATTTTCGAAAGCACGTCGATCCTATTCCCCTATACGTTCTCTCATTCGTTAGGTCGGACAGGTCGAAGTCCGTAGGTTCACGAGCGGATCGTTAAATTCCTTGGTAGCCAGAGGATAATCACGGCTCGACTTGGCGTAGCTCGTTTATTTCTTGCTCTCGATCATTGCCGCTCGATGCGAACGCGAGCTTGAAAGAAGCACGACAAACATTTTTATTAATCCGGCCGTGCCGGCATCCCATTACCTCCGCCGCTCATACATATGAATAACTCAACCGACTAAACAATGTATCGCGCGGAGAAAAACGACGAAGCCGCACCGCGAGGAAATCAAGAAAGAAGATGAAAAAGGAGAGCGTGCAATCGTCTATCAAGCGTTTTCAGGATCTTATCGGAACCGGCCTTAAGCATACGATATGATACCCGCCTATGCTGCTTCACGAACGCGACTTCCCCCTTCTTCGCCTTTCTCGTTGGGGTTACAGGAACGAGCATTCATTCGAGTGACACGAACGCGCGCGTAGGTATACACAGAGAGAACCGAAGACTCTAAAGTCTAAAGTGAGTCACCAAATTCGCGTGGGCAAAAGCAGCTGGCAAGTTTGAGAACGAGTATCCGTCTTGCTCTTTATCTACTGCCTTCAGGGCCGGTCTGACAATGCTCGGAACACCGGATACATATGTATGTCCGGGGGAGGAGTACGGAGGAGTTCTCCCGTGTTCTCCAACCAGGAACGAAGATGGATAAGAGGGACCGACGAGTTGGACGAAATCGTTCGATCACGAAACCCGGTGAAATTCGAGCGATACACTTTACAGACCACTCGGAGAAGAGTATAGGATCGTTAGGAGATCGGAGAGATCCGCCTTTCGTTTTGGGGGCCCTATATTCTTTAGGATCGTTGGAATGGTTGCTGGGGACTCGCGTAGGTGGTGGATGGTATAAAGTTTGGTTCCTTGGATCGTGTTTAAAGCGAACGGTGTTGGAATTAATGGCGTGTAAGTGGAGCAGATAGTGGATCTTGTATGTTATCCGGATCGAGATTTTCAAATGATTTAGATTCGTTCAGTGTTGCATTACGTTAACATATGATGATCGATGACGCGATACTAGCGTCATATAAATGCTAACTATTAGTATAGAATACAAATATTTATCTATATATTTCTTTAATGATTTATTACGTCTGATTTTAATCTTTACAAATTGAGAGACTGTTTTGCAGTGTGTACAAGCACGCTAGCGAATATTTTGGAAATTTATTGACGCTAAATTTACTTTCGTAACTAGCCGGTCGTAACGTTAACGTTAACGTGTCCATATAACAGGGAATCTGAAAAGATTTGTCAATGTACGCCGGGTCGTATTCACGTAGATATCGAGCAGCGTTTCCCAAGATGGTCTCGTTAATCATGGACGATCACGCTTCCCCACGGGAGAATTCTGGCCGACGATTAGGAGATTCTTGCCGGGCAGCGGCCGTTTGTCAAGAAAATGAACGGAACTAGAAAGCTTGACGTTCTGTTTACCCGGCTGTACGCTCTGTTGCGGCTACCAGTGGCCTGTCTCCGTCGTAATATACGAACGAACGGGAGAAGAAAATTGAAGAAACGCCGCGGGCTCTTGCACGAGTACCGCGTACGAGCAACGGATTGAACAAGAACGAGACGACGACGGAGTGGGTCGACAGCCCGTCTTTTGTTGGACGGTAGCGAACAGTCGTCGTGAAATCGATTTCATATACAATGGCTGTTCCATTCGTGATGTAATAAGACGCCGCGTGTACCCTCGTTCGATATCGTGCTCTTTCGATCCTCGACGATTGTAAATAGCGTTGTAGCGTGCCGGTGGATTCGAGGAAGAGCACGCACATGACGCTCGAAAGTATTACTCGGCAGCTCGTCAAGACGTTGGGTGTCTCTTCGGCTACTGGGAGTGGTAATCTCCTGTTCCTCGTATTTACACGTATCCTCCTGCCAGTCGGGGATTTACCGAATGCGACGCTTTCCGTGTACAGCTAAGCCGAAGATCGCGTCAAGCGTTTCTCATTCGGATGGAGAGTGGTCGAGGGACTCGTTCGAACCGGGACCAGTCCCTGTAATACCGTGAAACGGTTCATGAAGCCGAGATTATGTTTCGTGAATAAGGTGTATGCAGTTGATTGGATGTCTGTATTGTTGCTGTTGATAGCGAAGATTTATTAAATTTGTCGATGTGTATCTTTATTGCGTCATTCGAAGTACTTACGTGGTAGGATGAAGATGACGTGAGAGATCATTGTTAAGAACTTGGTACGATTCAAGCTGTTTAAATCCAATTTTAAAAAGTACACAATTTAACGTACTTCTATGGCTTTAAATATGAACACCTTTTTTATCATACGAGAAATTAGAGTTAAACATCTTTATCGCATCCATATTTGGAGTACTAACCAGATAAACATAATATACGATAATGCTACTTTATATTTGATTCGTCCTTTTAATTTAACAACGAATGAAAAAGTAGCCGTCCAAGAATTTTCTGAAATATAGTTCAAGACTAGATCAGCAACGGAAGAACATTCCAAGAAGCAATATATGTATGTACTATAGCAGAATCGAAGTCGAAGAATAGTTATTCGATCGAGACTGGTTCGAGTAGTTCACCCATAGATATCAAGTGGCAATCCGGAAGACCGGCGCCGAATAGGTTACGGTGCAGGAACTTACGATGCCAACCTGTAGTAACACCATGCCATCCAGCAGAAACGATGCAACTTAGAAATTGTACCAAGTGTCTCGAGTTCTATAAGACAGTTCTCTATACATACGAAATATACCTCCGGAAGGTTGGCGCCGCGTCGCACGGGTTACGGTACATTCGCTCGTAATGCCAACTTGTCGCACTTGCCGACCATCCAGCAGTCTTAACGGAATTCGTACGTTAATATTTCACACGATCAATTTTTCTTTTTAATCGAGCAAAGCTGATTTCGATGATAAAGGAGTTCTGCTTTTTAATCCTCTTATATTCCTCAGAACGATTAATCCGTCTGAGATATTTGAGATCAGAAACGTGCTGTTTCTTGTTTTAAGCTGTTAATCAAAAACAGCTGCTGTCTACATTTTTGTTATTATTAACTTCCCCTCCCTACCATCTACTTGTGGCTTTTTACGCCACATTTTCTACATTTTCCGGTCAGCTTTTATTAAATAACTATAAAAATTTAAATTTTAAAATATAAGTATTTTTGATAGGAATACTGAATCGTTTTTATTTCTTTTTTTTTTTTACTGACACAGATACTTGGAAATTTAAAAAAGTTTTACTCTTTTTTTTATCAGGAAACTTTTTCCAATAGCAATAAAAATTTGAAAGCAAAGCTAGTCGACAACTCACTTTTAGTTTGGGGGATGGAAACAAATTTTCCGCGAATAAAAGAACGATTCAGAAAAAACATAGCAATCGAACATCTCGTTCGACGTTTACGCGTTGAAATCGCATTTGCCTGGTCACCTGGCGTTCGATCCCGATTTTCATCGGTGAAACGGAACAAAATCGGTCGAGACGGCGACGCGTTGCGAATCGCTGGAAAATAACGCTGCACGCTCACGCTTCGTTTTAGCTCACGGGTTTTCCCTTCTCTCTCTTCCTCTTTCTCTCCATTTTCCTCTTTGTCGGAGGACGTTAACGGGCCACGAAGATTATAGGTTATCGGCATTGTTTGTCATGCGTTACGACAGCGGGCGGGCGGAATAGCCGCGGAGAACGACGCCGATGGAATGTTGGCTCACTTTCATCGTCTCGGCGCGATTTTACACCTCCTTGAGCGGCTCGTGGTCTCGTCGTGTCTTGCCGCAAGCTGTGTTCGCGCACGCGGCGCCTTGAGAACGCGTGTAAACGCCGTCGACGAGGAAAGAAAGAGAAAAGAGACCAGCGCCTTGTTACCGCCGAGGGATCAATTAGAATGTGTTCAGCCGAACCCGATCCCTGCGCCCCACCAACAAATGCTTTCGCGGGTAATTCGACTCCCACGTTGTATTACCCAGAAGGATTCTTGCGTTTCTTGTTCTTGTTTCGAGATATACGTGACTCACGAAAGCCGAAACGATCGAACCCTATTTTTTACAAGTTTCGTAATTTCATTAGGTAAGTGTATGATTAACGTTGAATTTTCGAAAATCGAGCGACTTGTTTCCATCGTAAATTCCTTCGTCGTAAAACAATGGTATAAACAATAGATAATAAATCGTAAGATAAATTTCAAAATAGGAGGAAACAGATATCGTTTTCTTTAAAGTTGCAATTGAAAATTCGCTAGGGTTGAACAAGCTTAAAATTCTGCAGTTATTTCCAAGTTGATCTATCGTTCAATCTCACCAGAATAGCAAATGCAAAAAGGCCACGCGTATGGAATACTAACATCCACGCTAATTGCATAACCAACGCAGAGTACTAATTATCCTCTCGATCGATAACTCTTCCGACCAATTATGCCTATCGACGCATATCGTCGACTCCAACTTTGATATTTCCATTTGCCGGAACGATTTATCTGGCGATCGAGGGGAACGAAATAGGTCAAACGATAAAAGTCGAAGAGATACCTAAAGGAGTTTCGTAGAAAATTCCTGCGGTGTACCGAGAAAAACGTGGTTCGAGATTGGACAGACAGGATTGCAATCGTCCGTCATCCCGTATCGCCAGGGCTTTCTCGCGTTACCATGTCACGCGTGTCTACTCCAACGCCCAGAGACAAGAAAACCCGTGACAAGAACACGGAACGTGACCGCGCAACAAAAATTCACGACACCTTGTCGGCGAAAGAAATGAACTGGACCGGACGCGGCCCTTAATGACGATTCGACATGCCAATAAGCGGATGACGCGAAACAGCAAACGGAGACTCGCGAAAGCGTAACCTTCACGCCACGTTATTATAATTTACACCCGTGTCGTGTCCATGGGCAACGAGCGTTGCATCGGCAATTGCCAGCGAACGATGGAGAGATCGGGGCTTTAGATTGTTACGTGGAGACTGATTCGCGTGGTTCTTGGATCTAAACGGAATAAAAGTAGTGGAATTAACACGTTACGTATGCTTTATTGGCTGTCTTATATTGTTAGGTAAGACTGAACGTGTAGTAACAAGACGAGGAATGCATTTAAAAGAGGATAAAAAGGATTTGATCTTAGAGGTAAATAAGATTTTATTTTCATTGGATCGTTTAATAGGATTTTAATTGGAATTAACAAATATCGAGGAAAGAAAATGTGAATTTGGATAATATTTATTACTTTCGCTAGAAGTATAAAAAATGGAGGTAATAAATGAAATATAACGGGCTACCGTGTAATTTCCTAGTGCACATACAAATATGTTGTGAAACCTTTTAACATAAGACAGTTATTTATTGTATAACACATATATATGTACATATAACACGGTAATTAAGATTTACGGTAATAAAGTTTAATCTTGTTGAAAAATAGAGTTTATTATATACTTCTCACCAGGAAGCTAGTAAAAATTTTACGAGCTCTGCTTGTTAATTAAAACTTGAAATTACTTTCTTTCCAAACTCGACCAGTTTCCATTTACTTCTTGCCATGGACAATAAAATCGAATCGAAAGGAACGAATCATTGGATCCGTGATAAAGATTGAACGTGTGGCGGTCGATCCAGATATCGTGGCGAATTGTCGAGCTGTGTCTCAAGTAGTCACATAAAATTCGCTCTCGGAACGACTCTACTTTTCGTCGATTCGAAACCAGTCTGTGCAGCTGGTTGATCAACCATTCGGTGAACATTTCGTTTGAACCAGGTAAGCTCTCTTGACTGCCTCGGAGCGAAACGAACCTATTTTCGTACGATGATCGTTGGAAGATCCGCGTGATCCAGCTTGGCATGTAATGACGGGTATTTAGAAAATCTGACCGTCTAATAGCTGCACATTCTTGATCAGCGGTTGCCAATGTTAAAATATGGTAGAAAAGAATCTGTACAAGGTACAAGTTAGGAGATTTTCTAATTAGAATTTTGAGAAAAGTTCATTTCTTGGAAATTTATTATTAAAGTTTGATTCGAGCCTAATCTTTTCGCTGTTCTAAGCTTTCGAAAAATTTGACAATGAAATATTTCAATCAGCCTTACTACATTATACGATTGTTCGTTAAGACAAATATTCAAACTTCTTCCAGTAGCGATGGAAATCGGAAGAAACGAAATTCAAGAGCGAAATCTCGCTTAAGTTCCCTATGGAACTTTGATATATTCTTAACAAATATTGTACTACCTAAATGCATATTGAAAGAAATCCTTGAAAGGATCTAAACGATCCTCTATTTCTAATTCAAACTCTTCCCTCTTCCATCAAACGTTCGTAACAAAGAGAAAAGCGAAGAAGAACCAAATCTGCCAGAGAATAAAAACTACAGGATCGACAGCAAGGAGCAAGATCTGTTATCTAACGAGGAAGCATTGGGAACCTCTGATGGAAGGGCGTAATCGAGACACGTCTACCGGCAGACGCATATCAATGAGTGTTCGACATACCGAAGTGTCCAGTACGTTGCGATCACGCGAATAGTAAAAGCGGCATTGGCGGCTCATCTCTCGGCGACGCGACGGTTCGCAAAAGAGTAGAGGGAGAAGTAACCGTTCCTCTGTCGAGCTATTTTTATGACACTTAGACTTTCCTCCGTGCGGCAACATGCTGGAGCACTTGAAGAACACTTGTGCGCATTCCGTTACGTTTACGCAACGTGTTCGGACAGCGCGCCGCAATGAGTAGAAGAGGATCGAGTCTCTACGTTCCGCGAACGGAGATCAAGTGGAGGGCTTTTTAATTTTCTAGTAGGCGCGGCTTTCCACTCCAGGACCCGAGTCGGACCCCTTTTTTCGAAGGCCCGCCGTAATAGTTCTCCTCCAGAGATCCTTCAGACGAGGCCGACCGCCACGCCGTGAGAAACTCGCTCACGTTTTCGTGCCTCTTCTTCTTTTTTCCCCATCCTTCCCACTTCCTTTTACTTCCTTTCTCCGTCGCTCTTTTTTCCATGTTTTCTGTATGAAGCTACCTATGAGGCATGACCGGTGAGTCACACAGATGGACGCTCTTTTCCTCGCAGGAATTTAAATTAAATATCGCGCCACTCACTCAGAGATTCCTATGATGGTCCAGACATTTCGACGCGCTTTATAACGATACGCGTTTCGTACTAGGAAACGAGAGACCACTCCCTTTGACGTTTTCATTTTTAACCAATGTAAAGTTTGTATGCCAATATAAAGTTTGTACACCAATATAAAGCTTCCATCCGTTTGACAGATGAATATATTTTCGTATGACTTTTTCTTTTTTTTTTTTTTTTTGTTGAGTCGAGGATACTTCGCGGATCTTTCTGATACGTTCTGTGAGATGATACGAGCAGTTCGTCTAGCGGAACGTCGAGCTCCAATCGAGCTGTCATCGACAGATAGCTTTCACAGACGATTGTCTTATCTCTAGATGCTGGGTTATCGTACAGAGTTGTGTTTGGAGTTCGAAATCTACTGATTGGCTACAAATGACAGGTTCATCTTGTTGTCTGAGTAGAGTCGTTCATAAAAACGATACTTTGTGGCCTATCGAAATTTGTTTCATTCATAGGAAGTGCTTTATTCTCTTGCTAGATAGGTAAGGTTATCGGCGTTGACTCTGGTAATACAAGATTTCATAAACAACAGTCGTAAAACATCTCTGATTATCAAGCAAAGTAGTAAGCATTGGGAACATATTTTTTGCCCCTGCAATGCTACATTTACGCATAATGTCGTTAAAACTATATAATAGAATTTTAAGCTGTCAATATTTGCGATTATAACATTGGCAAAAATTCAAAGAAAATTAATTATTACTTAGAAAGGAAGTCCTCTTTCTACAGAGTCATTGATGATTTTGACTCGCAATTGAATGGTTTCGATTTTTCCAGATCAGAAAATTGCAATGCTCTTTAAAAAATAACGAAACCAAAATAAATGAAATGTACAGTAACATAATACAATATCTCAAAATGAATAGAAAGGATCGATTGAAAATTGTATCAGAACGTTTGAAAAAAATTCCATGTGGCTAAACAACGACGTACCGATATTTATGAAGAAAAAAGTGCGTGTCCCATCGAGAAGACGAGGAAATGGCAGATTATAGGATGGAAAGGTAGGAAACAGCGCTCGCAGCTAGGCTGGCAAAAGCCGTGGAAAAGCTGTACGCGTGACTGGTATCGACATTTCAAAATTGCTACGTTCGACGTCCATTGTCGCGGGTTCTCTTTCCACGGCGTACGTACCAACACAGACAGAGAAATGGTTGGGTGGTGTGAAAAGTCGAGGAATATTCTTTGGTAGTGATTCTCGGGCTCGTTCGACTAAGAACGTACAGCTCGAGGAGGACAAAACGTTTCGTCTTCGTCGAATCATAGGCTCGGGGACGAGGAAACACGGAATTGAAGTGAAGCGTCTGTGTCGTCGATGTTGGAAGCAGTGGCTGGTCGGAGAATGGAAGAAAGAGAGAAAAAGAGCTCGAGAAAAAAAAGAGTGTTTCGCTGGAAATTATCGACGATACGTCGATAAAATGCATTTGCGGCAGCCATTGTGTCTTTCGTGAAAGACCGTGACAGACGGTATTCCGTGTCCGATAGATCGCCTAGCTGAATCGCGTCTCGACGTCGTCTAGTTTGATTGAGCCGCGTTGCGTGCTCCTCTAACGGACATGAAACTGTATTTACTTAGATTTATGTGGCACGCAGATGTGCAACAAATCGTGTTCTGTGAAGCTATTACCGAAAGAAATGCAATTTTCTTTCAGCGTGCTTCGTTGAAATATGGAGTTCGCGCCTACGAATATCCTTTAGAAACGTCGATTCTCGAACGTGTTCATTGAAAGACTCGGTTATACGTCTATTCGAAAGTCTACATTTATAAATATATATGTTCAGAGTAGATTGATATTCTTTCATGAAAAATTTCATAAAATTGAAATATTATTTCACGTCAGAATTTAACGAGATATTTATTTACTTTGTTTTCGATAAATTTCATTAAATCGTGCAAAGTGATTCGTGGGATTTATTTTAGATTCGTCGAATCAGTGGAATAGAAAATGGTAATTTTCAAGCGAATGGCAAAGTAGTGCACGAATGTTCCTTGGTTAGCCGATTTGTTGCTCCATTTTCGAGGCGTTTTACGCGAGCACGTTCGTAATTCTGGGAACGATGGCATCGAGGTAAAAGGTTTGAAACTAATTCGCGGTCGTATTAAGTGCACGCATGGCGCGCTGGAAACGGTTATTCGATATCACGGAATCGAAACTTGGTAATGGAGGAACGTGATGGTCGCCGTTGAAACTTTGCAACGATTACTCGTCAGAAATGTGGGAGTCCGCGCGATCGATGCTGACTCACTGGACCAGTGAAAGCAGCATTCTTTCGGCGTCTCTTTGGGTATTAGATGTGTTCGTATCGTGTTACTCGTTTCACCTCGACAGGGTTTCTTATTTAGGAAAGTTTTTCGCGTGAATATTAACCGAACCTTCCCCTCGTAATTATGATCCTATTACGCAGAAATTTAATACTAATTTGTTAGAGATACGTCAAGTCTATAGGGCTTCTATTTATGAGAGACGTTTATTAAATTAGGGACTTGAATATTTTACAAATCCTACCACATGAGAATATTTCTATTTGTTCAGCTTTCAATTACTTACCTCAGGATGTAGTTATACGGAATTCATTTCTCGTGTTTGTAGACCTAATCCAGTTCAGCCTCTATTTATTCTAACATACGGCACACCTAATCCACACTTATGTCGAGTCGAAATTAAATTCGGCTCGTGTTAAATCCGACAGTTTCCTTTCTCCTTTAATCGTGGATTCGTGTTTTGACAATATCGAAAATTTCATTTATCTTAATTATTTCAACTTTCGTGAAAGTGGCGAAAAATTGGAAAATTGGAAATTTTTTTACGAAGGTAGAAGGAGTAAAAGAGGGATGAAAAATGAATGAACAACCATTCGAGGTATACAAGAATATTTTATTCGTCGAAAGTAACAAATATACAATTCTTCCAAATAAACTTCGATTTAAAAATTATCCGATTTTTACCGCGAATAGAGGTCGTTTTCTACGCGATCGAACTTCCGCCCCGTTCAGGTGTGCACGCGCGAGCGTGCATTATCCCTCGCCGTGTTGTTCGAGGGTTGAACGGGCCACGGGACAACGGTATTGTCGATGTGCACGAAAGAAACCACAGACGCATAGTTTTTAACAAACATCTGAATACAAACTTCAACGGAAACGGGTTCGTGGGTTTCGAAACCGAGAGTGAGAATTTTGGCACGATCATCCTTCCAGGAAACCGGTGGCCACTCGCGTGTGTGCTCGTGCATCCGTATATAACAAATCGATAAAAACATCTTCCATTTTTTCCTCCTTACCTTATGTCGTTCGTTTCTTTTTTTTCGTTTTACTTCTTTCACCGCGTTGGAACGATTTTTCTTTTCTTCGTTTTCGTAGTTCGTTCCATACTCGATGTTTCTCTATCTATCTAACTATATATATATTTTTATATATATTTATTTATATATATATATATATATAAACATCCGTCTAAATGGATATATCCATTTGCATTTGCTCGCCAGTCCTTAGCACGATATGTACACATATATAACCATCTAAACGTATAGTCTCTAGTTTACTTCGTTTCACGATTATTACAATACGATCCTCGTATAGATCCGACGATGTCACCTCGAACAACGTTCATCTTACAAAAGAAACAAAATAGAAAATAAGGGAAAAGAAAGAGACGAAAATTTCTATGTACAAAAGGGGTAAGCGGGAGAGAGTCAGTTTTGACCCGCGCAAAATTAAGGCAGTGTTTCGATAAGTCCGTCCCGAAGAACCGGCTTCTCCACTCCAAAACAATGTTCGGTTCACCACTTTTCGTTTCTTTTTTTGTTCACTCGGTTCGTTCATGGACTTTCACTCACCACAGGGAACGTCACGTGGCGTCGAGATTCCGTTCGTTCAGAGCCACGGACCCAGTTGGGCCTCCAGGATCGTGGCCGCGTCGGTTCTTCCCATCACTCGAAGATGGTTCAGGAGGTCGGTCACCGCGGTTGGCTCGTGGTGTTTCGCTTCCCACAGGTCCAGGATATGCTCCGTGGGACTGGACTTGGTGGCGAAGTAGTTGATGTACCTGCAAGTCAAGGAAATCCACGCGTCTTTCGTTAGAATAGAAGAAAAGCTATCGGTGATGGATGGAAAAGTAGAAGCTGTTATTAGATGAATTGTACTGATCTTTCACGTGATCTTTGACTCATAGTCCTGTTTTCCTATGGTCAACAAATTTGTTTTTTTTTCAGAAACAGAATCAGTTTTTGTGTTTGTCAAACAGAAATTGAAATATAGAAATTCGTAGAGTAATATAATTAAGATAAATGTTCCCCGATTTATCGATCAAGAAAATTCGATAAAAATCAGAAATTAGATAGATACTATTCTACACTTGATATGGATATTACAGTACTGCTTCTCTCATTGATCTTGAAATTCTATCACAAACTTTTTAAATATAGTAGAATTATGTATGAACAAGTCGATCCTAAGTTTCAAGTATACGCATAAGCTATAAAGCTGAGTTCTTATTATCCAAAGTACGATTGAGGAGAACTCCAATCACATAAACGTATCTTCTTATGATAAATTAAGTATAAAATTACTTGTTTACGTGCATAATTACGTATATAGCGGACAAACTGAACATTCGACTTCGATTTTCTGAACGTTAGCTCTTACTATCAAAACTGATAAGAACGAGTGAAGAGGTTAACAAATAAACCTCGATAATCGAAACTATCAGTCTCCCGATATATTCAGATAAACATAATTCTACCGTAGTCTAAAACATTTGCAAATCCCTCGTATTGATTTCTGCATCGAAAATGGCCATACGATCCTTACAAATCACCGGCTGTCAAGAACAATCAACTCCTATGGGACGCGGAGCCTTGAAAGAGATACCCAGTAACGGTAGCATATAAAGAAACTATCAGTGTCCCCGGAGGATATATCCCGTCAGTCGATCGAATTACCAAAGTAACAGACAAGCATCTATCGAAGCAAATATGGAAATCTCAAGATTACCAACCTGTCAACTTGAAGCCTCTGCGCCAGCATCCTCCAGTCGTTGCCAAGAGCGTTCGGCGGGTCCAGGCATTGGCATAGCTGTTTCCTTAGGGACCTGGTAAACCGAAACGGTCTGAGGGTGGTGGAGTCGGTGGTCGCGTTATTAGCATGCCCGCTGCTGACCACAGTCACCTCTCTGAGCGGTCTAGTCACGCTTCCGGATGAGATCAATTGCTTCACGCCGTCGTACACGATCCTGAACACCTGCCTGGTGTCCGAGTTCCCTTGCGATACTTGGAGTTTGTAGCTTCTGCTGCTGGTAGGTCCGAACGCGGTGTCCAACCCAAAAGTTACGTGTTTCGTGTTCTCCTGGCAGTTCCACATGTCCCTGAACGAAATCTCCTGCCGTTCCGTGGGCGACTTGCTCTGCCACTCGTTGCCAACTTCTTCGAGGCTGACGCAGAGAGATTCACCGTTGTCTTGGAACAGCAGGGTTCTTGGCTTATCCAGCAAGTAACCTCTAATTTGAGATTCTCTGTCGACGATAGCCTTCATGGCAGCCTTCGTGTCTTCCACGGTATACACTCGGACGCAACATTGGCCTGCCTGGCTGGCGAACAACGCTAGCCGCAGTCTCTTCGTGGCGATCACGTTTTCGCAACTTTGGCCAGCTAGAACGTAGCCTCTCAGTTGTTCCGTCACGATGAAGGCTTCCGCGTGATCCAGCTGCGTGAACAGCGGTGTATTGATCGTTTCGTTGCCTAACGTTAACACTCTTGTCCACGTGATCGATTGATGATCCTTGGAAGAGGCAATCGCTGTACCGTCCTCGACGCTTAGACCATCGCTAGCCCAGACACTCAACTCCCACGTTGCTGGATGAAGCATCGCGCAGTGCTCGAACTGGAGGATTACTGGCTTGTTGAAAGTCGCCGATGAAGGGCCGGAAGTCACCACCGCGGATAGTTGCGTGATACCGTCTGGGGGAAACACAAAAATCTCTAGCTATTGCTTCCATGCGTGTCATAAGGGATAGAGGAGCAGAAAAGAACAGAATTATGAAAGTTTGAAAACGCGGAAATCTAAATATTTTCTTCGAGACAATCTTTTTTTTTTATCGCGATCAAATTTCTAGTCAAACAATCGAACTTCTAGTCAGTCGCGCGGAATATAGAATTGTCTGTTTGCGAATATCTGCAAGAAACTGAATCTAATCTCTTGAGAAGCGATCTCACGTCTTTCCACGAGGATACACATCTATTACACGAGCCACAATTTGCAATTAGACGGAGCAACATCAGAGCTGGAAGCGTTCTCGCCTCAAAGACACCCAGACCGTTCCATCGAGACCGTCCGCGTCAATTGAATCGCAATCGAGTCGGATCGATGAGGTGTTCGTTCCGGCGGAACCGTCACGGACAGCGCTTGGCAATTAATAATGCACGCACCACTTACCGGGTAATCGAGGCCTAAAGCGATCCTCGTTCAGCACCGCCAAGTAGAGTTCCTCCCTGAGTGGCTTCGGCACGGCTCCCTCGGGCACCGACATCGATATGCCCGCGTCCGGAATCACCAAAAGCGCGCCACGTGTGTTTACCGCCGCTCCAGCAACGTTTCCGGTCTCAAGCTTCGGTAAACGGACGCTCTCCGAGGCGACGTTGTACGTCGAGTCGGATGACGGGTACGAGCTAGTGATGCTGTTCTCGCAATCGGAATGGATCTGTTTGTCGCTGCACGATTCCTGCGTCGACGTGCTTGGCGTTGGTGACATTGGCGACGGTTGTGGAGCGATCGATAGGTGGGGCACGTCGTAATGGTGCTCGGAGAGGGATCTCGACATCGACAGCTTCGGGTCGAAAGGATACTCGTAACAGGCCGGAACGCTCGTCGCTGTTACGTCCGGCTGTAGGCTCAACTTCTTGTCCTGGTCCGGGAAGAACTCCGGCTGGAATTCTGAAACGCACACCGCCGAGCCACGGCTCGTGGGTATCTCTGCGCGCTGCGGACAGACGCCGCTGTGATACTATTCCGATTTCAAGGGCTAACCACGTCCGCCACTTTCATCAGGTTTTTAGAATATTTGATGTTTACATTGCGATGCGTTCTGGCTAGGCGAGTTGAGTGTGTACACAAGAATCTGAGAAGTTTTCTTCGTTTCACCGATAAATTTTTCTTACGATGCGTGACGTTTATTCTTCATCGCTGGATATCAAATGATCGAACGACGATGAAGCATTCCATCCGAGAACTACGATTCTTCTATATTTAACTCACATAGTCAGAGCTATCGTCTCAAATTTTCTTGATACGTGGATGAAAGTAGCGAACACGTGGCGTCGATCACATTTCGAAATAGTATCATTTCGATCGAGCGTAGCGTGACGAAGGAACGAGAACGAGTTCAGCTTTCTTGAAAGACGACACAAACGCGAGATATAATTACACACAGCCGCGGAACGTCATGTTTCGCTCCTTCGTTCGCGAACAGCCAACGCGGTTGGCTTTCTTTCTTTTTTCTTCCATTTGTGAAATGCTTACCGTTACGGGCCATGGAGTAAAGAGAATGGTCCCGACCTTTGCGCCTCAGCACCTTCGTTACGAAAAATGCCACGCCGCCGACTAGTGCACACGCGATAGTCACGCCGCCGTACAGAGCCAGGTCGTCCATCCGTCGGTTCGCTGTGAACATCAAACGACGCGTTTCTTTCTTATTCCTGTCTCACGAACCGGTCACAGACACGTACGACATGGTAGTACAAGAATTGTAGAATGTTAATTACTTTATCATGGAAACTGATTTTTATTGTATTTTCTTGAGGGATACTAACTCATATGTGTACGTTTATATGTTGTATGTTGCTCTATAATTAAAGTCTAGTTTTAGAAGGTGACTAATTGACAATATTATTGCGAATAAATATTCCTAAGTGCATGGAATATTTTCATGAATATTTAATCTTAGCCATCCAACCTACGAAACTTACAGGTATCAAACCGTTCGTCTTCGTAATTATTAAAAAAATGTAGACACTTTCGACGAAGTTATCATTTGCGCGTAGTGTGTTAATGAATTCGTCCCTCAAGAGATTAAACACTGAAAATTTCCCACATCGAAGAGCCCATTATAGCATACTAAATTTTCTCTTTTTAAGCTAGTGAACATCCATCGGCACAACTAATTAGTGCCCAATTAAGTTCCACCACTTAACACTCGCGAATCGACTAGATCTCCAAGATACCGTATCTCTCGAGACTTTCTTTGAAACATGAGTCAACGCGAAATCATGCACGCGGCCGACCACTCACTGTCCAAACTCTGGCAGGTTTGTTTCCGGGGAACACGCTACAGAAGCGAGAAAGCATAGCCGCTAATTCGAGACTTTGTTACGGCATGGCGTTAAGCCGCGCGTCGAAAGATTATCGCCCGGTCGGAGATTACAGTAACCAGCGGGCGTTAATTCCTCGTTTTAAGGGGCCACTCCGCGATACGATCTCTCCGCCGCCGTTTAAGACGTAGCGTGCAAATGGCGCCGGTAATTCTCGCGTATCCGCGAAGTGTGCTCATCGTGGACGAGCAGAGCCGACCACCATTCATGAATAATTTACGCGGCAACTTTTATACGCTCTTCTTCTTTCTCCTCCTTCTTTCCCTCTTCCTTTTCCTTTTTTACGACGAAACGTGTTCGCGTGGACCAATGGTACGCACAGAGTTGACGACGAGAAGGAGACAGGCAGACAGAAGAAGACGAAGACGAGTTTTTAAACGTTTCCCGCGTACCGCTAAATATTACGAGCATCGTCTAAGGAAAGTTTCAAGCTCGGTTCCTCTCCATTTACGCCAAGGGAACACAACCTTCGCTCGTCTCCCTTCGTGTCTCCTGTTTTATCGTTTTACATCGTGGCACGTTTATTCCGCGCTTTCGACGATAAACATTCGGATCATTATTATCGTGGCCGTTAAACGGCCCGTAATAAAAACCACCACGGCAAGCGTGCAGAGAACTCGAACGGAATAATAATTTTAAGTGGTGTCGTGTCGCTCGACGGTCAGTGAACACAGGATGGCAACAAAGACGACGTGGGACGCGATTAAAACCGCGAAAAACGTAGTAGGAGGAGGTAAAGAGGACAGGAAAGAGAGATTACGTCATCGTACACCACAATATTCTTATCGTCCGTGTAAAATCGGGATTGAATTACGCTGTATGCAAAGTTTCACCGAGATTCGAATGGCATTTTATGAATTATGTAACGCAGGAATTCATCGGTGCTTCTTGCCCCGGTGAGCCGCGAATGGATCGCTTGTGAACGCTTCATTCGACAGGCGACGTGCCGTCGTAAATCGCGAAAGTTCGTGGATATCACTTTACGAAACGAGAGGAGAGTAAAGCAATTACTCGTGCAACTTTTCTCCTAGCGAATGTTGCTCAAAAGTCTCGAGACGGTTGTTATGTTTGATTAAAAAATGAAGAAGTTTAACGTGATATTTTATGTAACAATGGAGATATAAAGTACTGACATATTAATCGATTTACTAAGACAAACGTGCAATTCGAAGTTCGTGATATAGAATAATGCAATAAAGTTTCATTAGACATAAAGAAAGTACGGAAAAGTTGAAACGATATTTTCCCTGTGAAATAAATTATTATTTGTACTATAGAGATTCCTCGTAAAAATGTCTAACATGAAACCAAGTTCAGCCTTTAAATTCACAGAGGTCCGTATTACCGTCGTTGAAAACAAGAGTAATCTTATTGCTTCATTACAAAAGTTCTTTATCAAAAATCTTGCAATATGAAACTTCGCTGAGAACTAGAACTAGCTTTAAGCAGTTGCGCCACAGTCTGCGAAAACTTTTAAATAAATTCTACAAACTATCACCTAATCGCCTATCAGCGAAGTTGCTCGCTCTAAAACGTAAGAAAGAAAAAGGGGAAAATAATTCTTTCCACGGTGTCTAGCCTTCATCGTCTCATTGCCACGTTCAAGGTATCCGTGTCTGGTTCAGGAGATTTTCGACAAATACCATCAGATCTCCGACGCGGCGAGAAAGCGGCGGCTGACGTTCCTAAGCTTCTTCCAATTTTAGAATGTCAAAGCCATTCCCGGTTGTAACCCCGGTACGTGACTCGGAGGAGAGCCGGCTTCTCGTTCGCAGGATCATGTGCGTCTGCTTGGCGCACGCTGGTCCCGGGACACGTGCTTCGAACATCAATATACGCCGCGACGAAAACGCATACGAAGATCCAGAAAATAAGGGGGAGAAAGGAGAAAGAGGATCTATTCCCTGAAACGCAATAGTTCCACGTCGTTAGTCGGGTTACGCAGGCTCTCTCCTCCATTCGCCTGGATCGTTCGCGTGCTTCACCCTCCGCAAACTGAAAAGTGGAGCTAGTGCAGGGGGTCGCAGAGATTTATTTCCTTAACGGCAATTGATAACGCTTCATAACCTCGACCTAACGTATCTGAAGCCTATAATTCATTCGGAACCCCTTGAAAGAATTCTGGCTTCGATTGCCTTTTTCTTTTGTTATCTCACTTTCGTGAATCTTTCCTCGAAAGAGACGTAACTACTTTGAAACACCGTAGGCAATAAAACACTGTAGGCATTTTTATAAAATACACATGTATTTTTATGAAAAAGAATTGGAAAAGATTCGCGAAAGAGAAAGAGAGAAAGAAAATTCGTATGTAAACTCGAAGTACGTGTATTCCACTTTACTTTAACTCTGGTACAACTACTGGATATTCTATATTCCTTTTACTAACATTTTATTTTCGGCTCCTCTTTTCTCGTCGAAGTCTATGGAAAACTTTCAAATATCGTACCCGCAAACATACCTACACGTTCGTTGAATAATTTCAGAATCTTGGTTTTCTACCTTAGAGTTAACCATTTCGGCGAAAACTATCCTAAAACCTCTCACCAACTACCGGGGTGTAATTCGCAACAGTTTTCGCGTCTTATCGTGGCTTTCGACGAAAATCGAAGTTCCAAAGGGTGGTGGTTGCTACCCTCTCTCTTCCCTCTGTTCGACCATCCATATACTCACGTTCAGAGTTTCGCCACGGGATAATGGCACTTTATTTGCATGCACGATCAATTTCCCCTGTTGGAAGGGGCGCGGGAGGCGTAACGGCTACCGATTACATAATTTTCTTCGATATTAAAGCGAACCCACCCCCGTCGACGCGAGGTGGAATGGGGAGAGAATACAGCCTACGTCGAACGGTATCGCGTGCAACTTTGATGTGGTTCGGTCGATAGAATCGTCCAGCTAACGGGGGTTGTGTCTGGATCTATACGGACCAGTGGGCCACCCTTGACTAGCAGCAGCCGCCACCTCATTGTTGCGACTGTTTGGACCGCGAATCGGCCCTTCGACGATCGTCCTGCGGAGCGTCAATAATTAACCGGTCGCGTAATTAAAAGTAAATACGCGGAGGGGCTGTGGACCTTCGTCATTGGCGTGGAAAACTTGCTGGGTAAATAGCGGAGGGATGACGAGGGAATGAGGAGGCATTTTTCCTCGGGCTGGAAAACGATTATTAAACCGATGGCAAGCGACTGGAATTGTACAAGAGGTGGATGGTAAATTGGGTAAGAAGAAGAGAAGGTATTTGAGCGTGAGTTGCGAGAATCGAAGATCGCAATCCTCTTCTATAATAATTTATCGATTGTTATTCGTGAATTGACAGGTTGTAGATTACAGAATTGCATTGTACAAAATAGCTTTTAGAATTTTAGAATTTTAAACGAAGTAAAATTTGTTTTGTAAAACTTCACTGATAATTTTAGTTTATTCGTTTGAGAATTAAATTCTTTGACCGTTTTTTTTCTCTTAGTATCAATAGTTTATTGGTTATTCTTCTTCATCGTTTCTGCATAAATATGGGTGTACTCATTCGCTATTGGAATTATTTTACTCTACATCAATTGTTCGACGACGCGCAACCGTTTAAAGGCTCGTGACGCCTTCGACATTCGCATTAATATACCTGAATCGATGAATATCGTTCTTAGAGCGGCGCTCAGCGCACGATCGCTCTGTTCTATTTTCCCAACATGGGACGAACGATTTGAATGGTATCTGATCGCGAACCGAGCTCTACGGCGGATATAAACGGCGCTCACAAACCGTGAAGAATCCATCTAAGAATGTCGCGCGACGAGTTAGGCGCGTTTTCTTCGCGGCTGGTCGTGCCTTACGCCTACTCGCCATATTTTATTTCGATTTTCGCACGTCGCCACCGCGGAACGGATCGGGGGTGGGTCTCGAACGTTTGGCGAATCGCTATTGTCCAATCGTGACGTCGAATTCTTTGTGCCACAAACATGCCACGTACAAACATAGAATTATAACATTTTCTCAAGACTATACCAGGTTTTATTAAAAGAACTAAGTATCAAGGAAAAAGTGAATTTTTAAGTGTGAACTTACCATGCTCGGTCAAGTGTGCGCCGCCCATCTTCGTGTTACCATCTGGAAAAGAAACAGGAGGCTGGTAGAATGGCACGATTATCAAAGCGTTTGCGGCGAATGGTGAGTAAAGATTAATTTATGATAAGTATATTCTCTATGCGAGGCAAGAAGCAGTAGTCATAAAGATAATTATAGTCTATAATTATTCAGGAATGATCGACTTCATAAAACAGAAAACATAAAACTACTTGAATATTCATTTTACTCGGTCGTTAATCAACTCTAATTACACACTGATCACCTTCAACTCACACTATAGAAAAATCCAGAACTCTGAATCCCCAAACAGACTTTCCAAACACCACAAAGTTTCACTTTACCGATAAAATGGAGTCCAGTTAAACTCGAATCACCGAACATTTATTATTCCTTATCCGATCTACGAAAAAAGCTTCTACTATCTTCTAAGCCATTCAGCCTACCCGCGATCCACCTTAAAGGTGATTAGCTTGTGTATTCTCGCGAACAAGGTATCTTTTTCACGTGGATGAGCCGATGTGGCGCCGAAGAGAGTCGTGACAAGTGGGAAAGGATCTCGTGACTTACTGTTGCACATGCCGCCGGTGCAATTCGCCACGCTGATGTCCCTCCCTTGACAAGGTCGTCCACCGTGGCTGGGTGGTGGCTCGTCACAGGATCTTCTTCTTGTATGCGTACAGTCGGTGCCGCACACCGACCATGCCGACCATCTGGACCATCCTCCGTCCACCACTGTGTGTCCCCGGGAAAAGAAAAAAGAGGCGAACGGTTCGAAGGATCGTCTTTCTTTCGTGAGGTCGTTAAGGGGAACTCGGATCGCCGTTAAAGCGATGGGTAAAAAGCTACGTGGAAACGGGACAGCGAGACTCGTAACTCGTCCGTATCCCCACGAGCCTTTTTCGAAAGCCATACTCGTCAATTCGGTCGTGAGGACTTCGCTTCCTTTCCGTTTAATTGACTCGTACCGGCCCCGTGGAAAAAAGCAGTCTCTGTTCCGTATGCGTTCGATCTTTGGCTATGATTCGAGTAGTTCCGACGCGATACTTACAAATGATTCTTTTCCTCGAGGGAAATCTTTTTCCCTTTTCTAGCGTTTGCTTTGGAATAGGAATATTATGTGGATATTATACGTGGACGTTTTCTGTCTTTCTTTCTTTTTTGTTTTTTAATTTAATGGTTGGCTTTTGAAGCGGATTTACGAGTATACACTTACCTAGTGCGTTGGTAAACTCCTCCAGAGTGCCGGCTATTCCGAAGCGAGCGTTAGACAGAAAGACGTATAGGTGCATTATCGAAAGCAGGACAGACAGTTAGTGAGAAACACGTGCGCACACATAAGCGACAGTCAATAGTATCAATAGACTTTCTAATTAACTCCCTGTCTCGCCATTCTCGCCTTTACCAAACAGAAAATACATATATGCATATCCATCTTCATTTTCCAATTACCTGCCATTTACATTCAAGAGCTCGACTCTTGTTCGAGGATAACACTCAAAACGAGTAACCATATCAAAATTCTGCCAGTGCAGCGTGTCAGCGCGAACCACGAGACAAGGGGTTAATATTTCACTCGTCGATCCTCCGCGACTCCCCGCCACGTTTCCCGTGGACGTTGCCCCCGACGATTTTCAATAGCACTCGGCGCATGGCCGATCGTGCGTGCAGGTTTCTCCTTCGGGATGTCGCGAAGCATTTTCGAAAGGTGAATACAATTTAAGAGAGCTGAGAACCGCCTCCTGTTGAGACATCGGCGACATTCGAAGAGGGAAAGAGGGAAGCTCGTAAATCAAACGAGAGAGCCTCTCCTCTCCCTTGGCATCGGTAATATCGGTTTGTCGTGGTAGAACCTGCTTGCCCGACCGTCGCGTCGTTCCCGCGCAACACGACTCACAATCGAACGAAGAGAAGACGATGATCTCTTGCTCGCTCGTTCGCCACCGGATAGAAATAGACGCGTGGTAGGGACAACGTCGGCAAGAAATCTCTGTTCAGTCGCGGAACCGAACGGCGTATCGACGTTAACGAACCGTGATGCTTCCTTGAAAATCTCATTCTGTCCCGGCTGGATAATGAATTCACGGGACACTTACCGGGACAGGCGATGTTGCAGTCCATCTTCTGTTGAGACGGACCCATGCAAGGCTGACCCCCGTTCATGGGGGCGGGATTCGTACATGTTCGAGTTCGTTTCTGGCCACCTTTCGCGCATCTCGAGTGACATTCGGACCATGCGGACCACGAGGACCATCCACCCTTCACTGTAACCAAATTTTTATGGATATTCTAATTATTGGTTTCGTTTAGTATCTTGGAAAGAGTAGAAAATGCAGATAGTGTTGAATTATAGCATTCTTGATCCATTGAGTTGAAACTCCAATTTTTGTATCTATTATATATTATAGTATTATAGTAAAAATAGCTATTTTGCTTTGTTACTTCAACAGACGAACAAGATCGTCAGCAATCTGTGTTTTATCGTCAAATTTCTTCGAGAAGAGTTTTTATTTTTACAATGAAATAATTATAAAAATAAATATTCAGGAAATAATTTTCAAAAATCAAGAATACTAAAATGTTTTATCTACCGAAAATTAAAAAATACTTTTCGCCTATGGAGAGTTAATAGAAGTTCAAAGTCATTTACGTCTAATTACATCACGTATTCCTTTGAAATGGAATATGGAAACAAATCACGAGAAGTAACGTGCAATTATATGCCATCAAAGCAAACTTACCATAAACTGTCAGGCTGACAGGCTCGCTAAGCCTCTTGGCCGCGATATTCTCCGCGACACAAGTGTAATTCGCCTGATGGCTTAGCTTCGCTTGGCCAACCAGAAGGTGTCCCTCGCTAGACACTAAAAGCGTGTCCGACTCCGTGTCGACGGGGACGTTATTTCTTAGCCAGTACACCCTCGGTGGTGGCACTCCCACAGGAGGAAGACACCTGAGTTCGGTGCTCTGGCCTGCTTCCACCGATACCGAGTACGGCGGAGATTCAAATTGCTTCTTCAGGTCTGAGAAAATGGGATTTATGGCTGTTAGAAACATGATACAAACGGAGGTTCTTTGAGAAAAAGTAATAGTAGATATTTGGTGGATTCGACACATGGAAATAGAAAGAAAAATTATTACATTAAAGACAGTACATAACGATAAAGAGATCTTGGAAATTAAAGAAAATATATATACAATTTGTTGAAGAAAAGACTATGAAATTCGATGCTATGAAATTTGAAAGTGACTAGAAGTGGAAAGAAAAGTTATCATAAAGATTATAATGATAAAACAATGCTGTAAGTTAAAGGAAACTTTTGTGCAATTCGTTGAATGTACCGACGAATTTGAAAGATAAAAATAGCAAAGACCGTTAAATTAACGATAAAGAAATATTGCGAATTTAGAGAAAATTTCCGTGCAACGCTTTACCTACAAAACACGAGTATTGATAAATGTGTGCAATTGTCCTTAATCACGCTGATAACAAGACTAGTGGGTCGAGGAGGAGCTCTAGTGATTTATCTACGGCATTTTCGCGGAGCAAAAGTTTTTGTCCGAACGACAGTTACGTAAGCGCAAAGTACCGAACAAACGGTCCTTTCCTAAATTGATTCTCTTAGAAACTTCATGGTTGCCGGTCATTGTGTTGCCTCGCATTAAGGGTCGGAATTAAATAATGACCTCGCTTAGGAGAATCAAGATAATTACGAGGGGCCAGAAGTAAGACGAAAGTCGTGGCTGTCCCGACAGCGGAGCAAACAACTGTCCACAGCCGAATATTTATCGGCGAAGTTCTTGGAAGAATTGAGATGTCTCGCGTTACATTAAACCTTCTGTGCAACTCAAACTAACTAGTCTACGCTCGACTAATTTTATAATTCATTGGTATATTCAATAACCAGAATGCCAGAAATTGTTTTAAATTGCCGAGAAAGCTGTCTTCAAATTCGTAACTTACAAAAACACAGAAAGTCAATCTTACGAGACGTTTGAAAAATTAATATTATTCCAATTAATATTAAACTAATATTCATTTTGACAATACGATCGGACAATATTATTTTCGCACTTACAAGCAACATCGACAGTCGCAGGCTGACTTTTAATCTGTCCGGAACCAGACCATGCGATACATTCGCATTTGAACTTGTCTCTGCCAAAATATTCCTCGATGTGGTCTCTGGTTACGTTCAATTCGCAGTCGACTATCCTAGTGCCGGTGTGAGGGTCTACGAAATCCTGTTGCTGCGAATCTTCCGCCCTCGCGTCGTTGCACCGGAAGTAGATCTGCAACGCATGTGCGGCCTTGCAATGTAACGTGGCCGGTTTGTTCTTCACCACAAACGAATCGACTGGTTCGGTGAGAAAGACGGGCAGATGGCCTCCTGCCTCGGAAATTAGTTCCGTGTCGGTGGCTATTGTCGCTGAAGGTACGTCGTCTTCTTCCAGGAGATAGGAATCTTCGTCTTCCGCGGCGTCCTCGCCTTCTGGAACAAAATCAAACTTGTATTAAATAATCTTTGCATTTTTCCTTTGGCAAATATTGCATTAGACAAAGTTTTAGGACATATGTATGTGCCAAAAATGATTTTCGACTATTGCTTATTATTTTGTGTGTATTTAATGTTTCTGTATTGTACTTTATAATACGGTTTCATCGAAGCCACGTTTCTTTCGAAAGAAGAAATTGTCGAACAATCGATGAACCTTAACATCCTTGTCGGCATATGACTCTGAAAATCAAACTTTCTCATCGTAATACCGCTTTTGCTCGTATTACTGAAGCAATAAGCGCCTATCGCAATGCGATAATAAATATAATATGCACATATATAGTACAATCTTCGCATGATTTCACATCAAATTAAAACCAGCCGGACGATAATCTCGAATCTGGTGGACAAATCAAAACGAACGTCGCTGGTTATTATCAGTCCCTGATAAATTCATAGAATTGGATTATCGTCATTAACATGTGGCAGAAATCGGAGCGCGGATGGGGGTACCGGCAATCAGGCAGGATCAGGCTGGGAGCGCAGTCAGTCATTTGAATTCTAAATACACGAACCCATCCCTTCTCTACCCTCCGTAATCGTAATTTACGATCGAGTTATTAATTCGCGCGGACGTTATTCACCGCCCCCGGGGATTGTTCCATCGGAATCGTGAAAATTCTATATTTGCTTGTCAACAATAGCCAACGCTGGTTACCATCCCCTTGTAAATCCTGACGCCGGCCCATTACTGCCAGGCGTCTCGCTCGCCGGAACGTCCTGTTCGCGAACAATCGGCCCGTTTTGCACGCTCGCTCGCTCGCGAGAGGCTGCAGTAATGAATTTTCGGATTTACGCGGCGCACCGGTGCACAAGTCCGATGCATTTCCCGCCAACCAGCGGTTAGACCTTTATCCCCGTGCGACATTTGGCCGAGGGCCACAATTTTCATCGCGATAATCGTCCTCGTTCTCGTATATCGACTTCTCCGTCTTGCACCGCTTCCCAAAAGAAGGGGAAACGGAAAAATGAAATTGCCACTCGTGCAGCGGGATTGTGATGGAAACCGATATTGCAAAAACTTGTGTGCCTTTCTTCGGAGAAGAGCTTTATATCGGGCGTATTTCGTTTTATTAAGGAAATGTTCTGAAAGTGTAAAACTGCATCGAATACGTTTAGGACACACAATTAATAAAATATTCAAGAGTGACTACTTGTTACGATTTTTATTAGGTGAAAGGAATTTCCATGTTCCATTTCTTGAGTTGATAAAAATATAAATTTGCATAAACATGCACTATTTAAAAAAGTAGATCTTGAAATGACCAAGAAGTTCTCACGAGTCATAAAAATGTTGTTACTCAGATATACAATGTAATTCTCTTTGGGCTATATATTTTATAGGAATAAAGTATTTTCATATCTCTAAAAATGACGGTGGTAATCAAAGCGGTTAGAGTTATCAACTCACTTCCTTTTATCTTATTTACGCTGTCTATAACGATTCGTATTATCTTCCCGAAGATTCTACAAGTATATCAGCGTCAATCATGCGAAACTTGAATATCAGCGACAAGATCCGCGTGCACATCGGATGGACATCGTGATCGACAGACTTTACAATCGGACGTCGCAGCCTTTTATCGTTGTCCTTGCTCGTTATTTTTCACGCGTTTCACGGAAAGCAGCCGGTCATCGGAATGAATTGGGAAAATACGAGGAAACAAAAATTCGCCTCTCACGCTGAAAAAAATTGTCAGAATTTATATTCGATGGCGGGCAGATACCTTCGATATCCGGCCCGCGGAGATGGGAATCGCACAACGAGCAAATGAGAAGCGTCGGCGGACGAATGAACGAACGAACTAAAAGAGGAAAAAAGACACGCTGACACGCATATGTATATATCGGTGAGAGAACGAGAAATGGTGGAGGAGGGGCAAGCAAAAATTTTCGGCGACGTGACGTACCGTGGTGAATCGAAGCGCAACTAAAAGAGAATTTTCATCGGTTTTCGATAATGGATCTCGATCGATTGGCCGATAGGGTAGAATCGTAGTACGGCCAGTTTTTCCCCGAATCAGTTCGTACAAGAGTCGTCGTTAGCCACTTTGGACGACCACGACCGTGCCATATCGACACCACGCTGGCAACGTCGATTTTCTGTGGGTTTAGGTCGATTAAAACGAATATCCTGCACCATGGGATTCGTCCATCCACGATGTTTTCTTTTCACGCCTGCGCTTCTTTCTCTATTATCCCCTTTTTCGCCTTTTACGAATACACCAGGTTGTCGAACGTGGACATTGTGTCGATAAAAGTACGGATCGAGAATTTCCTAATCACAAAGTATCACGGATCATCATAAGAAAATTGAACATCTACGACATTTTTATATCATTTCATAAGATTTTCATTGTGATTGTTCGTAGTATAATAGGGAATCACGTTCAGATAAGTAGATTCAATCGGCATTTAATCAGACGCTAATTAAGGCTTCGTTCGAATAAGTGGATTTCGTTTAAACAGAATTTTTTATTCTAATTATGAAAGACGTAAAACTTTACTTCGTCTACCTGAATTGTTATAAGCCATGTGCTTTCGTGTAATGCTATTTCCTATAACGCTAGACGTATTATACGAGCATCCATTGTATCGCATTCACTAAAAAATGTGCTTCGCTTCGTTCTCTTCCTTTCATTATTACAGTACTCTGATGAAGCGGCGATTTCCACGGAGTCGATTAAAACAAACGACCATCTACACGACTATCCATCAATCCACGGTGTTTTCTTTTCGCGCCTTCGGCTTCCTCTCTCTTTTCAGTTAGCTCAGTCAAAGCCCCGTTCTCTTTGTGTGCACACGTTCGCAAACACGCGATCCGTGGAATCGAGTGTAGTACCAACGAGAAAAAGAGAAAGAAAGAGAAACATGGAAGGAAAAGAAGACCCAGAGGACTCAATCGAGCGAGGCCAAGAGGAGACACGAACAGTCGGCGAAAGAGGATTTCCATCGATTTCCGATAATTCCGCTGATCGGTTGGCCGATAAAGTTCCGCGGAATCGTTTCCCCGTCTAATTCCTCGGGACGAGTTCGTATAAATTCCGACTGGCCATTTTCGCGCACAACCGGATCTCTTTTCCCTCTTCAATGTGTCTTTGATTGCTCGTACACGCTCACCCAGTACCACGCTAATTCACGCGCGCCACCCCTCCCCTCTTTTCGTTGCAACCCCCGCGGCTGATTTTTTTTTCTCCTCGACATCGCGAGAGGCTACGAGAGAGGAAAAAATAGAGTAACCGGATGAGCGCTTAATCGAGCGATATAACGCGCGCACGAGCTCGAGAAAAAGAGAAACTCGGCTCGATCGAGGGACCGAACGGGGTGAAACAGAGCTGTTTTGCGCGTTTTGCTTCCTTTGTGTGGATTATTCCTACAGTCCCCCTTGGTTATTTAGCCGCGGATAGTAATTCTTTGATAGATGAGGTTTTAAGCTTCCGACGTGGATTCAAAGGAGAGTCGGGATAAGCTTCTGCAATTTAAATTACCGATCTAGACGTGAAACTCTTTTCGCGGGTACGATTCAGAGGCTGTTCCTGCTAGAAAGTTAACGAAGCCTCGTGTTTCGGAGACTGTAATGAATTTTCCGAATGTGGGACGATATCTCTTCTATAATTGTCCACATTAAGTTGCTATATGCGCGTGTTATCTAATTTCATCGCTAGGGCACTGAGATTACTGGAAGACATTTAGAAGATTCTTGTAATTATTCACAGAAGATAACATTCAACGCGCGTTTGATTTTCTTTTATCAATTTCCTAAATCTTTCTTCGTCGACGAACATTTCTTAAAGATGAGAATTCTCTGTTCCATAAATGACTTTGATTCTTTAACCTATCCTTTTTAAGGACCTATGGTTTCATATATTGCAACCTAATATCTCGATCATCTCTACGATATGCATAAACGTTAACGTAACCCGACACACACCAACCTAAAAACGTTATCCCATAGGATCTACAGCAAGGAGAACAAGGTTTCGAACACCTACCCCGAAACCTCCAACATCGACCCTGCCTCCACCACCGAGGCTGGAACCTGGGTTAATCTCCGATCTATCACCGAATCAGCCGCACCTCCCGAACAAGCCGACCTCCGTCGAAATCTCTTTCCATCGCGCCACGGTAATTGCTTGTGGCAAATACCCCCTAAACAACCCACCCCCGCATCTACGAGGGAACAACAGGGACGAAAAAGGAGCAAGAGTTCCGGGGTTGCGAACTTAATTGAGCAACGTCACGCGACACGCGAGCCGTGCGTTCTACGGAAAAACCGAGCTCATCGGTTTCCGATAATTCGGAACGGAACGGTGTAATCCGGTCCCGCCATCGAATAGCCACCACGAGATCTGCACGAGGCCCCTCGTTAGCCAGTGTAGCTGGATAGTTAGTCGTGTCCCTTGCCTGGATACAAGAGCTCCCTCTGTGCTTACAGGGTGATTCTAAAATTGCGATACACACAGCTGAAAACGACGTGGTTCGTCACGTAGAAATACAGAATAAATATGATTTATTAATATAACGATATATATATAATGTTGCACATAAAATCTAATCAAAATTTAACTATATTAAATGATATAAAGATTTAATAATAATTTAACGACATGAAATAATATAAACATTTAATAATGACATAATAAAATATCGTATAATTTGCTTATTCTGTATAACGGTTTTAATATTGGCTGCATTTCAACATTCACGATATATTGACGCATTTCAACAAAAGTTTGTTCATGCAATGACTCGTTTTCGAGAAAGTAGAATTTGAACATATTTAGTTTATCCGTATATTTGAGAAATCTTTAAACATCCAAATGAGACGAACATGACACTTGCAAACGAATTTCTACTAACATCATACACGACACATTTCAAAACCCAATTTTCCCGCAAACGAAGCGTCGTACGAATACATTTTATCCGATATCTTTTTCAATCTATTGGGTTGGCAACTAAGTGATTGCGGATCTTGTCAATACCACCTAATGACAAGATCCGCAATCACTTAGTTGCCAACCCAATACTTTTACGTAAAGAATCACATCCTTCAGATTTTCACATACCACGATTTCAAAATCACCCTGTATATGTGTTTCTGTGTGTATGCATCTACACATGCATATATATAGGGGAAGTCTCGCGTGGTCACTATATGGGTTGACCACGTATTACGCTGGGCAGACACACGAACGCTAGCGTGTACAGTTTCAACGTGTACCTACGGCTGAGGGGCCACACATGACGCCTCTTAATTAACAAAGGTACCTGCAACACGGTTGGCTCTTGCCGGCTATGCGAGTCAATGGAACATACGCGCTATTGGGGGAGAGGCGGACGATGTAGATTAGAGAACGTGCTTCGCCAGAGATGGGGAAGATTCGAAGGAAGTGGAGACCGATGGGGAGAGAGATTCTGGATGGGACGCGATACGGCGCGGGAGATTTTCAGATGTGTATTTTTGTTTCAACTACGGATATGGAGAATAGATTTGTGGTTAGGTGAGGCGAGAGGTGTATGCAGGGTGTTAGGACTAGGTTATTTATGGCGGTGAAAGTGGCGAACAATGAGAACTTGAACGACGACGACTCTATTTCGAGTCGGCGGCTGGTCAATGTCTTCCGTCCTTGGAAACGAGTTCCATTCATATGGCGCTTGGTACTTTGGGAAAGAATATTCCCTAGGCTTTCAGGCAGTTCATTAATTGTTAATATATCCTCTTATGCTCGAGTTAAAGCCGTTGAAAAATGGAGAGATACAACAGAGAAACGGGGCTGAGAAACTTCTTAAAAGAGTGGGCTGGTGTAAGGATATTGATTTATGAGTATGGATTATATGACTGTCATGACGGTTACTAAACAGCGACATTAAATTTTACAATGACGGCTATAAAAGCGATCGGTGACCAATGATACCAGGATTAAAGAATTTCAATTACATAAACAAATAATACCGGTCACACTACCAGTATCAGTGTACTAAATGCACTAAAATGTACTAAATGCAATATACAAAACGCGCCTGAACAACTTTACTTCTTAATACGTTGTATGTTATATATACCTTACTAATGCGTCAGTACTTCAACACACTGAATTTAGTAAACTTCTAAAACCAGAGTTTTATTTGCTTATGAGATAAGACCATGATTCATAATTTTCTGTAACCCGAAGACATATAGGCATGTGACTTCCAATTTACATGACATTAAGAAGAATCAACAAGAACGTGAACATCTTGAGAAGATTCGGTAAAATCTTTCTTAATCTCCTACGCGATACCAAAATACACAAATCGAATGGGAAGATGAAATAGGTGAGAGGGGAAAGATTGGAAGAGAAGCAAAATGGAAAGAACGAAGGCCAGTTGAAGCGAGAAGAGAAGAAAGACGGACGAAGGAAGAGACAAGAGCTTCCTTGTTTTCTCGCGTCACGTGCCTTGTTATTTTAGCAGGCCGAACGTCGGCCAAAGAGTAACGCTTCGTGCTCCGGGCTTCATTGACCCCGCCGCTTGACTCTTCCGCCTCTTCCGTAGCTACGCGTATATACAGCATATCTCCCGTGAGCCTCGCATCTAACGATGCCTCGAAATCAAGGTGCTCGCCCTGGCGACCCTCGTTGACACCTTGACACCGCGTCACCGCTGAAGGGTGCTAATTTGCGGGGAAGAAGGCCGAGGGAGAGAATTGAATTTCCAGGAAGTCCGATTCCGTAGAAGTACCCGATCCTCGCGTGATCGGCGTTATTACACGTTGAATGTAACAGGCTAGACTCTTTGTTACCTCGTTTTTCTTTTCTGAACAGTGAGAGAAGGGGGAAATTGTCGCGATGAATTTTGTAATGTGGCGATAATCGTAACGCTGTTGATTTTACGTGATTGTTGTTTTACGTTGTAGGGGGTTGTTGAATACGTTATGATTTTAGATTTTACTTATTTAAGTCTGGAATTATTAATCTGTCTGCTATATAATTTTGTTTAAAATAATATAATGAATAGGCATGAATGGTAGCGGGCGTGTAAATAGGGAAATGCTCATTCATAAATTCAATTTAGTGTATTCCTTTATGTATAATATAGGCTTCAAAATTACATGATATTCCATCAGAAACACGATACAACATGGATACAGTTACGATAATGAATGCAATATTAATGTATCAAAATATAAAAAAATCATGCAATGAGGGAATCGCGTAGATGTGCTGTGCCCTGGCAATATAAAAAGGTATTACAAAACAACAGGTCATACTATTCAACTCCATGTAAGTGAATGTTATTGTACTTTGATATCCCGATACATCAGAAGAATTTCAGTCATGAAAGACAGTATATCTCGACGTCTCACGTTATAAAAATTAATCGATTAATACGAACTTTCATATTGTCGAAAAAAACATTCAGATAAACAAAATGCTGCTCCTTCAATAAGTGAATGTTTTCATTAGTCACTCTAGGGTGGACGATTGAAAAGGGAAACTTTTTCAAGAGCGACTTCTATTCCCGGATTATCCGAAACGACACTTATTCCAGTCTAGAGAAGTCAACGCCAGGTGCGAGCCAAATATTTTGAGCGACTTTCGGCGAAAGGTGGCGAAAGGTAGTCGTTGAAGAATTAACGTTTCCCATGAATCGGTCCCTTGGAGAAAAAAGGACTACTTCCGGCCTGGAGGGTGTACTGAAATATACAATAAGACGGCGCCTGACCGCCTCGAGTTGCTATTGTGTTCCAGGCCATTCACGGTTCACGACCTTCGGGTCCAAATAATGCCAGTCAAGTCTCTACGAGTCGGGTTCCCTGTTCCCAGGGAATTTATTCTATCGTCATTCCGGTTAACGAGAGATATACATACGTCAACCACGAGTGGTCCTCTCGTCTGTTTCGTATCTCGATCGATCTTTATCGTAACGGACAAGCTGGTACGTAGATCGATACCAGGCCAAATGGAAGACAGAGAAACAAACGAAGGAGGAACCGATAAAGAGAAGGAGGATCTTTCTCTTTGATCGTTGGAGAACGATCGACACCGAGATGAAATCAGGTTGAACCTTCCTCGATTCGTTCCATTTGGACAGCCGCGCATTATCTTTGAACGGTGCGCGACAACAGCCCCGCATTGTATTCGGAATCAGAAGTCAGAGGTCAGAGTTAAAGGGCGGTCAGTGTACCCGGAGGATAGAGACTTCTCAGGTGGCTGGACGATCCAGAGCGACGACAGTGTCTTTCCGACTGTTGCGAAAAACGTTTTACATGAAAACGGAGATTAGGAAATCTTAGCTAACACGTATCTTATAATACCTGAAATTTATTAATTAAAAGCTTCACAAACGGCGACTTAAGAATTACATTCCACAGATACGTGATACGTCAAATTTCATCTCCTATTATCGTACAATTTACATCTTGATTCTGCACATAATCCTAGTTATAAAATTTTGACTATGATTTACAAACTAAATTCCACACCAACGTAATATATAAAATTTTGTTTCTTATTACAATTTATATCTTATAGTATTTCTCGTTACATAATAATTACATAGCATGGTTCAGTAAACAAAATTAACTATCTCTAAAATATAAGCTAAGGATTACAAGTGTAATATACAAAATTTAATTCCCCGTTACGATTTATCCCCCTGCTCCAGTGAACATTACCCACAGTTCGATCCCACGCTGTAACAAACCTACATCCTGCGAATCAACCTATTAACGATGCGCGTGATCGCTTAACTCAATCCGTTATCGAGTTTCATCCATCACGCGTATACCGATTGTTTTAAGCGGCACGAAACTTGTCGTCGCGGATCGGCCTGCTCGCGAACGACAGAAAATTAAACGAATGGAACGGGTGGAAAAACGCGCGAACGCTGACGAAAGGGTGAATATTAAACGGAGGCCTCCGGAAGAGGCGGCGAATCGTAAAAAGCGTAGGGCGATGATGCGCATTACACGAGTCGATTGCAGCCACGGCAGCAAGGCTCACGTTAAGGCGTGTAATTAACCGAGTAACAGAATCAGATACGACTGCTTGGTTGCGTGAACGCCTCCCGCGGTGCCTTCTTTTCTCCTGCTATCGATAACCACCGCCCTCAAAACGACGTCACGTCGATTCTCGCCCGTTGCCCATTGTACTTCATCCGTGATACCCGTCGAACTGGAACAAAATTTCACGTCCCGCGCTTTTTGCGGATTCATCGTTCCATTTGCCAGACACAATGGAGCTCGTGTACCGATTTGCATTGAAATTGCGAGCCACGAAGATTCGAATCTCTGACGAGGCGGGACCGAACGCAGGAAAACTAGCGCGCGCCGTGCCTCCCCTCGATATCGTTCGATTCTGGTTGGCGACTCTTCGTACCTTGTTTCAAAAATTCGTTGTGTTTGATTTATCTTTCTTCCTTTTTCGCTGGACGGTAATCGCAACGAGCTACTTTAGATTAAAATGATTAAAATGAGATTGGAAGTATGGGAGAATTTTTAAGTTAATAAATAGCAATGATTGGCATATTCAAGAACCTAGTACGAAAACTCATTATTGGATTGTATAGAATCGTATTTTGAGACGAAGATGTACGAAAAAACAAGCATGGCAAATTGATATGATTAAAGTTATCGGGAATTTGGTGAACGAAGATAATGACGACTTTGGCAACTTTGGTATGAAAATTGATTACATAATTCGACCTTATGGTATATACATATAATTTGCTCTTCGCGAATCTATTATTGGAATTATATAATCAAAGATACAATTAAGAAGAGTTAAATGAAAATACATATGGAATTTTCGAACTGAAGCGACTAGAAACATAAGCAAACAATAATATGAACTTTCCAAAGACTTCTTAAGAAAGCGGATTTACAATTCGAACCTCCACAAGTATATTTCACACACACAAAAAAAAAAAAGAAAAAGAAAAACGCCTATAGGCCAGTGTCGAAAGATGCAATTAAGAAACAACGAACATATCCGGTTTTCGAACCAATGTGTCCGAGAGCATCGAGAAATTTCGCAACGCGACTGCCGGACCAACACTTGACTAACCACCTTCGAAGATATCGAGAGTTCACGGGACGAGGGAACGCGCGAAAATATCGTCGTGTTGTAATTCGATCGGCCGATATTTCACGATCTGCCGGTCCGTAGTTTGCGTTTTACCCAGGCCACTCTTTTACCCGGCGGTTCTCCGCGATTTCAACAATAATCGCGGCGCTCGTGCTTGCACAACTGCCGGGGCCTCCTCTCGGCGCACCACTCTCTCGTTTGATTTACGATAATTAAAGCTGACCCGACCTTTCGTCGCTGCGAGTAAAAGAATGACAGAAACGGAGAAAGGCATACACCACGAGCGCGAGAAAGACCGCGGTATATACTCGGTCGGGCAGTGTGCCGATGAGAGACCACGAGAGATTAAAGAGTTTTTCTCCCTTCTCTCTCGCCTAACTAACTTCACCGTGTATTTTTTTATTCTCTTTCGCATTCGACTCTACCACTCTTCCCCTTCCCCTTCATCTTCCTCCTCCGCGGCTGCGAGGCCGAGAACGGGCCCCATTCCGACGTGGAACCAACCGGGTAATTGCTCGGTCGAGCCAACCCGCCAACCAGCATTCGCGTTGGCTTTTGCATTTTTGCTCCGGGCGATTTCGCGAGATCCACACGACCTCCCACTATCTTCAAACAGTTTACAGTTTCCTCTCTTTATCTTTCCTCCTCTCGTTCTCCATCTATCCATCTCTGTTTTTGTGGTCAGCTACGTGATCGAAGGTCGTATCGCGGGACCTGATCGCGATTTACTTATGATACTTATCGCTCGGAAACGGGCCCACGCCAGCACGAGGATGAGTAATAGGTTCTCACGAAGGGCGAAATCCCGCGGATGGTACTGTTACCCAGAGGTGAACCCGTGCTAGATAGAATGGGGTCGAAGAATCCGAAATCAGCAGCGTGACGTGACCTTTACGAGAGCACAGAAAGAGCATCGGCGTATGGAGAATTTATTAGTCGTAAATCTGAAGATTCGTCGACGCGATCTGCTCTCGCCTTCCGCTTTCTCGCGCGCCGGAATAAACATTTTTCCAAGGCAGGGAAGCTTCGTATTTTCTCCGCTCGTAATTCTTCTTTCGCTACCGGATACGAGCGAAACCTGGCTGGCTTCGCGAGCTCGAAAACCAGACACGTTCGATAGCTTTTACCGGAGTCTCGGTGGATATCTATCTTCTGGAAAACGGTACTCGTTATTTTGATGCATGTTATCTGCAGGCTGGACGACAAGCTTAGTGAACTTGTTACGGGGATAATGCAGTGGAAACGATCGATTTTTTTTATTTATTCCCTTCGTACGAACTGATTATTATTACAAACGTCAATGTATAGGAAATAATTATTTTTCCAAATGTTTTGTAGTAACAATTAATCAATTAGCTCTTCTTCTTTTTTATTGAATTTTGTTTCTCATTTTGTTGATACGAACAAATAATTGCGATATCATTTATTAAAAGAGTTTTTAAATGTTTCCTAAGTATTCACTTATTAGTATTCACTTTGTGTTACTAGTATACGCTAGTATCATCTTCGTCTTCTTTTCTTTTCCTTTGATTCTTCTATTGCTTTTTCCCAGGTTTCTTCTAATATTTATACCGCTAATTTCCATCACAGTACAACTCTTTCATGTTATGCTAACGAAGCTCATTTCCACGCCGTTAAGTAGAATTTTAACCTACTAATTACCAGCTTACTTCCCCTGAACCTTTTTCATTTCTCTAAGCAAACTTCTAGTCTTTATCGTGCCAATTCATATTGCAAAGAATATAAAATATCCACACTGTATCGACAAATTCAATCCTACCGACTGACTTACTTCCTGTGTTTTGTTATTCCTTCAAGCAAATTTCCAACATTCATCACGCCAATTTGTACCACAGACGGTATAAATTTTCTACGATTTATGAAAGCTCATTTAGTCAATTCCACTGTGTTAGACTAATCATATGACTCATTTGAAACCAAGAAACTTCCCGCCTTATTCTCGACTATTCGAACCATTTAAATTCTCAAAGTTCGCAGGAGGCTGAAAAATTGAAGACGCCACGAAATAGACGCGACACGAAGTTACAAACAAAGTGATTTGCGGTCTTAAACGTGAGAACGACGCACGGCGTCGACCTGCCCGCGGCCCGTTAATTATTAACGCGGCTAATATTTTCCTCGGCGCGCCGGAACGTCGGCCAGCCGAGTCGTTGGAATTATGACACGATATCACATCGCGATAAATCGTCGGAGCTATTATTCACACGCGGGTTTCTACGCACGTAAGAACCTCTCTCTTTCTCCCTCTTTCTTCATCGACTGAACAGTCAACAGTTCACCTGGCAACGTAAGAACAGAGAACGATTTTCTTAGGCGCCGTTTCCTCTCCACGGTGTCGCCGACGATGCGCTGGCTTCGCGGGAAAGTCGCACGCGTGCACACACAATCGAAGTCGTTAAATGTCGACGCGTGCAATTTGCATGGCGGTGCCTCTCCCGCGGCTTGGGGAAAAAATGAACGACCGTGCCAGCTGTCGGAAAGCGTAATTACTCCGAGCGTTAGAAAAGTCTGGCTGGTGTTGTTTGCGTCGGTGAAGCGTGGCTGTGGCTTTGCCTATTGATGAGTTTGCGTTGTTGGAAGAGTTTGCCGGTATCCGCGAATGAGTCACTGCGAGCGAGGTGGAAACGGTGAAATTCACTCGTTAAACGATTTTGTAGGTTCCACTGGTATGTTCGTTAACGCATTAATAATTGAGTCGCGTGAACTTGATTAAAGTATTGTTTTTAAAAGCGTTAAATGTCAGTCACACTCCGTAGTGTTGAAATCGGAATATTAGTGGCAGCTAGAATTGATTAGTTTAACGTGTCGAAAAGTTAAAACGATGGGTTTCACAGAGACACAATTGCACCTATCTGTACATTTTTATCTTCTCACTCTAATTCCAATTATCCATATATTGTAGTTAAACGGGTCTCTATTTTCTCACACACGATAACCGCTATCTCTTTTCAACCAATTCTATAACACAATATCGTTAAGCAGATACGATGACCTTTCTCATAAACCGCATGTTATTCATAACCCCTTGTACAATTCTTTTTATCAGAAATTGTTGAGGCATAACGCGTACTATTGCCAATGTGTTAATTTGAAATACGACCAACATAGCGAACACCGGCGCAACTTCCTCGAAAGAAGGTTTAAAGAACGCAATAATTCTTCTACTGCATACATTTTCGAATGGTTCTCGCTTCGAGATACGCGCAGTTAAGGCGTATAAATCCGTGAACTTTCTATCGTTATGTGTAACGATTCTTTCATTTTTTTCTTTTTTTCTTTTTTTGCTTGCCGTGTGCCATTCATCATCCCTATGTGCCGCGATGACGAGGCCGGTGGATGTCGGGGACGCTAATTAGTCGGCCACGTGGTCTCGCGAGTCTCGCGCGAAGAAACCGAGAAAGACCAAAAGCCCCCCTCTTCGCGTAAAGTCGCTTTAAAACTAGCTCCAGGGGATCGTAATCCATCATCGAAAACGGCTGGTGTAACGTAACCGGCCGGTTATGCCCACCACTAATCAACGACGCTGACTTGCCGTATAATTAGATCTGCCTGGGCCCCTCTCCGTTCACCCTTTCCCTTTCCCAAGCCAAAGACCGTGCTCGTGACTAGCCCCGTGCACATAGAACACGACCAGGTTCTTTCTCGGCTAGGGAATCGCAAAAAGCATGTCCGTGTTCGGCTTCCTCCCTCGTGAGCGTCGAACGTTGATTACTGACGTACCCTTGGATCAGGATCGGGGAACAATAAAGCTTCGCTGTGGGGATTGGGAATCGAATCTTGAGCGATCGTAGGAAAATGATGGATAAATGGAAGTTTTTTTTGGAGGCTTGTTCAAGGAATTTAGGGGATTAACGCACATTAGTTGTTGGGCACGGTGGTTTCATTCGATTATTATGCTCCTGCATGTTAGCTTTTCTGTTTTAAAGTTATTTTAAAATAGAGTAATTTATCATCAGAGAAAGAAACGAATCAATGGAACAAATATTATAAACCTAAAATAATGATATTGCCTACGTTGTAACATTTTTATCAAATTAAATTTTGGTACGAAAGAATAAAAGGAAGCGGCTAAAGGTAAAAGAAATGACATGATATACATTGACGACTACAGTTCGACTACGAAAGGTTAAGATCAAGAATGGAAATAAACAATCTCAGGACCTAAACAAACAATATCAATAATACAAATAAACAAATCAGAATCTCTGAAGTAAATTTCTGGAAAATTGAAATATCAAGTGCATAGTATCATTTTAAAGGTCCGAGGAGTTTATGCAGAATTTTACGATAAACATTAGAAACTCTTTATCTTCGAACTAATTGCCCCTGTGAAATGAGCAGAAAATAACAAAATGGCGGCTGTTTCTCAGAACAAGTCCGCCCGTTTTCCAACTTATCGAACGATCTACGAGGCCGTGAGCATTCGTTTCCCGTTTCCGTGGTGAAAGAACTCGTACGAAGTGCACTCGATCACTTCAGTCATCGACTGTCGCAGTCGGGTTCTTGAATCGATAGAAAGCGAGATTCTAACTGGAGAGCCTCTGTTCCCTCTCTGACGACTGCATTTTGTCGTCATGAGAGACTTTGGGATGGAAGTTTGCTCACCTTCGCCGGATGTGAAGGGGCGCACCAGTCCCGGCAACAGCACGCAGAACAACAGGAACAGGGAACACGATTTCGGCCTCATCGCGTACGTGTCACCGTCGTTCGTCGATCATTCGTTCATCTTACGTCGAAGAAAATTGAATTAAGGAAAATGGTGGCGATGCACTTTCACCGTGAAACCTCTTGGTGGTTGTGGACTGCACCTGAAATAGAAAAATGAGTAATCCGATTAAAATTAAAAGCTGTAGGATTTTCAAACGTGGTAGATGATAATGTAGTTGAACTTCGTTTACTCGAACTCATTGATGGGCAAATTGTTCATGGATATAGCCAGGATTCATTGATTCTTTCCACGAGTTACGATTCTCTGTTCTTATGAAAGAAAACTTTGAATCAGAAGTAATAAATATATAGGATGTCAAATTATAGGTTGCAGCGTAAAGATTTCTCTTTCTATCATTTTACAATCATGTTGAATTATAGGAAGATATCCATTAAAATTTTATTCCAAGAAATGCAATTCAAATATAAATGACTCTACTATAGTTCTATCTCCATCATAGATTGAAACTGGTAAGTGAACGCATGCGTTGTAATATGGCGTGTCTAAGGTTGAAAATGTACGAAGAGTATTCTTTGTAGCTAACAGAGAAACAGCATCGTGATATATCTACTTGACGAGGCTAATGCAATTGTTTCCAAGTGAATGAATAAAGCAGCGTGCAGCTATTATCCGTTTCTACGGAATGTTTTAGAAGCGTGCACCGGCGTATACGAGGGAATAGATTAACGTTGCATGAACTAGCCTGGGTATACATCGTAGTTCGTCAGTCATGATTAATTAAGATAAATGAAGCAGTAAGTTTTTCAGAGATACATATGTATATACGAAGAATGTATGGAAAGCGACTTCTGGGGTCACGTGCACGCTCTTCAACTTACATTTACACAAATTCACCGTAAAATCGACTAAAGACTTGTTATTTTGAGTAGTCAGTGGAAACTTGTGTGTTGCTAGATTATCAGATATTCTTTGAATACGACTTCTTTATATACTGTCAATCGGTACTATACATATAAATATAATTTTCCTTTTCGTACTATTCTCCAATAATATCGTTCTGAGACTTGAAAACGCAGTGAAAAATTCAGATTAAATTCCACATTCAAAGATATTTCATTTCTAGAGGTAAAAGTGGACTCTTGATCCCTCTCGACTCGAAATCCACTGACATAACGTTCCTCCAACCATGTCCTCGTATATTCAATCTCATCTTAAAATACATATCCACTCTTGAAACGTGAAAACAAAAAATAGAAAGAAAATATAAAAAGGTCTCAGAAAAAAAATTAACAGTTTCTATAGGAACCGCGTTCGAGCTATGGTTGCCGCTTGGAAGGGTGCGTTTTCATCGAAAATATAAGCCAGCAGCGGCTTTTTCTCAAAAAAAGAAAAAAAATGGAAACTTCTTGGTGGCACGCGATGGAGGGCGGAAGCGACATCGACGCTGGGACGCGGATTGAACGTTTCTCCTGGGTTCGCTTGCTCGTTCCGTTGTTTCCACCGGAAAACGTAAAAGACGGTTAGGAGTGGTGAGAGTGCCACTTAGGTGCCGGCTGGCAACCCTTGCCATTTAAATATTCCACCGGTACCGCGCACTTTCCCGCACGCGAAATTTCCTCGTGGTGCCTTCGTTCGAACCTAGAGAGGCAGAGAGAGAGAGAGAGAGAGAGAGAGAGAGGTGGATTGGTAATTCCACCCCCTTTCTCGCTCCCTTCGTTTCGTTTCCCTCGAATCAACCTCGCGCCGGTTCTTCGTGGCCAATCCAGTCCGATAACCGGGAATCGTTAATTATTAACGGCGATCCGTCTAGTGGAAATGGATCGCCAGACGCGAAAAATTCGTTTCGTCCTGGGGATAATTGGAAGCTCGAAGGGGGTAGCTCGCTCCTCTGGATTAATAAGATTCTTCGATTACTTGATAAATATAAGAAACAGTTATAGAGAAAATTAATCAGCTATGTAAATATAAGCGGAGGAATTTTATTTTTCAGGTAATCAAACTTTTCCTCTGTTACATGATAGAAGAATGAAAAAAGAAAGGAATTCCTAGAGGAAGCCAGAGAATCAAGATTCGATTGCTCCGGTTATACAGGCTCATTCTATGCAAAATATCGGCGTCTGACTAGTATCGAGAGAGGTTCCCGGGTTTAATTAAAGTCCAGATGAAACTTTACGAGCGGCGATAAAGCGCTACACACACGGCGAACGTATTTGCTTGGAACAGTTCGGTGTGTACTCGCGGGGAACTAGTTTCGCGAGCTCGTGTTTCGTTGGACAAGACTCGAAGGAAATTCATGGGAACAAACGCGCGCTACAGAAAGAGAGAGAAAAAGAGAGAGAAAGAGTGAGAGGGAGAAACAGAAAACGCTGGTAGACTTGTAAGAGCTCCTATCGGCGGATTGAAACGCGACAGGAGGATCGTTTGTCAATGTCGTCCTTCGTGGGTCCTTTGTTAGCCTCGCGAACTCGCGCTTGTAGGCGGCGCAAACTATTTCGTTCGAGATCGAAAGTGGTTTCGAGTGCACGTGCTCTGTCAGCGCTCGAAGTAATTATCTTTGATGAATTTCACCATCCTTTAAGAAATTCCTTCCAGCCTCCGACAGGGTAAAATTAGATCAAAGATCGGTTGAATCGCGGTTTAAGGGAGTAAAATGATAATTCCACGACGACACCACAGACCCTGACGCATCAAAATTCCGTGTTGACGCGTGGTACGATATCTCTCTAATTGAAACGCAAACGGAGTTAACAGGGACGAGCGTGGATCAAGATGATGAAATCGCGTCGAATCAATAGTCAGGCCGCTATCCGGTGGAAAGTCGATGAAACCACGCGAGGAACACAGGAGCTACAGAGACGAGACCGCGTGTTAGGGAAGGTAGACACGGGGCGAGGATGGTCTCGAAGATTCATGACGCGGAATAATCCACAGGACGAGTAGAGAGGCCGTGGAACGCGCATTATGCGAGCGTATCGGACGTCCCTACACAGATTTCCCATCGACGAGAATAGAAAGAGAGAGAGAGAGAGATGTCGGGGTCTAATCCTCCAGGACGAGGACTCAATTTATAAACGTGCCCGGTATTACCACTCAAAGGCTTAAAACACTCGACACCGAGCAGACGTCGTGGTGCCGCGCGCGGATGAACACATGGCATTTCACACTGCAATTGCCACGAATGCCTGGCTCTCTCACCCTGGCGCGCGCTAGTCGGGGATAAACGCGAGAAACTCGAGTGCTATTCACCCGCTTCGCTGCTCTACGAAAGGTCTTTTCTTTTCATGAGACCTGTTTTCCAGGGGTCTTCCTCGCCACTTTACAAGCGGCACAATCTGTCCGTCTGTTTCGAAACCGACGCATCGTGCGCGCTTCGTGTTGTCCATTTCCTCTTCATCTTCCTCTTCTTTTGCTTTTTCGCTTTCTCTTTTTCCCCATTGTCCTTCTTCTTCTTCTTCTTCTTCTTCTTCTTCTTCTTGGTTCCTCTCGCTCTGGATCAGTGAGGTTCAGAGAGATGTTGTATGTTGAGAGATGAGAGACCGCGACTGAAAAGCGGCTTAAAGCTTCGAAGGGCAACCTGAGTATCGCGTGACAACAGGTAGGGGGGAATCAACGGGGCTGGATTCCCCGGAGTATTCAGCGGCTACCGGTTTGCGAAGCCGCCTCCCTTCGATGTTTCTATTCCACCTCGGCTACGGAACAGAAGCGGGCCCCCGAGGAACGAGAAACGATCCACGCGTGCTTACGCGCTCACCAATATACCGGGGAATCCTTTATGCACGAGGAACGAAGAAATGGCTGGATGTTTTTTCGCGAGAGACTTCCAATCGAGAATTCGTTATTGATTGTTCGTGTCTCGCGAGAGCGCGCGAAATTTCGCTGATCCTCTGGGGAGGACGGATTCTATTAGGGTTGCTAGCTCGATGGCAACGAAAGTAGTCGGGAAATGTAGTTTTCTTGTACCGTTGGGGAGAAAAGTGATATGTGGGTTGGATGTATGTGATACTGAAAATATGTGAAGTTATCGATGTTGTTAGATTTATATAACAGGCTATTTTCATTTTGGCGAAAGAATAATTCATTCTTTCCTAGTAAATTCACACGATCAGAGCAAAATTCTACTATCCTCGTGTTTGAAAAACAGTGTTTATCTTTGGTATAGGCAATTCGGAAGTTTTCCAATTTTCTTAAAAGCTTACAATAGCCAAAAACTGGCTCGGATATGGAATACCCTGCCTATAGAATTAATTATTTTCTGGCATAAAATCACTGACGTTGGAACAAGTCATACTTATAAATAAAATGCATAATACAATGATAGAATATGACAGTGCTTATAGCTTTCATCCAGCAAACGTGAAATCAATATCTACACATATTTGTTCCGGCGAACTTTCCCATTCTTCTACAAAGAAGGATGTTCTACAAATCAATGCCGATGCTTTCTGATATTTCGACGATACTTTCATTGTATTCCGTTATTCGTCAGCATCTTAGCTGTATGTTTGCGTGTCAGGGTCGACACGGATCGATAGACGCTCTCGAAAGAAGCCACAACCCCTGGAAGATCGCAGGGGTTTCGTGAAACAGCGGGCAATTACGACATTGTCTCTCCTCCAGCTTCTCTCTTTCTTTCGACTTACCGTGAAAACCGTGCATCGTGTTATTTAGAAACTTGCCGGCCGATCTCGTCTTCTCTCCGCCGTGTAATCTCGAAGCGTTCTATAGCTCGCCGTAACATTTCTAATACCCAGGGATATTACGCATTTTATCTTACAGCGTTGTAAATTGCGACGCACGCATGCGCCTCTGGTTGTAATAAATTTGCATGCATTTACGTAACGTGTCACGAATTTTGCGTTTCGCAGCCACGAACTTGATCGTGTTCTCCAGGCTTTCCCCCGCAAGGGATTGAGTATACACTGGGTGGTTGGAGAAATTGGCCTGCGATATATCTATATTGTACGGAGTATTCCGTGAATGAAGACGGAGAAACCCAAAAGGTTGAGTCGAATGGCTTAATCAAAGGTGGCTTCTTGTAATCTGTGTTCCTTTCTGGCAAAGAACACCGTTACATTGATCATGAAATGATATCAATTTTTTCTTTATGTAGTTCAAGAGGCTAGATTACAGAGGTAACAAAAATTTTTTTAAAAGATCCGCCTTAACTAATTAGCTACGTTTATTTTTCTGAAGAGTTCCATCCATTAAATAGCATTTTGATTTAGATATATATATATTGTGAGATACGATATACAGATTGTTGTACCTTTTCTAAAACATGTGTTTGTCGAACAAAATGATTTACGAGGAATGTAAAAAAATGACAAGAATAAAGTAGTATAAAAAATGATAATTTATGGAGGATTCTTTTTGAAGAATAAAGAAGAGTATGTATTAAGATGATAAAGTTCCTGCTACAGACTAAATGTACACAAAGATCGATCTACCGTACTTTTCATCCTGGTATCTTCCCGGCGAATCTCAAAGCGCCATAAAAAAGACATTTCTCACTAAATCATCCCTTGACCAATTTTCTTGCCCGCGTGTATCCATCTCTAGATCATTCTGCGCTCACAACACGCGATCGTGGGGAGTCGTAAATTTCACATGGAACAGCTTCTTTCCTGTGGAAACATGCAAGCGCATTTCCACTATTATCTCTCATTGTGGTGTTTGGAACTAATCCGTAATAGTCGTTGAAGAAAAGGAAATTATTGGGTACACGACTCGGATGTGTTACAAATCTGAGTTTATTCCCATTCTACCTACATACAATTGATTACTTAATTATTTAATTCCCACAGACAAATGACGGGGTCATTCAAAAACTACCAAAACGAAATTTGTTTTCATTCAATATTTATTTTTATTTCAGAGAAGTTTTGGAAGCCTGTAACAGTAAAAAAATGAACTATTATATAATAATAAATAGAAATAATCTATCTACGAAGGTTGAAATCCAATAAGAATTAATTGTGCAACAAATAAATTCTTCATTTTTCTCAAAATATTCTGCAACTTATTACATTTGATTCTGTCTTCGATAAAATAATTTGCTGCTATTGAATCGATAAAATTGTGACATCTTTCAGATTCAACTATAGCATCAGTGAATCTTGTTCTACGCAGAGGTAGCACAGTGTGCGTAACACGAACGTACCACGAGTCGATTGCAGTCACTGCGTTTAAGGGTCCGTTTTGTGTACAAGATTTCAAGAGGCCTCTTCTCGAGAGGCACACGTGTGACGCCAGGTATGCGCTTCGTGTCTCCGCCCCTGGCTATCCTTTCTTTCTCGGTGTCCCTTTCTTTTTATTCTCCACCCTCTCTTCGACAAATGTCTCTCTTTCCCTCCCCTCTTCACCCTGTTCCGTGGCCAAAACGTAATCCGAGAAGATTACGGAGCGAAATAAACATGTCAACCCCCCTGCAGAGGAAGGGATGTGGGTTTGCGGAGCATCTTTATACAGCGCGCCTAGAATATTTCCTCTCTATGCTCCTCGATCTCGTTCACTTCTGCTTATCTTCCACGTAGGTAGTCTTCGAATGAAGATCCTTGGAGATATAGTTCTTCTGACTAGCTGTGGGTCCGTTAGTTAAAGACTCGTTTAGACTTACAGACAGTTGTTCATATATACTTGTCCGGGGACAGTTACAGACACTATTTCTTCTTTTTCATTTCAGTGAAGCACCGATGATTATTCAATAGTCAGACAAGTACCTATAAGTGCATTATTTTCTAAAAATATTATTCTCCAAAAGTAGGTAATATTTGTAATTTATATTCAAAGGACTTTATTATAAATGTCCTAAGCTTTGTGAATTCGTACAAATTTTTCTACTAAAGTTTAATTGTATTAAAGTTTCTCAAACTAAGTTTCATACTTAGAAGAAGTTTAATACATCACACAGAATTCTTTATCCACAAAAATTTTATCTACTTCAAGATTTTTGCATTCATACCGATTTTCCTCTTCTTTATACAAACTACCTTTGGATTTCTACTTTATGCCACTTTCTGCGAATTATCTACGTGTCTGCGAACAATTGTCTGTAAATGTAGACGGTCCTCAAGCCAGATGCGTGCCTACAAGCAGTAAATTTGCACGCGTAACCACAATACGACCGCGTGCCCTATCTTCCTAAGATCTGAACCGATCTCAAAGATACAAGCTTTCATACGACCAAGGTTATGTCCTCTTTTGTCGTTTCTCCTTCGTATCTTTGAAAGATACACGAACTTTTTGTGGTATACAGGGTGGCTAACGGAGGATGACGACGAAACCTCGACGCAATGTGTACAAATTTGCGGCTACCTACGAGAACGAGGATTCAATTCGTTGAGACGTGACCTGCGCGGACGATTTATGGGTATCCAGTGCATCGTGGCCACCGCTGCGAGCTCGTAACGTCGTCCATTACGATCCTTGATCCATCGATTTTCCGTAGCGTCGAAAGGAAGCCTGGAACCCTCGTGCGAGTGTTTGTTCCTTTGCCACGGTGACACGGCGGTGAAAGGAACGGGGTTGAAACAGCCACGTCAAAGTGGCACGAAGAGGGTTTAACCCGTGACTTTGAGCCTTTTAAAATTGTCAAGGGGGTGAAATTGTAACACGAAAGATGACTTGTAGTATTTCCGCGAAAAATCAAGAGAACATTTTCGTTCACGGAAAATCTGTACTTTCCTATGATTTTGTATACAATAGTGCTCGGTTAAATTTCAACAAATTGGTGGCTTATGTTGCAACTCTCGTGAAACAGGTAACGATTTTATTGATGAAATCCAATTCTACCGACAATGAGATGAGATTTGACGAGAATAAACGATAATACTCTCATGGCATCTGTTCATTGCCTTTTGCAATTGGTATTACGAGCTCAGAACACTAAGTAGCGAAGAATCAAATCTGAATCATCTGAATTTAAGTATTACTGAAATCCAAAAAAAATCGATATCGTCGGTGATACAAGCTATTAAGTAGACCATTCTAGTTTCTCTATTTTCAAAGTCTAAATTCGATGCACACCTTCGTAACTTCTTTGATCGCTTCGTTAAAGCGGCGCCGCTGCGTTGCGCGAATAAGAGCGACTGGATGCCGCGTGTCGCTGAAAATACATCGAGTGAGCCACGTGTGCGTTAGTCAACGACGCCATCGAGTTGAGCGTCCAGAGGATCAAACGTTCGTCTTCTATGCCATGATTCGAGTTGCGGAATTATTTGACGTTTTTCCATGAATACACGAAACACAATATACAGTGCTAGACTAGGGAAAATTCAGGATGCAGACTGGCTTTTTTCCTTCGATCACGTTTTTCCCGACTAGTCGTATCTGTCGCGCGATCTTGACGTGGTGGACCTAGCGCCAGAAGAAACTCGTTTCCACGATACGCTTTCCCTCTAATCTCGCGTGTCGATCGTTCGCCGCCATGCATACCAAACGTACACACACCACGTATACACACATGTACCAGCACTTTTGGGACGTTTCGTGATGAATGTCTCGCAGCGGTTGTCTCTTTTTCTATCTCTTGTTCGCCTCGTTTTACTATCCTGCCTGACACCCGCTCAATTTGCTTTCCTTTATCTTGTTTCGCTAGATTTCGACATCGATAGACTCGTTTGTTTGTTCAGAGGTTTGTTTAAGTATCGTTTAAATTGAATATTTTGAAGCTTCGTAACATACGAACAACGTTACATTAACAGTAAAAAAAAGTTTCTATCTCAAAGTTTATTTCTATATGAAATTTCTATCTTATAGTAACCGACATCAAAGAGTGGATGCACACAAACCAAAACATAGAATGTCTTATAAACGATGCATCTGTAATTACGAGTCAAAAATTTACACCGCATCTATAAAAATTAAACCATAATCGAAAAAAAACCCAAGAGAATACGATTTAACAAATCTACCCTCCATTCTCACCGTCCTTCCATTCACCAAACCATCCCTCCCCATAATCGTGTCTTCCCATATCTCTTTATCGACGCTTTAGCTTTTCCGGGCGTCGGATTTCCGCATTATTAGCCACAAATTCTACCCTCGCGGCCTCCCTTATCTAACCTTGTATCTCCTTATCCTGCGAATCTCTGTTCGATTCGATTTGTATCCATTATGTTCGACGTCCCTCAGACCTCAGGAAGTCTCTATAACCTAACAAGAAAATTCTCGGGGTCCTTCATCTTCATCGGTCGTTCGTAACCCACCAACCCAGAATCACTGTAGAAATTCGTCGAAGCGTGAACATGGTGTTTGCCGCGCACGCTCGCGTGCACGCCGAGGTTTCGAACAGGAGGCAGGTAGAAAAGAAGGACGAAGCCCGTGAGAACGCAGATGGAGGGGCAACGCGTGCCAGGTGGGCCCCGGTTCAGCCTCCTGCAAGGCGCAACGTTGTTTCCTGCGAGCCGATCGAGACCGCGATACCGAAAATCGATCCGTCGACCGAGATAACAGGCCGCATCGGCGAGTTTTTAATGGCCTCGCGACGGAAAACGGGCTAGGGGAACGAAACGCGCCTTCGACCGGCCTTACGCACTCCCATCACGTGCCTCTCGTTTCCTGCCTCCTGTCCATAGTAACCACTGATGTTTTTCTTCGACGTTTCTTGCCTTGGGAGGATTCTTTCGGTTTCAGTTTGTTAAAGTACCAGAGGAATAATGATTATTAATGATGGGTATCGCGTTATATCGCGAGAAAGCTGCGAGTTTATCGATGGATCTAGAGGATTCTTATGCGTCTACGAAAAACGTAGAAGCATAGAGTTATCGAGGATATGCATGATAATGTAGAAGTATAAAATGTTTAAAATAAGGCGGTCATTATAATATTCGATAGATGAAACAAGTCTCTGTTTAAATTCCATGTGTTTAATTGGACTATAAAAGTATGATTGTGCAGAAATATCTGTAATATGCTCATCAGCGTGAGACGTCTGATTCGATTGCATATCGTATTCGCATAGAGAGATATTCTATCAGTGTGCAAAACGCTTGTAGATATAATGATACATCGAAGAAGCGTATTTTTAAATGATGCTCAACTGACGCATTCGCATCAGGTTCAGCTGTCTGACACTTGTAGGAAATAGCTCCTTTAAGAAGGGAATGGAGATTAAGGCGAAGATTCAATTGCCATTTAGAGATACAAAAGACATTGTTAAGAGATTTACACGCTATCAATACTATTGTTAATGTGGACAAGTACAGAAAATTTAGATACACATTATCGTCAATGTTATCGATCATGTGCGCGCCCCGTTGCGGTACAAGTTTCCCGTGAATCGAATACGGTATATGCATATAATTTACAGCGGAGTCGCGTCGACTTACCTCGACGGTTCTCGATTACCCGCGGGTAATCATGGAAATCTCTACCGATATCCATGCAAAAACGGCACCGTTCGATAATTACGGGATACTCACGAAGCTCGTGCGCAGATCGAACACGCGAGCTCATAACATGGATGCAAAAAACGTTCGTTGAAGATTAACGATCCTTACGACGAAAAAGCGGCGCGAGAATCGGGACTATCGACTCTAGATTATTCGCCGACAATCTACGATCTTTCACTTGCGTCTAGGCTCTGTGACTTATCGCGTTACGACTTACTCAACCCTTTTCTTATCGAGCCGACGTCAAACGGAATTTTCAATATCAAAGAAACTTTCCGTATGAAAACGTCAATTGGCGATTGGATAACGCGGAACGTTCGAGCGCCACATGAACTCATTCCGCCAGATAATAAACGTCCTGCGAGAGGGGAGAGAAAAATTGAAAAAGCCTCGATTACCCGCAGCATGAGATTACACGGAGCATGAGATTACGCTGACTAAACGTCACGAATCGGGAGGAATGGGACCTGTTATTTGACTTTGACAGACATTATTAACGACCAACCATTCTGCGCGAAGCTGCTGCCCGCGTAATGATCTCCGGCGAAGCGTGGCTGGATAAAGAAAGACGCTGCTGAAACTCTCTCTTCCTTCTCTTTTTCAGCCTGTCCGACCGGAAAATAAAGAAAGTCGAGCGGGGACCCGCGAGCGGTGCCAATGGATCCTCTTATTTCTGCTGCGTCGTCTCGTTCCCGTGAACGCGACACGCGCCCCTTTGAATGTTCCCGTCAACGCTTTTCAGTTTTCTCGTGCTGTTCGCTTTCGTCTCGCCGCTTCCGCCGACTTCTTTCATCGTCGACGAGTCGCGTCGATGGAATTCGCGAGCCGAGCGCGCGATATCGCCGCGATTTCGAGCTGTTTTGCTCGTTGCGAGAGCAGTTTCACGCCGCAGGAGAATTTTAGAGAGTTAAAGAGCGGCGGGAAGTGAAGTTACTCGCGTGGGCGGCGGCCATTTTCGAGCATTAGGCTCAGACACGAGGGGGGACCCGCTTGTGAGAGCCGTTACTTGATGGTTCAATTTGGAAAAAAGTAAAACGTAGTCTTTTTTTATTTGACGCGTTTTTATATTTGGCTTATAGTTTAGGAAGTGTTTGCAGGGTTGAAGGTGGACGTGTTTGTACGGTCGATACGACGCGAGATAAGAATTGAGGAAAGTGTCGAAAAAGATCCATTTCTCGTTTGTTCATTGATAAGTAGAATCTAGGAGTCTAGGAATCGGGGATTTCAAGGGAACGTAGAAAAGAATTTTCCTGCAGGTATTATTGATAACCAAGGACTGTAAAGAAATGTAGAAATTTTTAGAAATTTAACTCTGCTGTTCTCCTCGCTTCCTCTTCGTGTTTATATCTCATTAGATACCTTTCTTTTTTGGAAGACGTTGTTCATAAAAGACGTGAAATGTTCAAAACCTTGTAACTAAAATCAAGTATTCTAAACCTATATTTTAATATGATAGTCCCAAAGAAAGCTACAGTTGATCGTAACATTCTTATAAAATTCCATTGACGAAGACGGCAACCACTCGATCCACTGACACAGAACACGCGAACGTTCCATTACCAACGAACATTCATTCAACGCAGAATCTTGTTAAAGAAATGCCTCCCAGAAAGCGAACTTTTTCTGTGCAAAACAAGTCGGGGACTCGGGGGAATCGTTTCCGCGGACATCGTTCTCGTGAAAAGAGACAAAGGCGTAATTATTGCAGCGGTATCGCGGCGACGATTAATGCCCGCTATCAATGGCGGCCCGACGAGAGAGATACGCGGCTTATTAATTAATTGCATTCACAGTGCACGCATGAGCGAACGATGGGAGAGAGGGAGACAGAGTGTGCAAAATCGAAGGCCGATTATTGTAGTCGCGTCTCCCGCGATAGATCCTCGTTAGCGGCGTCTATGATCGGGCGTCAGTTCGATCGGAAGGTTAACAGGCCGTCGCAAACAACGCCGTCGAACGTTCCGCAATTTCAAGCGTTTATCGATCCGACGTCGTGGAAATCGCAGCAATTCCCTCGTCCCTCTACTCCCAACGAGGAACTAGACTAGACAAAATACGAAAGGGATCGCACGAGGTTGACAGTCGTGCTACTATTCACGAATAGATAGAACAGGTCGATTTGCCTGTGACCGTGAATTATCGATCATTCTTCGTCTACGACCGCGAAATGGGGAATATCAGCAGATTCTTGGGCTTTCATGATATTCTGTTGGAGATTCTCGCTGTTTATGGGTGTTGCGCATGGAGGATAGTTTATGGAGGTGGTGGGAAGCAGTTGGGTGGAAAAGATAAACATGTTAGGGATGATGGAATGCATTTGGTCACTAGACAACTTTGCGTGTTTAATCTTTTAGGGTAGGCGAGAGCCGGAATTTTTATCTTGCTGTTACAATTTTGTGAAGTTTAAAATGGTACGTTATATTCTAGAATTTCTATAACATATCATTTAACAGATAAGATCATTCTGTAATTAAAGAGTACGTCTATGGTACTAGCAAAATTACAAACGTGTATAATTAGAGATTAATCGTTCAAGGATAAAATTTCTACTAAAAGTATTATTAACATTTCTATGAAAAACTCTACTAAAAAGATTTCTACAATTTTCTACTGAAAGTTGCATTTTTGTTAAAACAAATGTCTACTGATAGTTGGAAGGTTTAATCCAAAAATGGAAGTCGTTTAATCTAAACGATCAAATAAACGAATCAAAATTTGTATCAATTAAAAAAATGTATTTCACAGAGGATTACAGAAATAACCTTGTTTCGAGCTGCACTTTTATTCATCCGCATTCATTATTTTCTTTTCTGCACGTGAATGAATGGCTCCAATATTATATGTTTTATTTACGAAGATAATTCCATGAATTAACCTCTGTCTCTCAACGGTGATCAATGAACTCGAACACCCTCGCCTTTTAACCAAACACATTCTCAACCTCACCCTATCTACAAGTCGAAAAGCCTGAACACGACCGTTTCAAGGAGGAAAGCTAAGAAACTGCTGAGCCCCTCTGCATATTTCGTGTATTTACGAGGAAACTCGTTTCCCTCTTTGCACGCGTTTCGCGTAAATCCGTGAAAACATACTGCTCCCGGTTTCTATAGCGAACGACGTCGATTCGGGCCACGTAATTCTGGTAAGTGGAGCCGAATGTTTGTGAATCTTCGTTCGATGCCGCATATGGACGACCACTTTACGATTATGCTATCCGCCGGAGGTCGAGAGTCGTTCGTTCGCGACCACCGGCGAGTACCCGCTTCCTTTCGGGTATTTTTCCAAACCGGAGCATCCTCCGTACACGCTTGTTCCCCGGGGAGCTGGCAGCTTTATTCGACATGCGTATTTCGTAAACTTAGCGGTTCCCCATTTCATAGAATTTATGGAGTCCGCCGGTCGAACGTTAAGATTCAGACGTTATGTGTCTGGGATCGCGTGCTGCGACGACACAAACTGCTTACGCACGGTGTTTTTAGCGAAACTTTAAAGGTTGTTGGTTCATTTTGGATCGTTCGGTAGATTTACGATTGAGTAATTGTACGGTGGTGAAAATGCGAATTTTGGAGATTGTTTTTAGAGTTTGACGTTTATAGCAGCCGTAAGCAACAAAGAACGATTTCTTGAAATGCAATTGTCTTGAAACGTATGAAATCTTAAATCGAATGATAACTTGTTAATTATTTGATCAATAGTTAGATGAAAAATTTGCCATGCGATAGAAATAGAGTAATATTCCGTTTATCGGACTATGATGTAGCACAAAATAATAGTTTCAAACCTCAAATACATGTAATTAAGCAAAATAATCGTATTAGATAAATCTTTACAATACAATTATTTAATAAATAAAGTACCAACTAATCGAAGAAAGAATAAATAGAAAAACACGAGTGTTTGTAATTAAAAAGTGAATTTTTGTCGATTGATAAATCCGCTTATCTGACTTGAAATTCCCATTATATGACAAAATCATAGTCAGTGGAAAGAATCAATCAGGAAACCAATGAATCCTACTACATAAACTATTCGTCCATTCAATAGCCATAAAAATGATTTTTATTCTAACAAATACTCAGAACCACTGCAACAAGTCTCCATTTATTTCCAACACGATTTTGAATCTACACTTGTCAAGCTATACGCCGCCTTCGATTCGAGCAATTTTTCCAATCCCGAGTTCGCGGACGATAAAACTCGCTGCAAGCAACAAGTAAATCGTTCGTGTGGCCCGAGCACTTTCGCGGAATTTTTCCAATTCCGAATACCGAGAACGCTCGACTCGGATAAGCAGGCACACGGGAATCGCTTTATTCGCGGGCCACGGTGGCTTAATTTGAATAGCAATAACCAGAGACTGCTGCGAGGCAAGCGAAGCGTAAGAGCAGGGAAAACACAGTTTCACTGGATGCCGCGGCTTTTTAAATAGTTTTTCCAGGGGACCTTTAAGCCGTGGCCCAGCGGGAGTTCGCCTTGCCAGATAAGCGACCGCCTCCTAATTTCGTACGAGCTTTTCGAGACGCTCGCTCGACCGTGACTACATTTCAATATATTAAAAGAAATACTAGTTCAGGAAAAGAAAAAAAGAAAAAAGGAACCAGAAATATATAAAAGTTCTCGTCGATCAAATAGAAAATATCGAAAGAAGCGGAAGGGTACTCGAACCGGCAAGTCGCTCGTTAAAATTCTTCGACGACCTCCTCGAGGATACTCGTCCAATTTCCACGTACCTCGTTCAATTTTAATTAAACCCCGCCTAGATACGTTCTACGTAATCTACAAGAAACTCACTTGTAACTGTTGGAATCCCAGAATTAACAGCTTTCTCTAAGGAAATCCACCTTGCACCCCAACGAGCAACACACGGTTCAATGTTTCCGAAAACCACTTTTCCTTGTTTATCCACACTCGAGAAGCCCACTGCACTGACACTGGTTCAGGTTCACCTAAAGCTGACCCTGCGTTTACGTAAAACTCGGTCCTTCACCCTTCTCACGATTCAATCTCTTTTACACTATTTCGAATTTTTTTTTTTTACCCTTGATTCGATTTTTTTTACGATTCGAGAAACTATCTGCCGCCGTCACTTTCGACGAACGTGTTTTCAAACGTGTTATTCGATTGGAATGGGTCGCGAGTAGCGTAGTTTTGCTGATCCGCGGACATCTCACGGGACAGTGGTGCACGCCACCGGTCGCGTTGCCACCCTTAACGAGCGAACAGACACCGAGAGCCCCAACGCGCGCGGCTCATGTCGGCCAACTGACTCCGAGCGCAGAAACCTCGGGGCCCTTCGGCTCTTGAGCGCCGCTGCTGCTCGCTCGCCGTGTGGTGGTGGAGACGCCGTCGACCCTGGTGGTGGTGGAGACGTGTCTGGTGGTGGTGGCAGTAGCGGCGGAGACGAGCTGAACCCGCTGTGTTCGAGCTGCCACGCTGGTGGGAGCACGGATGCTGGAGCTCTCGATGGTTAGCTCGTGAACGCCGCTTCAGAGTGCCGCGCGAGCTGCCGAGAGAAACGCATCGACGCTGCTGCTACGAGTAACTTCGTTGTCTCGTATGAGTTTTATAGAAACATTGGAAGGGATGAGGAGGTTTTTTGAAGGTTTTTGGGAGGGGTATTTGAGAAGAGAAGAATTGCCGGGGAAGTCTGTGGTTTACGATTTTTGGGCGGAGTCCTTATGGTGGAGTTGATGTGTTGAATAGGTCGATGTTTCGATATATCGGATGATCGTTGTACCGTGGCTTCGAAAGATATTCGTATACGTAATCGTATTTGTTGTAACATTTGTATATATATACTAATGAAACCAGTATTAAAACATGCTGATTCGATAGAATCGTTTTATGGCTACAAAATTGCTAGTACGTATCTTGATCAATTTTAAAATTGTTTAAATCTTTAGAACATATCGATATCATAGTATTTATAATACACACAAAGTTAGAGAAATGAAATACTTATGTAATGAAATGAAGAAATGAATAAAAAGTGAAATCGATTAGTTTGGCTTCGGAGAGTCTCGTATAACGGCAGGATAAAAACACGGTTAGATTCTTCTATTAAAAAGAACATACATACGAAGCCATTGATTTTTATGATACAATTCTGATTCTTCTCATCGGTATACGCAAAGCTACCAAAACATCTGCGCCAAATTACATTGCATTTACATAAGCCCAATCCCACGTTACGCGAACCTTTATGCAACCAAACCGATAAAGAAAGAAAGAAAGCAAAACTAACGGAAAAAATGCCCAACAAACAGCCTGCAGAGTTTCATCGGATCCCATTAAAAGGCAACCCTTAAAAGGTGAACACTCGGCGTTCGTTTCCTGTTGGACGTCGTGGGGTCACCGGTTCACAGCCGACGTGGAGCCTTAATAAAAAAGGGTTCAGGAAATCAGAGACGTTCTTCCTGCTTCTTAGCATCGCAGCGTTTTTTTAACCGGTGCATAAATTTGTTTTTTCCCCCGAATAAATACGCCGGCCATTTATTTACGATCTTGCTGTTTCACGTGACCCGCAAACTCCGACCACCCCCGCCCTCTCCGCTGCCGCAGGTCGTGGCCTATCCTCTTCGATCTCCGGTCTTTTCTCGTTCCCTCTGTTGAACGCCGAACTGGCCAGGACTTGTCGCAACGCTAACATTCGCCCGGATAAATAAATATTGACCGTCGGGGCAGGCACCGCAAACAAATCCATTAATAACAGGAATTTAACCCCGTTGCGGAGGTGAACTGGCGCTCGCGTATTTAGTCGCGGCTCGTGGTTCCCGAATCACGTGTCCTGTTGCCGGCGAAATCGGCATTGTCAGTGTCAATTTATATCTGCGGGTAGATCTACTGTTACGCTAGAATAATTTAATAACGTTCCGGCAGGGGTGAGTTCTCTGTCTTTATCAGCTAACCCGGGCGCATCATTTCTACGCACGACAGAGAGGATCCTTCGTCCCTGTCGCGCTTGCCCTTTGTCCAGCTTTGTCACGTTTGAACCTAAAACCAACTGGAGGGAGCATAGTGGGCGATTGATCGTCCGATAGGGGTGAGGAAGAGAGAAGACGAGGGAGAAGAGAACAATGAACGGCGACGCGCAATTAGCAAGACTGTAATCAAATATAGCTTGATTGTTAATATCGACGGACATGGTTCCGAGACAGAGCTTCCTGTCTCGTTAGTACCGTGGCAAACACACGCTGTAACCTTTCCTTCCCTCTCGTGAGCGACGATGGGAATCGGGGAGGGGGTTGATTGATTGGGTGATGGAGGCGCGAGAGGTTAACTTTACGTATGGCTTTTTTTGGCCTCGTTTTAACCCTTTCATAGGGTGTTTGCATAGGGAACGATTTATAAAATATGCACCTTTTTATTATGCAAATTTGATTTGTTATAAATCAGCAATTTTATATCATACGAAGAGCAGTATATCAAATCTATGGATTTAAGCTACACGTCTAGCCAAATGAAAATATATAGTTCCATTTAAGAAATCAAAGATCGACTTTACTCTCAAAACATTATAAAATCCATTATAATTATAAAATCCATTATAAAATCTCCTTTTTGAAACAGAAAAAGCTTTATTTCCATTTCATTTTTTTCACATATTTCTCCATACAGAAGATACTCCAGACAAATTCCATAGAAACCTCGTACAGTAAATTGAAAAGTAAATACCACGTACAAAATACATCATTTACATTGGAAAATAATTAATGATTATAGTATGAAGTTCAAAGAACGTACCATACTTAATATCTCGTCAAAGAACTTTTCACAATACAAAGGACTTCAACGTCGCACGTCTTCCCCGTCAAACAAACAACAAAAAGACTAAGAAAGAACTCCAAATAATCTATCGTATTCCTAAAAAGGTAAACCGGATATATTACCGAACCGCGTGTCTAGCCTCTAGACGCATTCAACAATGGCGTATCGCACGCGACAGCGCACAAATTGATCAGCGTATAAATACAAACGTAGCAGCGATCTCGTACCCAAGACGACGGCACGTCTCCCTATCACATATCTATTAGCCGCGACTGCTCGACGTGGCGCAGACAATGGAGAAGAGGAACCGGCTCGACGAAAATTCTACCCTTTCTACCTCTCCACGACCTCGCCCCCTTCCATCCTGGGAACTCGTCCCGTGGAAGATGATCGTCTCGTAATCCTATATAAACACGGTTATTTTTATCCCATTATAGGGCGGTTCCGTAACGGCCTGTAGAACACGGGGCCTGCATAATGCCACGCTGTGCGTGTACACGGCCGCTTCTAAGGGCCGCCGACGAGTAGGGATGACCGCAGGATCCCGAGGGGTGCACCGGTGCCACACCCCCTTCTCTGCTCGCAACAGAGCACCCAGCAGGGGGGCACCCGGTGCATGATACAGCCCTTCGAGGTCTTGTCCTGGGGCCTGCACCAGTCGCATTCCTCGGGGGACCGCATTTTCCTTCGTCCATTGGTGAAAGGAACGAGTTGGGACGACGTGGTCCAGCGAGCAGGTCGAATTTTGATCGACTTTATTTTAGGGATTTTATGTATATTATATACAAGGTGCCTGAGAGAGTTGATGTTAAATTTCAGAAGCATGTAGTAAGCATTAAAGCAAACAAAAAGGCCGTAATAAACGCGTGTCCAACCATCAGATTGAGATATAAGATATACCTGTGAAAAGGATATAAGATGTACTCTCCAGAAGGTTGGTACCAATTTTCTGAAACACCTTATGTACATGTATGTATGTAGAGGTCTTTTCGTAGTGAAATTGCGTGAGAGTATAACTAGTAGTGATGGGAAATATATTTTGTTGTGAAAGGTTATTTATGTATGGAGAAAATGTAGTGTAAAGAAAATATGATATGGTGTATCGTTCCAGGGATATTTATTGGTTAGGGGTTGTTTCCACTTGGATGAGAATTTTCTTTATTCAATGATACTTTGGATAAGGAGTTAGTTCTGAATTTATCAACGTTCGTTGAGGTTGGGGAGTGACATGGTTCTTTATTAACAATTTTACTTCGTGATATTGCTATACAACTTTATACACTACAAGATATTCTTGAAATATTTTCAAGGAAAAATGGATTCTTTGCTGTCAAGTACTAGTACCAATATTTTAGTGCATTTAACAACGTATTCGCTCTGGTTCGCATGAAGAATGCCGAACACAGCCGGTGCTCTATTTTTGTTTACCCGTAGCATGGTGATTCCGCATCGGTTTATTTTCGTGTAGTCCGCTACATTTCCTAGTTGTTTCCCCGTGCATCAATGAGGGTTTCTTTGATGTTCTCCAAGCCGACCTTTTCAAGTGTCTGTGGATCTTGAAACGATGCGGGTCCAGCAGTGAACAGCGAGCTTCGGTCAGCTCGTCGAACACGTGTCGCACAGTCGTCCACGAAATTCTATGGAGCACGTGACGCCATCGCTTTGGAACAGAAACTCATTTTCGAGTCTCCGTGATGCTAACGACATGCCTCGTCACGTTGTACTACGAGGAGACAAAGATTTCGTGAAATCTGTCCGAAAAAGAAAAAATCTGCGCGCCAGACATCGTTTGATATTGCAGGAAACGAGAACTGCTTCGTTCGTGTCTAATATTTGAAGGTTTGGATCAACTGCACCTCTGTGAAATTGTTCGAGGCACGTTTTTCCACGGGAAGATTCCCAAAGTGCTCGTTTTTATAGGTTGCTTTCCTTAAGAGGGAAATCTTGTAAGGCTGTTCCGTTTCGCCAGGACACCGATGGAACTCGAGTACGCAACCCTCCTGGTTGTCCCTCGTCCTTGAGAAACGAACTTCTGCGGTCGAATTCCAACTGGGGTGATTTTTTTATAAGAAGGAAGACAATGGGAAATCGGCAGTCGACAAATTAAATTAAAGCTGTTGGAGATGAAAGTAGAATGTTTAAAAGAATGAAAAGATGATTTCAAATTGCAAGCAATAAACGTAACTTAGTTGAATCGTTTTCTTGGTGCTCGGTGAAAGGACGAATAGATTTCCTATTTTCTACGAAATCAGAAATTATTAATTTAACTTAGAAATTTTGAAAAGCGGAGAAAGAAGAGAATTTTGTGAATTAGAAAAGGGAAGAAAAGACGATTGTCTCGAATCTTTAAGAATATATATTTGCGGTATAGGTAACTAAAATATCATCTCTGTGCTTGGAAACTGTCGATGAATTTCTTCTTTCTCTTCTACGAAGATCGTGTGGTACCACAATTAGGAAGATCCGTATTAAGAAAATGACAAATAGCTCTAAAAACATAAAAGGAGGGTCTCTGCCAACCATGAAAAAAGGAAAAAGATGCATTATCGGGAATCTAGAAAAACGAATGTTTGTCGAACAGGTAGCTCGAATATCCCCGCGTCGCTCGAAGAAACCTAAAACGCAAACACTCGACCAGATAGTCTTTTCCAATTTTCTTCGAAAGGACAGACTTATCCCAGATCGATTACTCTTCGAACCATCCATCCTTTTTTCCACGTTCTTCCCTCGAATGCACCAGAATCTGGCATCACTCTACTTGGAGATCAAAGTGTCCGATTTTCTGCGGAGAGATAGTCCTAATTGACTGACCGCGTTAGCGATAACCTTCGTAGCCTGCTTCGAAATTCCATTGTCGAAAAATCGAGAGAACCTCCACGACTGACCATCTTTTAAAGATTCGAAATCCACGGAACCGGTCGACGAAAACGTGGTTTCGCGTAACAGGAGACAAACGATCGATCACGCGACGTTTGGAACAGAAGAAACGAAGCGCCGAGCCACGAAGTGGAGTTCGACGGTGGGAAGGAAAAAGCGTGATGCGAGTCACCGACGAAATTGCGAGGTCGCATCGAGGAAATCGATGTATACGACGAGCGGTCGTATTTTTTTACGCGGCTTGTCAGCGGCACCATTAATTTTCCCGAGGAAAATAGACGCTGCCTGTCTAGAGTTACGACGCGAGTCTCCTCGAGAGTCCACTGGTGAAATCTGAGCCTGTCCCATTTCTCGTAAGAAAAAGGAGGAGAGGCAACGCGCGGGTGGATTAAAAGGGGAAGAAAAGAAAGAAAGGACGAAAAGTGGAGGGGAAAAATGGAAAAAAAGGACTCTGAAGGTGGAGGAGCTCGGGTGAGGAGGCTGTCTCGAGGGCTTCCTCGAGATATCAAACGGAAAGGGAAAAATGAATACTACTTGGAAATTGTTGAAAAGGAAGAAAATGTTACGCGTTTTATTATTCAAAGTGTATTAGACCCCGGTTATGAAACGTGAATTGTTGAGTTTGGCTAATTTGCTGTGATATTTGTGACTAAGGACGTGGTTGGAATGAATGTATTCTACAGACCAAAAGCGAGTTCTAACAAGCAATTCAGAATAATGAAATATATAAGTCACAAGCCAAACTGATCGACTCCACTTAATGTCTGTATCTTCGCTTGTTATTTCTATCTCTACCTGTTATCTAAATGTAATAAAAAAGAATAAGAAAAAATAGAATTTGGTATAATAATTAAAGCGACTAACTGGTCAAATTATAAAGTTAAACATTGCATCATCGAGAAGATATTCAACGAAAACGTATTCTGTGCATATTTCGTCTCTGACGAACGTCCATTATCTTCCAAACGATAAGTCGAATGAAATCGACTGTGCCGTAAAAGATGAAAGAGCAGAGTCATCTTTCATGGAAAACAAATTCGAAATATTCGAAGATAGATCCTGAAGGCCTTTGAATCGACTCCTTTATCTCAACGCCCGAATCTCCGTCGTCCTCGTCGTTCCTAAAACAAATGAATCCACTCGAGGCGAACCGGACGAACAGGTAAGCGATGTCGAGAGCCTGTCGACCGCTCGAGGTCTGCCTCTCGATGCCAAGTTGCTTCGGCTTGCTAATAGTGCTTAATGGAATCGATAAGTTGTAGAACAAATCTGTGGCATAAAAGTCGCTCTGGTCGTAAATTCGAAAAGAGACGCAGGTTCGTCTCGAATCTTGTCCTTTAGAATCCTTGCGTTATGTAAGGGCGGAAGAGATAGCGCCCTCCGCCTAGAGTAGACTCCCTTCTTGTTTTCTTCGTCGTTTTCTCATTTTCTTTTTTTTTTTTTATTTTTACGGCTACCGTCTCGTTCTTTACGATCGCTTCAAACGTTGTTTTTATGGGTAATAAGATTATTTTCGTTCGAATGGGACCGTTTTTCGACACTAAAAGCACGAAAACGCGTTACGACATTGCCTCGTTCCGATTTGTGGTCGTTAAGCGTCGCTGTGATTTCTACTTATCCCGCTCGAGTAATCGAATGAAATATTCCTGTTTAGTTTCACTTTCGAGGAATATCTTGAGTAACTAATTTTTTATAGTCCTACATCCATATTACCTGCCAATTCGAAACTTTTAGAAACTTTTTTCCTTCTCTGAATTTTGCCGAGAAACGAACAATTTCCACGAAACTACTCAAAATCAAACCGATTCCCTAAAATTGAAAAATTAAACGTAGAACCTTCGAAATAAACGCTTGGTTGACAATTAAGGATGTGTGACAGTTTTTGTTGTAGTCATTGTATGTAATTCGAGACAATCGAGTTGATCGTACACACACGGAACAAAAATCCCATGAATCTCGCGAGATATGTTGGTTTCTTCTCAAATTCGTATAGGTCGGTCGTGATTCCATTAGGGGTAGGTATCTTTGGTTGATCCGCCGGCTTCCTGTCGGTCCTGGCGATTCCCTCCCGCACAAGATTCGCCAAACTCGGGAGCACTCTTTTAAGCGCCTCGTATTTCCCGTGGGAACACGACAGGCTACGACAAAGGCATGAAAAACGTTTAATAAATAAATTGATCGGGTTTCTCTTTTCTGTCTTTCTTTTATTCGTGTTCTTTCTCTGCTCCGTCCCCTTTGCTTTCGTAACCGCGTTCCCCGGGCTTCCGTCCGAAAGGTGGTCGTCCCCTCCCGTCTTCCGGAAACGCGACACCAGAGGCTAGGCTCCAACTCACGTTTCATTAGCTCGCTAATACCCTGGCGACGTTTCTGCCTCCGGGAAATTATTTTTATTATATTGTTGTCGCATTGCACACAATGGAAAGCTACCGTTGGTGGCTCGGTTTACCCATATGGCTCGTTTCGAATGCCTGCAGCGCGTTGAATTTTCGAGTACCGCCGTTTCAACTCCCCGTTACTCGCTGCTGATTGTACTCCGGTTTTCGGGCACAGGATCTGGGTCGAGTCCCGGCCGAGTTTCGCCGTTTCGATCAGCGTGGCGATCGAAATCCGCATTGCGCGTACAGAATTTTCTAAGCTGACCTGAAAACGAACAATTGCGTATTCGCGTGGAATGAGAGATCTACTAAGGAAGATTGCAGTTGAAGTCGAATGGACGAAATGTTCGGTTGTATGGTGGAAGAAAATCCATTTAAACGTCAGTTCTAAAGATAGGACATTTCTACGGTAAAATGTATCAGAATTTAGAAATGCATAGCACTCGTCGTCATTGGATTTTCCTCAAAATCAACCAAAAGCAAATCGGTCCGTTTATACAATTGAATATATTCCTTAGAAACTGTACGAAAATTCGTTTTATTCGATTCCACATTATACCATTCTGGATAAAGACAAACGCATCGATAGTCAGCGGGTAGGACTCGTTATTCCTGTTCGGTGGAATCGCGTTGAATAGCCGCGCGGGCAAAGCCTTCGGCCTATTGAAATGCGGAGGAACGTGTTCGCGGGGTTGCGGCGCATTCACGATTGCATAAGTGGCGCAACGGGCGCATAAAGCCTGTTGCACGGCCGCGTATCCCGCAGCGGGAGAGAGCGGAGATCGCAGAGTGCCTACTCGAGTTACTCGCCACTCGTTCACAATTGTGTCACCCCGCTGCCAGCTCTGTGTCGCGAGCAACGATTCGCAAACGGCCGTGTAATGAACGCGGCGACCGGCTATTTTTCTCTCTTTTTCTTTCTCAATTTTTTTTTCTTTTCTTCGAAATCGACCGGCTGTACGGTACACCCTAATTTTCCCCGGCAGTTATTGTGCTCGATACGATTCGACTCTGTCGATCGCCGCGGGGAAACCGTGTGTACCCGGCGATGGTTTAGAATTTTTCAGCGTGTCGAGTGGAGCGAGCATATGGCGTGTCGCTGTTCAAGAGGAGAATCGAATCGGTTAGTTTGCGAACTGGTCGCTGTGGTTTGTGAAACGCGACAGTCTGGAAGGTGCTTTGGTACATACGGAGAGGTATCGTGGAGAGGCAAAGGCTGCTGAGAGCGTCTGTTCCATTCTTTTAATCCTCTCGATATGGAACCATTGAAAAGATCTTTGATATGTCGGTTCAAATTGATTTTGTTGACATGGGAAACATGCGGAACAATATTTATATATTTCGTACAATTAATTTATGACGTGATTCGTATGAATGCAAATGGAAATAATTCTGTGTTGTAGAAAAAATATATACTATGCATGTAGAAACATACTACTAGAAAATGACGATTCGATGTTTGATATCTATTGTACTGTGTATGTATATGAGTAGAAATCGTAGAAGGTTCCTTGAATAAATTATTGTCCATCGTAGGTAATCTTCAGTAGCTTTAAACGACTTTCAGTCATAGATCGTTTAAAAATAAGAACAGATAAAAGAATCATACTATTCCACTTAAGAAAAAACGTTCATCTTTGTGTTTCTTCTGTACCTCTACTTCTAAGAAAATCATTAATACTAGATCTTAAAATCCCACGAAACCAGAGAAGCCAAAGAAGAGATATGATGAATTCACTGATAAAAATTCATAGAAATATGATTCGAATGAAGTAGGATTTATTTGACTATCTACCTAGGAGTTGCATTTAAAACCACTAGACAATTAGTAATAATATTTGACTCGTTGTTTGAATGTCTCTCGTGTTTAATATAAAATCTCATTCTCTATTTATAACAATCCTAAGATATTCATCCCTTCGCGCTTCGACATCCACCGATATATTTTTTTTCACTCTACTATGTATCCTTGGAAACACGAGATCCTAAGTGAGGATGAAAAAAGAGACGGTTCAGAGCCTAGAAAGAGACTAGTCGATTCTTCTGTTCCGAGGAGACAGCGGTTCGCCATTAGCGCAATCTAATCGGCAGGGTCCCTTAATAACAGGTTGCTTCTCGACGTTCTGACCGGGGGAAGAAAGAAAATGAGGAACGCGGTCGTGAAAGAGAGAGCTTGGTTCGGGGGTGAAAGAAAGAAGGGAATAGGCGGGGACACACCGCGGGCAGAAATTCATTCGGTTTCTCGGATATATACCATCTCTGTAGACGAAGGATTCTTTCTCTGTAATCTCACGGGCCGGGCTCAATTAATGCCTAACGACAAAACCGCGGATAGGAGAAGATGGGAAAGACCTTGAGGGGTTGCCGCGTGGGACTCAGGTCCGTAGCAAGAATGCGCTGCGCGCCATTCGGTAGATACCGCTAATTGTGAAGGCGTCCTCCAGCCGCAAAATTGCCGGGCACGCGCTCCGAGAATGCGCGTCGAATCGCCGCCACGACGTTTCCTTCCTTCCTTTCTTTTCTTCGTTCTGACATGCGGCTGCTTGCCGCCAACTGTTCACTTTCCTGGCAGAGCCAGTCTTTCTTCTGGGAAGTCGAAAGCAACTCGTTTTCCTTCTCTTGGCTCTTTCGACAGGGAAGAAAGGATTTCTTTTTTATTGCGGGGGGAGAGATGGATTGGAGTTTTCAGTAGTCAGGAGACTCTGGTGTTCCTTTTCCTCGTTCAGGCGGAGTGTCTTCATCATCCTGGCTGTGATATCTGGATAGAGAAGAGGCTAGATATATGAGTTGTTCAACAACTACATTGATCAACTATGTGGATTGAAAGGCAGAAAGAAGCGACGATGTTGCAAACACTATTTGTGAAATTTGCTGTTATTCTTCTTTTTCTAATAAAAATAAATGTGACAAAATTGGAGTTTACGAATGAAATTGACAAAAAACCGGAGTTGATCGGTTTGTCATCTTGATAGATATAAAATCGCACGTGTTTCACCCTTCGACCGATCGTCGCAATAAACGTGATCTGTTTCCCGTTCTCGGAAACCCACGAAACTCTGTCATTATTCCGATAGTCAGAAGGACCTCCCTGTCAAACGAAGACACCAATACCCATGGTGGAAATCGAGGAAGAGAGAAACGTCTGGTTTTGGAATTACAAGCGCCGCAAAAGTGGCAGTGGGAAAAGGTGGAGTTCTAACTGTTCGTTCCTTCGAATACCGTATACAGATTATGAGAAGATAGAAAGAGAAAGAACGAGAAGGATAATTCGCCTTCTAGGCGGGATGCAATCTGGCAGATTGTGGGGCACCAAAATTGCCGGGTTAGAGCAGTGCCTAGGTGGACTCGTCGCCTGCTTTCAGAAAACCAACGTGCCATTAGAGGTCGAAGAAGAGCGGCATGTTCTCCCTTCGCATCAATACTCGTCTCGACTGGATATAATATCGAGTCACCGGCGAATAATGCAACGGCACACATCGCCAGGGTGTGCCCTCGTGAGACAAAGGGAAGGATACTGCCTCCTTTTGTTTCTACGGCCACTATGGAACGCGAACGCCATCATACTTCCTTGATCTTTGCCCGTACCCTCCTTTTCTCCTCTTCGTGTGTCACACAGGGACAACCTGTGTACGCTTTGAGGGATTAAAAGCGCGGCGAATGACGACGTCGCTTTGAGAGATTTAGTTGACCGATCTTGAGAACAGCTGGAGGATACTAATATTCTGAAAATAACCATTGATTATAATAGAAACACGTATAATGTATTATGTTCGCGTTGACTAGAACTGTTTACGAAAAATTCACGAGTTACCTTCGTACCGACTGCGAATGAATGTACCATCGTATTTATCCTGAATGTTAGGAATAACTTGCGAGTAGGAAAATAAGCAGGCTCACTGTGAATCTTTGACTTCATTCTAATTTTTTGCTTTGATCTTCATTTGATCTTCATTCCAATGTGTGAAATCTTGAGACTTGGCTTTGTGGCATCGTCTGTGGCTTGAAATATTACCAACACAGATATATATGATAAAATTATGTGATCTCGATCGATCTATGTAATGAATAATGGAAATACAAGCGAATTGTTAACATTATGTGAAAGAAACGTTATTCCACGATACTATAAACCGATCAAAGCTGAATCGATCATTCCTTCAGCTAACCTTCTTCACCACTGCTTCATAAGCGAATAGTATTCGCCATTCGTTAACAATTTCATTGCCCATTACTCGGAAAAGTATCCGCACGATCTAAGAATACCTCGTGAGCAGTTTGTGATTTGCTTAAAAACGCCAATGTGAACGCAGCCTTACGATCTTCGACGAAATCCGCGATTTCTTCATTTCCTCAATAAAATACTTAACATTCTCTCGCGAGCCTGCGTTAACTGCCGCGCGTGTTGCGAAGACACGCATAAACACCTTTCGAGACAGCTACGTATGTTCTTACCGTGGCTGTTATAACCCGAACTCATCCCAAGAAATTTCCGAGCATAAAATGTGTCGAGGCGGCGATTGAATCGGTTTGGGGGCGCAAAATAAGAGGACACCCAGGTATGCGTCGTGTAGCACGCGTGTTCCACGTCCTGGCAACGCGTTATCTGCTCGTGAAGGGGCTGCAGTCGTAACTAACGAAACTCATTTAGCACGTTCCGCTCGTCGAACGGTCTCATCGACCTGGTAATTAACATAATTAATATTCTGGCGACGAGTGGCTCCCATGGTCGAAAACAAGTCGCGTAACCTTTCGGCGGCGCAGCGTGTGGCTCTACCTGAAAAATACCTGCACGAACTGTACCGTGGAAAGAACGACGTTGAACGTGTCGTGGATACCCTCCCACTGCGAACAGTCGTGATCGATAACGGCCACAAAAGATCTGATTAATAGACAGATGGGGTTGCTTTCTCCATTTCGTTCTCGGCAAGATGCTTCCACGAGAGCGAGGAGAGGAAGAAAGGATAGAAAAGCTGACGATGACCATTCAACTTTCTTGGCTTGCAAGCTTTCCGACATGACGCCCGTTGTTCCAATCTGGTAGGGTTTGGGAGAGATAGCAAGACCCGAAAGCGTAGAAAGATTGAACGATTCTCTTGATCTTAATGTGTTCCAAGTACCGAATGGCTCGAATCTTTTCTTGGATAGCATGATTTTAATTGTAATCTCGGGGATGAAAGAAAAGAAAGAAGAATTTTTATATCGTTTACGATTACGAAAATAAAGTCTCAATCTGCTACGTCTTCTCAATTTTGAAGTGCGTATACCATGAAATAACTGGAAGATGTAAAAGACTAAAATAATACGAGTAATTTTTACTTCGTTCGAGTATCATGGAAACGAGGAATAAAAATCTGCCAATGTAAAGATCCATCGGATTAAGTTAGATTATACGCTAAGTTGATGGAAGTTGATGAAACGATTCAAATTTCAGATGTATCCAATTTGCAACAAACGATACCGATAAATGAAAAACGAAACAATATATAGAAGTTATTCAAACAATTTCATAATTTAAGACTACATATTCATAACTGCATATAAATATCTTTGTTATACGATATTTTAAGCTTTTCAATATCCAATGCCATCCTACATAAACTTGGGAGCCATTCACAAATCCATAGGTAGCGATGGACCGATACAACGGAGGGTTTCAGGAGACGCCCATCGATACTGGATGTCCCTACGGCTCACCCACGGTTACAAGGGACGTGGCTGGACCTGTGTGTTCGTTCCACAGGTGCGGATTTCGTCGATTTCGCGCATCGGCGAAGACCGCTCTATCAGGCAGCTGCAGGCCACCGGACTCCCATGTTTCACCCTCTTCCTTTCTTTCACGAACGTCTCTGTCCCTCGTTCCTTGTCCTGTCCACCTTGACGTCTTCCACGATCCACACGGTCCAGAGTAACGAACGATTCCGTGCCACCGGTTTTTTACTTCTGTCCACTTCTTTTTTCCTGACTGGAGAGGGCCAGGGACTTGCTCTCTTGACAGCCTCGTGGTTTCTCGTGTATTAGAACGTAGGGCTATTGCACAATGCGTTCAACAACACCGGGCCCTTTGTGCAATACCGACGGTAGCTTCCCTTTTTTCCTTCCTCCTTTTCTTCTTCAAAGACGTGTCCTTCTTCTCTTTCGCGCTTGTTTCCTTGCTCTCGTTTCGCAAGAGTGGAAAGATCTATCCGACCTTAATTCGTTCGCCAGTTCACAATGGCCGTCCGTTTTCCAGCTCGTCGGAGACGATGGAAAGCGTCGCTTTACGCCCGGATTTTCTTCTCGTCCGCCTTCTGTCATCGACCTTTTGTCTCTACTTTTCTTTTCTTCTCGAACCTTGTGTCATCGGTTTGCTTCTTGTTTGCGTGTCCCGTTTCTCGATTTACATTCTCTGTGGATTAGGTCTTTCTGTTTGGACTTTGAAATCTGATACTAACAGTGAGTTATTTCGGTTGTATCTTGCTTCTACATCTATCAAAGACTCTTTAATCTATTAGGCAAAAATGATACATCTGAAGAAATTGTGAACCAGAACAACAAATGCCGGCATCCTTAGATGTAATTACGTCGAGAACCAAATGTATTTTGAAGGGACATTTTGGGATATAGAGATAATTAAACGAATTTAGAACCAACAAATTCATAAGTAAGTTATTTACTGGCAAGGTAATACTATCAATCCTTAACTGCAAATTGAATCGGAGTTTTTATTTCAACAGTAGACAATTTTAACAGCTTCGACGTTATAATAAATCTTATGAAACAAATTATAATTTCTCTCAGTTTCATCTGCATGAAACATCGTATATTAAACAGAATAGTTACATTAAACTAATTCTTAAAACACAGTGATTAGCGAAACTACACGTCTGTGGCAATATTAAAGGTACGAACATCTGTAGTTAAGGGTTAATGCTCGTTATCTCGGTACTAAATCCTGAATCATCATTAGAACTTGTCTTCTTCGATTTCAATTTGTCAGTGGTAAAAACTGTAAAGGAATCGAGAAACACGCATAGATACACTGTTAATCACTGGATTCCTACCTGACCGGTCGGAAGACATGGTGTTTGCGTTCGCCATCGGGCCATCCATCGCGGACGCCGAGATTCATGTAGCAAGAGAAGATTCCGCAAACACGGGGCAATTAATATCCAGCCGGAGGATCTTCTTGTTGCGGCTCATCTTTCATCGTGCGGCATGTACGAGAGACGGGTCACGATCAACCAGCACTTTTTCATCCATCAATTCTAATTGATGCCGCTCGATTTACCTCTCGACGAAGCGGTTTTTGCGCGCGGATGATCCTACGATATTCCCCATAATTCACCTTGCATCATCCCCCTTGCTAGTTGAAAATCTTGGCAATCATCGTAATGGATCCTCGCGCACGAGAAAAATCGAACGACATCTCACGAATCCGCCGTTTCTACTTAATTTGCCATCGAGTCTCGTCTATCTTCCTTCCATGAGTTGCTGATGAAACTCTATCTCAGTGAAATCCCGTTTCTCAGTGAAATATTAATTTCAATTCGTTCGGTATTCGTGGAACGTTGAATTGGAAACGTGATCGATTAAGTTTTGATATGTGTGTAAGCGTTGGATGTTTAAGCATTGAAACAGTGATCACACGGTTTCATTTGCACATGATTATTATGAATCGGGAAGGATAATTACGATAAAGAATTTTATTTTGCAGCTTTGGATATCATTGTTCGTATTCCATATCATTCTGTTGTTTGGTTGCTTGAGGTAATAAATTAGTAACACGGAAACTTGATCGATACATTTTATATGGCGCAACTTGATTGACTCATTTCCGATAGTCATTTTCAACTCACGTAGGAAATAAAATGGGTTAAGTTTAGAAACGCTACTGTGAAATAAGTTAAGACAGATAGATATAATGCATATTATGCTTTATATTATATTATCGTTATTCGAAATTGGGAAATCTTGAGCTATAATATTGAAAAATGTGACTATTCGACTATCAAAATCGTACTGTCGAAATTTTTGCAAATATTTCGGAAAATAAAGCCAAGTGAAGGTAATATGTATCGGGAAAGATTGTTCGGATGTTGATCTTGACGACATGTTTGAAGGTCTCTGAAATCGGTGAGGTCGTCCGCTTTGTAAATAATTACTAATTTGTTTTACTGGCAAACTTGTTCTTGTCACAGAGAATTTATTTGCACTAGTAACTTACAACTTGCGATTTGTAATATTTATTCAGTAACATTAATTCAATTCTGCAAGAAGCCCTGATAGAAAGTTGATACAACCGGTAATAATTCTCGAATATACTAAGATAAAGTACGATATCAATTTTGAGAGAAAAAGTGCAGGAAACGACCCTCGTGATGCGGTGGAAGATGCGGCGTCGCGTGAAGACGTCGCGGGAAATTGAATCGAGCAAGCGTGATCCATGATAGTCATTATCGATCGTAGCCGCGGTCTCGGTCCTGATGAATGGAAACTGGTCACGTTAACGTTAACCGTAATTTCGCGATTGATGGCGGCTGCAGTTTCTGTTATATCGCGCAATGGAAGCCAATGATTCTCTCCAACTTTTTCGTTGTTAATGATCCCAACGATGAGTCTACGTTATATACAACAAACACACGTACACATAGCAAAACACTAACACAATCTACCATAATGAAATTACTAAAATAACGAAGGAGATTGCACATTAATTACCATGCAGACATTACGTGCTGCGTTCGTTAATTCTCGCAAGTTACAATGTAACGTTCTAAGAGAAACTTTCTCGAATAAATCAACGAGAATAAATCGAAGATCCCGCTCGTGACACGACGATGAAGGAATAAAGAGAAAAACTCGACGCGATCATCGATAATTCGGTAACATCGATCGTCTCCGGATTTTACCTTATCCATGGTACATTGAACCAAAGACCAGCGGAGATACGCGGAATTAATGGAAGCCCGCCTGTGGAAAATTAATGATTTAATGGAATTTAATTGAACGTCCGGCTTTTCGTCGGGCGACACCCGGCTACGTTGATTTATTCGAAAGCGTGACGGTGTCGATCGTGACGTAATCGCTTATCTTAATCCGCGCCCGCGAGAGGATGCTTCTGCTGCGAAGGTAAATGACGTTTCTCCTTAATGACCGGGGAAACGATAATCGAGTCAGCCGCTCGACTTAACGTCGATCACTCTCTTCCTGCTATCCTTTCTTTCTTTCTCTTCGCGTACAATGGCTCACGAAAGTATTCGAACGCTTATACAAAACTTCTATGCATATATGTTATATTATGAATAAATTGTATCTTTACTTTCTATAGGAAAGCAGTTTTCAAATTCGAAATCAGTGCAATTTAAACAAAATTCTCTTTTTATTTGATATTGGGATTAAACGTAAGTTTGTCCCGTCTCTTTGGATACTTCACAGATATCGATCATAATAGTTAACATAATAGGCAAGTTATTTTATTTACGCACTTGATTTTTCACGAAACATCGTGAATTAAGTACAAAATGTTTCAATTTACGGAGTCAGCATGGCTTTTCAGATCGGTTTCAAATTTTACCGACATATTCCTGATAGTTGTATCCCGATATAGCTTTAATAACATTTTTAGAAGTTTCCTTGGACTCACGCGATTTATTCGTAGAAATTTTCTACGATAAATACTTTCATGCGCTACTGTACACATCTTCCCTGTCCAATTTATCCATCTCTATCCCATATTCCGGCTCATTCAGCACCGATCTTGCTTTCTCGACACGCTTTTATTTTGAGAACGCTCTCAACTATAAATCAGATCATTTTTCCTTTTTTACTCCATAGTGGGATTTTTTTTTTCGATGAAACGAGCGTGATCTCAGTCGCGCGCGCGCGCGCGCGCTAGCACACGTAGCCTGATTAAAACGGGTTATTAATTACGGCCTGGCGTCGACGTGAATGAATGCGATGCCATCGATAGCCACGAACACGGTGGATAGAGGTGGGTTGAGGGGGTGGCTCTTTTATTTTCGTGAAAATTTCGCATCGGTACGTCGCTGAAATATGCATCGAACACTCGCGTGCCTCGGAATCGCGGAAGGCTCCGTTGGATATCGACGAAATTTGTGGCGTTTGAGCACTGTGTATTTAATTATCCAACGCCAACGTGTGTAATTAATATCGGCTTCTTCTTTTAAGCCGATCAATTTTAATTATAAGCACATAAAGAGCCAACGAGAGAGAGCAAGAGAGAGAGAGAGAGAGAGAGAGAGAGAGAGGGATAGAGAAGCTGCCGAGAACGATGGGGATTAATGAAAAATTCATGCCGTGATCCACACTGATAATTCATGCGAATCCGCGATGTATCTCTCTGTTACGTTTATTTGGACAGAATTTTGGTTTCGCCGACCTCGGCAATATGAGTTACGTGATGTCGTATCAGTGTCTCTAGAATTGATATAATTTTAAACAGGATTTTAAAAAGGATCCTTGTATTAACTTTAGTAAATTGATTTTAAAAGACCTTCAAGTAATTTTGTAATGATCTTTAATAGCTTTCATACCGCTTTGGAATAACCTTGACACGGTAAGAAACAGCCTTGGAAGATCTTTACGTGACGTTCAGCGAATCTTCGCACACCTTGACCTAACCTTAAGCACCCTCACGTGACCCTTGACAAGTACGTGTAGCTTTAACACTACCTTGAACGATCTCGAATGATCCTGAATGATCTTCAAACTTCCTTGAAATATAGCTATGTCATGATTCCAATATCAATGAGCCTTTGGTGTCTCTTACATGATCTACATCGATCTTTACATAAGTTCAATTTAGTTTCAAATGATTGTGCAGTAGTCTCGTTCCGCCATTCAAGTAACATTTGTCGCATTAACGAAATCTAGCGTTCCAATGAATTTTCCCACATAGTAACAATATTCATCGAGGGATGCTTCGTCTAACTAATGGTTCCGAAGCATCCGTTTTATAAAAGTGGCACGGATCACTCTAGAAAACACAATTGTCCCAAGCAATCAGGGCACAGAGAAGAAGAGAAACGGTGCCTTGTCGATGAACAGAGAGACATTTTCAATAGAGAAACCGTCGTTTGAATGCTGTACAGTGACGTTTGTGTCGGGTGATGGAACGACTTCATTAATCCAAATCAGACGTCGTTGAGACCGATGTGGTTGGCCTGGCTTTATACTTATTTCGAGCTCTATAACTTCACTCGTTCCCGCTTATTACTGTTCGATCGACGGCAAAAGGTAGCACGAGCGGTTAATTGACTTTTTGAACTTTCCACCCGGTGAATGAGCCAAAGGGGAGAGCTTTAAAGTTTCCGTGGAGTCGCGAAAGGGCGAAAGTCGCGATTGCACTGGTCTCCTTTTCCTCTTTTCGAGAGACCACCACTCGACGTCCAAGGAGATACTCTTCTTTACGGACGAACAGGGACAAAGATACAGACGTTCATAGGTACACCGTGCTTCTATCGAGAGGCAATTAACCACAGACGCTCTTGTATCAGTTTCATCCCGGCAAAAGAAATTGGCTGTTTGAAATGCGTTTTTTTTATTTTGTAGTAAACATTGAATAGTGATTAGTGTGTTTAATTTTTGGATAAATTATCGACATCTGCGGAATTGTAGATGTTGAAGATGCAGTATGGTCCAATGAAACATACGATTTTTCAGGTTAGAGATTGAAAATGGATAGACTGTCCTACAAATATTTTGAAAATTAATCGATATGAGATTTTTCGTACAAATTCTATGTATGATAAAGTAGTATTTTAAGAATCAATGGCGATATTAGTTGTAATATTCAACAAATAAATACAATTCTAATAAGCAAATTTAATTTGAAGGTAACTTAATATAAATCCAGGTATTCGTTACCACTATCGAGGAATTTCACTCTCCTCGCATTTCAATCACCTTTTCACGTGCTTATCAACTTTAATGTACATTATTAACATTTTAGGAGTGGCTGGGATTTCAAAGTCTTCTTTAATCTTCACGGAAACTTCGATTACTTATTAAATCCGAATATTTTCCGCGTCTACCGCTCTGGAAGATATAAGAACTCCTTTAATAACCCAGATTCGAAGTTCTCGAAACGAAATCTTCAATCCTGACCACACGGCAAGGCATAAAATATTCTATTCGATATATTTAAAATCCTCTTAAATCGCGAAACTTGCGGGGGCCGCGACGTCGATTTAAATGTCCCATCTCGATAGAACTTTTTCAAGTATCTCGCATAAAGAAATAAGAACATTTCACGATGAAGAAGACCGACCAAGAAGTTATTCTTTTCTCGCGAGGAAATAAAGTTTCAGATCATAGCTACATACTTTCAATCAAAAAGATTCTGAACTTTTTTCCCAGAGTAATTTTACGAAGTTGCCAATCTTATTGTCCTCGATGGCAACAATCGACTCCTTCCTATCCAAGAAGCGTGCGCTCCAGCTTCGATAAATGCTTCCACAGAGGTGTTTCAACCATGTTATTGGGTCTCGATAGCACCGACCGCTCGCACGTGCAGAAACGAAACGATTCCGCGGCCGTATCACGACGTTTATGTAGTACGCCCGCGAAGTTACACTTAAGCACGTTTGTTCTGCGATGAAGTCGAGATACTACAAGTTCCTGCTACAAATCACTTGGTCTGCAAACGTAGACAGGAAGTGCCGTGATAGAAAGTAGATAGGAAGCTTTGGAGAAATACTCGGAAAATTGATAACACGGAGAGGCTTCAGAATTTTTACGAGTTTTAGTTTCGTCGATAAGAGAAAAGTGAAAATTAATGATTCGATCTGTGGATGATCTAATTTTTCTGTTTTTAACACAGCTGCTTATGTTCCTTCTACCTCGTTGTTGTTTCAAGAAACAGAAATACCATCAACGTTATAAGGAAAATTTTAATATAAAATTAACAGGAAAAATGCAACTTTGAAAGTTTTTAACGATAGAAAGATTCGTTCATAGATAATTAGGACTTTTTATTTCTTTTCTTTCCTTTGTTAGATAATGCTCGAATTTTTACGTTCCAATTTCACCTTTCTTTTAAACAAGAAAAAACTTTTAACATTTTTAGGAAAAACTTCAGCGTAGTGTTGAAACGGCAGATGAAACTTAAGAAATTGTTTAATGGTAGAAAAGCGTGATTGTGGATGAAAAATGGAGATTGTTTTGTTTGAAAGGAGTAGCGGAATTAATATTCGCCACTTATAGTAGTATTATGCAAATGTCTTGGAACTTCATAAATCAAAAGGGAGATTTCTAACCAACGATCTATTAGCAACTGATCCCGGATCTCCAGACTCGGAACTTGGTAAGCTTTTCGCATTACCTAACGGTATAAGGAAAGCCCGCGAAGCTCTGACAAAAGGGAGATATTCCAACAAAATAAATTAAATTTCCTTGAATTTTGTTCGTCGTTCAGCTAAGACACCTTTAATACTGATTCATCAGCAAACAACCGTAGTAGCCATTCAAACTTTCGGAGTTTCAGCTGGAAACGAGGATGGAGTACAGATATTTTTTCTTCCTGAACTAAACTGGCAGTTTCTAGAGAATAATAGCAGTCATTTCGCGTATAACCTTGCTGAGTCGATTCGCTCGAGCGATCTTTCTCCTGAGAATCGTCTTCTCGTATTTTAGATGGAATATGAACGAATAGAATGAATCAACGATACTGGAAAATTTCCTGATCGGTGAGTCACTTGTAGATAACCTTTAATCTTGAAGACCGACCTAATTGAAGTGGCCCTCCGTCGACTTTAGAACTGGAGTGAAAATAGGTTATTGATGATCTAAAAATACACATCTTATTTCATCGACTGGATGGACAGCATCCGCACAGAAACGATAGTTCGTGGAACCTGATAACTTCTAAATAAGTCAACATAGACCACATCGAACCTCAGTTTAAATGTTGCTTCAATGGATTGTGCGAAATCTAATTTATTCAATTCTAGAGAAAGACAGTAAGAATTTCAATACAAAATTTATCGTTCTTTTGTACTAACTGAACATGTAAAATTTCTGCAGCTATCAAAATGTACAAAGAAACATATTTTACACTTTTTCTTCAATATAAATATGTTTATTTAAATTAACTTTCACAATAACGTACATGATCTTCAGAACTTCAGATTTGTAACTTGTTCAGGCCTGACAAATATCACTTTGCCATGTACCAATAGTATTTCAACTATTGTAATTTCGACCTTGAACTTGACAAGTTTACAATTATTACTCCACCTAGAAAATTCACAACAATAAAAAGACAGTTGTTCATTCCACTATATTCCGATATTACAGTGACTCACGATGGATAACCTTTACCCTTTCGCGCATCTGGAGCAGTTCCACGTTTCCGTATCGCGACTGGAAGGTTGGAAGGTGGCGCGAAGGAGCGGCGGAATGGCGTGCAAAATCCGGCAAATTATCGTCGCACGGCTACTTACGTCTCGAGGCGTAGCTAGAAAACTGGAAACACGCGATAAAGAATTTTTCCACGTGCACGTAGGTCCAGGCTCACGATGGGAAACACAAGTTTAGCGTAGCATGTGATTTCGTATCGGCTATGGAATATTGCGAAACCGGTTGCCCTCGTTGATAAAAGCGGAAAGAGAGAAAAGCAACCGATATTCCGTGCACGTTCGATTTCGAGGTATCGCACGTGCGATACTCGCCGATTGCGTAACGCGAGTCCTCGAGAAAACTCGAAAGAATCTCACGGACAAATCGCGGATCCGTTCCAATTTTGCATTTATTCAATCGTTTCGATTCCACGCGTCTATTCCACGAAGACTCGGCTCGATAAATTGTAATGGTCTCCTTGTAATCGGCATTTCAGGGCGCAACTTGGAATCCCGTCAACGATATTCCATTTCCTCTTTGTTTCTTCTATTTTCTTTTTTCTTTTTCTTTTTTCTTTCTTTTCCCGGATGGGCTGGCTTCCAGTTGATTCCAAGTCGCGTTACAGCGCGCGTGCTTCGACTTCGTGGTGTTTTTCCTCGCGGCGAGGCATGCGCGACAGAAACTGGACGTCCTGCTTTTATTTACCGTGGACGAGGACCGCGGCTACGTCCAGTCAATTAACTCGTCCCCGGGAAAAACGACGGGCACCGGGCGCTATAGCGCGACCGCTCCCGCGGATTCCGCGCGAGATACGCGCGATTGTGGGAGGAATACGTAATAGGGACAACGAGCTTCGCGTGATGAAGATTCTTCCTGCTTGGTTACAATGAGGGAGACTGTGATAATTAAACTGTGCATTTTTATGCAATTTCATATTTTCATTAATATAGCTAAGGAAATGAGACTTGCATAAAAATTTATTTCATTTGTTAAATATTATAACACGTAAATATCAAATAAAAGAATGGCGGATCAAATAAAGTTTATTTCATTTGTTGAATATTAGAAACAAGATCATTTTGGTTGTTGTTCGTATCTTTTTATGTTATGCGTATTTAATACATTTTTTGCATTTTTTAATACGTATAAAATCTACATTCCGAAACTCGGAGCTCTATCATTTTCTTTGTACCGTCTTTATTTTTCACCCTTGACTTTTCGGATTGATTTATAATATAACGAAAAGTATTTTTGACAAAACAGCAATCAGAAGAACTGTGAGTGTAGTTAAGTATGAAATTGAAGAATTATTAAACATGGAGTTGATGTCATGCTAATGTATCTTAGGCTAAAATAAAAATGATCATTTAACAGCATTATAACTGTTTCTATTATGAGCTATCGCAGTTATTGATCACGAAGAATGAAGAGATCGTCATACGCGTACGCAACGATATTAATTAAAAAAGGTACTAATAATCGTATGTATTTCTTTGATTAAGCACAAAAATGTGAATACAAGTTTTATGTACAAATTCAATCAACGAATGACTCCGTGTAATCGGATAACTGCACAGATAAATCTCTTATTACCCGCTTACTACTCGCCATCGTTATTCAAACGTCACGATTCGAATCCGCCTAAAAATTCCATCCAAGTAATTACAGAAGAACACAGATGTAAACTTGTGCACAATACACGAAAGAATAGCCGTGTTCACTTAATGAAACTTGCACTAGCATATCGGAGCCAGTGTATTCATAACTAAAATCCTTTGGATATTCATCAACGATCCATCAACACGCAGAATAGCCAACACGAAAAATAGAGCTCACGCAATTAAACGATTAACCCTAGGCAGGAACGGCGAATGAATCTCGTAATCGACACGAGTCCCATTGTACCGTTGCGTTCCATTCAACAAAAGCGGCTCTCGTATTCAACGACGAGCTAAAACGCGTCTAGCTGAACAAGGTCGGAAAAAGCCATGGAAGGCGAGGGATATTCGAATTCGTTATTGCGTTCCACGAACAGGACCGTAAGAGTAAAAAGGACGGAGAACTCGAATGATGAAGGAAAAACGAGAGAGGGTAGAACGAAGAGAGAAGAACGTACACGCGAAACACGCGAGAAAACCGGGGCGTCGTCGCGGTGCACGACGCCACGCACGACGGAGATACGTCGGAATTTTAATATTCCTTGGCGGGCTGGAAACAGGGCTGGATGTAATCCCCTTGACAAACGGCTGCCTGCTCCCTGATGCCTCTTGACAAACAGGGGCCATCGTTCTCGCGCCGCGCGGCTTTCGAACGAAACAAGCGGACGAGGAAGGAAAGATGCGGAATATTTCGCCTTCCGCCGAGGGGAACAGAGATCTGCTGGATCGAATCCAAGCAGTTTCGCCGCGCTTTGTCGCCGAAACAAATTGCTCGTTCTTCCTCGTGGTGGTTTCGCCTCGCCCTCGCGATAATTGCATCGGTCGTGCTCGACGACTCCGCGAATGTCGTGGAAAAATACGCGGAACCATCGCCTTCATGGTGGGTACTACGTATGTATTAGGTTTGTGACTATGAAATGTCATTCCTGTGAAGTTTGAATTCGGTTGACAGATACCACCCATTGAATAAACTGACGAAAACGTACATTAAGATATTCAGTAAGGTTATATTTATTGTCTTCGAGTTTCCATTTGCGTTCATAGAAATATAAATTTGCATGAACGTCTGCAGTCTAATTATGAGTCACTGTTAATGACCAATGACAGCTATTTAGTAGTTCAAGGCTGGCAGGAATGTCAAAGAACATTTAGCAAGTCCTGTTCGAAGAGCCTGTCGCGATGATTCACAGGGAGGTACAAAGGCCTTCAGCCTCGATTTTTCTTGGAATTTCGCTTTATTCATTTTCTAAGAATTACGAAAATACCATTTCTGATATTTCCAGACCCTACAATATACAATTACTTGTTAAGCTGAGTCAGTGGACAGAAAGTATGTTTGCGAAACTTCATTAACCCGGTATGTAACATTTTCATCTCCGGGCTAACATTAACATCGTCGAATAGAGACGGTCGTGTGTCGAGATTCCGCGGCGATTCTATTTCTAACTCGTTCCTAAGCATCGTAAATCGTGGCTTCTTCGCGGTCCGCGGTTGTCCGAGGAACAGCTGCGTTTCTACGTGGAATCTAGGATTCCACGAGGAAGAAGAGCCACGTCGAGGACGGTACTTATTTATCTATGTGGGCAAGGATTATGCGTATCTCGTGAATCTCGACGTGGATCTCAGCGTGAAACGCTCGACTAATCGACAATCGCGTACAATACGCGAAACGGACGTCTTCGTTCGCGTGTCTAATGACAGAGAATGTTAAGTTTATTATCAGAGGAAGAGGTCAGGTAGAATCAGCAACCTCGACGAGGATGAAACGAGAGAACGGACGCGGCTTCGCTCGAGGAAAGCCACGCGCACCACGTCAAGACGATGGAAGAAAGATGGAAAAAAATAGTGGACCAAGAGAGAAAAGGGGAGTGTAGACGCGAGGGACGCGAGCTGTACAATTAATTTCGAAGCGTCGCGACGAGGGAACGAGCCGGGGCGCGCCTTGTCGAGGATCTGCATGCAAGAACAATTAGCTACACCTCCTTGTGGCTCGACTCCGCGATAAATCAGCGAACCGCATTACCGCAACGACCAGCGTGCACAATGCCTGTAATTCTCGCCCACTCTGCCAGCCAGAAACGCAACACCGTCGACTGGCCAGTCTTGGACGCGCCGATCGTTCCGCGAGGACAGCCTCGAGAACGTGGTAATGAGAGGATGGACGTTCCTTCTTTCGTGAGATGTATACGTATTACGAGGGGAATCGGTCTGGTGATGATGGACGGAACGATGACTCCGTTGATGTAACGAAGAAACATTTTTCTAACAAAGAAACGTACAATTACGAACAGATTGTGGGTAGAATGGAGTGAAACAGGTCTTGTTTGCATCGGAAGATTTAGAGATTTCTAGATCTTCTGTATATATACTTCTGCAATAGTTTCTTTAATGTTTCAAACATACTTGTTTGAAATATCTTCTACAGTTGGAGTGGTTTTAATTTCTTGTATGAATGAAAGGATAAATAGATAATATTTAAATATACGACTTGATGTAACATAGACAATAGAAATTCAACAAAACTTTCAGTCTCGACTTATTGCATAAATAACTACCCTGTGCATGCATCTTCAAATACTAAGAAGACATTTGCAGAATACATTCGATTACATCAAAAACCTTCGATGATCACCTTTCACAGCCTAATCTCAAATATTCAGTCCCCCGTTCTCATCTTTGAAACTCGGCCACTCACGATAGACATTTACCTCAAACGTGTAACTTGATAAAAGCTAAATTCGGGTTCTATTTTAGCCTACTATATATAACTATATATAACTTAAAACTGCGACTGAGAGCTCGTAGTTAACGCAAAGAAGATAATTTAGAGAAAGTTTGGCAAGATAAGGACGATTCTGCAGAAACATTGGTTGTGATAAGCTAAAATAGTAAAATTTGGCCATCGTACTTTCCTACATCTAAACGTCTTAATCGAGCTGCGTTCTCGGAATCTTTCGCAAAAGGGACGACCTATTTCTTCCACGTGAGGTGTCTCGTCAGAACCTGGATCTAAAATACTCGATGGATATTTAATAAATCGCCAGGGATGCTCTACGAGGAACAATAGCTTGGAGCTCGTAAATGTGGCCGCTGGAAGGGACATCGACAGGGCGATAAAGCCTCGTGGAAAGAGTGTGGCGTGCACGCGCGCGTGTTCACGGCGGGAGAGCCATGCTACGACGTGGAAGCACTGTTATCGTGTATCGGTACATCGAGCACCCGCGCTTACGGCCGATCGAGCGGAAACCTTTACTGCCTCCGTCTCAGTAAATCGTCGTGGCACTTGCCGATTTTATTTACTGGCTCCGCGGTCGCGAAGGAATCCTCCTACGGGGGGTGGGCCACCCTAGGAAGGTGTATCTTTGCCGAACGTGGCGATTTATCGTCCATCCGATGAACGGACAACGAGAACAATGCCGTAGATAATGGATACGAGCGGTTTTCGTGGAAATGGGATCTCCATTCCGTTGCTATCGTTTTTCTTAAAAGCCTAGCAACTAGGGGTGGATTCCAGGTACTCAGGATTTGAAAATGCTAGTTTTATTGCTGTGGACTGTGTTTGCTTGCTTGGTAATTCTCGAGAATTTACGAACATTTTCTAGATTTGAGAATTTTGTACAGGAAGTGCAATTCATCCGCTGATTTTTATACTTCAGAATGCGCAATATAGTTTTTCGCATATGAAAACTGAATTATCGTGGAGTGTGTTTTTTATACGATCTCTTGAGGATTTATTTTTTTATGAAAATAATGGAAATAGATTCTTCAACTGTTTGAAGAAAAGAAAGGATGAAAAGAGATTCTTCAACCCTTGATAAATCTCGTCGTACTTAATATCCAAAATTAATTTTAAAAGGAGATGGAGATCCTCTGTGTCGAAATTACTAATTTTATTATATGGGATGTGATTGTTTGTTTCTTCATTTTTCGAGAATTCCCTTTCTGTAGAAAAGGTATCTCTTACAACACTCATTAAAAAGGTTCCTTAATTTCCAAATCTATTAATAAGTAGATATCTACATATTTAGCACCAAAAAATTAATTACCCAAAGATACACAAAAAATCCCGGTGCACCATTCACTTGTGAGAGCTCCCATATATTATTATCGACCCACCACGTGCAAATATACATGGTAAAGTAGACGAGAACAGGGAGAAACGAGCACAGACAACGAGGAGCGGTTTTCGACGGTGCACCGAGATTCCATCAGCGATCCATCAACGAGATAAAGGGTGGATCGATTTGGCCTGAGGCGGGGAACGGGTTAAGTCTTATATACCCGTGGCAAGAACCGTGCCGGACTAGATTCACTTGATCAATCATTCCGACAGTTGAAGGATGGATCGACTCGCGATGTTTACGGAGAACTATCCGCTTGAAATTCTTCTCGTTACTGGCTTTCCCTTTCTCTCTTTCCCTTTTTCCTTCTTTCTCTTCGTTGTACTACGATGGATCAACCTCGCGGAAACGAACTTTTACTAACTTATTAGCATCTAGTCTTCGCTATATTTTTACTCAGCCACTCATTCACCGAGCGAAACTTAAAAGCGTTTTCACACGGAGGATATGAAAACTGTTCGAAGATTTTCAATTAGAGGCTCTGTTAAAGATTATCAAATGAAATATCAACCTATGTAAATCTTGCTTTGATATTTTATCAACTATATTTCTAACCATCCTAAATAATAATTGTTTTATTTCTCACATAATATCGAATAACAACGAAGCATTCAATTGTTTTTTAATTTGATTTTATTGACATCTAAAATAAGAAATATATATTGTAGTGAAATTTCATTTACCAGACAATATATGTAATTTTCTTCGATAACAGCCTATACATCGTAAAAGCAATTGATCCAGATTAAATCGATTTAAATGAACAATGCAGATTAAATTAGAATTCAAAAAAGTAAGGCCAACTTTCTGGCTCGAAGAGAATTTATATAAATCTTCGCAATTTGAAAGATAAATTCTGACCAACTATTGGCAATTCAAAAAGCATAAGGCAAAGACAGGAAAACATTGACGATTCAAAAGACAGATTTTCGTTGACTACTACACTTCCTATGTTCTATTCGTATACTCGTATTTCATACACGTATCTCCGCGTGTAAGAGGGCTAGGGGTCGAGCAAGAATGACGAACCGACCAGGGAACAAGAGCGACAGGCCGCGGGGGCGGTCAGACGCATTAAAACGCGCGCGAGGAGAGAAGCTGCCTTCCTCTTTCGTGGCAGAGAGGCAACAATTGGAGCGTAATTATGAGCCGGGACGACGGGTGACTCATATCCAGTGGTCGTTTCGTGGGCTTGCTCCTTCTTTCATCCATTCTGTTTCTTCTCCTTCTCCTCTTGTACCACGCCGCGCCGTGCCGGCACCCGAGGAAAAGAAGTGTCTCGTTGTCGGCGTTTATCCGCCTGGAGCTTGCGGTTTCTGACCACACGTTGCGACAACCACGGATCTAGGGTTTCGCTGGGGCCCCACATACGTCGATGATCTTGTCTGCTGGATGATGTTCAGATTATCGATGTTGGTAATAGATACTTGGCAATCTGTGGGTGCTTGGTGGAATTATTGTATTATGAAAATGGTAATTATATATTTATGTTCATATAGTGGTGAGACAATAGAGAGTGTGTGCATCGAAGCTGGCGATTATGTGATTGTAAATTATTATTACTTAAAAAGCGTGTGGTTAGGAATATGCAAAATAACAATATTTTCTTTACAACACGTAATTTCTGGAGCATAGTATATAATTGACGCATGGGCGAATTAAATTCTGGTTAATTCCATTTCTTGAAAATTTCTGAATTTTGTCCGACTCGGTAGATCCGTAGTTCTATCGTTAATTCCCTAATTTGAATATTCAAAAATATATTCTCTATTCTAATTCGGAGGATAAACAGCGCTGTTCCATCGGGACAGTACTTGAACGTGCCCTAAGGGCGAACGCTTAAACGAATCGCGAATCCCCTATGATCCTCGGCTTCCTCTTACCCTTTCAATCATTTTACATACGCTAACTCATTCCTGCAAAGTGATTTGCTACCGGACGAACGGAAAGTCTTTCTGGATTACAATCCGTCACCGACGTGCTGCCTGTCATCGCGTCACTCGTGCCCCATAAAATCGTTGCAGGATTCATCTGTAAGCGTATGTACGTCCCTGACGTGCGAAGGCTGCGAAGCGTAACGTGCCCATTCATCCCACACCTCGTCACCGGTGTCCGGGTTCCGGAGCAGGACGACCAGACCATGGGAGCGCACTCGTCGGGATGCGACGACCACGCACACCAAATAATGTTTACACGTATTTTGTCGCGTGTTTGCGACTGGTGGCGCCGACGATGCTCGACCAAGTTCCTTTGATTTGCATAATACTCGTAGTTCACTGTCTTGATGAAAATTTAGATGTCGAAATTTGAATTTTGGTATGTTAGAACGACAGAGTTGAGGTTTCTTTTTTTGTGTCTTTAAAGACACGTAGACGTTTGAGGCAAAGTTAGTATAACGATATTTCTACTATACTGTTACAATTATAATTATTTAAGTACACCTTAGGGTTTCATTATTCTTATGTCATTCTCTTAAACAAAAAATTGATCTACATATGTATTACACTTAACACACAAGTGTATTATAGAGGTGTATTTTTCATCGCAATTTCGTTCATTTCCGCTTCAGTGCTATAATCGTGAGGTTCTCGACAAATTTCCCACGAATCGCAACGCGGCTGGTTCCCTGCCATATTCATATCCACGTCGATCGCGATTAATCCCAACGTTGCAAGCAGCAACGGAAAGACAAATAAATAATCACGAATGAATAGGAGTGGGGCTGAAGACGAGACTCACACACGTGATTTACGCACAACAAATCTTCTATCCCATCGGAACGCGTAGGTCGTGGATCGGCTAAGCCAAAGGGAAGCGGTAATGGGCCAGTGGCCGACAGAGAATAACAAATCATAAATACGCATGGCTGGTGAGGTTAAAAGTGCGCTTAAATCTTGCCAGAATAATGGACTTCCCGTCGGTATTAATAACGATCCACGCCAAGCGTCTTCGTTGTTTCTAATGGATTTTTCAAAAAAAAAAAAAAAAAAAAAAAAAGGAAGAAAAAAGCAACGTCGGACAGGAATCTACGAGAGATACGAGTCGGTTAACGGTGTGTCTCTCTCTTTTCTCCTTTTAGTCTTAAATAGTATACTATCTTTCTTGAACTCTTGTCACAGCTACACTGTTACCCACGGTACTTGGAGCTAGAAGGAACACGTGGCTGGCGTCACTTTAAACAACTTCCTCGTCGCCCCTCGGCCGTGACGCGGAGAAACGCATCTTCTTTGCGGCTTCTTAATGCTCTACCAGTCTCATAAAGGGTCTAATTGTTTCGGGGGTTCGTCGAAAAAGGAACGGAAACAGCGTCGGTCCCACCGGTAAATTGCCTGGAGTATCGTTTTCGATTTGTCCGTTTCCTGTATCGACTTTCTGAGACTGTAACGAACACAAGATATTGCCTCTCTACTGGATTTCTTAGTTGAAGGTAACAAACTTCGACTGAGTTCAACTGAATGACTGTTGACTGTGCTAATTGTGCGAAAAAGCTGGATTATGACTGCTGGCAAAATTTCTATAAATGATAAATGTATCTGCGGATTTCTTTATTCAGCCAGAGATTCGATTTCGATAGAGATTTATTAGGCTGAAGTGTACTAAGCAATGTTAGGGTAATAAAGGGCGAGTACTTACGTTAGAAAAATAGAATTGCTAGGGCGAGACTCTCCACCGAATAATAATTCAGAAGAGAATTTCCATAAAAAAAAGCTAATCGGTTCGCCTACGTGTTGTTCATCAGCATCCTGCTCGGTCCAATCTGCATCGAGTTGCCGTAATTTCGATCAATTATCTTCTCGCTGCTCTTTCATCGGTCTACCTACACCTTTGGCTGCTTGTGACAACCTACACGTTCGTTGTCAGCCTTAAAACATCCCCGATAATTTTTTCACCACCCCCGAAAACGATCTGCCCACTAATCTGTCTCATCCCACCTCGTCGATGTCCTCGATGATTTATGACGGCTCGATCGTTATCAATCAGCTCAATGAATACCAAATTATGTTTCCATAGACGCTTGGTGGTTTATGAGACAATCTGAGCGGAAGAATAAATTCGAAGAATATTGTAGAGAGGGTTGGATCGTTTGACGCGTATATATAAAGAATATCAATGCGGTGTTCTGTGCAGTTCTTGTAGTCACTAAAATTCCTATACTCATGTGAAGAACACTCCTCGTGAAATCCGTACTTTATTAAATAATCAATATTTTTTTACGATATTAAGAAAACGGAGAAATTAAAACAGAACAAGATTTGAACGATACACAGAGATATACCTTTCAGTTATGATAATTTTTTAATCTCTGTAATCCGTGCAACCATCAAGTGTCATAACATAAAATGCATACTTCATCTCGTAGAGAAGCCTACAATGTTTTTCTACGCAATTTATCCAATTATTCTAAGAAAAAGAAAAATGTAAAACAGTGTTTCTCCATCCAAACGAATATCCCGAGCATCCTTGTAGCTCGTTTAGAACGTGTCTCAAGTGGATCCGCAAACTTGCCAATGAATGAACTCATCGACGACGCTTTTAATGGAATTCACGCCGGTTTCTAAGCCCAACGCAAACTACACGCGGCAAATATTTGTTGCAGCAAAGAGTAAGGGGAACTAGACTTGTCTCGGTCGGTTACGAAGTTAAATAGTTTAATGCGAAACGATGGTCGCGGACACGAGAATGTGTTGAATACGAATCCCTTCTCTTACAAAGCTTTGAACCCGCTCGCTACCGGGGAATGAAACTGTAAAACGATTCAAAGAGCCACGAGCAAAGGAAACATTAAAGTTTTAAAGTGGCGACCGTGCACCGGAGTTGTTAAACGCCGCGACGTCCCGTCGTCGTCGTCCTCGCGAATTTCATACGAGAAATCGTACGACTTTATACGAAACTTCCGCGAACCAATCCGTTCGGAGAAGGGTTTAATAATATTCAGATGGCTGGTAACTCACTGCTACAATCGATGGACTGCTTTAATGTACTTCCGAGAGAGAAACTTGGTTGGCGACTTCGACTCTCGCCGAACTTTGACGTAATTCGATTATTGGATGTAGTATAGGTATCTGCGATACGCGAATAAAATTGGTTCGCGATGGTTGAATAACATTTTGTTATAAGTAAATTTGAATTCTATATTTCACGTGTTACAACAATGTTACGAAGGAAATTGCTGTATAGAAATTATAGGTCTCCTTGTACACTATACTTTTGGAACTTGTTATGAGATTATACCTTTTACAAGACTGTAACAACATTTCACATTTCCTTATTAATAATTAATTTCGTTATCGATATTGGGATTCAATTTATATATTTATATGTCGTATTTCCCATTCATGTATTTAAAGTTTATAGAGCTCATTTCTCTCGGAGTAATTAAATTAAACGTGCAATCTGTCAGTCTCTCTCCATTTCATTTCATAATTCTAGAAAACAATATCGAATGATAAAATCAGTACTCAATAAATACATCAATAATAAAATCGATATATTACCAAACTTTCCTCAGGTTCCATCAACGCTTGACGAATATCGTATAATTTTTTATATAACGCGAGAAACATCATTTAACGTAATGCTACATATCGTAACAATTTTCTTTCTCATTCTGCGACAAGTTTCATAACTTCATTATATATCATTACATATACGTTACTCAACAATGAAGATACGAAGTATGCAATAAAATTGTACAATAACTTGTTGCAATAAAATATCACGCTAATTAACATCTCTTCGCAACTCCAACAAACTTCTCAATATCAGCGTGGACAATACTATTCTGTCGGTAAGCTTCCACTGGCAGAATAGAAATGGAAACAGCGAGCGGCTCTCAAGTGTGCCAGACGATCACACACAGTCTCGTAACCGGTGAACAGTGGCACTTTCGTCTGATGGAAAGCGGGCACGTAGACGCCGTGTCGGTCAGGTGCGTATTTGCGCTACGTCTGAGAGGACAACGTGGCTTGTACCGTCAAAAGCCGCCTCGTTCAAACGCAGACGAATGTTTCCTCAGCCCGTTTCCGTTCCCTAGAGCTTTCCATTCCGCGGCCAGCGTTCAACGACGAGCCAGGGAAAACGCGTATGCTCGGTTTGCGTTACCACGACGACTCGCAAGACGATGTTGAAGGAGTCGAAACGCATCGTCTCGTTTGACCGACCAACCGGGTCGAAACAGAAACGAATCAACGTCAGGTTTGGGGGAAGGACCATGAAGCGTTGTGATAGACCTTTCGATTAATGAGTTACGCGTGTTAGACGCGTGTAGACACGGCCAGGTACACGGAGACGGCCCGATGCTATAAATTGGTAAGCACTCGTCCGAGAGTTGGCTATGGGTGAACGAGGTTGCCTATCGAGAGTTGCGACACGCGTCTGTCGAGTCGCCTCGCCACTGACAGGTGCACGCTCCCGCCATTATCGGACTCTAGGGTGCATAGGAGATTAGAGACGGTGGATGGCCATGTCAATCGACGCTAGCTGCTTTCGCGAGACTTTGTGTCGCGACTGCATGTAGGAAATTGATGTTGTGGCTCTTTTAAGCAGCAGATGGTCACGCGTTTCTTTGTTGCGGAAATTTTTACTCTCTAATCTGTCGCGATATTGCGTCAGAAATGGTACGAGAAATCGTTTCCTTGCGCTACGATAATTTATCGTTCTGATAGGGAAAACTGTACGGAAATATATATTATATTCAAGTTAGATACGAGTCGTGCAGAAAACACGTTGAACAGCTGCATAAATTGAAGAGCAGAAAAGTGTAGTGATATTGTAAATGGGATAAAATAAACCTTCGTTTAAATTTGAAATAGGATTTAGGATGTAACGAGCTGTGATAATAAAGAAGAACTTTAGACAGTAGTTTGAAAATTGATCGAAGTCTACGCTAATCAATTCATACTCTTAGTTACCAAACCGCTACATATGAGATAACAAAGTTTTGCTTCCGAAATTGAATATTATTCACCGTTCTACTTGATAATTTGTAATTTCATTACGCTGTAGAACATCATTATAGAAATTAACCGCGACGCTAATAGAAACGTCAGTCACAGAAAGAAAGGAACAGGAACATTTCAATCATGAATTCAATTAGAGACTTGACTTTCTATCTAACCTGACAATCCTACATCGGTGAGATCGTTGGAAGTTTCAATGTAATTCAACATATGTCGGTGGAAACGAATAATTAGCCCGAAAGTGAATTACAAATCTCACCTCGATGGTAGACAAGCAGCGTTATACGAGATCTCATCGGAAATGTTTCCATTAGCGTGGCTTCTGCCAACGATCGTTCGTTCCCATTTTCATCACAGTCATGTATTTTAATCGATCCCATTTCTATCGCGAGTTTGTGGATCGCGACGCGAGAAATCATCCTAACCAACTGAATTACAAGTCCAACGAAAGAGAAACGAGCGGAGAGATACGTTTGGCAGAATGCCCAGCGTCGTCGTTGCACGAGCATGAATTCAGATAGAGAAACCACTAATTATTAACCGACTTATCCTGGTAAAAGATTTTGGCAAAGACTCGACGGTTGCTCGCGAAGCGGATTAATGTCTCGCAATCAAAACTACAATCGCGTTATTTAATCTTTACGGTAATGGAAATACATTGTTCTCGACGCTTTCACGGACGGTTCTTAATCTTGGCAACGAGGAGTTAGGAGACTTGGAATCGTGGAAATTGGAACAAACAGTCGGTGAATTTATTTGGTATACTTGGGTTTAAAAATTATAAGGTCTTTGGATAAGGAATTTTTGAAACTTCGATACTTATTAGGCTATTTATACCATTTGTATTATATGAAATTCGAACGAATTTGACGGCAAAAACGCTTCGATTAACAATGGTGGAAAATTGTAGCGAATCGAGAAAGCAATCAAAGCGATTATTGTTAAGGACGGATAGTAGAACTTTATAGACTATAAGATACTTCGTTTCCCGTTGCTTTATTACGCCACTTTATCTTCCGCTGTTTTTCTATTCTATTTTATTTTTTTCTTCCCCTTCCTCTTATTTTCCTCCGTACAGTACACCGTTCTTTACCGCTCTTATACTTTATTCTCTGTTCCTGTTTCGCTCAACCTCATTTTTCATTCCTTTACTGCTCCGCTTCCTCCGCTACTTAACTGCTCCAGTTTATTCTCTACTACGCGTTTTTACCTCGCCTCGTTCCTCATGACCGTTTTATTCTTGTCGTGCCATTTTTCTACGAAAACTCCTAGGTTTACATATGCTCGTACAATACCGTGCCCCTGTGTAATTGCCATTCGTCACGGTTATACATTCAACGATACCCCGATTAAGAAATCACAAAATGCAGACGTAGATACGATCACATAAAGATCACTGTTGGTCAAATTCAGTATCAATTATTTATTTTAGACCATTGTCGCTTACCGAAGAAGTCACGAATGTAATTTGATGATGTAGTAGTGATGATGAAGTATCGTGCAAAAACTAAATACATGCCTAATACCTAAAATATGATGACCAATAAATACTTTGAAATCAATATTTTGCAAGGAAAACTCCAACCAGATTTAATAAAAATGTAGTTTTAGTATAATGATATTGCTTTTATATAAAGAATGAAAAATGTAATTTATTATGCCGTTTTTTTGTGGTCTTCATATGAAGGACACAGAGAAAGAAAAAGATCAATAGTCTTCTACTATACGAACTTCAATTATACATATAAACTATTTGTCTTCCAAGTTCATCTGTACGCAGTTCCATTGTAGTTCAATTGCATAAAACACATCACCAAGAAGAAATAATAGCTATAGCGACTATAATGTAGCGACGTCTGGATTCGTTATCTGTTTTTATCATCCTACCTCCTTCTTATTCTCCATTTTCCACATCGAATGCATCCGAATATAGTCAAAGAAATTCTAAAACTTGCCAGCAACGCATAGTCTGTACATTCCTCGACAAATGATCTCGAACGCGCGACTAATTTCGAACGAAGGACAGCCAATAATCCGCAGCGAGAGTATAAATCAGAGAACCATGGTTGGCCTGTAAAAAGTTATAACATCGAGCAATGTCATTATCACTCAGTCGGCTCGCAACTCCACAGCATGAAATCGTTTCCTTCCATCGGGATCGAGGAACGTCTAGCAACGTCCAGTGCAGTGAAGCATGACAGGATCGGTCGACCAGATAAAACGAGTACCTGTTATCTCGGCCATTTCTAATCGTACCTCGCTCCTCCTCCTTCCCTTCTTCGGTCCAGCGACGCGTATAATTTACGCTAAGCTAATGTAATCATTAGAGAAGTAGCTATTCGCCGCGGGATGTCCGTTCGATGATCTTGAAAAGCTTTTGGTACCGGCCTCTTTCCGCTCGTTTCAGCCAGCTACCAATGGGCAACCGTCGCAACCCTCGGTAAACTGGTTTCAAGCATAATTGGACGCGACTCCGGGTGGCTTTTAGAACGACGTGCACGCTCGCGTGTCCGCGACGCCACGCTCCAACGAAAAGTGGCCTGTATGTCGGTGCTAAATTTATTTCGCCGTCCCTCTGCTCGTGGAACGCACGATCCTTCCATGCTGCTAACTAAATACCATCGTTTCGTGGTTTCCGAGTCTGAATCCGGCATCTGCATTCGAAATTTTTAATTATAGATTTCGCTTCGTGGATTCTCAACTCTGAATTGTACGTTTCTGGTTTCTAGATTCTGAGTTCTGAACTATGAATTCCGCTTTCCAGACGAGCTTCCGCTTTATCGACTTCTGAACTCCGGATTACAGATTTTTGTTTGTGGGCTTTGTATTCTTGGATCATGGATTCTTGTTCATGGATTCTGGATTTTAAATTCAGAACTATAGATTCTGGACTTTAGATTCTAGACTACAGATCCTGGTTCGTGGATCCTGGATCCTGCATTCTGGTTTCTAAACTAAGAATTCTGGATTTTAGTTTGCGGATTCTGGATTCCATAAGAAGCGAAGATTCGAATTTCTAGTATTGACAAATATCGAAGGCGTATCATGAGCGAAATTTTTACAGTAGTGGCTACTTATTTCAGCTTTATAGTGATGTCACAGGAAGCCTGAGTGGTAACAACTTTTCAAGGATTCTCCAATGATCAAATTCGTAAGACGGTTGTTGGAACAAAATCTGTCAAAGACGAGTTTGTTCGATTCGCAATGGAATGCCTCAATAAAAAGGGAAGGTTGTATGAACCGTGGCGCGATGAAGCGTGGCAAAACTATCAAGAAACGATTTGAGGGCGACGCCCGATGCATCCTGACAGATTGCGCTCAATTTACGCAATTAGGGTAACGAAGAGTGGAACACGTGTCGACTGCAGAAACGCATTCGGACGAGGCCGGCCGTGAAGCCAGGCATTGTGTAGATCTTTATCACCTAACAATGCGGTAACGAGCACCATTAGCTTTTTGCTTTATTGCGTTACGAGGCTCCTGCAGCGCCAACTCGACACGAGGGATCAAATAACTCTCATTAAGACAAACGAGTTAAATAACTCACGGATCACGGGTGTACGCCTCGTGACAGTCGCGCGACCATTCCAAAAACAAGAAAACCAGAGAAAGAAATGAAAGAGGGGCACACTAATTTTTCTAGTATCCCGGGGAATAAGGTGACGCCTGTCTCAACACCCTATCGATCTTCATTTCTCGTAAAACTTACGGTTCGTTAATCCTAGCGTGAAATTCTCTTCGTCGATCCTCTAAAATGTTTCATTTGGAAACTCTAAGTAGATTTCTGTATCTCGTTAGATATTTTATCACTGTGGTTCTATTATTTAGTTGTCTCGAAGTATTAAAATTGGCCAAACCACATCAATTCATTTGCATTTAAATACTATAACCTAAGACCACTTTGTTACTGTGAAGCTATTAGTTTCTTATTCGACTTGAAGTATTCTCGCAAGTGTAGTTAGTGTTTTTTCAATTATTTCTTCGTTTCGAAGAAACGATAAATAATTAGGTAACGTAATGTTATTTATATTTCCATGCTTGCTTTTACCATTTCGTTCGATAGTTATCCATCTTTTGTTAAATATGCAGATGAAGTCAAATTCAAACGACTACATAGTTCGGCTTGTGTGAATACAAAACTTGAAACCAAATTACTTGGAATCTACCAACTTGACGAGCTGAACAACGAGGCTTTAGCATGTGTGTGTTGTAGGTATCTTATTTCAAAGTTCGTAAATTTGTCTTTCGAAGTGCAAACTACATAGTAGAACTGATGATATTCTTCAGGATTGTTCTCTGACAGCGAATGAATGATGTTTCGGAAAGAAGAGGCGCGACGACGTAAACTCAATAGTACCACCCCATGTTTCGACTTTTTTATTAATGAGCATTGTTCCCCTCTATGAGAAAGGGAAGCATTCAGAAGTTCCTGTGATTCAAACCCCAAATCCCCAACGTTCTCCGATCTCTTCTGTATCTACTTCTTCCTCTATGCGCCTATTGACTCTCATCAGTAATCTTTCCAGGCTATCTCGACTCGTCAATCTTCGTTCTAAGAACGTACAGCGATGGTTGAAAGGAAGTTTAAAATTGATACACTATGAATTTTAGTAACTTTTGTATTAAAAATATAATACCACATTGATATTGGTGATCTATTCTGTGCTATAATATTTATTCATTGCTCGATAATTATCGATATCTTCATTATTATCTACCTCACCGATCTCAATGATTTTTGAATATGTTGTTGGTGATATGATTCTGAGCAACTTTTCCCTATATATGTGACAGACACTCGACCTTAGTTTCCAAAATATTTGCAATAAACTATAAACGGAAGATAAGAATTAGGTTTGGGTTACGCGGCTGGCAGCCAATTCTCACGCATATACTCTCACAGACGCACAATTGTAGGTAGCAAAATGCTAATTTCTTCAAAATATCCGAAAATTATGGAAATCGGTGAGATGGGTGAGATATCGATAATTACCCATTGCTACTATGAAATATTGTATAATATATAATATATATAACTTCAATTTCTAGAATGACGTTGTCTTTTTATACTTCTTATTTTATCGATTTATTTTTATTCGTCACACTATACGTATCTGTAATTGAGATTCTATTCTTTTACTTTCTTCCTTGTTATTTATCAGTAAACACAGATGAATCTCGACGATGGTTACGACGGAAGTTTTCCACGAAAAAGGGAAAAGTTTATCGGTAATAAAAGCATCGTAAATGGCCTGGTAAGACAAGCAGTTGCACAGCGTCGCATCCGTCACCAATTAGTACAGAGAACTTATCTGTTAGTTATTTATGATCAGTATTCCGTTGCCAGTTCAATAAATAGCCTACCATCCGTTGAAACTATCGCGTTGCCGCGGCAATATCGTAATAGGGTTATCGGTGTCTACTTGTGTGGAAGAAATAGGGTCAGATTCTTGAGCTGACATTTCCGAAGAAACGTTTCGATGCAACGTGTACTTTCCTCGAAACGTTACAGTCTTTTTCTTGAGATTTCCAAACGAAATGATCCATATGGTCAGCAATAAAGATCTTTAGATTTAGACAGCCTTGAAATGTAACAATTTGTCGAAGCTATTAAAATCTAAACTTAGTCACCTTTTTTATTTTTCTTTATTTATTATCTTTTGCGTAAAATAACATTCAGTTACAAATAGAGAAAAGTAATTAAATCTCATGCACAGACATCAGATGGTTACACATAGATGGACGAAATAATTTTTATAAAATAACAACATTCAACGAATAGTTAAAGGTATCGTGAAAGCTTATAAAGTTCCCAAAGAAAGTGGACCGAACTTAAGATCATCGATCACCATCTGTTATCACACACACGACCATCCAAAAACCGAGATCATCGATGCTCCTTTCTTACTCAGCGTTGGAAGGCGTATTTCCAAAGAAGCAACGGGTAAAAACACGTGGAAAGAGAGCGAGGACGAGTTGACGGACTTGATGGTCCAAAATGCTGCAGGCTTTTTAGGACGTCAATGTAGCTACTGGTAGAGACGATCGTCGAAGGGAGGCAGTACAACTAACGACGTGGCAGGTCGAGTAAATCAGAGGAGGGAGAGTGACGATAAGTTTTTGCTCGTTACAACCGGGTCTGGGAAGCTCATTACTCGGCTCCATCTAACCCTGGATCCAGGGTGAGGAACGACAGAGATGAGAACGTCGAGGGAGGAGGCCAGGCTTCGACCTTTTCACCCTCGACCAGGAGGCCGTTCGTTCGTCCGTCCGACCAACCGGGGGTAGAAAAGTTTCACGCGGCGTTTTCCCTGGAAAGCAGACAGTTGCCGCGGCGACCAGCCGCCGGGATGCCGGCTTAACTCGTGTTTAAACAAAACGACGCTGCGGCTAATACGGAAATGGAAAAGTTTCCGCTGACAGAGCTGGGATAGGAAACTAGTCTGTCTTCCGATGAAATCAGTTGATTCTTGTTTACGGGCATACATTAATTGACATTTTTCGGTCTAAGAATTGTTTAGTTGTGATAGAAGATGGATCGTCTGTATTGGATTGTCCGCTCTATGTACTGAATTATTTTATTCTTATTCTTTACTAGTATCTTTTTATTTTAAATCTTGGTGTATCTTTTTGTAGTAGAATTAATTAATATCGTTATTATCTGCGTTTTAGATATTTTAGTTAAAGAATTAACACTAAAAAGATCATAGCAGTAGATCGATAAAAGTTTTTATTTCCATTAACAGTTATAGTTATCCATAAGCTTTCGTCTTGTTAGGTTTTAATCCAATAATAGAAGATTGCTTTTAGGATTCAAAAAAAGTATATTAAGAGGAATTTCCAATCGACGATTAGAGCGAGCATCGATCGTACTTGCAATTAGCCAGCCAATCGAATGGAAACATTCTCTACGTCTATTCTGTGGTCTGGCCAACGTTTTTCCGTATGTCCACTGTGGGCCACCGCGAATCCCACAATCAAATGCGTGAATAAACGGAACTTTATGCGTAATCGCCTGTTATGTAGATGAATTCTGCAGTGTACCACGACCTTGGGTGTTTTGCGTTTTGGATGGTAGGAGAGTGAGGTTTATGTGGTTGTTTTGAGGGCTCGCAGTAGAATGGATGGCTAACATTAATTGTAGTATTAGTTGTTTCATACGTACAAAATATTATATATGAGAATCGTACGTACTTTTAATGGAAGTTTCCTTTATTCGCAATATCAATAAAAATAATCAGGATTACATTAGATGATACCAAAAAAAAAGCATTAAAATGCTTCAAATTCATTCTTCATGTACAGATGATCAAAACTACCTTTAAGAAGATAAAAATCATTAATCGACGAACCGCTCGACACAGAGCAGATTCACCCCAGTGAATCACAGGATGACACACCAGGAAATGCATAGAACAATAACATAAAGCGTGTCGTAGAAGCGACAGTCCGAAAACATTTGCCATGAATCTTCTCGCGCCCTAAATAAAAGGGGGTAATACGGTTTGGGGGTTGGCGGGCGTTTACGTTACAGCTCGCTTCTGAAGTCCCACTTAACGCCGTCGAGGGCTCGTCGACGTGCACACAGCCGCAATAAAAATCTCCAACTTCGCGAAACTAAAACGTTCCTCTGAGACTCGCGGCAATTTCCAAAAGTGACGTATAAACGCCGCGCTGCGCGTTATCTTCGAGAGCGTCATAAACGCGGAAAGTGTTCGTGAATGGCAACCGCGTTTTCACGAGAGAATTTCGTTTCGATATTATAGCATTTATCATAGAAAACTTTTGTTATATGAAACACTTTCAAACTTCATTGTTACTGTAAGACGAAAGACTGTGATTTGCTGATATTACATGGTGAAATATTATAACTAAGAAGAATATTTTTATATTATGTTAAGGGATTATTAACACTTTGACGACCAGCATCATATAAACGTGATTTCGCTCCGCTCTCTGTTGTCGATCACCGTCATGTTCGCGTGACTTCAGTTTTTTTCTAATTGCAACTTACGTGCGAGACAAATGATTCCTGTATTTGATAGTATTTTATTGAAGTGAAACGATTTACAAGTGAACTGAAAAGCCTGGAAAAATACTGGACTGTTTCTAACTCTAATGATCCAGCAAAAGTGAATGGTCAGAAAATGATTATAATTCCAATTTCTGGAACTGTATGAGACAATCATGAGTTAAATAAATAAATTCATATAATGCATAAGTGTAGAAAATAAATTAGGATAATTGGATGAAGATCCAAGAATGATGATGGATTTTCTCATAAAATTTACCTATCATAATTATACGATACTAGATTGAGTAAAAATTGCAGGTGGTTGGTAGTAATAGTACGCCAAAATGTACGATCGTCGGAGTGTTAAAGAACCAGTAAACTGATAATTAAACAAAATTATTTCTACAAATGAAAAGAGATGATGATTAACAATCTAATAGCTGTCCCACTTACAATTATAAGTAATTCATTACTGACGTCAGTCGTAAGAACTGTTTATTATTATTATAACGTTCGCTTATCGTAGAATCGTTCGTTAGTACAGCCTATTGCACTTATGAATGGTGGTATATACATTCCTGGTATATATATTCTTGGTGGATCGGTCGAACGATCCACGCGTTGGAAATCCACGAGCCTCGGAGTACGAGACTAATTGACCGTGGCCGGAAAACTCATTAAAAGTGCACCCCGGAACTTGAGACGCTGGTGGTTCGAGTAACGAGTGTTGTAATTCGAGCTGGAGACCGTTGCGCCACGTAAACTCGCTGCTCCGATTGCTTGGCCTTTTTCGTCGTAGTTCCACTTTCGACAGTCCGAGTAATAAGGGATTTTCCAGCTCCAGGAGATCTTCTCTTGCTCCGTCGAGCGGAGATTGGCTTCCCACCCCGATCATTGCAGACGATCATTGTTTTCTACGTTCTTCTACTTGCCTGAAATAGAATTCTTGGAAATCGTTCTTGTAAATTCTTTAACGTGGAATTTGTAAAGATAGCAATTTCAGTTTCGTTTAAATAAATGGTTAAAAGGTGTGTAGTTTTGATATGGAAATGGTAATGAACTCTGTAATCAGTGTGGCAATCGTGTTACTTGGTAACTTTTTAACTTTGGAATTTTGTTAAATGTAGCAGTCTGCATGCAGCTTAATATTTGGAGGTCGGTCACGTACATCTACAGTTTCGCGTGCTATTCATTTAAGTATGGGTCACGTAGATTTACTTTTTTCTGTCCTAAATGCTTGCACAGCGTTTCTTTTTGCTCTTCTCCTGTGCAAGCACGTTTTCCATCTTTATTTCTAACATTAATGTGAAAAAGCTGTTTCCCTACCTTTCTAGCATTAATATTATAAACGATGATTGTACGACATTTCGATGGATAAATTTTATTACGTGATTTTATTCCCGATCGTTCTAATGGTGAAAATAACCTGTCTTTTAGTTTCAATTGATATTATTGAGTTAAGCGCGATACACAATAATTTGGATTAAATTCCTTAATTGTAGAATAATTTATTTTTATTCTTATTCTATATCCTGTATCATAAAGATCATTGATGTTATGTATTACACGAAATACCCTAAAGCCATGTAACTCGAAATCTAACTTAAATCTAACCGTGATTATGTACAAACTTCTCATTTATACCATAATTTACAATCCTCATATTTGTCGACTCTACAATCTCTACAACAAAAACTTTGGATTTACAGTAAAACAAACATAACAAACAAACAGGGAAGTAAAGTTCCTCGAGTTAACGTTCGAGCCTTCATACCACATATACGTACTTTTATTCGATTATTCGAGCACGGTCAATTAATTGATTTATTGAGTCCTCGCCTGGAGGAGAAGTTTATCGCGCGGCATGTAACGGATGTGTTTCCCCGGTCTAGTCAGCCGACGAAAATAATCCGCTTAACCGAGTGGCTTCGTTAGATTGGCGAAAAGTTCGTCCCCAGGCGAATTCTCGTTTCGAGTTTTTTCTCCGCCGGGATCTACCTCCCCTCTAGGTCTGCAAGATAAAATGATTCAATGATGAACGTGTGCACGCACAGTGTATACTTAAATACATGCATTTATGTAAATATATCGTGTGTATTATACAAAAGATATTGAAAGTTAGTGCCATAACAAGACAGATAGAATGGTATATCTATGGAAATATTACATGGCAAATGTTGGAATACTTTCACGAGTAATTCACTGTAATGTTGAACGAAGGAGAAAGTTGTGTCGTGAACTGGAAAACTATGGTTTCCATGGTAGTCGCGGTCGCATCGATTACGCAGCTGTCAGGGCTCCGTATGTAAAGATGACCTCCATAGCATCCCCGATACGTAATATTATCTCCCCGAGTTGTACGACTGTGTAGTAGTCGTGTTGTGTCAACGTCCCGTCGAGGGGCCAGACCTCCAGTTGTGAAAGACGATATTGGGTAATCGATTGCTCGCGGACCGTGCAAGTTTGCCCGCTGCAGGAATTTCTCGTGTCGGCGATCCATGAGTTACTCGAGTAATATCGAGCTTGTAATTAATTGAATTGATGAAGGTTTAAGGATTTCCGAGATCTCCAAGTTCGGTTTCGGTTTTATTAAAAGTGTTTGGTTAAGGTTTCACGTATAGTATGTAATTTATGATTCGAGGAGTTCGATAACTGACAAGTAACAACATCTTTAATCCGAGGAAATTAAAGCTAAACTTTATATTGTAAAAGAAATCTGTATACTTTTAAAAGCGGAATCACATTATTACCAGTACTGCTGCAAAGGCTTGGAAATTAAATAATAAAATTTTGCAGATAGATAGAGATGTTAAACACGTTTTCTGCATTTAACTCGCCTTTTTCATCATATATTTCAATTATCAGTGAATTGCGGATTTTTATACACTCGTTAGATATTTTTTATTTGTAGGAAATGACTCGAGAATTCAATTTTTCATTTGAAAATTAGAAGAATCACACTTTAATTTCGTTAATTTATCAGAATGACCGAACATAAAGTTTTCAATGACTTTATTATTCTCTTAAATTTCTGACCCATGTAGCTTAACGTTTCATCTCCATTTTCTTTAATCACAGCGTACTTCAGTCTATTCACTTTCCTTTACAAAAACGATACAATTAACTTGACAATGACTGAAATACAAAATTAACAAAAGAAGAATCGTAGAACTGCGACATTGTAGTTCTTTGGTTAATTAGTGGAAGGAAATAAATCGTCGCTGGCGAAGGGAAGGCGAGGGCATTTGCTGGAAGTCGCAGGTGCTCGTACGCCACCCGGAAACCATTGTTTTCCCATAACCCGTTCGTAACTGCTGGCGCCTCGTATGTTTCTTTAGGATCGAACAGTGGTATTCCAAACGACGTCGGTATCGGGTCGCTCGCGTTTCATTCGGACTCGACCTAAGACAACAAACAGACAGCTTCCTGTCGTGAAAAGCGGCCGCTCTCCCGTTCGAGAGCCCACTCGATCCGCTATGGTGGCGAAATTTTTCTACCAAACGTTACAGCCTGCTTTTATGTCTTTTTTCCCCAGATGTATAAATAAGTATCTAAAAATACACTCAACGACATTTCAGACGTTTAATAAAAAAAAATAAACAAGAAATAATAAAATCCATAGAATCATATACGATAATGTATACCTTCGTGGAAAAACTACTATAAAGAAAGTAAAAAAGAAGCTACAGTAAAATTCCACTCCACAGTAAACAATTAATAATTACTACTAAAAACGATTAAATATAAAGAATTATAAAATATACCCCACAAAAGATAAAGACCAAAAAATCGGAAGATATTCAAATCCACAAAACCCACCTCAAACTTCCCCAACATCAACATTCAAAAAACACAGAACGTCCCCTACGAAACTCCAAGATAACTAATCTCCACTTTGAAAAATTCCCACACACCTCGCCAGGCTTATCTACCCTCAAAAATCTTTCTATATCCCCAAGCAATACAGAATCCCGATTTCCAAACGGGAAACGTCGCTCATTATCGCACCTCGTCGTTAGAATGTTTGCAGGAAGAGACGCGGGACTCGAAGCCGGAAATCGCGGCCTTCTGGCTACAGATAGCCGGAAGGAAGGACAGCGTGCACGCGTCTTAAGGACAGATTAACGCGGACATCGATCAAACTGCTGAGAGCCGGTGTCTCTCTCGGGGATACTTCTCGTTCTTGGTAAACAGCGGTTTACCACGGGGATCACGTTTCTCTGTTCGAGACCACACCCGGCAGCCTCTTCGTGTTTGCAGCGTACGTTAGCCAACCCCTAAGTGCACGTGGGCCACGCACGTGCGTGTTTGCCACGAACACGACGCTTCCTGGCGCGATAACCGTCGCAGATAGCCAATAGATGGACGCGGAATGCTTGACACAGAGATTTTCCCACTTTTCCTTGAACCACCTCAAGTGATACCTGTTATGGTGATCCTATGGAAGCACGTATTTGTATTCAACAGAGGCTGTTTTTTCTTGGAATTGTTTAGCGTGTCGGTTTTTTTCTGGCATTACCAGGGTATCGGATTTTTTTTTTTTTTTTGGAAATACAGCTGGTAGTGGTTGGTTGACGTGACGCCGTGATTCATTAACTTTGAAACTACTTTCTTTCGAATAGCTGGACGTGGATGGTAGTGGAATGAAGCTAGTCGTGTCACGTGTCTTTGGTATAATTTACCGGAGGAGTGATGTGATTCGGATAGTCTTTAGAGTAATGGCTTTCGATATCTGACAGTTTGATGAATCTCCTGTAGCTTTCTTCTCAATAAATGAGACACGAATGAATGAAAAAGTTTGCAACATCAACTTGCAACTCTGAATGCAATTCTCAGGTCTAAAACGACGTATAAAATATTCACAAGAACATGAAAATACTCGTCGAGAAGAAGAATATTTAAAAAATTGGTACAATCTAATCATTCATTTCGTATGTTTCAACTACTAATCATCATTCTAGAAATAAAACTCTAGAACCCTTCATTCCGTCGGATTTTCTTATATTCTTCTATTAACAAATCTCTATAAATGGCCCGAGAGATAATTAAAAGAACCGCAACATCAACAAACCAGGAAGACAAAGCCGTAGTCAAAAGAGGTAGAAGTACATCCCTTTTCCTCTTACTACTCTCTTTATACCAATGTCCCATTGAACGCAACTTATGGAAGTCCCTTCCACGAAGTTGCCTCGCGGATTTTCGTGGGGACCGTAAGCCCGCACGTCGTCGACAATGGCCTTCCACCTCGGCTCTGGTTCCCTACCCAGAGACCGCAGCAGTTTCTCATTCCCTCCACCTTTCGCCGGACCCGAGGGAAAGGATCGTGAGTAGACAGCGGCTGTGGGAGGGGAAAGGGGTGAGCCAGGCAACGGGGGGTGCGCTACTCATTCCGGCGGCAAGATTTAGAAGCCAATTTTCGCGAGCATTGACCAGACTCCCTCCGACTCTGTTCGATCCTCTTTCTTCTTCCACAGTTCCTCTCATCCTTTCCTTTCCTTTCGCCATCGCCGTTCCTCTTCCGTACCGCGTCGACGAAATTTTTTTTCCTGTCGCTCTCTTTTTCCACGTTCAAAGCACCATGGAAGTTGCGTGGTGAAAGGAAGCTTCGAAAATATAGGCGGCCGTTGACTGACCACCGAATCGCTTGTCGCAAGGGGGTGAAATTGCGGAAGGAGGATTTCGCTTCCACGCAACTCTGGGATCCGCCTGATCTGAAAGTATAAGGACCGACCGCGACGGTTTACCGGCCACCACGGCGGAAACTGTCTTCACGGGATACGGAATATCGTCGTTCCATGCGGAATGGGAGAATAAAGGGACCGAAAGGGTGGTGGGAATTCGTAATTGTTTCCCTTGAGGGATGATAGAAGTTGGAAGCTATGTTAGAAACAAAACAGGAACATTTCATTCGTCGAAAAAGCTTCTTTCTTTCCTTAGATACTATATTTATTATATCAAACATAATTATAGATACATTTACGTATAGGAATTATTAATTTCCATTTTCTTGTCCACGGATTAACTTGTTATAATTGAACTGATATGACGAAAACAAATATGCATACATAATCCTTTTTCCATCCCAATATTAATCTCAACTCAGTTTTTCAATTAATTTTATCGAAAGCACTTGCATCCTTCTACTAACTGCAAAAGAGAAAAATCGATCTTGTCATTTCGTCGAGTATCTAGTATTGCAGCATTTAACTCTACGTATGCCAAAATTATCATAGAATCCAATTTAGACCGGAGTCATAAGAGGGGATGAGTTAAAATTCCAGCATCCATTTCAGGAGTCCGCGTCGTATCAGTAAACGTCTGTGACGTTCCATCGTCGATCGTGAACGTTAAATGCACCGGCTACGTCGCGTCCAGGAATTCCTAGGCGTCTGGGTAACGCGAACGAGGGATCAAACGGGGCGCGTGGTCGTTTCACGCTATCCGTCCATGGATGCCAAACGGTCCAACGATGAAATTAGAGCGGACGACGTTGTCGTCCGGAGGCCCATGTCAATGAGTTGGTCGGGAGATAAGCGAATAGACGTGGATGGATAGTACGAACGTCGTCAGAAAGACGTCGGTGTCAAGAAGGACGAGAGAACGTCCTCGCGTGTACTGGCAATTACTCTCCCTCGTCATATCCGACGCCGGTCTTTTCATTACCCTTCTAAATGGCGCATGAAGTGCCCTCCTCTTCTCTGTCTGTCCTTATCTGAGACTCTGTGTGAGTTGAAATACTATAGATAGGTGTACTTTCTCTGTCGCACTTTCTTCGTATTTCTCTCGAAGTTCTGTGACTCGCGTAACGCGGCCACCGAGTCCAATAATTACTGGTACTCAGAGAACAATGGGTCGTGCCTGTCATAACTGTCATCCGCGGCAATGGTCTGGCGTTATTTAAGGCTTGGAGGCTTATTAACTGTAATGACTGGCCGTGCCGCGCTCACTTGTTTCGACGACTGAGCCCTGCTGTACGTACCAGATGATTTCTCTAAGTTTGGTTTGGATTGATTTTTTGAAATGTTGGTTCTCGAAAGCGTTGGAAGACAGAGAGAGACAGGGAGAAAGATGATCTTGGTTTGATTTTATAGATTATACATAAACAGATTAATTATAATAGGAGGTTTCTAATCGATAATCAATATTCAACATCTTTGGAATATAATATTAGGAAATGTGAAATTGGGTACCAAATTTGGAGGGAATTGTCTGTAGATGTCGTACTTTGGAATCAACTGATCTCATATTAAGCCTTTCGCTTCTGAATTATTCTTACAATTAATTTTCTGCTCCTATCGGAAAAATATTCTTTCCGTGAAAAATCACGAATGAATTTAACGTTCAATTGTTGAAGAAGGTCGGTTGCTTTCATCGAACAAAGGACAATCTTTATCGAAACGCGCGAGAGCCTTTCGGTGCAGGATGATCGTTCGCATTTTATGAAGCTGTAACTGTTTGTCTATGTCCTCGTTGCTGTACGTATGCGTCCGAAGTTATGATAACGTATCTGCTGGCATTACAGCACTTTCGCGGAGGTATCTTTATTGGCCCTCTTACTTAATGGTTCGTGAGAAGGATAATATATTTCCGCTAATCGCCTCGCAGTAGCGAGCGAAGCGGTAAGAATGTCGGAACGTACTCGCCTCGCAACGTGGATATCCTACTTTGTGTCACTAACATTGCATACCGCAGCTCCAATCACTGAAACCACTTTAAAACTTACCCTATCTTTATATTAATAAAATGTCCTTGTTCTAAATTCTCTGAAACCAGGTTTCTTGGTTTATTGTGACTCTACTATTTAAACGTTTTAGATCCTGTTTGTACGTATATCCATACCATTTTATAAACAGTATCATTCGCAAGTTACAAATTGTATCTTACGAACTCACGTGGTTTTGTATATTCATTCTATTTTGTTAGCAGCATCACTTAAAAATTACAGATTATATCTTATAAACCCTGCTTGCCGCTAATCTACGTATTCTCGCAAACTACACTGGGAATTCTATCTCTGAACTATAAATCTAACTTTATTAATACATCAAGTATTTTATACAAGTTCAGATCCGTTATTAAATAAAGCAAAAAAATTTCAGATATTTCATAATGTTCCAAGATTAAAATATTGATACCGACTTACCGTATCCTTTAATCTTCTCCTTCTACTCCGCCCTCGAATCCGAATTGTCATCAGTCCCAAGTTTCCCTATCCCAATGCCAAAGCATTCCAAACCTTGAAATTGCTCTGGAAATTCTAAGCTTCTCCCTAATCTAAAACCGATCGTAACCGGGTTCAGCTGCTTCGAACGAAACGACTCGGGAACTCGATGACCGGTCGACAGAATCCAACGAATGCGTTCAGTTGGCGGCGGCACAGCAGCGAGAATCCGCGGTGATCCACGTACACGCGTGGTACGCTCGTTCGCTCGCGCTTCCGGAGGCGGGCAGAAGCGGACGTTCCATCGGGTTGTGGAACTCTCGCCGCTCGTAGCGGATGCTATCGTATCTGCTGGTAGCCGGCGCATGCCTCGCGCTCGTCAGATTGCTCGACCGCATTCGAGGCAACCGCAAATCGATAAGCGGTTATCGGTGAGCTCTGTGGACGATGAGAGGGAACCGGCTTCTTCGAAGGGAACACGCGCGTTCCTGCAGCTCTTCTTTCGTCCACTTGGCCGGGATATCGCGACGATAACGCGCCAGGTACGTGGCTGTGCGTGCTCCAGACGCCGACCAGGAGAACGATAAACCGGGACGAGACGCGCTCTCGAGTGAACCGAGAGGAAGCCTGCACTTTGTTATTTTTCAAGCGGAGATTAGCGTGGGATGGATGCTCCGGCTGAAGTGGAGAACGTGGGACGGGGTGGAAGCTTCGGTTTTCTTTATGAACTGTAACGTGTGTTTCGTATGATGGTATTTTTAGGAAACGATGCGAAGGAATTTTTATGGTGTTTGGATTACAGAGTGCTGCTTTGCATGGATTAAGGGTTGCATTCTTGTTATTGCTGGTTTTCTAGATGTATGTAGAAAGTAGGAACAATGTAGGTAAATGATGGATTGGCAACTGAGCATGTTGATGAACACTGTCGAATGTAAACAGAAAATGTAAACAAATAAATACACAGTATAAACAAATATACAGAAGTACGTAGTAGTACGAAGAAACGTAGTGTAGAAGCGTACATAAGTAAATCAAGAAATGTTTGTGAAGTTTCTTTATTCTTAGTTTGTGTTATAAGGCGACATTTGGTGTCTCATAGCAGAAACTACTCGTATCTTTATCAAGAAACTAACTCACAGTTAATCAAATATCCAAAATAGCGTATTTCTTATATTCTATGGATAGATAAGAATAGGAAAAAGACACATCGTTCTTTTACGTTAATAAAATTGCGCTTCGAATGTACCTATCACGAGCGAAGTTGTCACAGAATAACTTTCCACGATGATGACGAAGGAAATATCATACTGTCCATCCATCGAACGAGCTGTTCCGGCGGCTATCGCGAGTTTTCCACACACGTGCCGTTAAAACGCTGACTGAAATAGCCTATTAAAATGCTGACTGAGCCGGTGCATTCGCCTTTAACATGGCGGCCAGCCGGCCCACCACGAAACTTTTAATTCAATTCGTGCTAGAGCGGAACGACTGCGAGTTTCGCGTATCCGCTGTCGCCAGAACTCAAGTTACGCGACGGATGACCGGGAAGTTAATTCGATTGGTTACCATACTCTCTTGCTCGTAATACGTTTATCGTGCGGCTTAATGTTGCCCTAACCAACGGCTACGTAGATTCCTTTGTACAACCGAGGACGAAATCCTACCGCCTCTCTGACGATAATCGGGTCAAGAATTGATCTTGTTTGGTAGTTTCAAATTGTATTTCAAACTGGATTCTTAATTTGACGTATTTATTCGGAAGCGATTATTCTAATTTGACGCAGATGATTATTTATACAAAAATATTAATTTTGTTTCATGATATTATTATAACATGAATTAAAATTGTAGAATAGAATTCTTAAAGAGAGAGAGAGCGAGAGACACTTAAAAAGAGATTCTCGTCAAATCAAAGACTCTCTGTACCTATAATATGTGAGTCATCTTTCAGGCGAAGCTGAACAGGACGGAAACAATTTCCGAATTCCGTGCACGCTTCCAAACACATAGTCCGCGAAATACAGCGGCCGTTATCCCAGGTTTCCGGCGGATAACCGAGCGCTGCTCGTTAATCGGCCGCGTTTCGGTGAAAGCGTTGCCGCGGCCAAGCGACGAGGAAACACGCGCCGTCGGGATAATGGCGTTATTATACTCGAGAAATAGATCGTATCGTACGGGACGAGAAGCAGACTCGCGGAAGGTACATCCTTGACTATCGCCTCGGCAACGTTTGCTCGATCCTTACAACGTGTTGTGAACAGCGGCTGTTGTTCGCAGCGTGTGTCGCCAGACTCTTCCGTTTCTCTGTGATTTACGCTTTAAACTATAACAAAGAACCTCCACAAGTCGAGGTGAACGTACCTTTAACCCTGCACAGCTGCGTTTTTCTTTGCTCATGAGAAAAAGAAATGCTGAAGTTTCTTAGGAGTTTAAGAAAATGAAAAACAATCACTGATATAAATAGATTGTTTGATAGCAAAACAATGATACAGTGATATGATAAAATGAATAACAATATAAATGAAACTTTTAAAGTCGCATAGTATTATAAACGATTATATCATTATCGAAATAATATTTTTGGGAATTGTGGATGGTACAAGTCGATGGGTGGTGAAAGATCAAATCCTGGCAATGAATTATTGGCTGACCTTTGAGGGGAGTCCTCGAAGGAAATCGTACGAGTGATGTGTTACTAGAGACGCGGTTAATGGAAAGGAGATGGGAACTGTCGTGAGAGATACGTCTTCTCGAATGGACTCAATAAGGTTCATGTTGTCCGCTTTCTTTCGATCAAATTCCTATCTTCTCCAAATATATCAAGACGATGCAAGAGAAGATCAATCTATTAAGGACACATTTTTCACGTTTCTACTCTTTATCTCTACATGGAGATTTATTTACATTGAACTTATTATCGCATACATATACAGTAGATCTACTTCCATTAGATTATCATTATACTGTACATTACATCTACTTACACCATAATATTTAATTCCTTAAAACAAGAGCCTTTCTCGTCAGACACTTTTCCACAATCTTACTATGACTCATCCCGTAGCTTCGTAATTATGATTCCACATGCTGTTCCGCGAGTATTGCGGTATCAAACTCCAATTTGCAAGCCCTCGCCAACAAAACCACCCCTTCTAACAATCTACACCGGAGTATCTCCCAAATATCGCTTCATCAAATCGACCACCACACATTACGTACTCACACCTACGCACACACGCGTATGATTCACACAATAAACAGACCCTAGGAGCAGCCCTAGAAGCCGCTCTCGAACGCAAGAACATTCACCGGAGAAGATTAAGTTTCTATCCGGAGGGCACGCAGTCCAGTCGCACCCCCCTCCTCCCGTTCGACTAAATTCGCGCAAGAACTCGCAGCGTCGAGAAGAAAAGAAGAGAAAAAAGGGTTGAATTGGCCGATGGAAGCGGTACCAGGCAGTAAGCACGCGTCCAAGGTTCGCAGACCAGCTGGCGCGGGTCGCGATAATAGTGGCGGGTTGCATGCATTAACTTTAATTAACAGTTTCGCGTGGCTCTTCGCGTCGTTGTATTAAGCGTAAACGCTGTTGGCCACGCGACACTTTCTACTGGATTAACCCTTGAATGCCGGAGCCTGGGTCGATTCTGAAACGTGCGAGATATTTCACCTTTATTAGTTTCTCGGTTGCATTTGCATACGTGTTATTATTTTAGAGAACTATATGAAGAATTTTACTGTCTTAGTGAATTTTATTAAAAGATAGTCGTAAAGGTTTGGGTTTCGTCTTTTTGCTTGTTTCCTCACTTCATTGATATTGTAAAATATTTTAAATATAAATATAACTATTGGACCTGAGGATATTTTCTTATAGGAGCCTATATCAAGTTTATAGATAATCATACACAGTTATTCATCTCTGTAACTGAGATACCTTCGATCGAGTCACAATATATATTTTCAAAATATCTATAATTTTTCATCACTCCTGGAACGACAACATTTTTATTTCGCCCACGAAAAATTCATAAAACTCGTCATCGTATGCCAAGCGAAAATAAACTGGATGGGTAAAGCTTGGAGCTTTTACCCGGAGGTAGAAAGTTAGTTCGTTTAGTTAGTCCGTCACTCGTTGTCGAGCTTCAATTCCAGCTGGTTTAAATTTTGGCAGGTTTTAATACGCTTCCCAAGAATGTTAGAACGTGACTGCATGTTACCTGGATGCGAGTTCCTCCGAGAAACCGTGGCGCGTTTCATTTATTCCGGACCTGATTTACGGCGGTCGTCGGATAAGTGGCTTGCCCGATGAACCAGTTCGTTTCTCCTTCTCCCACGTGATACACATTGTCTCGAGCATGGCCTCCCTCCTCCACCCTCGCGTGCCAGCTCATTTGATTAACGATCCGTCCGGCGTTTATTGCTAGACGCGAAGATGCAAATTGGACTCGTTTCGAGCGTGTTTCCGGAGAGCTCGTTTGCGCAGAAAGAGCTAGTCCTACGAAGCCTTCGCTGACTAATTGAGCTGTCCGGAATTGGACTAAGAGTCTTTTTGTTTCTTCGTCGGCCGTGCGGAATGGTAAGAATGAATTCGTAGGACGGGGATATAAATTATGTTGGTGGTAAAGGGGAAATTTCCGAGGTTTCAGGATTTTCCTTCTTGTCAAGCAATAATCTTGATCCGTATAAATCTGTCTTTTTATACTTTGAGTAAACGCTGAAGGAACGTTTTTTGGAAAGTTTTTTATACGAATAGATTCTTCGAAAATATAGCAGCAAATAATCCAGGAATATTGGACTACGTACAAACGCTAATAAAGTACTTGGCCGAGAGCTTTATTAGACTGTAACTATTCCTAATTCTCTTAAAATCCAGCACACGTATTTCTCTTGTTCTGTATTTCTTTGCTTTCTTTATTTGTTGCAGCCATTGTTAAAAGATATTCAGTCACGTTCACCTTAAACCTAAGTAACTGTGCACCGCTCATTCACACCGTAATCTCAAGTATATACGTGCTCGGTCTAAACACTCTTCGGTCGAACTACGAGCACTTAAAGTCTAGAGTTTAGACTTCAGACCAAGTACTTTTCACACGCACATCTATTGCTCTTGACTCGCTTCGCATAGATTCTATCATTCCTATAAAGTTAGTAAAGATCATTAACGAAATTATGTGTTTAAGGAGTACGGCGAAAGAATAGACACGTATCTATATACCGCAGTAGAATCAGACGACATTTGACAGGCTTCTTAGCTGAAGCTACTATTCGACGTTTCAACCAAACTAGCCACATTTTCAAAGTTATCGAATATTTAATTTTTAAGGGCAGAGACTCTTATTCAATAGCCTCTCGTGGCAATTAATTCGACAGGGCTAGCGTTATCGAGGCTCATGTTGAAACTACCTTAAACGAATCTTGTAAGACATCCGGCTGGAGACATCGGTGCCGCGATAGGGCTTCACGGTTCCGTTTTCTTCGACGGCTGCTTGTCGAAGATCGTGCAAGAAGAGAACGACGACCCGGCTCCTCGTACCCAACCCCGTGCGCTAAGGTATAATAAGATGTCGGCCATAAATGTCTTAGCACTTTGCGGGATGCGCTTAATTGATCGTCGCCTCGGTGTTCGCCCGACGACAATGCTTCCTTCGTGCGTGGCATCGCGGCTCTTTTCCAGGATAAAGTTGCTCGTTTACGGGTTTCCTCCGGGACCATGAAATCCCGCGGCGTGGAATTCCTCGAATCAAACTGTCTGACGCACTTCGTAGAAACTTTCTACCTCGTCACCAGTTTTGGTCTTGGCGTTTTTAATTAGGCGACATCGTCAGAGCGACGAACGTTTCGTGTAATGATATAATAATTGGATAAAAGGACTAGTTGGAGGATTTAACTCGGTGAAGTTTGAGGGGGGAGGGGGGATGACGAAATGCTCAGTTACGAAATGTTGGGAATATTGCTCAAGTTTCGTTGCATTCATTGCGTAACGACGATGAATAGAAAGTGATTCAATGTTGACGAAGTGAAGCTCCTGGTTAGGATCAGGCTACTTGAGTTTCTATACTATACGGTGTGTGTCGTAAGTATTCGCTGTTTGATGAATGAACTATTGGTTCGAGTCATTGACATTTTTATTCGCTGTGAAGAATGTCTCTTGCATATCCTTTAACGTCTGATCAGTTTCTGAACGTTCTAGCAATCCAATGGATCTGTTGAATATATATTTTCGTTGTGAAATTATCCAACTGTATGATACCTATTTTGCTGGTGTATTGTATTAGATACATTAGATGAAACGAACAGATTAACGATGATTGATCGCGTCGTGTGTAATATTTAATCGACGACTAAGCAGAAAATGCAAGCTGTGTAATGCTAAATTGCACCAGAACAGGTCGAAGCAATCGCTGTCACGTTTATTTTCAATTCGCCACGGCTGATGAGAAAAAAAACCTCGTACAACTTTCGCTTATATAATAAAATATCGTGACTGTTTAATAATATCTTATATTTATAAAAGCGTCTCGTACTTTTCATATCAAAAAAGCTGCTAGCTTATATACTACAGATAAAGAAATTTGTTGGTACATATATCAATTGCAAATAGATAAGTATTCGTCGATAATTAGTCACTAAAGTTCAATCAAGAGTATGAATCAGTCAAAGTGAAATTTATCTGATAGACTTTTTTACGCGACAAGCTTCATTCGCTTGCACCATATGTTTTTCTACTCCACTTTTATAAAACTACTACCGCGATGAGTCTCATTGTTTCGAATCTGGCTTTCAGAAATTCTGTACTACTTATAAAAAATAATACACGTTTCAATTACTTCAAAACACAATGTATTCGTTCTACGCAGTCCAAAATATAAAGCACACATTCCAAACATTCTACCGAGAAAAGTATAGGACCCAATTCCTCCAAAACACAAAATACACGTTCGAATTACTTAAAAAAAGAGAAGTACACGTCCCAGTTACTTTAAAGAAGAAAAGTACACGTCCCAATTACTTTAAAATGGATAGCACACATGCCACATATTCCAAAAAATAAAGAACACGCTCCAATTACTTCAGAATGCGAAACGTACGTGCCAAATGTCTTAAACGGGAAAGTACAGATTTCAATTACTTCAAAAACGAAATTATAGGTCCGCAATTATTCAAAACACAAACTATACATCTGAAAGGCAAAACACACGTATCGACTGCTCCAAAAAGTAAAGAATTCCTTCCTGGAACTTTCAACGATCGCTTTTATCGGCATCACTTCCGTCCATCATCCTCTAACCTCTTCCTTCGTCGATTTATCCTCTGCATACCGTGATCTACCATTCGCAAAGATTCCCCAGAATCATTCGCAGCGAGTATGAAGAATGGCCATCATTCTCTGCAAGTCTATACAGCATCCACAGTGCACCTTTCCAAGAACGATCGAATACCACGAATCGAAGGCCACGCGGCGACAATTCGCGGAGGACGACGATTAACTCGGCCGGAACAGAAAAACGCAGTTAGCATGGCTCCCGAAGATTAAAGGGACCCGCTCGTCTGACCCGTGAGCAATACCGCGAGCATTAAACGCCATGTGTTTGACAACGTAACGCGCCGCGTCGAGATCTGAGGAGAAAGGCCGGCCTCGAATATGGAACACGTGTAGGTTCGCAACTCCGATGGTTGCGCCTTGCGCCTGTGTATTTCATCTCTCTCTTCCTCTTCGTATCTCCGTTAAACTTTCGAGGCTACCGACGAGTGGATACTTGTGTGTCGGATGCAGCCGAAAATAAAGCTGACTAAAATTAGGCTGGCGCATCGCAATAAAACGGCCAGCAGACCGGTTTAGTAACGATGTAGGCCTGTTCTCTCTTCTTCTCGTGTATACGCCTAATAATTGGACACCTTGAGTGGATGTTCGGATGAAGATACCGGGAATTCGTTGTTGCCTGCTCGTTCGAGAACGAAAGGCTGGCCTTGCATGTTCGTGCAGCGACAGACTGAAAGAGGAGGATGTAGGCACTTGAACTTGCTCTTGACATGTTTTACTGGAACGATTTGGTAGAGTGTTAAATGGGAAGTTGGATTTTGATCACGGTTTTTGAGCACGATGATCGGGTATTCTGAATGGCTGTATAGAGGAGGGTATGATGGAAATGTGTGGCGGAGGGTATATTTTATTTTCGAGAGGTCAAGAATCTCGGTGGTTTATGGTCACATGTGTCACAGGCTTCGAGAGCTATAAAACGGGCGATGTTTCACTTTCAGTGGCGGAAGAAGTCTCTCGGTCATGGGTCAGAGATGTTATAACTTATCCATATGTGTCTTCCGATTTCTCAGGATTCAGATAATCGTAAGGAGCTTCCGCAGCTTAAACTTAACGTGATCAATTGGTTTCGATTATTCTTGAGAATGGTTAAGTGGAGATCCGAAGTTGTTCTCCTCGACATTTTTATACATTACATGCATTTTGGACACTTTTACGTATTTATATTTCCCGAATGTACATAATAAATTCACTGTTCATATACTTTTGTGATCTCTATGAAATAGATAATAGTACTAAATATTTTCTAATTTCCATATGTTCTATCAGATTTGTCTGAAATTTTGTTAGTATATTCATGACAGTCGAAGCTCGTAACAATGTTAGTGGAACTTAAAAATGTATCGCATAACACGAATAATATATCCCCAAAAGATGTCTATAACACTTTCGTGAGCCTGTATGTGCCAAATATAATATGTGAAAAAGATAAAAAAAATATTGCAAAAGTAATAAAACAGCTAGGCGTGAATATTTCGCAGTTATTTCTTTGTGGTTTATACATATTTGACAAATAAACAGAGCGGCGGGACGCTTACTCCTCGTTCGCTTGAAAACCGTGAAAATCATGAAACGTCATTTGTAGAGGCTCTGGAATTGTTCCGTTTTAATACGAGCAGATTGAATTCCAACGTGTCGGGCTACGCTGACGAGCGAAATCAATAACATTTCTCCAATTTGCACCGAGTCGAGTACGAGTTCTTTATTTACCTTCGATCACGCGCGCGTGGTCCCGCGAATGTTAAAAATCGCTTATACGATGAAATTTTATTCGGTAATTCGCTCATTGTGAGAGGCTCGGCCGCGATAAATGTTTGCCAGGCAGGCTATGGATTTTCTGCCAAATATTTGCCCGCGACGTGTCATTGGGAGGCAGGCACACGCCGCGCCGAGCGGATTTTTCACGAACGAGAAACGCCTCCATCCTGTAATTGCTGTCTGCATTGACGGTCCAGCGGCGCGACATAATCGAATGTTTGCCGCGTGAACGTCGAACAGCGATGCGTTGGATATTTTATCATGTCATGCTTCATCGACGCGTCTAATTTCACGTGAAATGTTATATTTCCTTGTCCGGAGATCGGATAATTTTATTACGCTTATAATGGAGGCACTTGCTGACTGTCGAATATATTGTTGATCGAACGTTCTATAGAGATTATTGTTAGGTAATTTACTGTTTCGTTTCAGTACGGTTTATAATATTCAGGGGCTGAAACAAATTTCTTTTCGGGCTCTATCTTTATTAGATAAAGATAGATAAAATTAGATAAAGTCCTACGGCCAATATATTATAATTACTTTTCATAAAGAATATGAAAATAATCACTGAAAGAGAAAAATATTGAACTCACGCATTTCACATTATTCAGATACGTAATTAATATTAAACATTCATATCTCTTATTTATAATTCTCAATGAAAAATATCTTATTTTCATAAATTTTTGTGTTATATAGAGACTACGCGAATAATCAGAAATTCCAGGTAAATTTTATAAAAGAGCGTTTGTAATTGTTACTATACTTTTCTGTACATTATGATATTCTAAAATTAATCAGTGTCGCTTCTGAGCAGCTCATATTTACGTATAATTACGAATCGTTTTCTGATAAATTTTCGTATGAAACATGGTCCAGGAGGGTACGAAATATTTCTCAAGATGAAAATCCAGAAGAAGTATCGACGAGATTCAATTATCACAGCGATTTATCAAAACGGTTTCCACCGAACCCACGCTATCTTCCTCCCATCTACTTTGGAAACGGTCTGTCCACCAGCACCTGCCTTTCGGAGTCAGGTGCGGCCTCGTCCCAGCGTAAATCAGAAGATATAGCCAGCCATGGGAAACTGACCTTCGAGGAAATCAATATTCTCCCGCAGGCACGATGGGACAACGGCGTCGACGACGACGTAGACTTCCGTTGGGAAAACATAGATATGTAACTACAGTCTATGAAGTTACCACCATGCATCGTTTCATACTCCCAATTAGAATTATCAAATAGGAATAACTCACTTACCGTTAAATTGTACATATTTGTTTAGAAATAACTAGCTTCTACATTTCTACCAAACCATTTCGTTTAATCTTGTGGGAAGTTTTATCAGCGCTTTTATTCGCCTATACTCGAGAGCCAGCTAGCTGATTTTATTAGGTTGGTGAATATAAAACATTGCTTTTTCTTATGAAATTTAAGTAGCTTGTAGTTTCTATGAAATATTAAATATTTAATTTCCACGCGATTCAATACACTTTTTCGAGTAACGATTATAACTTCGTTATTCCAGATTTATAAGAATTATCAGAATTAAAAAATTCTTAGAACAGCGCAGTTACATTTTCTTCATTCGGATTTTTTCTTTAAATAAATAAAAGATAGCCAATGAGTGGAATAAATTAAATGTTACATTCCTATTTTTAACACCTTTAACAGTTCTCTGTATTTTAATACAGTCGACAACTAACAACAGAAGAAGATCTAAGTGGTATTAGCCTATCGGACTGAATTTTCACTGAAGTTCAACATTCTAAATGCAACATCCTAATACCAACTCCATAATTCTACTCCTTAATTTTACAATGAATATCCATTTGCTTGTACATCAAACCTCACAAACTTTCCCCAGCAAAATACATGTATCAATACCTTCGTCATTCGACACCATGAAATTCTCAATAAGCTGAAATTGAAGTCTCGTACACACGGAATACTCTACACTAATACTCGATAGACTGTGCAGAAAACACACAGAGACACAAGAGGGTAGGTATTCGGTGCTCGTTTCATCCCTTCTATCGTTTTCGGGGGTGGGATGAGTTGATCTATGACTCAGTCAGGAAGTACGCCTCGACGATGGCTCACAAAGTGGCGGTGAAGTGAACCTGCCGCCCCCGTTCGAGGAAACCTATGTGCCACCCCTTCCTTTTTTTTCCTTCCACCCCCTATCGACTTTGTTTCGGGGAAACGGAGCAGCCCGTGCCGGAAGTACGATCCACGGAGGCCACGTGCCCTTCCATGGCAACTCGCGGAATCGTACAAGTGACTGATGGCAATGGGATGCGATCGATGGGGATGATACACGGGCTGTCACGCAGAAGTTGCACGGTCGAGCAGTCGACGAAATAAAGTATCCATTAAGGGCGCGTTTTTCTGTAAGATTCTATAGCCTATTCGATGAAAGATAGGAAATTACGCCTCCCTTCTAGGTTCTGAGAGATCGATGCTATTGCGGTTGACCGACGAATTGCTCGCTTTTTAGGAAGTCGATGGAATTGGGGGTTGATGGAACAATTAGAACTTGCACGATTGAACGTATTAAGACTTATTGTAGTTATAGTTGAGAAACTGGGCTTTATTATACACTTTGGTATTATCGACAATATACAACAATTTATATTGCAATTTACGTATTGTAATAAAACCTGTTCGTTACGATTGCATAATATTTCCCTTCCTTGTTGTGAAATATATTTCCACTGATTAGTTATTGTTTGCGGAAAATTTATGGTAGATTAATCGACAGAAATCTAACAGAGAAATTGCACAACTTTCGATCCACTTTAAAAGAGCAATCTCCATTTCCCTCGTTTCATCCAGAAGCAACACTTTGCCAATTAAGTAGTCCACTCAGGAATATTGGATTTCTTCTTCCAACCTGATGTAATTTGGCCAGATATTCAATCATATTTACAGAAACCATTCACGAATTGTTTCGACTATGAAAATAAAAAGATTGCGAACAGGCTGGGTTTCACGGCTGGAGATTTTCCGGGGACGGTGAATCGCGTGCGGCGAAATTATTTTCTATCTTTTCACGGCATCTGAGGCGTCGGCAACAAAAAATAAAAAACAGGGAGGAAAGCGAAACGGCGAAAGGGCGAGAGTGACTGACGAGCGTGGAGAAGCCAATTTAACTTCTTTCAAGCCAAGGCCGCGAGGGAAGGAGAGGTGAGCGCGTTCGCGACACGCGAAACACCAGATCCCAGATAACCGTAATTGAATAACTGTCAAATTAAACTAGCATCCCTTTAAATCAACGATATTTGAGAAAAACCGATTCAGACCCGGTAGTAACTTCGTTTCACCGTAATTTATCAATACCTGCTTGGTTTCGTGTGTTCCTGATTTGAATATCAGCCACGAAGACAGGTATTAATCGCAAGTAAGTCGGATAATCTGTGTGGAAAAACAGCAGACGATTGATTCCTCGAAAGTGTCCATCTTATAGATATCGTGGAAGAATTCTTCTGGAATAGAATGTAGATATTCTAACTTTAATACTCTTTAATTTATTTTTCTTCGTGATGATTCTTCGCGTTCTTAGTGAACGAAATAGAAAGATTTCAAGACATTTATAGCAAGTGTCTGTAATGGTGACATACACGATGAAAATGGACACTTGTAGACACCATATTTTGTAACCTCTATTACATCTTCAGATTGGTATTAAATTTTACTAATATGATATCAATATGATACGTCGTATCTCATACAGATTTAATCTTCAAATTGATTTATACAACACACGCGATATATACATAAAGATTCTCTGTAATGAATGTAGGAATGTTATATTATTAATTTGTAGGTAACAGTATGATTAATACAATATCGTTTGCACTCACACGAAATCGAATATAATACCCCGTTTCACGTATTCGTTACTCGCTACTTCTACGACACGACAACACAACGATCTTCACATGACAACGATAAATTCAACTCTGACTCTCTCAACTCTCGTTACAATGTTTTCCATGCTCACTTTTTCCTAAACATACCTTGGTAACGCCCACAACACTCTTTGACAACGTCAACATATCTTGACAACGCTAATAAACAATTACCCCTCACGCCACGTCCTTCCCTGATGTCACACTATCCTACATAAATATTCAAATAAATTAACGAGTCACGATACCAATGGTTTTCTGTAAAAGTCACACCCTCATCGATTTCGTTTCTTTCACCCTGCCATTACTTTCATTACTGTCGTTCGTTTCGCGAAAACCAATAAGAATTTACGGCTTGCACGACCTTTAAAGACCAACGAATCATCGTTCGAGATACGAGTCAACCGCGTGAACGTCCTCGTTGACAGGGTAGCTGTGGGTTTACTGAGTCAGAACCGAGGGTTGGAGACGGAATCGGTGCCACTTTGCATCGTTGACATTCCACGGCGACAATCTATACGCTGATACACGTTATATTATCGCTTATTGCCCTTTCTCGCGACGACGAGGGTGTTCACTGTTCCATTGAGAGGCCAAATTGAAAAGCTCTGACGATCTCTCGCGATGTTGTTTGATGAAATTGCAGTCGACTACCGTCGACGCTAAATTACGCGACGATTAATTAAAATGAACAGGAAAGTGCGAATATTAACCTTCGTATGGCTTCGCGAAAATTTGATATTCGTTTATGGCGCTGCGACAGTGTTTTAATAAGAATATTGAAGAACGAAGCCTGTCACATCTATTTAATTTCGAGTTCCACACTTTGTACCTATTTGATATCAAAAGGGGACTGTATATGTTGAAAATAGTTATTACATCGACAATTAATTCTCTTCCTATGAGTGGAAATTCAATATACAATAAAAATAGAGAAAGAAGTAATATCATCATTTATTGTAAATATATTTGATTTGATCAGACAAGTAAACTGCGGCATATTTATGCAAACCCATACTTTCATAAACAGAGTTAAAGTAATTAAAACCTGATAGAAATTTGTTCTGATGTATCGACAATTTATGTGAAAATTGTTGGACTATTCATTAACGATCTTGTATAAAGAACGAAGGTCTGTCGAAACGCGACGAAAATTTGATGTTAATTTTTGAGTAAAGTAACGTTGAATATTTCGTCATTAAAAATTTTGAATAAAGTTGAAACCAAATTGAGAATCAAATTGAAGAAAGAAAGTTTTATATAATAAATAATAGAAGCTAATATTTTAAATAATTTCATTAAACATAGTATCCATCCACTTTATCAAAATTCCAAAGGCATAGAGCGTAGATCCGCACGTGCAGAGAGCTCGGGGGCAAAAATTATTCAATTTACTCGTACAGGCTTGTGGCACGGCGTCTAATAAACCCGGTGATCCCCTAATGTCGTCGTCATTACCGTCCAGCTGGCGCGGGCTTAACGTGGATCCTTCCCGTGGCGCGAGCAAACTAGCCGTGGCGGCGGAAGTGAGAGGACAATTTCTGACCAAGGCGCGTTAGTCGCCCTTCCGCCACCAGGAATCAATCCTTCTGTTCTGCATTCATTACCCCTCGCTTAATGACCCTTTCTCTTCCCTTAATGACCACACGCTATACGAAGGTGTAGCAAGAATAGCCTGAAACGTGATTTATTATTATAAAGAAAAAAGTGAAAGAGGAAGAAAAAGAAGCGAAACAGCAAGTCGGGTGACGGGGCGAAAAACATGGGGGTGGAACGACAGAATTTTTCGAGACGTGACGACGCGAAGTTTCGACGAGGAAACGGGGGATTTGCAGCCCCTCGAAAATCTGCCGACTAGGACGACGACTGTTAGAGGGTGGCGAAGGGGGTGGAAGGTGGAGAAAACTCCCTACGGGGGTCTGTAAACGCGACATTAAAATCAGCTTACAAATCGTTTCGACGACGTCTCCTGGTCCGCTCGCGGAGCCGATTGAAATCCGCGAGAGCTGGTGGACGGACGAGTGCTGGTTCCGTCTCTCTTTCCCTCGATCGATTCGTCATAGTCCTTCTGATTTCTTCCCTGAAGCCTACACCACCGAAGAGAAACCGAGGATTCTTCTTCTGTAAGAGTAGTGGAAAGAGGGGAGGTTTTCTGCAACCGTAGCGTTTCTTCTTTGCGAATCGACTCTTGGAAAATTCCGGCCCCGAACACTGCCTCTTTTGTGCATATAATGATCCCCCGACTGCTTCGCTAGGCTTATTTCGACGACCTCCTTTGACGACCCTCCCGCGCGCCCTCGATTCTTTTCGATTGATCCTCGCGGCGTCGGCCTCATTGTCCTCCGCTTTCAGCTGTTTGTACTCTCCTCGATTTTGTTGTGGAGCACCGGGCCTCGGGAAATCGCTATATTGAATCGGTCAGAAGCAGGTCTTAGGGGTCGCGGGCTCGAGGATCGATTTACTCAAACGCGATGGTGTGGTTAAATTTTTCATGTATACTTTGCCATATTGTGAACATTGGTGTTTTAGAGATTGCAATTTTTCTTTTTCATTGTTGTAGGTCTGTAGAGAACTCTGATATGAAAATCACACAATTGCTTTTGATACTTCTTTTAGTTTTCCAATGTGGAAACATTAAAGCAGCTTTCGCTTGATCTCCATTTCGTATTAGAATTTATAAATACGAAAATGATATGAGATAAAACGTACGTATTATAATTCTTCTTATATTAAATAATCTTCTCGATTGAAAAATTCTATACCAGCTCTCAGTATTGCATGCACATATACACATAGACACATTCTGCATCAAAAAATTAAATCAGTTCAATATTTCGAAAAACTCGCCTCTTATAGAAAGTCCCTCCAGACACCGAATCATCCGAGGGTCCACTCATCTCGATTACAATCTCTGTAACAGTCGGCGTTGCCTTTAGCAGACACGGGGGCGCTATTCGTGCAAGACGCCTAGCTGCGGGTAGTGTTTCGCAGCCTTCGTTCAGGGAAAAGAAAAAGATCCCCATTGAAAGGCGCAGCAAGGAGGCGGGTGTTCGTGTTCGCGGTACGCTGAGTGCCGGGGAATCGAGATAAGTAACACAGTACGTAATTCTCGGTTACGTGATCCGGCGTGCGTCTTCCATTCACCGTTCGCCCATCCGCGGCTCCTTTTCATTGCAGCTTTTCGACGCGTAGTTTCTACTCTCGGCGAGGTTACGTTGAATACCAAAGTAACCAGCCCTCGCTATTGACCGTTCTCGAAGGCATACGCGCGGCCACGGATCGAGATACTTATCGAGCCAAGAGCTAACGGAAACACATCGTACATCAGACAAGTCTCCAGCAACGGATAGAAACACAGAGAGATACAGGAACAGAGAGTTGGAATCGGAAGATCCACGATTTCCAGGATGCTGCTAGGCTGGTAAACACGCGGGCTACACGGGATGAATGCATGTGACTCGTCGGCAAAGCGATCTCTTGTGTTTCTTTTGGCCGTTTCTTTTCTTTTCCTCTATTTTTCGGTCGGACAGCATCGTCTAGAGAGTTTCGAGTGGAACGTGAGGAAGCGTTAGGCGGCGAAAGTGGAGCCAACAGACACAAAGGAGAAGGAAGCAGGAACAGGAGAGCCGCAATCCTCTCGAGAGACGGTCGAGCTTCACGAGTACGCATCTACGAAAAAGGATCACGGACGAACACGCGACGCTCTTAATACCACGCGCGTAAGGAAGCTTAAGAGCTGAGCCGTAAGCCAAACAAACAATCGACCAACGCCGCGTGTATGACAGATCTGGTTGGCGAACAGTATATACGTGGCATTGGATTCGGAGGAGCTACCCCGTGAAGTCGAGTAACGCTGATGCGATTTGTAGTTTCGCTTGGATTGTCTGTGTTTCTACTAGTGAAACGGAAGTTTCGTGGATAGGAGCGTGGTATCGGGAAATGAGGATGCGTCGATGAATTGAATTTTGGGATCGTTAGTTTGGACGAGAATTTAGAGATTTTGGTCTCGCACGACACAGAGAAGATATAGTAGAAGTAATTCAATCACAATTCTTTTGCAATTTTTCTTTCGTTTTTCGGTGATTTATATTCAAGTCTAATTTCTTGACAATTCTGGGCTTTCATAAAATCTAAGAAATTTTGATCTCTCCTGCATCATAAGTATTTTAGCATTTTTATCTTAGGCAAGAATTTTCGGAATTTTTATAATCAGACCGGTGAGATTTGGAATATGCAAGACGTTTTAGTAAAATCTAATTACATAATTGAATATCTTCTCTGTCGTTAAAAGATATTTAAAGAACAGTTTTAATGAGTCGAAAGTAGAAACTCCGCGAGCTATCCAAATCAGCGACGTCGACTTATCATCGAATGATTAAATTAGAATTCGTCCAACAAGCAGCGGGAAACGGTTGTACGGTTCGTTATCTCGAGCGTTCCCGGTTCGGTCCCACACGGACGTCGAACAAGAGGATCGAGAAGAGAAGACCTTAGAGTCGAGCCGATTCGTTTCTTTCCCGACGTAATAAGTTAGTTTCCCCGAGGTTATCCCGGCTTCTATTTAGCCCGGGTCTTTGCTCTTCCGTGGCGTTCACGGAGGTCGACTCGAAACGAAGGCAATTACGCGGCATGGCACTCGACATTATCGCCTCTCGGGGGTCGCTCGATTTCCTGCCCAGCTTCTCCACCTCCTTGTCCGCCCTTCTTCGAAACGCCACCCTACATTCTTCGCTGCTTTCGCTTTCGCAACAGTCGATACAGACTTGATAGTGTTTCTCTCTCTTTCTTTCTCTCTCTCTCTCCCTCGTTCATTAAAGTGTCAATCCAGTCTCGAAGGGGTGAACCACCCTCTTCCACCCTGTCGCGATCGAGAAGACGGCCGTGAAATAAAGCGAAAACTCTACGGCTATGTCTCCAATGTTCACCCCCTCCCACTTTCGCTCTCTTGTTCTTTAGCCGACCTAGAACTTTGTATCGGCGAATAAAGTACTACGGGTGGCGTCTTAATTCGTGCTTATCGCGAGCGGAATTGATGTTCTCGTGCTACGGCGAACCGAGAAGCAGACGACTTCGTAGGGTTCGTACCTGATGGAAGCGGAAATTTGGAGGAAGTTTTAAGTAGAGGTAGATTGTGTTGCGTGGAATTAGGCGGTTGACAGGGTGGAAGGAAATTGGTAGCTTCAGTGGGTATATATGTCTATGCAAGTTGTAGCAATTTGTCGTAGTTCGAGTTTGTGTTACACGGTATGGTGCTATGCAAGTAGTTCTATTATTTTATTATTCTGTAATTAATAATATTGCTTGACTACAGTTCATACAACTCACGTGTGAGATCTTCTTTTATAATTTTCATTTTGTTTTTAATTCTTCATAAGCAAACGTATATTTGCACACTTCATAGGCGCAGTAGGTGGTTTATATTCGAGCCTACCATTCCACGATTCTCGGCTTCCAAAAAATCGAAAAGGTGTATAAAGTCCTGGAATATTTATTAATGTCTCTACTACATTGTACAATCATTCGTTAAATTAAATATTTTAAATTTTCTTCAGTGAAAATGAAAATTCGAAAGAAAGAAATTTTCGAGAGAAATTTCACGGTTTATTTTCAAAGTTTCTTTACTTTCGTATCACCGTATATAAGAACACTGAAGCCGAATTAATTAACATTCTTTCTCATGTCAATGATCGGCCAGAAGAAAATTACGCGAAGCGGTCGTCAACCGTGGTTGATTCGAGCAAATGGCACCGGACGTACTCGACGTCTTACCGGCATAAAAATCGACCTAATCGGAAGTCCGCCGTTTAACGTGGGATTGCGCGGAGGCCGTGTAGCTGGAATTGTCATTCGAGTCACGGATCACGCGCGTACTCGACGCTGTCTACAATACGCGCCGCTTTATTGCGTAATTGCTGGCGCTACCTTCTCTCCTTCCTACAAACGTGTACAGGCTGTCACCGAAGTAAGCGGCAACACTTTGTCAGAGCAGCAATCGTGTGAGTAAGGAAATACTTCCTTGTCGAACCATAATTGTTCATGGATTAATATAGTGTGAATAGCGATTCAGAGAAGAAGAGTTTCGATAATAAATTTGAATTTTAAATGTACGATTGTATACTGTGTCATCCCTGAATACACAATTATGTAAACTTAGAGTTGAGTGAACCTACAAGACAAACCTATAGTACAATCAGCCACGAAAGTTTACATTTGGAAGGATTGTTAATTCCAAAAATATTCTTGGCATCAAATCTCATATTAATTGAACCTGGTATATGTCTGAAAAAATAATACAAATTTAATACAAAAAGAAATAATACAAACTGATTACTGAAAAAATAATACAAACGACACAAAAAGCATGCAAATGTACATACAATTGGTCATTTCCATGAGACCATAGGAAGAGACTATATGGGAATTAATTAATACCCTACAATCATATTGCTTGTTGATAAAATCTGCATTATAACTACGAAAAACATGTCTAATGTCTTATCAGCTTGTCGAGAAGCATTCGATAGAGCGTACGCAGAATCCCGAGGCTTTTTCTTTTTTCCCAGCTCCAGCTTCTTCCCGCGCCTATTATAGTCGCTAGCTCGTAGAAACGGAACTTGCCTGCGAAGTTTGATAAAGTTGGTCGATTAAGCGCGTTGCACGCGTCGCAGTGCTTCCGTATCTCCTCGACGGACGCGTGCGCGTCGTCGTCGTGGTCGTCGTTCGTCGTTTCCTTCAGGGCTCGAAAGCCGCGCGCGGGAGACAAGACGACGAGCTCGCGCGGTTCGCACCCTGTTCATTATAACTTGGCCGTAGGACGTGCGAGAGGCCTCGTTGTTTTGACGGCGTTGGCGCCCCAATTATACACGCGTTGCCGCTAACTAACCTTATTTGCAAGCCCCGAGGGTGCTACCTGGCTGCGCGCCCACCCCAACGCCCACGTCACGCGGAAGGGAAGCCCGCCGATTTAATTGCAACTTGACCGAGCCACCCAACCGTGCCCTTCGCTTCTGTCTCTTTCTCTCACTCTCTCGCTGGTTGTCGTTTCCTTCGGCTTGAAAATGAAAGACCGAACTGTGTTCCGTCCCGAGACGAACCCACTTCCGTCAGGAAATTCGGAGATGCGCGGATGCTTCCATGGGATGCAGGTATTCGAAACGAAGGAACAGAATTTCCATAGAAATAAATGAGTTTTTCTAAGATATAATGGTGAACATAGTATGAGGATGAGTTTGGGACGGTAGAAGCTGTTGATTGTTGGAAAACATTTGTGTAACTCTCATCTGTGAGAAGTAATTAAATTTAGAGTTACTCTCATGATCTACGCATATCGTGGGAGGAAAGTTTTTCTATTTTCAAGTTTTAAGCTCTGTTCGTGAAATGAATGGATCGTTTAGAAACCATATTGGAAAGTATATAGAGAATAATAACAATGTTAAAAATATGTAAAATCTTAAAGATTCACTTGGAATTTATGGTTATTCTGTAGCATTTTGTTATTCAGGTAAATCATGTTTTTTTAGGTGGAAGGGAGGAAGTTCAACATTAACAATGCAGTTGAAAAATTAGGATAAAGTGATGTTAATTATCTTGTAATATAGTTTTTGGAAAGTCGTAAACTTCGTACGTGTCTGAGTAATAAAAGAATTAAGAGCCGGAGTCTGTTACATTGTAGTTGATATGTACATTCGTAACTAGGTGAAAGAGACTGTCAATTACAAAAATATAACAATTATTCCCACTGAATATATCATCCCCTCTCACTGTAACATAACACAGTTTGCCATCTCTCACCATGAGTGCGTCTGTAACGTCACGATCCATTTTCCATCGCTCGTTGCCCAATTAATTTCGTCAATCTTCTCTCCAAATAATTGAGAGACGCCAGATTTCGACCACAAATATATCTTGACGCTGTCAACTTGACATTCATTTTGCAGAGGAAACGAATGGCGTTCCCTTTAATTACCATTATAAATCTATTATAAAATACAATATATCTCCATAAAAACGACCATATGTCGGTGTCGCTAATAAATCTTCACCCCGCCTGACCTTCCTAAAACCAGCGAAATATCGCAATAGGCATATCGAAAGTAATTCAGGCATCCAGCTTTGCTCCGATCCAGGGGCTAATAACAGAACGATAACGATATTCGTCGCTACTAAAGGGAACTAATGACTTCTGCGCTCGCCGGGCCGAGGCTTGCAAATTTAAATGCAATTTGAGCGAACTACCCAGTGGGGTCGCGGCTGGTGTAACCCTGTTCGCTCAGGCCGAGTCGAGGTCCCCCGGCGGACGTCATATTTCGCCGTCGGAATGGCCGCATTACGGCCAACTTCGGGGAGCATCGAAGCTCCCTGGACCACGAGTAACCGTCCAACCAAGGGAGGGATGGGTTTCTCGCGCGGAAATTTTATCGTTGCCGTTCGAAACTTGGACGTTACTCTCTTTCGAAACGCCTCCGGTCGAATCGAAAGGTTTCGACTGGCCATTGCTGCGGAAGTAAGAAAGTTTTGAGTATCAATGTTGAAAGAGTTATGCAGTGGCTCGAAGTTTGTGTGCAGAGTGCTTAGGTTGGTTTAGTACCTTGACGATAGTTGTCGAATATAACGTTAGAATCTAACGGATAAGTAGAGTATCTCACTTGTAAAAATAAATCAAATAATGTCCGTATTAAGGCTTAGATTAGTAAGAGAAATTAATATTAACATTATATAATAAGATATATAACGAAGAACAAGGCGATGTCAGAGGGGCGCCAGTCTTGCGATATTAGAAGCAAGATTGAAAATCAAGCAGCAGCTTTGTATTTATACATATGTTTCATAGAAATTCGTGCAAGTTATCAAAAGCACCTCGTTATGAATCTACATAAATCATTGTACACACTCCTGTAAAAAAAATAACGGGTTGGTTATTTTGATAGCTCTGGTAGTTGTAGTATTACAGTAAACTTTAATTGATACACATTTTACACAAGTACAATAATGTCTATGTTAATCAATTCTTAGTCTCAATTGGAAAATAGGCAAATATATCAGATATCAGATATCAGATATCAGATATGTTACTAGAGATATAACTCTTTGATAAGTGGTCAGACAAGGACCCCATATTTACCTAGTTAACGTACTTACTACTGTAATATTCAGTAGAATAGATAAAGAAAAAGAATGACATGTAGTCATAAGGAAAACGGATAAAATGTCTACTTCTATTTAAAAGCCTTTCTGAAAGCCCCATTTCCAAGAACCTCTACGATCATACATATATTCAATTTTAATAAAATTCAAGAATAACGATTCTAAAACCTTCCATGGTTAATGCGTTTCTATCGATGGATCTGCGAATTGGTTCTGAATTTTGCATTAGATCCAGCGCAGCCTGCAAATGCACCATTAACCACGCTTCAATTTGCAGTTGGGTGACGATGAAAATTGTTGATTCCAGCGAGTACCAGCCATTCTTTCACCTCCATCTTTCTCCACCTCCATTTCTTTTTTCTCCTCCCCTTTCTCTTTCTCTCTCGCTGCTCGACATCCGGAATAGCGACGGAGGTTAATATTTCATGTGCTCGACGGTTCCGGCGGCGCTGAGAAAATGGGAAGGGCAAGGCCGCAGGTTTCGAGGTAAAAAGGGGTGCCGGAGAAAGGGTGGCTAGCTGCGTGAAGTTATGAGGCCCCTTCCGGTCGGGACAACCGGGACTACCCGCGGCGTGATTTAGCGGCAGAAAGTGTTCTTTCTCATTCAATAAAACCGTCGCTTTTCCCCTGGACCTACGGCGTGTCCTCCCACGGACACCTCTGGCTCCCGAGTTCGCTGGACAGGGGAACGAAAGAGAACGCCGACGCGGTAATTGCACGAGCTGCACTCCTTGGTAACGCTATTTGTCACGCGCGCTGGATATCCTCGTAATAGAATATCTATTATCGTTTCCATTCTATTAGCATATAACAGCTATTACCTAGCTCGTTACACGGGGTGAGAATGAATGTTTTCATGGTCTTCTGTACGTGAATAGAAAGTTAAATGGGCAACTGATTGATGAAAGAGTTGAGAGATGTTAGCGTTGTTTGAAATAAAAGATACCGATGTAGGTAGAATGTCAGATGTTAGGAGGGAAATTATGGTCATTCGTTTTGGTATTTTTTTTTAATGTAGATGGAGTTTACGTGGTCACTGGTTAGAATGCGGAGAAATATTAATTTATGGGTTTTCATTTTCACATTAACATTCGAGAACAACATCTCAAGGAATCCTATAATCCATTAATTTATCGTATATCTACGATTCTTAAAAAATTACTTTTCCAAATTTTTATTATACGTATTAAATTACTGTCTCGTATGTATACAAGCTTGTAACCAATTTTTAGTCATCTCTCTAATAATTTGTCTCAACTTATTACATTTTATACGAGACCACCAGGTGTCCGAATATTTATGAGCGAAGCTGTACACACATAACCGTGCCAGTTCTTTACGAGTAAACAGACTCATAAACGCTATAATCATCCGCCTGACATACCCAACTGCCTAACATACCGAATAAAGAACAAGAATTCAAACCTCTACCTTACGATATAACTTGTGAAGCTGTTCGACACGTTTCTCCTCGAATCTCGAATCTCATCGAATCACCCCACTTTCTGTTAGACCTTCGATCCTCGCGATCATCAACAGCAATTCGTTTCTGAAGAGACCAGAGTACGCTTTTCATCTTGCGCAATCGAGACGCGTGGTATTTCTATTCGACTCGTCGAGTGCCGGCCTGTAAAAGCTCGACGATGGGAGCGCGTCGGTTTGCAAGCCCCTTGAAAGAATAATGCCGCTACGTACGAAAGACCGGTTCCTCCCACCTTTCGTGTCTTCTTCAGTCGGTAAAAGCTTCTGCTACGATCGCGTTTCCGAATCGTTCTCCCTCCAACCCGTTCTTGGTGGCTGTTTCTCGTTCTACCTCTCGAGGATGTGCACTTCGCGACAAGGATAGACGTGTGCCCCTCCAGGGCGGTTTTAACGGGCCCCCATTGTCGGTCAACCACTGCAGCGAACCATTAGAGGAAGTTTCCACGACTCGACAGCCTTCGACAACGATTATCGTCGCAATTACGAGCGACGTGACGAACAACGTCCGCATGGCTGACTTCTCGAGGATCACTGTCGTGCCAATGACTCCAGAGAAACGTTTCAATCTCGTGGTTTTCATGCATAACGTATTTTTGAAAATTTGCATTTTTATGAATGCAATAAAGAGCTAAGAGCTAGGTAGAAGTATAATAATACTTCTTATAATAATATTTCGTACAATAATACTTCTTACAATAATAATTATTATGTGAAACAATAGATACCGTGCGTGACTTGAGGATTATCTACTACTACAAACTGTTCTTTACGACAGTCCGCTTGCTCTCAACACTCTTTTCAACGCATACTGCCACATTTGAAACATGCGAGTGTTATATGGTATCCTTGTATCAATCAATACGCAAAAACGCATACGTTACATCACAATTACAATCACGTTCTTCTTAAACAGAGAATGTCAACACTGGAAAATAGGAGAAGAGTTGCAGATCTTCTTCTTCTCTTCAGAATGTTGAATAATCTTACTGATAATCTTCTCCTATGCAGTTAGTTAATCCTAACGCGTGTTTTCGTTTTGTATGTAGTCATCCGAGCTTTCGTGTTGACTTCTTCAGAAACGATCCGAAGTTTTGTGATTCCATTACTAGAACATGTAATCGCGCTAATGATATTGCCGATAACGCTCACTTTTTCTCGGGTCTTGTCAATATGTTCAAGAAATTTGTTGTTGCCTCTGGCTTTTAAGATACGTCTCTCTCGTTATTTGTTGCGAAACTTTTCGACAACTTTCCTGTTTTCATTCGGTTATTGTATTATCTTTAATTTTAATTTTCGTTCAAGTATTGTTATAAAGAACTTTTTCTCTATAGTAAACAAATATATATCCGTCTATTAAAATAATCACAACAATAATAGTTATAATTGAGTAAAGCAAATCTCTGCCTAGCACTTAAATTTATGTTTTATTTCTAAAAATACGAAATTACATAAACGCGTATAATAAATAAATATTACTATATTTATCTACTCCGACCCTTGAAATTTTAATTCATAGCCGATTTTACAGCGTCCCTCATACGCCAGGATGAACGATAGTTATACAGAATTATCACACGTTTCTCGAATATCAACTCTGATTCGAACGGATGTAAACCACGCGCGAATTGCACGTGAATTCGGTTCGTTTGGCGATTTGGTTGAAAGAGGGTGAGTTGGTTATGTCGGTGTATTCAGCTTGTGGATTGATTGGAAGTTTAATACGGGCCAACGGGATTGTTTTTTCCGGCAGTAAAGTTTCATCCAGTTCTGTACACTTTAATTCACATAGCAATTAAACACAATAGAAAACTATCGAGACTTGAAAACACGTTTTGAACTTCTGCTCCATTTAAGCTTACGTAGGAATACTTTCTATACCATGCATTGCCAATTCCTTTTTACAGCAAGTATGTCCAAACCTCAATTATTTTAACAAACATACTCACAATAGTCTAAACTATAATTACTCGAAACCTCATAATCGCGTCTAAACGAGCGGGTCAATGGGAACCTCGAATTCGCAAGCGTTTCACGCAACAATCAACCTCGTGTTCTCCCCCATGCGTATCCATCCAGAAATTTCATATCGGAAACATTACACCCTTGTTGTGTTTAACAACGCCGCCCCTTGAACAGCCATTTCTACTATTGTGTGTAGTATGCTACCGTCCAAATGTACCTGCACACTTGCCTATTTTTAATAAGATGTTTTTCTAAAAATAAAGTTACACGAGAAGTCTATATATAAGTCTAAGAGACCCTTCATAATCTGTTTCATAATTAATGATGAAAAATTCCATGTGATACTAAAGGCCTGTCAAGTGATAAAATAGTTCTATAACAATAGTGACAATTAAAAATATCGCTTTTATTATTACATAAATAATAATTACTTTTAAATAGTCAGAAATTAATAATTATAGAAATAGTAATAGATGATAATAGTAAATAATAATAGTGAAACACTGAAAATTATTTAAAAAAATCAATGTAATAAGTCTGTAATATACTTACTATCGTAAGTTGCTATGGAGTGATTGTAAAGAATAAAATCATTGGAATTTGACTTTTCCATATTCTTATATTATAGTTGACGTACAGCTTGATAAGGATGAGTGTACGGATACCTTTCAACTTTAGTGCATTTCAATAATCATGGACAAGAACCTGGTCGTTTCAAGAAACTTCATCCAGGTTTCAATTAAAAGCTTCATGGTTTCGTTTCGATCCCTCTATCGTTGCTTTGAATATATGTACCAGTCGAAGACGCAGCTCAGAGCAATTTCAAAAGTCATTGTATACAAAATGAATGTCGGTAGCCGCGATATATCCTCGGTCCGGCATTAACAAAGTTGGCGATTCGTAGCAGCGCGCAATATAAGGTGGCCCTCTTAAATTTAATCGAAATCTCATTCGTGGCCGTGTTTGTCTTGCCGCTACCACTCGCGGCTTCCGCCGCTTCCACTCTGATTATGAGTTTCTTAACGTTCAAACTTCGTTCGCTCGGTCCTCCTCGACGAGGCGGCCACGACTTTATGTCCCGAAGCATAATAAACCCATTTCCCTCAGATTATCTGTCCCTTTCTCTCATCTCCTCGTCTCTCTTAGCTCGCTTCTTGCTTGGACTTTACGCGAAAATTGCAGCTAAGAAACTTGCGTCTGAGAGTGGAACGATTCAATGGAGAATCTCAGACTGACCACAGGAATTTTCTTCGCGGACAGCTTTATCGTTTTATTGTTTCCGCGTGTGTGAAATGAAGCTGGGAAGATAGATGTCCTTGGCACGGGAAATTCTTCTCGATTGGATATTCAGGATACTATCGGGTGTGGCATGAAGAGAAATAGGGGTGTAGCAAGAAGGAAACCGTGTTTAGTATTTATTTCCCTGAAGACTTCGGGCTTCTTTTCGAATCGTGTGTCTTTGGATGGTTTCCGAACGCTGGGACATCTTTGTGATAATATGTGGAGAGCGGAAACATCGGCTCGTTTTATTCATCTATTCCTTAAATTTATGAAAATTGATGAATAGTGTAATTATTATAGTTGTAGACCATGCATAAACATAGTAAATGCACTCCTATCGATTTTCTGATTTTAATACGGTTTGGTGTTTAACAGAGAATATTGTAATATGAAGGAGAAAACAAGCTGTAAAAATTAAGTTAAAAGGGAAATCTGATAATATTGACAGAACTGATTGACGGCGTATGGACTTTTAAGAATAGTCTATCATAAAACACGAAAAATGTGGTAACTTATCATGTTTTCCCGAGTGCTCTTCTGTTAACGATATCAGAAAAATCACGAACGCCAGATAAGTATTTATATTATACTATCTCAATTAAAACCTAAAAATTGAGGAAAAAGAACGAAGAGATATACTATGCATAAGTTTCATTTATTCATCTCTCGAAAGAACTAACAAACCTACGCGACGTACCCCCGTACACGAGATAACGCCGAGGTTCAGCGGAAAGCCCAAGAATTGACCGTAACTCGATTCCTGTTTCGCCGTTCGAAACTTACACGAGTCGCGGTCGATGGCGCCGACCGATGATGCTAATGATCCACGGGTAATTCAGCCGTGGATCCAGCACATAGGCCAGCAATCGCTCGTATATTCGACCGCTAGCGAGTTAGACAGACAGACTCGTTGTCGTCGTAGCCCTCTAGTGTTGGCGGTTGGTACCCGCGGATCGCCCGGGAGGTGTTGCGCCGCGTTGATGCCTCGACCTGTCGGCGTCCTGTTGATACCGGTCCGCCACAAGACTAAAACGTACGAATCCCACGATGTCCAACGGTGTCCAACGGTGTCCAACGGTGTCCAACGTTGTCCAACGGTGTCCAACGTTGTCCAACGGTGTCCAACGGTGTCCAACGGTGTCCAACGGTGTCCAACGTTGTCCAACGGTGTCCAACGTTGTCCAACGGTGTCCAACGTTGTCCAACGTTGTCCAACGCTGTCCAACGGCGTCCAAAGGTGTCCAACGCTGTCCAACGTTGTCCAACGACGTCAACGACGTCCAACGACGTCCAACGACGTCCAACCATGTCCAACGATGTCCAACGGTGTCCAACGATGTCCAAAGACGTCCAACGGTGTCCAACGCTGTCCAACGATGTCCCACGTTGCAGTCGAGTCTAGATCATCCAAAATTCTGTTAGAGGCTTTTGGAGACCCAAACTGGACCGACGGTATCCCACGGTGCAGTCCAGTCTAGATCATCCAAAATTCTGTTGGAGGCTTTTGGTGACCCAAACTGGACCGACGGTATCCCACGGTGCAGTCCAGTCTAGATCATCCAAAATTCTTTTGGCGGCATTTGGAGATCCAAACTGGACTGGTGCGTAGTTCTTAGCTTGGCATCGTTTTCCAAAGATTAATCAACTGATTAATTTTTGGAAAAGGACGCCAATTACCAGGTCTCACCACGAGGAGGTGACTACGCACGAGACCCGCCCATGGGTTATGTAACACTACACATCGATCTCGACATTCAACCTGTTGGCAGAATGTCGAGTTTTGACTCTACTTAACCATGGGCCTGCGTATGGAAATAGTTGTTTCGTAGCCTAACTGCGAAACACATATCTCCAACGCAGCGCTTACATGAATCTTTACAAACGTAGAACAAAGCCTACGTAACGCAACATCCATCTCCCACACAACGATTACATCGATCAGTACAAATATCGTACAATAATTCGCATCCCTACTGGCATCATTCGGTATCAAACAAACATTTATCTAACTTGGAATGAAAGGAAGAAAATGTAGCTACTGACACTGTATATACCATTTCGTGTCTCGCAGAAGGGGCATACGAGTCGCTGTACTAAACTAGTTATCGTTCTATTTTTGCGACACTGTAAGATATTGAAGATACTGAAAAGTTATAAACTCTAACGTGATCTCAATAAGTATCCCTTAAAAAAATGGGAAAACAAGAAAATGCCCGATGAATCAGATGATAAAGGCAAAAATCGCGCCGCGCCCGAAACGAACGAGATAGCGATCTCTCGTAAGAACTAACAAACCTACGCGACGTACCCCCGTACACGAGATAACCCCGAGGTTCGGCGGAAAGCCCAAGAATTGACCGTAACTCGATTCCTGTTTCGCCGTTCGAAACTTACACGAGTCGCGGTCGATGGCGCCGACCGATGATGCTAGTGATCCACGGGTAATTCAGCCGTGGATCCAGCACATAGGCCAGCAACTTAACACACTCCAACTGAACATGTGGAACCCGGGGATGGACCGCTGAACAGGATTACGAAGGCAAGAGGCCTCAACTGAACAGTGGGGTCCACTCACGGGGAGGGACCGCTGAACAGGATTACGAAGGCATTGACCTCAACTGAACAGTGGGGTCCACTCCCGCGGGCCCGAACAGAATTACGGAGGACGTGAAATTGCAGGTCCCTGACCGAGTACCAAAGTACCAATCGGACAGGACTGCAGATCCACGACTGAATCCCCAACAGATTCGCCAGCATCACCGGCGCGACGACAACTCCCGCGATACGATGCGAACGTCGAGCAGTCGTCGAGCAGTCACCAGGACAGAGGTGTCCTTGGGACGACTTACGAATCCAAAGAGTTGTCCAGTGCACGTTGACCCGCACGTACGCGGAATACGCGCGAGCGAGTACGTCACGCTACGGTTTGAAAGAACTGAGTGACCGCGAACCGATAAATCGCGAGCACAATAAGTAGTGTGTGGTAAGCGAGTGAAGGGAGACGAGATTTTTCTTTTTTTCGTTCTAAGGTGGATAAATGTCGTTGTACAGAATGAGCTCACAATGCACTTAACATAGGTATCTACCTTACGATTAATTAAGACTAAAACGTACGCATCCCACGATGTCCAACGGTGTCCCACGGTGTCCCACGATGTCCAACGGTGTCCCACGGTGTCCCACGATGTCCCACGGCGTCCCACGATGTCCAACGGTGTCCAACGGTGTCCAACGTTGTCCAACGTTGTCCAACGGTGTCCAACGGCGTCCAACGGTGTCCAACGGTGTCCAACGCTGTCCAACGTTGTCCAACGGTGTCCAACGTTGTCCAACGACGTCCAACGACGTCCAACGACGTCCAACGACGTCCAACGACGTCCAACGACGTCCAACGACGTCCAACGACGTCCAACGATGTCCAACGATGTCCAACGGTGTCCAACGATGTCCAACGACGTCCAACGGTGTCCAACGATGTCCAACGATGTCCAACGATGTCCAACGATGTCCAACGATGTCCAACGATGTCCAACGACGTCCAACGGTGTCCAACGCTGTCCAACGATGTCCCACGTTGCAGTCCAGTCTAGATCATCCAAAATTCTGTTGGAGGCTTTTGGAGACCCAAACTGGACCGACGGTATCCCACGGTGTCCCACGGTGTAGTCCAGTCTAGATCATCCAAAATTCTGTTGGAGGCTTTTGGAGACCCAAACTGGACCGACGGTATCCCACGGTGTCCCACGGTGCAGTCCAGTCTAGATCATCCAAAATTCTGTTGGAGGCTTTTGGAGACCCAAACTGGACCGACGGTATCCCACGGTGTCCCACGTTGCAGTCCAGTCTAGATCATCCAAAATTCTGTTGGAGGCTTTTGGAGACCCAAACTGGGCCGACGGTATCCCACGGTGTCCCACTTTGCAGTCCAGTCTAGATCATCCAAAATTCTGTTGGAGGCTTTTGGTGACCCAAACTGGACCGACGGTTTCCCACGGTGTCCCACGTTGCAGTCCAGTCTAGATCATCCAAAATTCTGTTGGAGGCTTTTGGAGACCCAAACTGGACCGACGGTTTCCCACGGTGTCAAACGTTGCAGTCCAGTCTAGATCATCCAAAATTCTGTTGGAGGCTTTTGGAGACCCAAACTGGACCGACGGTATCCCACGGTGTCCCACGGTGCAGTCCAGTCTAGATCATCCAAAATTCTGTTGGAGGCTTTTGGTGACCCAAACTGGACCGACGGTATCCCACGGTGCAGTCCAGTCTAGATCATCCAAAATTCTTTTGGCGGCATTTGGAGATCCAAACTGGACTGGTGCGTAGTTCTTAGCTTGGCATCGTTTTCCAAAGATTAATCAACTGATTAATTTTTGGAAAAGGACGCCAATTACCAGGTCTCACCACGAGGAGGTGACTACGCACGAGACCCGCCCATGGGTTATGTAACACTACACATCGATCTCGACATTCAACCTGTTGGCAGAATGTCGAGTTTTGACTCTACTTAACCATGGGCCTGCGTATGGAAATAGTTGTTTCGTAGCCTAACTGCGAAACACATATCTCCAACGCAGCGCTTACATGAATCTTTACAAACGTAGAACAAAGCCTACGTAACGCAACATCCATCTCCCACACAACGATTACATCGATCAGTACAAATATCGTACAATAATTCGCATCCCTACTGGCATCATTCGGTATCAAACACACATTTATCTAACTTGGAATGAAAGGAAGAAAATGTAGCTACTGACACTGTATATACCATTTCGTGTCTCGCAGAAGGGGCATACGAGTCGCTGTACTAAACTAGTTATCGTTCTATTTTTGCGACACTGTAAGATATTGAAGATACTGAAAAGTTATAAACTCTAACGTGATCTCAATAAGTATCCCTTAAAAAAATGGGAAAACAAGAAAATGCCCGATGAATCAGATGATAAAGGCAAAAATCGCGCCGCGCCCGAAACGAACGAGATAGCGATCTCTCGTAAGAACTAACAAACCTACGCGACGTACCCCCGTACACGAGATAACCCCGAGGTTCGGCGGAAAGCCCAAGAATTGACCGTAACTCGATTCCTGTTTCGCCGTTCGAAACTTACACGAGTCGCGGTCGATGGCGCCGACCGATGATGCTAGTGATCCACGGGTAATTCAGCCGTGGATCCAGCACATAGGCCAGCAACTTAACACACTCCAACTGAACATGTGGAACCCGGGGATGGACCGCTGAACAGGATTACGAAGGCAAGAGGCCTCAACTGAACAGTGGGGTCCACTCACGGGGAGGGACCGCTGAACAGGATTACGAAGGCATTGACCTCAACTGAACAGTGGGGTCCACTCCCGCGGGCCCGAACAGAATTACGGAGGACGTGAAATTGCAGGTCCCTGACCGAGTACCAAAGTACCAATCGGACAGGACTGCAGATCCACGACTGAATCCCCAACAGATTCGCCAGCATCACCGGCGCGACGACAACTCCCGCGATACGATGCGAACGTCGAGCAGTCGTCGAGCAGTCACCAGGACAGAGGTGTCCTTGGGACGACTTACGAATCCAAAGAGTTGTCCAGTGCACGTTGACCCGCACGTACGCGGAATACGCGCGAGCGAGTACGTCACGCTACGGTTTGAAAGAACTGAGTGACCGCGAACCGATAAATCGCGAGCACAATAAGTAGTGTGTGGTAAGCGAGTGAAGGGAGACGAGATTTTTCTTTTTTTCGTTCTAAGGTGGATAAATGTCGTTGTACAGAATGAGCTCACAATGCACTTAACATAGGTATCTACCTTACGATTAATTAAGACTAAAACGTACGCATCCCACGATGTCCAACGGTGTCCCACGGTGTCCCACGATGTCCAACGGTGTCCCACGGTGTCCCACGATGTCCCACGGCGTCCCACGATGTCCAACGGTGTCCAACGGTGTCCAACGTTGTCCAACGTTGTCCAACGGTGTCCAACGGCGTCCAACGGTGTCCAACGCTGTCCAACGCTGTCCAACGTTGTCCAACGGTGTCCAACGTTGTCCAACGACGTCCAACGACGTCCAACGACGTCCAACGACGTCCAACGACGTCCAACGACGTCCAACGACGTCCAACGATGTCCAACGATGTCCAACGGTGTCCAACGATGTCCAACGACGTCCAACGGTGTCCAACGATGTCCAACGATGTCCAACGATGTCCAACGATGTCCAACGACGTCCAACGGTGTCCAACGCTGTCCAACGATGTCCCACGTTGCAGTCCAGTCTAGATCATCCAAAATTCTGTTGGAGGCTTTTGGAGACCCAAACTGGACCGACGGTATCCCACGGTGTCCCACGGTGTAGTCCAGTCTAGATCATCCAAAATTCTGTTGGAGGCTTTTGGAGACCCAAACTGGACCGACGGTATCCCACGGTGTCCCACGGTGCAGTCCAGTCTAGATCATCCAAAATTCTGTTGGAGGCTTTTGGAGACCCAAACTGGACCGACGGTATCCCACGGTGTCCCACGTTGCAGTCCAGTCTAGATCATCCAAAATTCTGTTGGAGGCTTTTGGAGACCCAAACTGGGCCGACGGTATCCCACGGTGTCCCACTTTGCAGTCCAGTCTAGATCATCCAAAATTCTGTTGGAGGCTTTTGGTGACCCAAACTGGACCGACGGTTTCCCACGGTGTCCCACGTTGCAGTCCAGTCTAGATCATCCAAAATTCTGTTGGAGGCTTTTGGAGACCCAAACTGGACCGACGGTTTCCCACGGTGTCCCACGTTGCAGTCCAGTCTAGATCATCCAAAATTCTGTTGGAGGCTTTTGGAGACCCAAACTGGACCGACGGTATCCCACGGTGTCCCACGGTGCAGTCCAGTCTAGATCATCCAAAATTCTGTTGGAGGCTTTTGGTGACCCAAACTGGACCGACGGTATCCCACGGTGCAGTCCAGTCTAGATCATCCAAAATTCTTTTGGCGGCATTTGGAGATCCAAACTGGACTGGTGCGTAGTTCTTAGCTTGGCATCGTTTTCCAAAGATTAATCAACTGATTAATTTTTGGAAAAGGACGCCTATTACCAGGTCTCACCACGAGGAGGTGACTACGCACGAGACCCGCCCATGGGTTATGTAACACTACACATCGATCTCGACATTCAACCTGTTGGCAGAATGTCGAGTTTTGACTCTACTTAACCATGGGCCTGCGTATGGAAATAGTTGTTTCGTAGCCTAACTGCGAAACACATATCTCCAACGCAGCGCTTACATGAATCTTTACAAACGTAGAACAAAGCCTACGTAACGCAACATCCATCTCCCACACAACGATTACATCGATCAGTACAAATATCGTACAATAATTCGCATCCCTACTGGCATCATTCGGTATCAAACAAACATTTATCTAACTTGGAATGAAAGGAAGAAAATGTAGCTACTGACACTGTATATACCATTTCGTGTCTCGCAGAAGGGGCATACGAGTCGCTGTACTAAACTAGTTATCGTTCTATTTTTGCGACACTGTAAGATATTGAAGATACTGAAAAGTTATAAACTCTAACGTGATCTCAATAAGTATCCCTTAAAAAAATGGGAAAACAAGAAAATGCCCGATGAATCAGATGATAAAGGCAAAAATCGCGCCGCGCCCGAAACGAACGAGATAGCGATCTCTCGTAAGAACTAACAAACCTACGCGACGTACCCCCGTACACGAGATAACCCCGAGGTTCGGCGGAAAGCCCAAGAATTGACCGTAACTCGATTCCTGTTTCGCCGTTCGAAACTTACACGAGTCGCGGTCGATGGCGCCGACCGATGATGCTAGTGATCCACGGGTAATTCAGCCGTGGATCCAGCACATAGGCCAGCAACTTAACACACTCCAACTGAACATGTGGAACCCGGGGATGGACCGCTGAACAGGATTACGAAGGCAAGAGGCCTCAACTGAACAGTGGGGTCCACTCACGGGGAGGGACCGCTGAACAGGATTACGAAGGCATTGACCTCAACTGAACAGTGGGGTCCACTCCCGCGGGCCCGAACAGAATTACGGAGGACGTGAAATTGCAGGTCCCTGACCGAGTACCAAAGTACCAATCGGACAGGACTGCAGATCCACGACTGAATCCCCAACAGATTCGCCAGCATCACCGGCGCGACGACAACTCCCGCGATACGATGCGAACGTCGAGCAGTCGTCGAGCAGTCACCAGGACAGAGGTGTCCTTGGGACGACTTACGAATCCAAAGAGTTGTCCAGTGCACGTTGACCCGCACGTACGCGGAATACGCGCGAGCGAGTACGTCACGCTACGGTTTGAAAGAACTGAGTGACCGCGAACCGATAAATCGCGAGCACAATAAGTAGTGTGTGGTAAGCGAGTGAAGGGAGACGAGATTTTTCTTTTTTTCGTTCTAAGGTGGATAAATGTCGTTGTACAGAATGAGCTCACAATGCACTTAACATAGGTATCTACCTTACGATTAATTAAGACTAAAACGAACGCATCCCACGATGTCCAACGGTGTCCCACGGTGTCCCACGATGTCCCACGGCGTCCCACGATGTCCAACGGTGTCCAACGGTGTCCAACGTTGTCCAACGTTGTCCAACGTTGTCCAACGTTGTCCAACGTTGTCCAACGTTGTCCAACGGTGTCCAACGGTGTCCAACGGCGTCCAACGGTGTCCAACGCTGTCCAACGCTGTCCAACGGTGTCCAACGTTGTCCAACGTTGTCCAACGTTGTCCAACGACGTCCAACGACGTCCAACGACGTCCAACGACGTCCAACGACGTCCAACGACGTCCAACGATGTCCAACGATGTCCAACGGTGTCCAACGATGTCCAACGACGTCCAACGGTGTCCAACGATGTCCAACGATGTCCAACGATGTCCAACGATGTCCAACTACGTCCAACGGTGTCCAACGCTGTCCAACGATGTCCCACGTTGCAGTCCAGTCTAGATCATCCAAAATTCTGTTGGAGGCTTTTGGAGACCCAAACTGGACCGACGGTATCCCACGGTGTCCCACGGTGTAGTCCAGTCTAGATCATCCAAAATTCTGTTGGAGGCTTTTGGAGACCCAAACTGGACCGACGGTATCCCACGGTGTCCCACGTTGCAGTCCAGTCTAGATCATCCAAAATTCTGTTGGAGGCTTTTGGAGACCCAAACTGGACCGACGGTATCCCACGGTGTCCCACGTTGCAGTCCAGTCTAGATCATCCAAAATTCTGTTGGAGGCTTTTGGAGACCCAAACTGGACCGACGGTATCCCACGGTGTCCCACGTTGCAGTCCAGTCTAGATCATCCAAAATTCTTTTGGCGGCATTTGGAGATCCAAACTGGACTGGTGCGTAGTTCTTAGCTTGGCATCGTTTTCCAAAGATCAATCAACTGATTAATTTTTGGAAAAGGATGCCAATTACCAGGTCTCACCACGAGGAGGTGACTACGCACGAGACCCGCCCATGAGTTATTCAACATTATGCATCGGTCTCGACATTCAACCTATTGGCAAGAATGTCGAGTTCTGACTCTACTTGCCATGGGCCTGCGTAAAGAAATAGTTATTTCGTAGTCTAACCGCGAAATACCTATCTCCAACGCAGCGCTTACATGAATCTTCACAAGCGTAAAACAACGCAATATCTATCTCCCACGCAACGCAAAATTCATCTCCCATATAACGATTACATCGATCAGTACAAACATCGTACAATAATTCGCAACCCTATCCGCACATTCCGTATCAAAGACACATTTGTCTAACTTGGAACGAAAGAAAAAAAGTGGGGCTACTACGGAAAAGGAGCCCCAACAATCAGACGATGAAAGAAAAACCGCGTGGTGCCCGGAACGAACGAAATCACGATCTCTCGAAAGAACTAACAAACCTACTTAACGTACCCCCGTGCACCAGATAACCCTAAGGTTCAGCGGAAAGCCCAAGCATTGACCTTCGCCCGATTCCTGTCACTTCGTCTGGATCTTATCACGGTCGATGGCACCAACCGATGATACTAGCGATCTAGCAAATAGGCCTGCGATTTAACACACTCCAACTGAGCAAGTGAGGGCCCGGGGAGGGACCGCTGAACAGGATTACAAAGGCAAGGCCCCAACTGAACAGTGGGGTCCACCCCCGCGGGTTCGCCACTTGAACAGAATTACGGAGGACGTGAAAAGCAGGTCTCTGCCCGAGTACCGAAGTACCAATCGGACAGTATTGCGGATCGCAGGCATCACCAGTGCGATGACAACTCCCGTGATTCGAGGCAAACGACGAGCAGTCGTCGAGTAGTCATCAAGACAGAGGTGTGCTTGGGGCGACTTACGAATCCAAAGAGTTGGCCAGTGCACGTTGACCCGCACGTACCCGGAATACGCGCGAGCGAGTACGTCACGCTACGGTTTGAAAGAACTGAGCGACCGTGAACCGATAAATCGTGGGAAAAATTTTTTCAATGTGGTAAGCGAGGGCATCACGAGAGACGAGATTTTTATTTTTCGTTCCAAGATAGATAAGTATCTTTGTACAGAATGAGCTCACAATGCACATGACATAGGCATCTATCTTATGATTAATTAAGGCTAAAACGCTCGCATCCCACGGTGTCCCGCGATGTCCCACGATGTCCCACGATGTCCCACGGCGCCCCCGCGGGGGGGTCTTAGTCCGGTCTAGATCACCAAAACTATTTTGGATGATCAAGACCAGACTATATTGAAGTAGTTTTTAGCTTGATATCGTTTCTCAAATAATAATACTAATATTCAAAATAGTGCTTGGTGTATTATTATTTGGGAAACGATACCAATTACCGGGACCCACCACGAGGAGGTAACTACGCTCGGGTCCCATTTACATAAACAGTTTTTAAGCATTGGAAGCAGAGATGTAAAATTATTTTATAATAAAGCGATACTGTAGCGGCGATATTGTTTTGCCGATTTAATACGATATCCATTTTTATCATTTCAATAGTTTCTGCAAACTAAGACTAAATTCACACTTCTTTAATACTAGTTTTCGACTATCAATTAGTTTGAACAAAATTCTCTTTGAGGCTTTTGGTGATCCAAACTGGACTGGTGCGTAGTTCTTAGCTTGGCATCGTTTTCCAAAGATTAATCAGCTTATTAGATTTTGGAAAACGATGCCAATTACCAGGTCTCACCACGAGGAGGTGACTACGCACGAGACCCGCCCATGAGTTATTCAACATTATGCATCGGTCTCGACATTCAACCTATTGGCAAGAATGTCGAGTTCTCACTCTACTTCATGGGCCTGCGTAAAGAGATAGTTGTTTCGTAGTCTAACTGCGAAACACATATCTCCAACGCAGCGCTTACATGAATCTTTACAAACGTAGCACAAAGCCTACGTAACGCAACATCCATCTCCCACACAACGATTACATCGATCAGTACAAATATCGTACAATAATTCGCATCCCTACTGGCATCATTCGGTATCAAACACACATTTATCTAACTTGGAATGAAAGGAAGAAAATGTAGCTACTGACACTGTATATACCATTTCGTGTCTCGCAGAAGGGACATACGAGTCGCTGTACTAAACTAGTTATCGTTCTATTTTTGCGACACTGTAAGATATTGAAGATACTGAAAAGTTATAAACTCTAACGTGGTCTCAATAAGTATCCCTTAAAAATGGGTAAACAAGAAAATGCCCGATGAATCAGATGATAAAGGAAAAAATCGCGGCGCGCCCGAAACGAACGAGATCGCGATCTCTCGAAAGAACTAACAAACCTACACGACGTACCCCCGTACACCAGATAACCCCGAGGTTCAGCGGAAAGCCCAAGAATTGACCGTAACTCGATTCCTGTTTCGCCGTTCGAAACTTACACGAGTCGCGGTCGATGGCGCCGACCGATGATGCTAGTGATCCACGGGTAATCCAGCCGTGGATCCAGCACATAGGCCAGCAACTTAACACACTCCAACTGAACATGTGGAACCCGGGGATGGACCGCTGAACAGGATTACGAAGGCAAGAGGCCTCAACTGAACAGTGGGGTCCACTCACGGGGAGGGACCGCTGAACAGGATTACGAAGGCATTGACCTCAACTGAACAGTGGGGTCCACTCCCGCGGGCCCGAACAGAATTACGGAGGACGTGAAATTGCAGGTCCCTGACCGAGTACCAAAGTACCAATCGGACAGGACTGCAGATCCACGACTGAATCCCCAACAGATTCGCCAGCATCACCGGCGCGACGACAACTCCCGCGATACGATGCGAACGTCGAGCAGTCGTCGAGCAGTCACCAGGACAGAGGTGTCCTTGGGGCGACTTACGAATCCAAAGAGTTGTCCAGTGCACGTTGACCCGCACGTACGCGGAATACGCGCGAGCGAGTACGTCACGCTACGGTTTGAAAGAACTGAGTGACCGCGAACCGATAAATCGCGAGCACAATAAGTAGTGTGTGGTAAGCGAGTGAAGGGAGACGAGATTTTTCTTTTTTTCGTTCTAAGGTGGATAAATGTCGTTGTACAGAATGAGCTCACAATGCACTTAACATAGGTATCTACCTTACGATTAATTAAGACTAAAACGTACGCATCCCACGATGTCCAACGGTGTCCCACGGTGTCCCACGATGTCCCACGGCGTCCCACGATGTCCAACGGTGTCCAACGGTGTCCAACGTTGTCCAACGTTGTCCAACGTTGTCCAACGGTGTCCCACGGTGTCCAACGGTGTCCAACGGTGTCCCACGGTGTCCCACGATGTCCCACGATGTCCCACGATGTCCCACGGCGTCCAACGGCGTCCAACGACGTCCAACGGTGTCCAACGATGTCCAACGATGTCCAACGATGTCCAACGATGTCCAACGACGTCCAACGGTGTCCAACGCTGTCCAACGATGTCCCACGTTGCAGTCCAGTCTAGATCATCCAAAATTCTGTTGAAGGCTTTTGGAGACCCAAACTGGACCGACGGTGTCCCACGGCGTCCCACGGCGTCCCACGGCGTCCCACGGCGTCCAACGGCGTCCAACGGCGTCCAACGGCGTCCAACGGCGTCCAACGGCGTCCAACGGCGTCCAACGGCGTCCAACGGCGTCCAACGGCGTCCAACGGCGTCCAACGGCGTCCAACGGCGTCCAACGGCGTCCAACGGCGTCCAACGGCGTCCAACGGCGTCCAACGGCGTCCAACGGCGTCCAACGGCGTCCAACGGCGTCCAACGGCGTCCAACGGCGTCCAACGGCGTCCAACGGCGTCCAACGGCGTCCCACGTTGCAGTCCAGTTTAGATTATCCAAAATTCTCTTCGTGGCTTTTCGTAATCCAAACTGGACTGTATTAGCGTGGTTCTTAGCTTGGTATCGAATTGTTGTGCAATGTTTGTACTTATCGATGTAGTGGTTTTCCAAAAGTTAATCGACTGATGAATCTGCGAAAACGATTACATCCATCAGTACAAGCATTGTACAATAATTCTCAACCGTACTGGCAACATTCGGTATCAATGATACATTTGTCTAACTTGGGACGAAAGAATGGAAATGAAACTATTGACACTGCATATACAATTTAGAATCTTGCAGAAGAGACATACGACTCGTTGTACTAAACTTATGAAAATATCGAAAAGTTATATACTCCAACGTTACCGCAATATGCTTCTTTTAAAAATGGAGAAACGGGAAGAAGCCTGAACAATCAGACAATGGATGAAAAATCATTTCGGTATCTAGCATACATATTTAATATGCTATGAAATGTTCATGTATGTAATTGAAATCTACTTCCTGCTAATTGATAAATTTGAAACAAACTCATTTACTTGATTTGGTATATGAAAGAAACAGGTATCTTTAAAACGAGAACATTTTATACATGAAAAATAAACTACTAATAATGGTTAATTATAGATCAAATTACTATTGATTAAATTTTAGCAGATATAGAGAATCATTTGTATCTTTTTAATCGAAACTAGGGTTACGTTGAAAACAAGTATTTTAAGTAATTGAATTTAATCTGAATTAAAAATGGAAAAGTTCATTTGGAATAACTAAGATGAGGGAAATCCCGATTATTATAAAATCACCTGCCTTATCTTTTAACTTTTAACTTTTAAGAATATGTCTTATAGCAGTATTTTCAGTAATAAACGTAGTAATAAGGGGCGTATTAATAAGGGGCGCTGAAAAAGAAACATAGCAGTAGCCAGAAGGGCTACTAAAATTTGATCGTGCTCCACTCTATATAAACCCGATCAACAAGCCGAGAGTGGAACTGAATATTCTTGTTTCGCAACGCTAATTTACTACTAATATTTATGAAGCAGAAAATTCTCAAAATCAAACACGACGAGTGCTTTGTTATATCTGCAATATCAATTAATCTACCATTAAAAAAAAAAGAAAGAAATTCTGAAAATACCCGAAATTTGATACGCAACGCTAATAAGTATAAATCTATGCACTCGTATTTAAGCAATACGCAACACTAATAGCGAGAGATCGAAGTGAAACCATTTAGGAGGTTGCCGATGAACGATCACACTTGTACAGCTCTTGTAACTGTACGTGTGATCCAGGAACAGTGTCCGACAAATACAGTCGGAGGGTTTGGGCATTTTGTAAACGCAACTCTACTTAAAAAGACGCGATCATTCATTATCGCAACGCTAACTCTTAAAGTGAATTTAATGAAAATTACTATTTGCTATATGAAGAAGGTACTTTAAGTATTCTGCTATTGCTGCTTGCAATACTATAAAACTAATTGAAAACTAACATTTTTATAATCCAATTTTAAACAATAGAAAACAGGAAAAATTCTAAAAATTGCAAAAGACAATCGCGATATCGTAATTCGCAACTCTAAAGCAAACGCGATTATCATTTTATCGCAACTCTAATTCAAACCGTAATCATTCTCTCGCGACACTAATGAAAAGCCGCGATATTATGTCGCAACGCTAATTCAACCCGTAATTAATCTGTCGCAACACTAATAAGAAAAATCGCGATTTGCCCAAAGGGACGATGCACCGATATATACATCGGTCAAAAAAGAAAAGACTACTACTACTACTACTACTACAAATAGTAAAAGCGAGCATAGTGACAAAGTAGTAACAATAATGACTTCCCATGCTCTGGATGACCCAGAGGATGGGGAGCCATTAGTAGTTGCCCTCTTGAGTGGCAGTTTGCCGGGCCTCTTCGGCTTATAGCCTCTTCTTTCTTCGGGCGCAATGCCCGCTGAAACTTAATTCTAAGCTCGAGTCTTCTAAATCGCAAACAAAAAAAAAACTTGAAAATAAAAATATAAACCGCGGAAGCTGATTGAAGTGCACATGGACTGACCAACGATCACAGCAGTGATCGTTGCCCACTCGCATGTGCGTGCTCGAGCAATATACGTTCGTTTCGAGCCCACTCGCGACCGCGACCGCGAAATTCAAAAAATCGATAGGCAAAACCAGAGACGAGAGCATGCTCTACTCGTGCCAGTTTCGCCGTCGATTTTTCAAATAAATTTCCAGAAACAGGTTGGTCACACGAAAACGCGCCTACCCGACCAGAGACTGTGCCAACCTGCCCGGCCCTACCTACTTATAATTAACAGACATACCAGAAAGTATACTACCTATCCTACCTAGCGCTATATTTAAAAATGGCAAAACAGGCACACCAACACACTCGCTCCACGGTTCTCACACAAACGCTCGGGCGCAAAGGTCTTACACTAGAGAGGACGTCCCGGGACGCCTCCGACACCCGAGCTTAACACACACCATGCACACTCTAAGGTACGTACCGTTTTCCTGAAATCGACTGACGAAGGCTAGTGACTATTGCGTAAAACGTGATAAAACACGTCTGAGGAAATGATATCGTTAAAATAAACGTAAGTAAACTTGGAATTATAATTGTAATTTACGGCAATATTTAAAGCGTGGTTACACTTAATCGCGTGGGCGATATTATCACAAATTGTGATTGTATCGAGACGTAAATTGAATCGATATATGTTTCGACATTTTTAATATTTGATGTTTTAACGAATGAAAAAAAGCGACGCAGTTCCACGGCCTAACAACACACACACATAACGTGGAAAATACGTCGTGCACGGTACACTAACACATCGTCAGTCGCTGACAAATTATTACATTACTTAATTCTAGATCATCGTGCCCAGTGTCTTTCTCCCATTCAAGTAGCACCTGGGCACGTGAATGAGATCCTGACAATGGGCACGGAAAGGGTTAAACCTGAAAATCCTGATCTAAAAGAAATGATTAGTTTGTGTAATTTTTATTTAACGGACTAACGTTCTTTGATTTTATATTTTACTACTTCGTATCTGATGAAATCTACTTTATTAATTTAATAGTAACTAAGTAACTCTACTTTATTAATTTAATAAATCAGAACAAAACTTTAATATTGCAAAAAAGGTAGCGTTAATTGAAAAAGACTGAGACTCGATCAAATGGAATAATTGACTCTAAATATATTACTAAGAAAGAAATATTCTCAGGCGATCTCTTTATCAAAGCACATACTCGAAAGTGCAGAAGCAGTGTTCAAAATTATTGCTTTGATTCAAAAATCTGCCTGTCGCGAAGTGTCTTCTTGCACGTAAAATTTTACACATTTTTGTACGGGAAAAAATGAATTTTGACTCATATTTTAAATTCTAACCGAAATGAAATAAACGAACGTGACTTGATATTGTCACGATTAATTCATTGCTTAAAATCAAGTATGTTTATGTTAAACAGATATATTCGTGTACATATTTGCCATTTGCAAATATTTATACGGAATGTTAACATGCATATTTATAAATAACACGAATATATTCTCAAGTGTATGTATTTAAACTAATTATTATAATCGCGCTGTGCAAGAAGACCTATCCTAAACTAATAAATTTAAAAAAAGAATGTTACTACTCACGGGTATAAAAATACCCGCGGTCACTATGCTCGCAACAAAATTCTACGTAATACAACCGGTCACCCGTGCCGATTCGGACCTTTCATCCTACGACATGATTGAGTGACCGGAGGAACAAAAATGCATGCGACTCACCGTTCGATGCGGAGAAACAGAGGACGTTACCCTGGATGCTGTGGTATCCCAGCGAATATCATCAGGGAGACTAACATCAGGCAGGAACCGTGTAAAGTCCAGTGGTGGAAATGGTGGTTGTTTAAGGGCGGGTGGGGGGGGGGGAAGAAGCGAAACTTCGTTTCGACAATTTTCTTCTTTTTCCTATCGAACGTTTATTTAGAAAATACTGCTATTTTTTTACGCTTAAAAATTATTATTAAGAAATTGGAACAAGTTTGAAAAATATTATTTAGTTGAAAATTGTGAGATATTTTTCGATGAGCAAATGCTCATGAATAACGTGAATGCGATGCAATCGTTTGCAAGAATAATATTGTTCGCAATTAGAATATATACTGTGAATTTTCGTTATTAGAATACGAAATATACATTCCAATAATACACTACAGTCGCGTGTTTTAAATAATAGAAAATATTTGCAAGAATTCAAAAGTTCGCCACTAAATATATTTAAAGAATACTGTGCAAACGCGCGCGAAACCTTGTTTCGAGGTATTTGAATCTACCTGTTACTAATTTGCAAGTTTATGACGTTATAACTCAATTTGAAACAATAAGATAATTCGTTAAAAATTGGTTTGAAATAAGAGAATGATTTCATACATCGGGATCTTTCAGAAGAATCAATGGACTCACGCGACGCACTCCTGTGCACAAAATAACCGCAAGATTCAGTGGAAAAAAAGGATAGATTTTTATATTTCGTTCCAAGTCAGATAAGTATCATTGTACAGAATGGGCTCAGAATGGATTCGACATAGCCAAGACATATCCCACGGTGCCCCACGGTGTCCCACGGTGTCCCACGGTGTCCCACGGTGTCCCACGGTGTCCCACGGTGTCCCACGGTGTCCCACGGTGTCCCACGGTGTCCCACGGTGTCCCACGATGTCCCATGGCGTCCAACGTTGCAGTCCAGTGTAAATCATCCAAAATTCTTTTCGCGGCATTTGGTGACCCACACTGGACCGACGATGTCCCACGTTGCAGTCCAGTGTAGATCATCCAAAATTCTTTTCGCGGCATTTGGTGACCCACACTGGACCGACGATGTCCCACGTTGCAGTCCAGTGTAGATCATCCAAAATTCTTTTCGCGGCATTTGGTGACCCACACTGGACCGACGATGTCCCACGTTGCAGTCCAGTGTAGATCATCCAAAATTCTTTTCGCGGCATTTGGTGACCCACACTGGACCGACGATGTCCCACGTTGCAGTCCAGTGTAGATCATCCAAAATTCTTTTCGCGGCATTTGGTGACCCACACTGGACCGACGACGTCCCACGGTGTCCAACGATGTCCCACGGTGCAGTCCAGTCTAAATCATCCAAAATTCTTTTGGCGGCATTTGGAGATCCAAACTGGACTGGTGCGTAGTTCTTAGCTTGGCATCGTTTTCCAAAGACTAATCAACTGATTAATTTTTGGAAAAGGATGCCAATTACCAGGTCTCACCACGAGGAGGTGACTACGCACGAGACCCGCCCATGGGTTATGTAACACTACACATCGATCTCGACATTCAACCTGTTGGCAGAATGTTGAGTTTTGACTCTACTTGCCATGGGCCTGCGTAAAGAAATAGTTGTTTCGTAGCCTAACTGCGAAACACATATCTCCAACGCAGCGCTTACATGAATCTTTACAAACGTAAAACAAAGCTTACACAACGCAATATCTATCTCCCACGCAACGCAACATTCATCTCCCATACAACGATTACATCGATCAGTGCAATAATTCGCAACCCTACTGGCCGCATTCGGTATCAAAGACACATTTGTCTAACTTGGAACGAAAGAAACAATATGAGGCTACTACGGAAAAGGAGCCCCAACAATCAGACGGTGAAAGAAAAACCGCGGCGCGCCCGGAACGAACGAAATCACGATCTCTCGAAAGAACTAACAAACCTACATGACGTACCCCCGTGCACCGAATAACCCTAAGGTTCAGCGGAAAGCCCAAGCATTGACCTTCGCCCGATTCCTGTCACGTCGTCTGGATCTTATCACGGTCGATGGCACCAACCGATGATACTAGCGATCCAGCAAATAGGCCTGCGATTTAACACACTCCAACTGAACATGTGGAACCCGGGGAGGGACCGCTGAACAGGATTACAAAGGCAAGAGGCCTCAACTGAACAGTGGGGTCCACTCACAGGGAGGGACCGCTGAACAGGATTACGAAGGCATTGACCTCAACTGAACAGTGGGGTCCACTCCCGCGGGCCCGAACAGAATTACGGAGGACGTGAAATGCAGGTCTCTGCCCGAGTACCGAAGTACCAATCGGACAGTATTGAGAATCGCAGGTATCACCAGTGCGATGACAACTCCCGTGATTCGAGGCAAACGACGAGCAGTCGTCGAGTAGTCATCAAGACAGAGGTGTGCTTGGGGCGACTTACGAATACAAAGAGTTGCCCAGTGCACGTTGACCCGCACGTACCCGGAATACGCGCGAGCGAGTACGTCACGCTACGGTTTGAAAGAACTGAGCGACCGTGAACCGATAAATCGTGGGAACAATTTTTCCAATGTGGTAAGCGAGGGTATCACGAGAGACGAGAGTTTTATTTTTCGTTCCAAGATAGATAGGTATCTTTGTACAGAATGTGCTTACAATGCACATAACATAGGTATCTATCTTAAGATTAATTAAGGCTAAAACGCTCGCATCCCACGGTGTCCCGCGATGTCCCACGGTGTCCCGCGATGTCCCACGGTGTCCCGCGATGTCCCACGGTGTCCCGCGATGTCCCACGATGTCCCACGGCGCCCCCGCGGGGGGGGTCTTAGTCCGGTCTAGATCACCAAAACTATTTTGGATGATCAAGACCAGACTATATTGAAGTAGTTTTTAGCTTGATATCGTTTCTCAAATAATAATACTAATATTCAAAATAGTACTTGGTTTATTATTATTTGGGAAACGATACCAATTACCGGGACCCACCACGAGGAGGTAACTACGCTCGGGTCCCATTTACATAAACAGTTTTTAAGCATTAGGAGCAGAGATGTAAAATTATTTTATAATAAAGCAACATTGTAGCGGCGATATTGTTTTGCGTTATAAATTATAAGACGTTATAAATTAATAGCTTAAATGTTATAAATTAATAGTTTAAATGTTGTAAATTAATAGCTTAAGTGTTATAAATTAATAGTTTAAATGTTATAAATTAATGGCTAAATGTATAAAATAACAGTTTAAATGTTATAAATTAATGGCTTAGATGTTGTAAATTAATAGCTTAACTGTTATAAATTAATAGCATAAATGTTATAAATTAATAGTTTAAATGTTATAAATTAATTGCTTAAATGTTATAAATTAATAGTTTAAATGTTATAAATTAATAGTTTAAATGTTATAAATTAATAGCATAAATGTTATAAATTAATAGCTTAAGTGTTGTAAATTAATGGTTTAGACGTTATAAATTACTGGTTGCAATGTTGTTATTTGATATTTTTTTTTTTTATTTACCTTATATTTAAATTCTTCTTCGATGTTCACTCTCCGGAATTTCAAGCACAACAGAGCTCGCGCGCGACTTCCGTGTTCCTTATATACCTTGACAAGATGCCGTATTGTTAATCAAACGGTAACGATTTTTTGTCTTAGCAGGAGACGGTTTTTCCATTATAGCAAAATCAAATTGAACGATTTCTCAATTTTTATCGTAAATTGGCGCCTTCAACGATTTAATACGATATCCATTTTTATCATTTTAATAGTTTCTGCAAACTAAGACTAAATTCACACTTCTTTAATACTAGTTTTCGACTATCAATTAGTTTGAACAAAATTCTCTTAGAGGCTTTTGGTGATCCAAACTGGACTGTTGCGTAGTTCTTGGCTTGGTATCGTTTTCCAAAGATTAATCAACTGATTAATCCATGAGAATTCCATTTAATGGGAATGAAACGATAGAAAGAAAGGAATTTATAGGAGTGACATGTTATAAATTATACATACATTTGAATATAAATGAGCGCAGGTTGGACGGATTAAAAGGTGAAACGGAACTGGGTTGACCAACGATGGATAGAGTGAAACGAGTAATCGCGTGGCGACAGTTTTTGGCCCCTAAATGAAACTTAAATTCAATTTCGAACCGTCGCGTCGAGCCACGCTGTAACCGTTGAAACGTATTTATAGCGAATTATCGAAATAAAATCACTTTCTGAGGCAATTTCATCAATCTACCAGCCCGGTTTCCGCGTTATTCTCAATTCTATTGCGTTACAGGCGCGCGGAAAAACCGCTGAATTGTAATTGAGTGGCGCTGAAAATTAACACAATGTATCAAAATGATTCCATTGCTACAATTTTCAAGTAGAAGAACTTATGGACAACAACTTTATGAAGATTAGTAGTTCGGTATCGATTTTTAAGTCCGTTAAAATTATCGATCATGAAATGGGAATATAGCAAAATAATAATATCATTTTTTCGATCTCATTTTGATCAAATCTTTTATTTATATCTTACTTTTTACAATTTTATACCTTCCTATTCCTATCCTATTTCTCCAGCATTATCTTTTCCAACTTAGATCTTTTAGTCTTACTTCTCAGTCTCGCAATCTTGAAGTTTCAATTTACCAACGTTTCAATTCAACGTGCATCCATTCTTCACACCAAGATCATCCCCTATTATCGCCTAATCATTCTGTAACTCTAATTTCCAAGTCCACCCAACCCAGAAGTCAGAAGTTGCAGCAGCACAGCGCCTTAACCTGCACAGCAAGGCAACTGCAATCGTTAGGAAATTAAGCGGCGATTGTCCGTAGCCGTTCTCGAGTCTCGCGCAAATGAAAATATAATGCCGTGCTGGTCGCGTAGGCCGTCGCGAATTTTCGGGGTTAGGGGACCTTAAATCTCCCTTCTCAGCGGGTAGTCGGAGACGCAATCTCTTCCCCAGATTTCGCTTCTCTCTTTCTCCAACCGATCCCCCAGATACGAGCAAACGCGTGTCTCGCGGACAAAAGATTTATTGGAAATTGCCGAGAAGAAATGGAATAGCCCCGTCGAGGACACGCACCACCTCTTTTGCTCATCTCCTATCTCGTCACCATGACGATACGTTTCTAGTTTCTCGCGAGAGAATCACGTAAATCGCGACGATTTAAGCCTGCTCTTTAAATTCTCGTGTTTCAACCTCGTTCAATTATTTCAATACACGAAATGATTACAAGTCCTTAAAGACTGTTGTGGCTAAAATTTTACCCCATACGAATTTTATTTTAATATCAAGAGTACAGAAGAAAAGCCCAATAAATCACATTTTTCAATAAAATCCTCCAACTTACCAATTAATCGTATAATATCAAAATTGTCTTTTTATTTGATTTTCAAGTTAAGCAGGTACTTCCCTACCCTATACGTAATTTTAAAACTACCAAAGATATTAAAATATCATTTGAAATATCCTTATGGTACCTATATCAACGTGATTTCTTTTGGCAGTAATTTTGAACGGTTAATAATTTCAGAAAACTTATGTGCGTGTATATAAAATCGAAAAAATAAATCAAGGATATCAATAACAATTGTGTCATATTTTTCTCAAACTTAATGGATCTTCTAACGTTGGAAAATGATGTAAAGGACGCAGCAGGGTTGAATGGCGCGTCTCGTAGCCCTACCACGAGCCCGTCGCATTAGAATATTACTTTCGCCGAGTGGCGATATAATATATTATTTTTGCGAGAGAGGAGAGGAGGTTCGTTGGAACGCGAAGTGGTACGCAAGCGTTCGGTCGCCGGTTATTGTGTCCGGGGATAATTTACAGGCGGAGGATAGAATGAAATTAGCCGAGTCGTTTGTATTTTTCCCGAGTCGTAAATTTCGCTGAAATTATTTCAATGTAACGTCCGTGAATCCTGCGTGTCTCCCTGTAAAACTCTCTGTAATTCCCAGGGTTGGTGGTGCTCGTCTCTTTTTCTCGTTTCGCTTGGATGGCGTGGAAAGTGATTTTAGATAATCTGTATAATTTGGTGATAAATTTTGAAGCACTCTTTGGCAAACTTGCTTTGTATGCTTTTTATTTAAAGGATATCAAATTTGAATTTCCTGTTCTTTATTTAGAATCTTAGTTGATTTAACGAATAAGAAAAGAAATATTCCATTACTTATCACAAATGCAGCTATCATTCGTTGAAAGCGATCTGTGGGCTGACAAATTTTATTATACTCTCCAATCTTTCCATTACCGTTCACTCTATTTCATATCCTGTGGAACGAATGGCCATTTCTTTTTCCCTTTTTTTTTTGATATTAGCCAACACAGCGACACAAATATTTAATTAACCCATTCAATTTTAAAATTAAGAAAATAATAATGTAGTAATTTTGAAAATAGGAATAGAGATCTGAAGTAGCTACAAGAAATAATTAAATCCTATTTTCCTTTCTTAAAATATTTTTTTAAAGTAGCTAAACCATGTTAGAATTTCCTCGGTAATCGATCTTTTCCAAGTCGAACCCAACCATCCAGACCATCGCCGCAAGAAATCGCTTCTCGAGCTAATCCTTTAATAGACTATTCTCTTTCGCGTCTGGTTTACGCGGTTTAATTATCGAACAGGCAATTAGGATCTGGATTTTAATCACCAAACAACGTATCCATATAGAAAGAAGTTTCGTTACCAAGTTCCTACGTGCCTCTTCCTCTTCTCTCTTTTTTCTTCTTCTATTCATCTGCCTCGTCTTTCCTCTTCCCTTGGTAAAACGGGCCAGCAAATTATCACGAACCGCGTCGTCGCTAATGCACGCGAATGGCCGGCCTTGGAAATTGCCGCGCTCGGTAATCGGCAGCGCAAAACTCGCGGCGTAATCACGGATTCCACGGAAGGATGGATCGTCGAGCGGACGATAAGAAAGCAGACGCTGCTGATTGTGAAATCCGCCACGCTTCGTTGCTCGCTTCCTGTCTTGCCCGATGGAAGCCTTTCATATAGCCGGTCACACCACCTGTTTCTACCCTCGAGGAACGTCTAATCAGCCGGATATTACTTTGTCTTTGTCGTCTTGTTGCTTGCTGCTCACGCTTGGTCGCGGTCTTAATTGCGTTCAGAGATTAGGAATAGGTAGAGACAGGTTCTTGAGTCTCCGTGAAGCGAAGAAGTGGAGAAGAGCCAATTAAGGTGAAATATGTCGATCAAAAGAAATGTTTAAATATTAGAAATTTTTCATTAAAATTTAAGTTTGGTCTTCTATAAAATAAGAGTTAGCTTAGAATTGGGTTATTTTAGAAAAGCCTTCAGTGAAAGATTTATCAAAATATGAAAAATAATTATTGACATTTATATTGTTAATTTCAAGTTACTGATAAAACTACCAACAAAGGATACGCTACAGATATAATTGCGAATGTGCTTACTAATGTTGGATATTTTTAATATATCATTTGTATAGAAACGTTGGTTATTTATTCAATGATATACGATTACTTGTAATTATATATATATAACTTTAGGGAGAAATAAATACATTGTTCAAAGTCTTCAAAGTTCACATGAATGAAGAAACCGAAATTGTAAAATACAGAATACTAAAACCATCGAAACGTTTGCATATTATTAGTTTTACAATGATTAATAATGTACACAATTTTTTGCCAATATTAATATTGCATTTTTATTAAAGCAAAAATACGATTACACGCGTACCAATTCTTTTCGTGATATCGCTGTAATTATAATTATATATCTCTGTATATCTATATACACGTTACAGATCAATAATTCGTACAATAACGTTCATTCAAATAGACTAATATAAAGAGTTCTATGTTTGTAGTATTAACAAACTGAAGTTTGATTGTTCCACCTATTTGTATAACTTAAAAATTCTATATGAAATAATTCGGTTTCAAATCGGGTTTCAAATGTTAAATGTTTATCCTGCATGATTGTGTACCGTGATTTTCATTGATTGGTCGAATATCGTCGGTACAAATTGTGTACAAACGGTCAGCAGGATAGGGTTCCGCTCGTTAAGCTAAACGAGCGAATAAATATCGCGGTGCGTTGCTGGTCGTTTCGTGCTTTTAATAAAAAATCACCACGCCCATTTTCTAGGTCCACGTTCTGGTCTTTCTATTTACGAACGGTTGTCGCGTCGCAATTACGGCGGGAATTTATACGTGCACGTCCCCAACATTTCACGAGATAGTCGCCCGCGCGCTACCCCGGTTTACGAACAGCACGTGAATTCTCGGTTTTGAAAATAACCGATTTAGACGATGCATAATTTCAAATTACTCGCAACCCGTGATTTGGTTTCGAGCTATACGCGAAACTAAGCCGTGTTCTTGCTTTCGAAACGGCCAAATGACAGACTCTATTACGCGGCTACCTCGTCATTAATGACCAGCGAAGCCAATAATTTGAAATTACTCGAACCGTCGCCAGATAGTATGTCTACGCCGCAATAATTTTACGATCTCCACGTGAAATACTACGAAACTATGCGACTGGGTAGCATATTTGTGCCAGTTATAAATGAAAACTAAACGCCGGAACACTTGTCGACTGGTCTCTAAACAACATTTTTTCCGTGTTCCACGATCATTAATCTACGTTCACCTTAATTGACTATTTCCATTTAACATTCTATTAAGCCATTAAAAATCCAGTAATGAAGTAATACGTAAAAATTGCGTAAATGCAATTGAGAAACATGGATAGAGTAACTCGCTTACTGTTTTGTCAAGGTAGAAGAAACGTATTGAGATAGTAGTTTATGAAAATCAGCTACAATACGATGATATAACGTATTTTTAAAATTTATAGAATTATAGGATTCAGATGGAGTCTAGATGCACAGTGGCCGCACTGTTAAAAAAAAATTCAACGATGAAATTTATGAAAAAGATAACGAATAAAATTTGTGTTTCATTAATGTATAACCGGAGTTCTCCTCTGTAAACATCCATAACCTAAATATCTTCGCGAAACAATCCAAAACTTCTTCGAAAAGAACCAAAGAAAAAGATATTACGACAAACTTGTTTAAAGCCTTCAAAAAGAAAGGATTACCACATTCCTCGCATAAATTCCACAGATTTCTTCGAACAAACTGAAGTTCCTAATACATGAAATCCACAATCTAAATATCTGTGTGAAATTATTCAAAAATAGGACAGAAAGAAATACGACGAATTTTTTGAGAGGCTCGAAATAGAAAGGATTACGACATCCTTCGCATAAATTCCTAACATTCCTTCAAAGCAACCGAAGTGGCTTACACATGAAACGCGGCACCCTCGATCACGCGTCGAAGTGCCGTCTTGGTTGTCGAGAGAGATTCGTGTCCAATAATAAAATCTCATGGTGTTTCCGTCAAACGATAGACCGGCGGCGGATCACGAGACGTCCACGCGCGTCCCGGCGTGCAACGCGTACGTGCAACGGGAATTTTTATGAGGTCCATCGGCAATTTACACGAGATACTGATGACAGACCATGAAGACATTTCACGGAGCCGGCCTCCGCTTCCAGCTCACGTACAGATAACGACCATAGATGACAATAACTACCAGCCCCGTCCACGCGGCATATCAATTTCCCCGATCCCTCTCTACGTACATGTACACCACTCTTCGCTTCGCGTATCATGAAAGAGCAAAGGAGAAAGAATATAAAAGAGGAAGAAGGGAAGATTGGTAATCATAGCGCGGCTACCTGGCCATATAACGGTGAAAAATCACCGATCGCGCCATTAACGACCGTAATTTCAATACGCTTGGCTTCCTGTGTTACGACGCCTCGGACAGGCTTCCGAGGCGACCGACGATTAACTTAATTGGGGTAAACGAATAACAGCCCGTGTACGTGGTGCGACTTCGTTCCGCGATTCTCTCCCCTCCTCGCGAAGAATTAGCGTAATTGCAGCCGGGGCTACCGGGTCGTTTGTAGGCTTCACGGCTGCTTCATTAATTTACGCAACCTCGGGCTGCTCTGGATTTCAGTTGCTCCTCGAATGGTCCTTGTTCCTTGCTTTTCGACCAAATGCAGCTGCAGTTTCGCGTGGATTTTTGAGCCACCTTTGAGACACCTGTTGCTGGAACATTTGGTGAGGTTGAAGATTGTACATATTGGCTTGAATCCACTGATATGATATAGTTTGTGTTTTTATTATTTTTTTTCTATTGGGTGGTGTTTAAAGATAGAGAGGCATACCACATTTATACTGACTTTCTCTCCGTTTTAAAAATTCTTCGGTTTGGAGCAAAGGAAGTATTAAATCTGAAAATATTATGTAAATATGTACTCGTCGCGAGAAAATTCAGAAAAAATTCTAAGACACTGTATCCGAGAAAAATATGAGAGAATTCTTTCTTAGATTTTCTCGTTGCAAATCCCAAGTGTAAAAAGATGAAGTTGACTAGCTTAGCTTCGATAAATTGTCAACACAGGAAAGATGGTACAGGTCTGAAGCCTCTTATCGATTCTATTCGTTGGAAACACAAGAAGAGATTATCCGTAACACGCTGCACGCGTCAAGCATCGCGCGATGTGGCGTGCACGAGTTTCCAGGCAATTAATCACGAAACGCGAAATATTTGGCTGGTCGGTTTATGATAAATCGACGTTGGATAACCGAGGGACACCTTAACGCGCCAACATATCCTTATTCGGTAGATTAACGTCGAGACTTTAGCGGTTTCGAATGCGCGGCGATATATCGCCGCGGCGAGTTCATACGTAAGCGACCCTAATGCCTCACGGGACTGTCGGCACACGTTGACTTCGGCTTATCGCGATTGAACAGAATTAATGGTGATACCCGCGCTAATGTCTGCGTTCCATTTGCCCGTGTGCATTTCCTCGATTCGCACGGGTATTAAATCCGTTGCCGACTCAGCAACCCGGTCAAGCCCCCCACTTCTTCCGTTAATTAAAATTCGTTTCGTGTGCAACATCGCCGAAAATTATCAACGGGGATTAATGGAAAAAGAACGTATATTCGTTGGATGAATCATTGGATTGATTTTTTGAATGGCTGACGCCATTTGTGGTGTTGGAATTAGCGAGAATACGAGTATATTCTTATTATGTTCTACGTTAAGACTGTTTGTGTAGGATGCTTCCAAAGTGTGCCAACAAGTTCCGCTCGATTGATTTATGAATCGTTAACGGCTAAATACGTTATACTTATCTGATCTGAGGTTTGATATTATCGTAGGTGAAAAATGGTGACTAAAAAATTGCGACGGTAGTTAGAGCTGGTGTGAAACTTCCTCTTCATCACGGTAATTATAAGATGACTGTGATTTCCAATTGAAAGAAGTAATGGAATAAAGAAGATATGGAGCAGGTTTACGGTAAGAAACGGTAAGGCTGGTGGTTATTATGACTAGCAGTATTATTTGTTGACGATACCACGAGAATGATCGATGTTGAAATTAAATGAAACGCGTAAATTGAATGAGCAGTTGTATTTTTTAATATACTTGTTATTCTACGTTGTTACTGTGGCATTAAAAATAATGGGCGTTTTAAAAATATAACTGCTCAGTGATACAGCTGACACATAATCTAATTCTTTAATAAACTAAACAATGCAGAGGAGAAATGGAATTCTCTATAACGTTAAACATAAACCATTCACTTTGGTAAGAATAAAGTCCCCTAGAACTCATCTTCCTTCTTCAAAATCTCGCCCTTGCACCAATCAAACTTTCTTCGGCGAAGCGACGCGACCGTCGTTCGCACCCGAGGCGTCGAATCGTCGTGAAGACGTGTGCGTTTACTACGCGAAAAACCGATCGAGCGCATGCCACAGAAATTGGTATAATTTGCCCTCGTCACGTATGTCGAGAGCACACATGTGCGCGGGGCGCCACGTGTTACAGGCGCCGCCCCTGGCACGACTCGTCTCGACCCTCTCGAAAAACTTGTCGACGAGTTTCGATGCGATTTGACGCAAATTAGTCTTAATGACCGTGCCTAGAGAAAAAGAAAGAAGGAGGAAAAGAGAAGGAAAATTTATATCTTCTTTTTCTTGCTCCTCAGCATCGTCATATCTCTACCTTTCTCTCGAGTTCGTGGCTCACCACTCATTCCAGTCTCCCGTCGCTGCGATCGGCCCCCTGGGGCCCCGAAATCCCCGCGTTCCACCGCTGTCGGCCGATTACGAAAGAATCTCGAGGATTCGGCCGGCACGACTTAATAGCAGGCCGCGGGGCGTCCCGTAAATCGCGTGGCTGAAGAGCGGTTAGGTGGGATTTAATTCGTTTTAATTGGATGTCTTCAGCGACGAGCATTCCTCCTGGACCAATTTTCGATCGCACGGCCAGGTAAAGAGAGGAGCTTGCGCGAAAGAGCGCTTCTTTAGGATAAGTGGTTTTTTTTAGCTCCTTAAGGCTATCGTTCTATCGTATTCTTGATTATATGTAAAATTTTCTTAATAGAAGCAGCGGACTACGCTCTTCTCTAAAATTCTCAACGGATACTCGTAAATTCTATATGAGATATTCGTCGAGTTAGATTTCTGATTGAATTTCTGCAAATATAGTACAGTTCACCCTACTTTTCTAAATTAATTCTAATTTTACTTTCCAAATATAACATCAATTTATATATCACTGTCCTAGATCTATCGAACGAATTTTCGGGAATTTATTCTTATCAAACATTTAAACCGAAACTCAGATATAAATCATCTCTCAATAAACGATCACATGAAAGAAAACAGGCCACTTGACAACAACTACTATAATCCTACGTATTAAAAAAGGAAACAATACCTAAAACTCAGCAAACAGAAGTAGCCCGTGTTTTATCACAGGACGAGCAGGCAAAACAGAAAAGAAAAAGCGCATTTCATGTGCAGCGAAAACGTGCCACGTTCAGTCTCCACATCCTCCCCGTCTCGTAAATCAGCTCGGACCTCAGGGTTCGGCTATTTTTCCTGGCTGTTTCCCGGTATCTGTCCGGAAAAAAGGTAGCGCATGGTTCATTAAAAATCCATAGGGTGCATAGTTCCGAAACGTGCAGTGCATAGGCCGCAGCTAGGAGCGTCCTATCGGCGAATAATGTCGGAAGAAGCGATACCCATAAAACCTCGCGAGGTAAAACGCGGTGTCGCGTCTCGCCTCGCCCACGAGATTGGAACCACGACGACGACGCCACCGCCGACGGCGACGACGCTTTCCACCAGGACACGCTGAGAATAATTCAGAAAAGCCCCCTTGAGACTTCCACTTTTCTCCCCCTCACCTTCCCTTTATGTTATCCTGTTTGTAGTGACCAGAATTCGCGATGAAATATTCAATGAGGCATCTCGTTTACGAATTTTTCATTTACCAAGTGCGCGACGTTATCGCGAAGTATCGTTTCTTTAGCCACCTCGAAACTATCGCAGTTCTAGAATAGAAAGCGATCTATAAGAAATTTTGATCCTCCGAGTTGCTTTAATGGAAAGAGAAGGATGAAGTTTGGTGAAGTATATTTGGAAGAGAAATAGTGGCGTTGAAAGTTTCATAGTTTATGGAGGAAATAATCTTCTTTCGGAGGTTCTGTCTTATGGAGTCTTAAAGCTCTCGCTTCTGGTGGAGGACCTGTAGGGATGGACTTGTTTACTTGGTAATAAGACGATTTTGGTAAGCTCGATATTGCCGACGCCTGAGGAAATCTTCCTTCGGAAGACAGGAGACACATGTCACATTAATAATATTTATACTGATAGTATACTAAAGTATTTTATTCTTAAATAGCGACGTTCAAAAAAGAGGTAGTAGAGTCATGGACGAGTAAAATAGGAACAACAAATGGCCCGAACCAGTGTTTCATCTGTAATAGCTGTCAGAAGATCTTCGCGATGTTCTCCACGCTATTTTTACACGTGAAATCCTCCTACTGTTCCATTCTATATAAAATACTCAAACACTGATCCAGATATATCCTGTTCTGAAAAATTCCAATATAGAAAATCCCCATAAATTTATCATAGATGATATTTCTACCCCGTCTTATCCAGTTCGTTAAAAATTTATCGATACTATCTATAATTTCCCATCAAATCTCCACTGTCCTTGTGGAAGAAAATGTCGTGTAAGAAAATTGATCAACGCGTATAAATTGCACGAAGAAAGAGTTCCTTTCTTCGGCGAAGTAGTAGCCAAAGTTGAAGAGGTCAGTAACGGAAGTTGCTATTGTCTACGAAAGTCCTCCTTACGGATAGAAAATCGCAAGGGGACTTTCCGTCTCGGCGCGAACTTTCCGCTTTTAAGACCCTCTCTGGCTGTTCATCCGGGCGCATTGTCGGGAAGTTAAACAATGGCAGTTTTGTCATCGGTCGCGTTATTGCAGATGGAAGTTTCCCATCGGTCGTTCTTGCACCACTCTAGCGCGAGGAACTTTGGGAATCGGCCGTTGATTTCCGGGTTAATGAGTTCACTGGGATCTCATCGGCGGGTAGCAGGAGTTTCCACGAAGATCCCGGGGTCCTGCACTGAATGAGAAAACGTTCGAAGCGAGATTCGGCTGGAGAAGTTCGCGAATTAATGCTCTTACGCGTCCTGGAAACCGTTCCTCCGTGTCTTGCGATTTTCTACACCAGCGTCACTGTTCCTCCCTCTTCCGAAGGATCTTTCTTTCTCCATTTTCGGTGAAATTTCCTTCTATCGTACTTCACGAAGGAGAAACATTCAATGATCTCTCTGACTAAAATTAAAATTATCGAGTTCGGTTTTAGAGTTCGGACGACCGTTTCCTTCTCGTCCTTCCTATCTCATGAAAAAGGTACATTCAGCGATCGTTTCGTCTTAAAGTCAAGTCAAGAGAGAAATTGAGCAGTCCAACTTTTATGATTCAAAACTCTTATAGCTATTTTCTTCCCAGTTTTCTTATATGTATCAATTCCTTTATCTTTTAGCTGATGCAAAGGAAACTTGAAAATTTGAACCTCCCAGGAGCCGCACCGATCACCTTCGCTTTTTATTGATTTTTTTTAAATTTCATTATACGAGTACACGAGTAACATTCTATTCTCAAGGAACAAGTGACTTATTTCCGTATGTTCGTTTATCGCAAAAGAACATCATAAATAACTATGAATTGTGAAATCACTTTTCAATTTATGCAACTGATCAACGTGCTTTCTGAATGGTCCAGCTTACGAAATTTCACCTCTTCACTCAGCGACAGCAAAATCAATTTTGCTCGCGTAATTCGAAATTTATCCAACCGCGATCAGCACCAGTGTACCTTTACCAACAAACGCTGATCGATAATGTATTACGCCTTGGATCAATATGCCGAGTACACTACACATCTCCTCGTGTCCCCGCGGATAATGGCGGCTATAAAATTAGAGTCTCGTTCCTCTCTCCGTGGTTATCCTCTACACTCCATTTCCCTACCCAGGATGGAAGTTTCGTCCCAGCGGTTGCGGGTCTTGTTTCTGCTCCAGTAAGCGATCACTGGTAACGGACATCGACTTTTACGGGGGCCATTGTCTTTTATGCGTTATGAATGCATTCGTCGAGCGGTAGCCGGCTATAAAAATTTCGAACGGAGATAAATGTAACGTTCCCCGGGAACAAAGAAACGCCTCGTGGCTGTCCTGGCGAACGAGACCTGCTTGTGTCCTTTCTCTTCCCTTTCTTTCGTCTCTGAATCATACATCTACGAATTACGTGAACGAGAAGACTGACTATACAAGTCTGCTCCATGGAGCTTGTTAGAAGAGATCCATAGCTGTAAAAGATGTATAGTAGTATATTTTTTGCTTCATCAACGAGTGAAATGTTCGAATTGTTAAATTATTGCTGTGATTTGTGAGAATAGAAAGAGCTTTGATGATCGAACTAAGGTCGTTGAACGAAGGTTGTGAGTCTTTTATGGTGCCAGAGATAAACGAAATAATTTTTAATAATTTTTCAGTTAAAGTTTTTTTGCAATGAAATAAAGATTTCTTAAGATAGTTAGATAGTAGATTATCTCAATTTGATACGTTATGAGTCGTCGTTCTATTGTATAGCATTGACATTTGATAGCATGGTATTCTATAAGAAGCGTTCATCTCAACGAAAGGGAAGAATAAAACGAGCGATTGCAACCACGTTTCCAGTAGAAGTAACGCTTAATGACTTTCACTTGCACGGAGTTGTACGCTACTGGATTAAGCTAGATACACGGCAGCGATCGCGTCACGAAAGCCTACGCGTTATCACGTCACGCGGAACAAATCCAGCGCCGCTATTTTATATGTTCGCCACTAAATTTACGTTGACCTCACGTGACACAACAGTAGGTCATGCCCTGCGAAATCTGACACTTTCTACCGATTTTATAGTCATGAAAGAATAAAGATATGGGATATTTATTATATAGTTGCTTCATCTTATAAATTCGTCCAAGGGATAATTCAATTTTTCCGAACTTTGTATAATCTTTCAGGGAAACACATATTCTTTTTAGAATCTGTAAGCAAACTCTGCCATTCGTGTCGATAATTAATTCACCATTTTAGGCTATCAAAAAATCAAAAAAAGTTTTGATATGCTCAACAATGTCTTTACTATATCTAATTGAACGTTAACAATTTTTTCAACGAAACTAAAAATTCTTTCCAAAGATATTCAAGGGTGAAATATCCTTCCTCAACGTTCCATTTTCCTATGAGAGTCTAAAATATCTCTATCTATTTAATCTTGTCCAAAATCGAGTATCGGATCTCAATCCAACGAATTTCACCGTTCAATCACGACTTGTCGTTGTTTACAAGCGAGAAAGAAAGCGGAGGAACTTTAAGGACGTTGTTCTGATCGCGTATCGGGCATCGTATCTGAAAGGGTATCCCCACGAGACGAACGTGCAACGTTTCGTCCCGGTATGACGGAGCAACGCTATCGAGGGACGATCCAACGAGAAACTTCGATGAATAATCGATGGGTATCGGTGACTGGCGCGCGGGAATAGCGGACAGAAGTCCGTGATAATTAATTCAAGGGACGTGGAAATAGAAATAGAGCTTGGGTCGCGAGTGGCTCGGCCGTAGGAATATACCTGGCTATCGTCTGTGCGCGGTGCAATGTCGTTCAATGATGCATTTACGTCGAAACCGTTCGATATGAACGGGGTATCTCGGCGCTCGTATAATTCCGACAATATAATGGCGTGTGTAAAATTAGAATCCGATTCCCCCGTATCTCTTCTACTTGCTCTCTCGTCACGGGTTGTATTTCTGTTGGCCTCTCTGTACATTAGAGTGGAACGAAATATGGGAGCAAAATTTGTTTATTATTTATGACTTCTAATAGTGAAAGTTGTATCCTGTAGTCGTATTTAAGGTGTTAAAATCTTAATCCGATCAATAAATGTTCTGAGCTGCGGCGAGCCACTTGCAAATTATTTTTATTACTTTTATCAATTTGTCCTGATTTGAATAATTTATTTTTTTTTTTTACTTTCGACGAATTATGTATTTCTTGCTACGTAACAGTATTTGTTGATAAGGTTTTGAAAGTAAATTAATAAAAGCTATATTATTTCACAAGAATTCTCTGTATAAAACTAATTAGAATGAAAATATCAGGAGTAACTCATTCGGCAGAAATTAATTTCTCCATACGTAATCTGGAAGAGAAAAGATAAGCGATTTTTTCTATTAGGAAATAGTTAAGTAGATTAATCCCTTTCTGTTCCATCCATTCCAACTACTATAATAGACATGGTTCGTGGTTCATATAATGCAACGTGCGGTCACTACAAATGACATCTTCCCCCGAATTAAATCGAATCGATGTTACAATAATAACAGCTCCATATTGCATGAATAAGAGATGACGAAATGGTTCGATACGTCGAAGTTAGTAAAAGGAAACGAAAATTATATTCCGCACAAGACGATCGAAATATGGAAATTGGGACGAATCGATCGTTACGGATAATTGTATCTTCTTTTCTGCTTTCTCTCTCTCTCTCTCTCTTTCTTCTTCCTATTTCTTCACTCTTATTGTGTATTTTTTGCTCTTTCTCGCTTTTTTTATTCCTTGCACAGTTCGTTGAATATTCATCGCGACCGTAACGATTGACCTCGTTGAAGTTCCTCCTCCGTCTAATCTGAACGCTTACGGGGAATGATAGCATCGTCTGGCACGAACGATCGCTCATAGCGATCGCGTTACCGTGCTACGCCAATCTGATTCCTTGCTTTTTTTCGCCGGATGCAAATGAAGATGGGCTGGGTGTAGGTCGAGCCATTTATCTTCGGTTTGCTTTCCAGGTGAACTTTCTTGTCCGCTATCCTCTAATTTCGTAGAAAATAATATACATGCCAGTATCCTCGATCGTTTTACGTAATTATCGCTTCACTTTGGACATTTGTATATCTATGAGAAATTTGAATATGGAAAGATGTATAAAATATACATTATACAATATGTATACATAGTACGTTCCATATGTAAAAATACAGGAAACGTTCGAAGCAGAGTATTCACAATACTTAGGAGCTAAAACGAGTCTCTGTTTAGCTTGCACTTATTCGTACGTTATCAACCAACTGTACGTGTCCCACGTAATCAAAGAAGTTAAGAAAACGCGAGAATTTTTATTCTGAAAAATGTTTTAGACAAAAATCATGATTAACGTTTTATGATATTAATTTGCAGTAAATAACAGAATCATAAAAAGTTCATTATAGGTATAACTGAAAAAATGATTCCATATCATTGGTCAATCGTTTGAACATCCATAATATACTTATTACAGTTCCCTTATAACGAATATGGAAGTAATAGACACTATAAAACGTCAATTTCGACTCACACATATTTCTCAAAATATTTAACAATTTGTTATGCAAATAGCCTGAAAAGATAGTAGAAAGTATGCTTTTGAAGATGCTTTTTGTCCCACGTTGATATCTCAATCCGTTCCGGAGATATAAGCCATCGAAGTAGCCATTTATTATGTATAGGACGTCATTCATTCGGGGTGACCTACTTTTTTCCAGGAAGCGCGTAGTAAATAGTAAAAAAAACGCAGACGCTGTCTAGCGCTGACCAGCGCAACGGTCGGCCGCTTGGGACAGGTCAGCGACGAGTGTACGAGAGAGAAGTCCGATATGTGCGACTGAGAGGACATAGTAAACCGCCGAAAAATTACGTTTACTTTGAAGGACGATATCTCGGAAACGGAAGCTCGTATCGGGATGAGACGAAAAATATTTTAAAGGAGAGGCTTCAAGGTTTGCTACAACGATTGTTCGACGAACATTGCTCCGCGGGGATACTTTTTATGATACTTTGAATTTTGAACACATTTAATGTCTCTAATTGTGGTTGAAGTTACGTTTTATCGGTTTTATTTGTTATAAATGGTTGAAAATGTGTATGGGGCATTCGAAAGGAATGGGTTGAAAGGTGGTATGTGTATAACAAAGAAAGTCGTAATTTTAAAAGAGTATCTTTTTTGATATTTTGGATTTTTGGTAAGATCGTTGGTTAAACGTAACTTTGGTCGCCGCTATTAGTCGTAAATGTTTTAATACGAATATATCAGAACTGAAAGGTGTAAATTGGAAGATAGTATGTTTTCAAAAAGAAAATCGAAACTTTAGAAGTATATTTTTTATAATATTTTGAATTTTTAGCAAGGTTGCTGTTAAAGTTAATTTGTATTAATGTTGTTGATCGTAAATGTTCCGAAACGTGTACATGGACTTTGGAAGAAGTAGGTTTAGAGATAGCACGTCTATGAAAAGGAAAATTGAGTTCTACTGAAATATTTTTAATGATATTTTGACTTTTTGATTAAATTGATATCTTTGATCACAGTTGCAGTTCATTTCTATCAATGTCATTAGTCGTAGATGTTTGAAGACGTATACGTGAATATTGGAAGGAGTAAGGTGGAAGGTAGCATGTTTATGAAAAGGAAAATTGAAACTGAACAAGTAGGCAAGACAGGTAAATTATTGAGATAAGTGTACGGTAAGATTTCACGATACGGAGACTAATTCCTTGGCATAATTAAACACTTCCAAGTCAGTTATTATAAATTAATCACGTTGCCTAAAGGCATTAGCTTTAGCTATACGGCATGAAATGTGAACCGACGAGTAGAATGTGCACGCGAGCTGTCCATTGCCTCCGTGTACCAGTTCCTTGAGATCCTGACATTTTGATAAACATTTATCACGGTTTGAAGGTTTTACGTCAATTAAATATTCCGTTAATTATACTCGCGAACCTGCATTCTATTCTTAATATATCATGCGATACTTCAACAAGTATCGATTTCTAAATCGAAACAAAAATGTTAAAGGTAGTGGCGACTCTATTAGGTAAGTATGTATGCAGTGAAATAAAAAATACACATAAGAAAATGTAAACAATGATATACCACACATGATATCAATGAACTCAATTTAATATAAAATTAGTTTTCAAGATATTGAGAAGTTCACACGAAATAGAATTGATCAGTTTGACTTTTGAGAGGTTCGTTTTATTGGTTTAACACATATATTTTATACGCGTTGAATATATTACAATAAAATATGAATACACCTTTAACCAATTTCAATACTTTTTATTTGTATATCTGTGTCCAAATAACTCGTCAAACGTTTATAATCGCATCGATAAACTAAAAAACGCGGTCGTTTCAAACCGTGAAAGCCTGACGAAATCGTTCTTCGACAGGAAGGATACGGGTTGCGATCATTCTTTGACAAGGACGAGGGAGGGAAACGAACGGCTTTTAGGACGAGCTGTAAGTGGGGCTTGCATAAGTAATGACGTCGTCGCAACAGGAGCGCTGCCACGGTTGGGATTCCGGACGACAGGCAGAGTTTCCGCTGCGGACGACAGCTGCAACCAGGCTCACGGTGGCTCAGGTTAAGCCGATCTGCGAAATCCGTTCGCTCGTCGTTACCCTTCGCAATACAGCCGCAGAATCCGCACTCTTGCGAAAGAATCAACGTTTTCGCTTTCTACGCCGCGTCCTAGTCTTCGTTCCTCTTCAATGCTACGACCTTTGAGGCTATGATGCTTCAGGAATCAAATTGCGGATAGTCGGTTCTTTCGCGTCTCTAGAAATATTAGAAATATTTTATATTTCTGTGAATCATTTGTGATTCATTTTGAGATCAGACAGGGTACTTAAAGTATAAAATTATGACAAATATGATAAATTAATACTGTTTATAGTATGACATAGATACGTGACTTCGTACATTGAAAGACACATACGAAGACTACGGAAGATCAGTGACAAGATGAGAAGACAAGTCATATTTTCGATATTCTATAGGCAGGCAATTTAAAAATTCAGTACGTTGTTGTGCGCGTTACAAAAGCTTTCGAATAAAAGAGAAGGGAGAGAAAAATCGTTGTAGATAGACTGACGGGGTTATGCGACACCAGAAACCATCCAAACGACGAGTCATAAAGCAGCAGGGCAATCGGCGCCTGGCTCGCCGCGATTATCTCGCGCGCATCTCGCGTAACACAATTTGTAACGGCCGCGTCGGATCGCGGCGTGCTCGCGCTCGCTTTCCATGATTAATGACGAGTTCCGATGATTTACTAGCCGGTGACTCGTTTTCGCGCGCGTTCGTCGCGTGACTCGGCGAAAGACTTTTGTAAAATGCGCGCCACCGATAACATTAACGACGACGATTCCTTCGAAAGTTGTATTCAAGGGACGGCGAAGGTACACGCAGCGCGTGTAACGTTCTCGTCACACTTGAAAACTTGCGTTTCTTATCAAGATCGAACCGAAACGACCGGTCGTATTTTACCGTTCTGCTCCTTTTCGAAAGAAATCGCCGCGCGATAAAACGTAATGGCTAAGTAATCAGCCGAGTAATTTGCCACGGGCTATACCTCACCGCTAACGAGGCTCTGGATACAGCTAATCACTGTAGGAAACTTCGTGTTCCGCAGATTGAAACGATGAAAATTAATTTGGAAAGAATTATAGAATTTTTTATATATCGCACTACTTGTTGGGGTGATTTATGAGTTATGTTTCATGTCGGGGGTGGGGAGAATGTACGTACATTTAATATACTTTTTAATCCCGCGACAAGAAAGCTTGAGTTAAAAACGTTAAAAATGTTATTCTCGTCTAAAACATTAATTTTAATCAATTAAAGAATTTGAAGATTCAAAAGTTTGAACGCTTGAAAGTTTCAATATTTTTAAAGTGTAAATGTTACAAGATTTGAGGTTGCTTATTATTCATCGCAAGTCAAATACTCTTTAAATGTGGACTTTGTAGTTTATGTTGATTTACGTTGGTTGGTGGTTAATTTACGTTGGTACGCCACAATTCGAAAGACGCGGCTGTCTCAGTGTCAACTTTCACTGCCACGAATTATTTTCCCTTTTTCTAAATCAACACCCGTCATGAGGATTAAGGCTCTTAATCCCAGCAAATGTGCCCACAGCTGTTCTCCGATCCGTTTCGTTCTTTGACGTCATAAACTAACGTTCGCCACGAACTTTCAGAATTTCCGGACCTCGAATTACTATTTTATCCAAAATGGAAACTCTGCCGACGATTTACGAACCTTATACTTTTCCCCTCGATTCACCTCCATTCATCCTCTATCGATAAAACCATCGCTAGAATCCATATCTATTTCCGAATTCCCAGCGAATATCTGATAAAAATCAGACCACTCGCAAGATTTACCATTTCATAATTTTCGAACTCGATATCCAGCGTGTTCCTCCATGTGTGCTCCATGATGCACAGTGTTTTGAAACGGTCTGTTCTGCCTTCTAGCTGTATGAAGTCATAATTTCCACGATCTCGATCTTTCAAAATTTCTAAATTGTCGAAGATCGGTTACAAGAAGCATAATGTAGAATATATTAGTGCAATGGATGTGTTTTCTTCCTGTAAGAGAAAATTAGAAAAATTCGGCGACGCTTCCAATAGTCAACCTTCGAATGCATACACCTTCGTTTTCTAAGTAACACAATGAATTGCTACGTTCGAAATTTCACCAGCTATCTTGTAATTCATCCTCGCTTCTTCCACTGTTTTAAAAATCAAGTGCCACTTTTCATAACTTTTTTCACGATTTCATTTTGAGCTTTGCGAAGGCTGTGCGGTCTCTTTTCCGGATAAGGAATCGCCGGTACTCTACCATTCCCTTTTTTCCATTTTAGTCGACGAAGCAGCACAGCAACGAAGAAGAATTCTTCCCTCCCTACTTCATGCTACTCGTTGGAACGTTTCTGGCGAGCCTACGTATTACGTAAAGTCCGTGGCGAGCGTGCACCACGGGGACTAAAGGGTAAAAAACAGCGAGGTGGCGAGGGAAGCACGAGAAATCGTGGTACAGGGAGGGAAAGAAGGGAGCACGTAAAGAACTGTACGTCCGCATACATTAGTCCTACGACCTCTGAGGTCATCCTTGCAATTTCGCGCTGGTGGGAACCCAAACCAGGACGACAGCTCCTTCGCCTCGGTTCCTTTTTCCTTTCTGGCCATTCCATTTCGTTTTGTTTTCTACCATTCCTCTCCTATCTTTTTCTCGCTCGATTTTGCTGGTGTTTTTTTGACAGAAAGCGCGACAAGGCATCCCTAATGCGACCGAGGGACGAGTTATTAGCGGTCACGGGATAGGAGAAAAACGTTGTAATTAGCGCGACCACGGATTTGAGAAATCACCCGCAGCGACGAGACTGGTAGAGAGGGTTGAAGGTTTAATCCGCCGTACTATGACTTCTTTTGTCGTGTGTCTGTGTTTCGTGTTACTGTAGTAAGTCACATTGACTGGGCAGGATTTTACTTAATTTTTCCTAAGCTTGCGTAATAAGAATTTTATTTAATTTACGAAAAAAAGGATTTATGCGTGTGAGACAAAGTATATAATAAGTACAGTTTTGTTAATTTTCTGAATTATGTGCAGTTTAATGGTTGAAAGAGCGTACTTTAATATAATATCTCTTTAATACAAGTCTGTATAAAACATTCCTCTGTTTAAGCATAAAGTAACATTACAATTAAAAAATCAATAAGAATATATTATACTTGTGATGTTTTTCTCCTGTATCTAATCTTCGTATGTTACAATAAATAACAGTATATATCATGCACATCGTGTAAAGAAATTTTCGTTTTAATAAAGCTGTGGGTAGAATCTGCTGTAATAAAGAAGTCCGCATGCTTCTCAATATTTATGTCATTCAATCTCGTTTTAGAGAAAAACGTATTTGTATCACCTTTTCATTCAGCTTTCCGTTTGTGAAAAATACAAATTTGTATTTACTGTAATTTTACACCACCAGCCACAAAGTATAATGGGATATATTTCGAAGGTGTGAATAATAGATAAGTAGATTAATTCAACGATCGACTTTAGTCGCACGAAGCACATGTCCGCGAAAGATATTTCTCGGTGGTTTATCGTTCCAGGACAAAGAACCAGTCCACAATTTCCAAGGTTAAATCGATCGAATCGTATGGAAGTTGGTGCATAAGCAGGCTGCTTCCATGAAACCGGCACGATCCCACTGGTTCGCCTGTGTGCATATTCATAAATCTCGTTGGACGTAAATTTCCCGGCCGTTACGTCCTCTTCGAGGCTTCCACGGTACGCCACAATACGACGGCATTTTTCAACGACGGAATATAAACTTCCTTTCTTCGCAGAGGACGTTGCAGGTGGCTCGTTTCATCCCCCTCCACTCGGTCGGCAAGTTTTTCTCGCTTCCAGCGCGAGGAAATCTCTCCCCTTGAGATGAACGAAAGACGGAAAAAAGAAAAGAAAAAGAAAAAAAGGTAAGAAACAAGAGAAAGACGTCTTAATCGAGGAATTCTCGATCAACGTCTACCGGCGGAAGGGAATCATATTTTCCGCGAGGAGAACGACCGATTCACCCCCGGCTTCCACCATGTTAACGGATTCCCTTCGTCCTTGTTTCTTTGTTTCGTCGCGTCCGCCCACTTTTCATCACGGAAACTTCCAGCTTTCGGATTGTTTTTGCACGGAATTTCTTGCGGTGCGGTTGTTGATCGTCCTCGATGTCCTCGTTGGGATTGATAACGTCGGAGAGCTCGGTATCCGGACGTCGATTATTGCCCGGTGCAAATACGTATGGTTGACGCCAGTTTCGAGGGTAGAAAAACGCGTGGCGATTATTCACGCGTAGCAATTATTCATACGAAACGGCGATCGTTAAATATTTTTTAATTTGAGCTTGAAATATTGCTTTAACTTTTGCGCCAGCCAAAAACTTAATCCTCGTCTGTTTCTTATTTTCGTCATTAAATTTGTTTAATTTCGTAATTAAATTTGTCCCATCGTAACAATTTCACACTATTGTACAAAATGAATATAGAATTACCGTAATCGATATGAAGACCACGGGGCAAAGACTTCCCCTTCCTCCTCAACCCACGGTAATAAAAATCACAAGCACTCTAAAAACATTCCTCGAGAATCCAAGCAACATAATAGTTTCTCTCGAACAGAACAACCCGAAAGAGTCTTTCAACCCAGCAGCAGGAAGAACCAGCGTCTACCTTACAGCAACAACATCAAACCGCATATATACATACATACGAAGTTGGGATGAATCGAGGGGAAGAAGGTGGAACGATAGAAAGACAGAAAAAGAGAAACGAGCGATGGAACCAGCCACGGGGTATACAGCAACCGAAAAAGATTCCCGGGGGCACGATGACGACGAGGAGCGGGAGTCACGAGCAGAGGCCGGATTAAAAGTTCGCCGAACATCGGCCAGCCCGATCGCCATGGTCGAGAGTTAATTAATTGCAGGAGCTTGGACAGGGTGCAAGCCAGTCGGAGCAACGAGTGAAAGCGAGAGGGTGGAAGGAAACCGCGGAGGATGGGGAAGGAGGAGGAAGAAGAAGACGACGTCGAGGACGCCAGTGAATGCTGAAGTTAGTCAATAGGACTAGGAGAGAGCCCGGTAGTCGGTTTACTTTTTGCCTGGACCTTCGCGACGTTCGCCTGCCCCTCGTATTCCTTCTGCTTGTCCTCGGCTCTCCTGCTTGTTCCTCCTCTTTCGTCGCTTTGGCTTCGCCTTCCTTCGAAGACAGTCCTCCACCCCAGACTCCGTAGCTCCCCGACAATGGAGAGCTCGTATTGTCTTCGTGGTTTATCGCTTCCTTCGATTGCCAAGTACACGCCGCCGAGTCGGTTCCTAACCCAACCCCCTTTTCTCCAACCTCCAAGCTTTTCTCCTCTCAGAGCACACTGTGCACCAGCTCGTTCTGTCCCTTCTTCCTTGTCCTGCTGCTCACCGTTGCCGTCGTCTCTACGTTCCCCATTTCTCTGCACAATTCCGCGTCCTTCAGGACTGGTAGCCGCGCGCAGTTCCATCGTGGAAGCTACGGTGGTCCCTGCTCGTGATCGTTCGCCAGCCTGGATGGCAGCCACACGTTGTTCGCCCTTTCTTCGACGTTTCTGCTGCTCCCAGCGAGTTACGTGCTCATACTTCCAAGGTAAAAAGTACTAGAGATCGGGTGCTCTCGAATTGCTCAGGTCGAAGATCGTTTCGACGTGACACATCCACGTGATGCCACTTTTCTTTTCAGCGTGAGAGGTATTGGGAGAATTGGATTACGAAGAATGTAATTGAACGACGCTGGCGATGGATGTGGAGCGAGGATTTGGAGTTGCAAGGTTTTGATGGTTTTTACTTGGTAGTTTGTACTTGGTAGTTTGTGTTCAAGTCTTTGATCGTGGTATGTTCTTAATATCAAAATATTGCACGTAGATTTAATTTTTAAGATACTACTATTGTTCAGTTAACTTAGACATTCTACAATTTTTAGTTTGTAATGTTCTTGAAAGAACTAGTCATTCATTCTTTATGTCTGGTGTAAACTTAACATCTATTTGTTATTTCCATTATCCAAATAGAATAACTAAAATACTAGAATAGCAAAACTTCGAACGTGAACAACATTACCAAAAATTTTAAAATAGGATCAAAGAATATCTTCCAATCATCTTTACAAAAAAATAGTATGTCTTGTTTGATTCCATGAAGTATTACGTTAAACGTCATTAAACTGTATTCTACGAATCCTGGGCCTGTTAGCGTTGACACAGGAAATTCGACTGTTAACAATTCGACTTGGTCGAAGTAAAGGACACCGTCGTTTCGGCAGATCCCACGAGCGTCATGGTTTTTTCGCTCGGTGACATGTGTTGCGGACGAACCGATTCCGGGATTTCTAGAATCAGTATCGCGTTTTTCTGGCGCCCTGGTACGAAACGTTCGTTCAGCCGCGAGTCTGGATGGCAGCCACACGCGGCTGGAGACCGACTTTTTCGACAGGTTTCGACCGACCGACGTCTTCCGATAAAAACAAGCCCGACGATCTCTGCCCTCGCTCCACGAAGAGAACCTAAGCGTACAACAATGTCGGTCTCGTCAGATTTCGCCATTCGTCTTCTACTTCGAGGAATCAAGAAAAAAAGTACACGTATATAAGCTTCGAATCGTCTGGGGTTCGTAATAAATTCAGTTCCGTTGGTGATCATCACTCCGATAGATTTATCCTTTTGTAACGTTTGATTAACTATTTTCGACTTAGATTAGATCTGATCGTAGAAGATGAATGTTGCTATTAGAAATGCAAATTTTTTTAGAGTTTCGTGTGATAGATTAGATTCCTGCGTCGTGTTAACGCGAGATCTTCATATATCAAGACGCTATGTAAAACATGTTATTGGTTAAAAATTACAGCCTTTTAAGTTTCTTTTAGCAAATTGTCATCACGAATACGATAACTGTTTTCATTATTGTTCTGTATCTACTCTGTACACTAACAAATACACAAGTGAAACAAATAAACCAACAAACTCTCTCATCCATAAAGCACCTCAAATACACGAGGGGTAGCGAAGCATAAACGAATGGCGTAACAATATTTCTCTCAAGGGACGGCAACTCCAAAACGAAGCTCCAGAGACAGAAGCCAACATCTACCATTCCTATCCGCGTCTAATCCCTTGGAACCCCTTTTCTCGCGCTGTCGCGAGGAAGTTGGCCGATTAATTGAAACGACAGTGAACTTTTTGAAGTGTAACACTCGACCGGATACGTGAAGCGGCACGGCGCGCCATTTCCGAAAGTCGTTAACGAGCCTCGCTCGAATCCAATGTCTCTCTCGACGGCCATCCGCTTAATGAACCGTGGTTACACCACGCGTATCATCTTTTATTTCCGTTGGTATCGTCGCGTACCGTCTGTCGTTGCGTTTTTTGCGATATCAGAAGCTGCATACAAGCTCTGCCCACCCTTTTCGACTCCCCCCTTCCCTCTTTCTTGTCGGCGCAATTTGTATTTTCGGCGTCGTAAACACGTCCGTGGCGTATCGCGAACCGCGTCCTGCCGCGTATTTCGAGGCCCAGTATATAAATCCGTTATTCAACACGCCATTAAGTGCTCGACTCGTTGGAAAGTAGGGGTTGGAGTGAAAGAGAGGGATAAAGAGGTGGAACAGGGTTGGAACGAGGGAAGAGCGAGAGAAGGAGAGGACCACGGCTCGTAAATCGCAATTACGAAGCGGCGCGCTTGAGAATTTGTCGCGCGGGATCTAAGCGTTCCTGTGAGAGAGCTGGCGAGACCACGAGACCCGTCCGCGATGTGGACGTCCTGGACCACCGTCGAGAGTACACTGCACTACGTTTTTGCCGTCGAGAAGAACATGTATATATATATAACACGCTCTGTGCTTCCTACCGCGGAAAGATCAAATTTCTTGGAACGTTCACATTTTTGGACCATCCTGGAACGGTGATGATTTAGCGAACCAACGTCGTGTCTACGACTTGCGTAGCTTGATTGTTGTTTCTTTGTTATCGAGTTGTTTGTTGGATTATATAAAACTTGTATCGCAGGTGATAATCTTTCGGAGGAATTTGGTTGGATTTTCAGAATGATTTTTGAAAGATCTGGTAAGTGATCGAATTATATATATATAATGTCAAATGGCTTTTGCTTCGATTTTTTAAATAAGTACATGCAAGTTTTTATGGTCTTGTCTATTGAGGAAATAGAAATTCTTAAAAATATATAGGCGTACCGTTGATTATATTATATCAGTTTGATTGTAAGCATCTATGCATCGTATGTTTAGATGTGCATAAATTATATGTTACTAGCTCTACTGTGCATAAATTATACGTTGGTAATCCTACTGTAAGGTATCAAGGATGTACCGATGGAATTATACGCATCTATTCGTATCTTAATGATTCTAAGGAACATTTAGACACGTGTGTTATTAGAAATATCTTGAAATACTTAGAATAAAGATACTATAGCGTAGAAAATAAGAACGATATAATCCAGATCATTGAGGGTTAATGCCTGTAATAATGTCATGTGATAACCGATAGAGAGGCGTACTTGTTTTCGACGCCATTCTCGTCGTTAGAAATGCAAATTAATGGGGAATGTTAGCGATGATATAGAGTACTCGTGCACACGAGCTCGGGAAACAGGGCTCTTATAACCGTCTGATAGGCTGCAGCCACAAAGGGAATGCATTAAGTGCAACTGGCTGTGAAGTCTCGACAAAAGAATAAAAGATCACGCGTGTCTATCGGAGGCCTGTATTTCCGTTTCCCCCATTATTGCGCAATGTTGAAGTAGGTACATACCTTCGTCGTATCATAACATGCGATTTGCTCGACTATCTTCGTGTCTCCATGAAAGAACGTCAAGAAAGGGAATATATACGTTCTCAAGTACCATTATGTCATATCATTCGCGAAGAAATCTTTCTCCTGATTTTCCAAAATATCGCTAAATATATTAAATATCCTAAACTAAACCGAGGCAAGTTCAGTGTTGTTTAAAACTAGGTGCTCTCGCTGCTTCGAGAAATTGGCCAACAATTTAGATAAATTTATATTCACAAAGAAAAATGATCCAAGGGTCCTATTTTTATAGATCTTTTACATATAACATAAAATCATCTTTACGTATATATACAATTAATTCATATACATATATTTATATATCTTTTTCTTCATGGTGAAAGAGAATAAAAATTGCTTCAATTTTTATCCCAATAATGGTACTTTCAAATCTTATAATAGAATATCGTAACGAAGGAATTAAAAATATCACTAAACCACTGAAGAGAACAATGTATTGAAACAGAATAATAGACAAATTGACGCAATCGTTCGTTCCTTTAATAATTATAAAATAATTCGTCGAAGTAATACTTCGTAGAAACGCGCTACTTATTATGTAACAGCCAAATATTTAATCATCGAATATCCCGTAGCCCGTAATAAATCTCTTCTTGTTCATCGGTTCGGTATACGAAGACGCGGTCTAGAAGTGGTCCCTCCGATAAACATTTCAATTAGAAACGTATTAGGGCCCGGCACGCGAGAGCCACCCACGTGGAAGGGTCCGCCCCCTGGGGGCAGTTCGCGGGCCAGTGCCCGTGTATTTTCGTGCCGCCACCGATCGAAAATAAAAGATGTCGAGAGAAGAGAGGATCGTGTAGACGCGAACGGACCACCCGCGAGTCAGCTTCCAGAATCGATAAGGTAGAGCCGTAGAGCGTGGCCTGGTTTCTTCGTCGAATCTACCCAGGTTCACTGCAGAGTCCATTTGTCTTTTCTTCTAACCCCTTTCCTTTTTCCTATCTGTCCTCGTGAACGTCTACCCTTTTCCACCATGGTCGACTTTAAGAACCACCGTCGTCTCGATCGGTCGATCGTAAAAAATTCCATCCGTAAGACAACGAAGGTTACGAGAAAATTACAGATTTAGAAGGTTTGCGAGTGCTTCGTTCGGGAACGATCTCCTAAATTAGCGGGTTGCATTGTTCGACCGAGGGTGGAAGTTTCGGTTGGAATTATATGAATCGTATTATCCGAGGCCTGTTACTCGATGGATGGGAACGGGACAATAATTTGGAAGATCGTGCACGTCGGCTGTTTGTTCGTAATAAATAACTGAACAAGCTTTTTTGTGCCGGAGAATTACTTTCATCCCGATCGATTATCGCGGCCAGATAGATTCTCCTGTCTGAAAGAGAACGAGCAACAATAGCCCTAGGGAAACTGGGGTGGATTCTTCCAACGTTTTGCTCTAACCCTCCCTCTTCTTATTTCCTCACGGTTATTATTTGCCACGGCCCCGTCGGAGGAAACAAGTGGCCGAGAACGACGCGAATCTTTCTTCCGGCTAGGTTACGTGTACCTTCTTTTTGGGCAGAACTACGTTGTTCATGCAGCAAGCACGCTTTATCTAGCTAACGAGGGAATTTTACAATCAACCGGAAGTTAATTTAATTTTCTTTTATAATGGCGACAAGACTGTGGTATGAATCCTAGTACTTAAAATTTTTGGAAATCTGTACTTATTTATTTATTTGTTTATTTATTTGTTATGAGGACATTTTTAAATACTACATATCTTACTATGTAGGGGAAAAGAGGGTCGTCTGTACAATTATTAATATGCTAAATTTGATTTCACAAAGTCGAATCTTTTAGCGGTTCTATCAATTCTAATCTTCCGTACATGAAGCACAAATAGCAAAAATTAATATAATCTCAATTGGCTCATAGTTCGATATAAAATTATCTGAAGCAGATTATTCTTCTGATATCTAACAGCCTTCATAGAAAATTTTAATCTCCTCTTGTAAATTAATCTGTTGTCCTGTATATATCTCAATATTTGAGAAAATTTTCCAGGAGCGACGTGTTTGTGAAATATGAGTAGAATTTCGAATAGTAGAATCGAGATTGAAAAAATCTAGATTACGTCAGCGATGGGGTATCGCCAACTTTGGTGCTTTTTCGATGGATGTGACACGGAGGAACTCGTCGATATCAACGCAGAAAAATATCAGGCCGATACGCTCGAACGATCCCATTGTACCAACTATCCCGAATCTGTGACGAGTGCAACGAACATGGCAGGTCGAACCGATGACGAAAATGGCCCTGAAAGGATCGGTCCATTTTCACGAACGGAGTTATGAATCCGCGAATACCCTCCAGTCAAACCCTCTGCTTTCGCGTCATGACGTTGCTAGAAAGTTCTTTGATCTTTCGCGGAAAAAGGTCCATGGTTATTGTTTTCCTTGTGAGTAAAATCGATGAACGAGAAGACGGAACTTCCATTTTATTCCCATCAAATTCTCAAATAAATCTAGAACTCCTTTGACTTGAAAAATAAGGGAAAGAAATACGAGTTTCCAATATTAAACGTTATGAAGCAACAATTTGAAAAAGCAACTTGCCTTTTAAATATAATCCTCGCGTGTATTTTTCATTTGTTATTAAATAATAAAAAACAAATATCTTAATTTTCTTTCCAATATTCACGATCGTGCATACGTACTATAAAAAGGATCAAATTGATTCATTAAGTAGTTCTTCTATTGAAAATTCAGTAATTTGAATATATAACGATATAAAGCAAATTTACATTCAAGGATAATACATTCTAAAACGCAATTAAATTGAAAGATTCCTTTCCCTATTGGTTTATCAATTACCCGATCGCAATTTATAATTTCAACCGATTATCGCCACACAAAGCTCCATTCACCGAAGGATTTCACAATGCAACAGTCACGAATGTTAATCGAGGCATCGAACGCAGTGGCAATTTCCAGCTGTGTTTAATTTTTTCCAACGTTGTCGGGCATTAAACGCAACACAATGGTTAGAGACCGTCAATCCTTAATTCCAGTTTCCGAGACCCGTTTCCGTGCCACTTGTCCGCGATCATCGAGTCGCCTCTCTGTATTGTCAGTTTTCGCTCGGCAATTATTCCACTCCATTCCCTCGCGCGGCGACGTCGTTAATTTGCAAGAGGAAAAGCAACGGCGGCGGAAAGGCGGCACCGACCAAACATAAAAAGGAGAAAGGAAGAAGAAGAAAAGGAAAAAGGGGGAACAACGTGACGTAATTTCCACGGGCAGCAACCGGCGAAATCCATGAAAGAATGGTGTTTGCGCACGTTTCACGATATCGAGAAGCGGCCGAAAGAAAGGAACGGACAAGAACAGGAGGGCTTGTTTGGCTACAAGGAGGGAAGTCAAAGAGAAGAGAACCGCGATAGGGTGTGGGATGTGTGTGCGCGCGTAACTTGTGTCCGACTAAAGCCGGTGACTCCTATCGATCGTTCCATTTGATATTCCGCGTTGAAACTCGGTTAAATATTTGACATTCCGCGAGAGAGAGAAAGAGACAGATAGGTTCGGCGGAATGGGGAGAGAGAAACGGTGGGAACCGAGGGGTAGTTTGTAATATGTGCTGAGCAAACGGCGGCTCCGGCCCGGTAATCTGCAGCGTCAATGTAATATCCGCGAGATTCGGCTTGACACGGGAGAGTTAGCGGCGCAGCAAAGTTTTCAGAAGCAGCGCCAACCATCCTCAAGCCTAGTGGTTTAAGTAGCTTCCCGTTTGTTCCGCTGTTTGCTGCGCGGGACTATGAGAACCAACGTACATAGGAATGAATTTTGTCAACAGGGAATGGTACGGATAAAAGGCGACATTTTTGTGAAAGGATACGACGAAGATGAAAAGCGGAGAACCTCTGTGGGAAAGTTGAGCTTTTCTTGAGGATTTAAAAAGACACGACGATAAAATACGTCGTGTCTTTTATGCTTTAACAAAGTGACTTGGAAAGATAAAAAAAGTATAATGAATAATGTAATCGAATAAATATTATCATTGCAAATTTTTGTGCAATTTTAGAATCTAGATGGAAGGAGAAGATAATGATAAAACAAACGTCAAGCTAATCCTTTGAATTCTTTATCGTAATCACAGTGTTAAAAAACAGAAAAAAGTATATAAATTGATCAAAAAGTAGGTGAATAAATAACTGTAAAATTAAGCCACTTGTTCGAATATGGTATAGATACGCGCGATAACATTTATTTAGTTGAATTTTTCATTCGAAGGATCTAAAAACAATTTTTTGGATCGCTTTTGGAAAAACCATTGAAGGATCAGTATTTTATTCACTTTTTCCACGTGGAATTATCGACTTTTCGATAATATTGGCAACAAACGGCTATTGGAACGCGCGAAATCCGCGACATACCACGAAAGGAACATTCGACGCTCGCGTCTCGGTTTTTACGATCGAATTTATGGCTAGCTATCAAATATTTCGCTGGCCCGTTAACGGTTGCACGCGGATACACGCGCCCCGACTATAATATACGATTATTATAATTTATAAATTGCACGCAGGCAATTCGCGAGACCAGCTCTCCCCGTATTTCATCGGATCTATGCTGAAATTCTGTCAGACTTGTCGCTGCCGTGGCAATTAACGAGTGAAATATATTTTCACGGGTCCCGCCCGTTAATTGGACCTCGATACACGCTCGTGCACCGAAACGTTTACCGTAGCCGCAAAATATGGACGATAAAAATCGAGAGACTAGATCGAGCGCAATCTGCAGATCTACTGGATTCTCCGCTCAAGATGAATGATTGAGTTCTCTGAAACTGTTTGGTCACATTTCACTTTTAATATAATCTATGTTTCGGTAAATATAGCATTTACCAAGAGTCTGTATAAATTGGTCTAATATACTGGTAATATCAGTCATCTACGTTGTCAGGGTTTACGAACACTATATGAACGAATATTTTCATTATACAATGTGTTCCTTCTTATTACATAGATTCAACCATAGAAATTCCTGATCGAATATATTAAAATGGTCAATGTTGAAATGATACAATAAATTCAAACTACAATCACTGCTATCATACTATGTTTGTTATGTCACACTCGTCGTTTTAATGTACATGATTATGGTTAAAAGAAGAAGATATTCAGTCTACTTTCTTACTAAAAAAGTGAGGACATTTATGATTTTGGTATAAGGAGAATAAAAAGGACAATAACAGATATTAAATTATTCTGCACCATCTCAACAAATTTTCATACCTACATAGACACAAATTTTATCCACTATACAATGTGAATCTTGCCGAACCAACCCGAAATTTATCGCCCTTCTAACGCAAGTAACAAACGGCTCTGAAATAAAAAAAGGTAGCGTTACGAGGCAAACAGACGTTTCCTAATCAGTTGCACAGACGAGAGAAACATTTCCGTTTTTACCTAACGTGACAGGCGAGGGAAGAACTTCGTCGGTTCTCCGTAACGTCACCGGAAGGAAGACGAGTCGTGGCGGTTGAGGAAGACGGTTGGGGTGGCGCAAAACGCGAATTATGTCAGTGCTAGCATTTCGCAATCCCCTCTGCACGCGCGAGTGTATCACTCGCAGCGCACTTAACTTCTCGTGAGGCTACGACGTGCCACTGGGCTGTTTGTTAATTCACGGGACGGTGTCATTGTAAAGCGTCGTCTTCGCCGACTGAAATACACCGAGCGCCGCCCTGAACCACAGTCGTGAAGTGTATTGCATCGCTTATGAGGTTTACACCCTTTGCTTATGAATATACTCGAGTTGCCAGAAGCTCGACCCCGGCCCAACGACGCGATACAACCGGAAACGCTCGAGTTCTCCACGAATCCATGTACTAACATACTTTTGCCACCGAATCTCGGTCGAAATTATGAGATATACGAGGTGTGGTATTATGTTTCACCCTAGGGTTCGAAATAGAGAATTGTGGCAACCTTTTTGTGAGTTCGTGGCGAAAAGATCAAATGTTAGGTGGATGATGTGGTCGGTTGTTTGAAAAATTAAGAGGTAGAGCGAGCCTCGTTATTTGTAATTGTAGTTTATGGTTGAGTTGAGCAACAAGATGAGTTTATGTTTAGGGGAAATAATTGTATGAGAACGATTGTAAGCTTAAATTGTATTACTGAAGCAGTAGGTTTGGTAACATATGAAGTAGATACAAGAAATGTTTTAAGATTTAAGAAATAGAAATAGAATTAGACAAAAGCAACAATTGATTGAATATGGAAACGCATGCCAAGTGAAATACCTATCGTTTTATTTTTAAATTGTAATTGCCAGATGTTTATACGTGATAGGATTTGTATTACATTCAAGAGTAGAGGAACGCGTATGAAGAAGAATCGAAGAGCTAGAAGAGATCAAGGGCAGCACGTTTACGTAGCACGCTTCTATCTTCAGGTGTGCGGGGTCTTTGCAAATATTTGCCGAGTCTTCCCGTACTATTTATTTATCTGACCTGTGACGGAGGGATTGCGCGTGACAGTGAACGAGTGTGCGTGACCTTGTGTTTGTGTACCACGATGAAAAGAGTAACAAAGAGTGGACAGCAATCTAACCGTGGCCAGGAAATCAGCTTTTGAGAGTACGCTACTGAGTCTAACCCTCTGAAACAACAAAGACGCGGCACTTTGCGAACGAATCATGGCTGACCACCTGGAAAACCTCTCTCGCAATATTTGTCCTGAAGAATGACTATCGATTAAAACGCTTACTACTTCCGATTTATTTCCAGTTCCTTTCCACCTGGTCCACTTTGAAACCTAAGTCTCTTCAACTTAAACCCTTTCACATTGAACGAATGACTTAGCAAATAATTCAGTAAAGATGTCTTTACTGTGAAGATGTTTAGAATTTTTAAAGTTAGACACGAACTTTTTATGAGAAATAAATTCTGGTAATTGTTTCATATATTGTGATTAGACTGCAGATATTTTATACAAATTAATATTTTTATGAAATAGACTTAGACACGACCAACGAAATGGAACTCAAGTAGACATTTATTTTATTCACACACAGGAAATCATGGCAATATTTTATATACCATTTATTTCAACTATTAAATTTTCAACAACTTCGCCACAAAAAAGAAGACCAGAATCATCGTTGTGAAAAAGATTCACAGGCAGACGTCGACTCCCATAGATTCACGAGGAATCGTCCCCATGTCGAAAGACAAACTTTCCTCTTACAAAAACGAAACGAAGACCGAGATTCGCCTACCCGTGTCAGTCCGCGAAATCGTAACTCTTTCGCGCTGCTATTTGACTTGGCGTGTTATACCTATACATCGTCGAGCACATCCTCAACCGAGACTTCCCGCCGGCGCCACGGGCGAATCAAAATTATAGCCGGATAATCCAAACTTCTCTTCGCGTAAAAACTGTGGAGGAAGGGAAACTACGCTTGCGAGTGAAGAAACGAGAAAAGCAGAGGCGCCAAAACGGTTCGACGCGACGAATGATCCGTGCAAAATGTGTCGTGAGCCGCGTGCAGCCCTGCCAACTGACACCAGTGCTGGCCGCTAGACAAGCATTTGATCAAGGAACGGGACGGCCCTCTAATGAAGACTCACCTCCATTGTTGCCGTGGTATCTCCATTATTTTTGCGGCGTTATTAAAAATCCAGTCCCGGGCGTGGGACAAAGAATTCGACAGCCATTGTCCCTTCGTCGTCCGTGCTTTTTGTTCGCCATGCTAAATGTCAATGAATCTTTCTCCCCTCTTTTTATTTTTTTTTCTCTTCCATATATTCTGTGTATTGGTCTGTTCTTGTACAGTGGCTTGCGAAAGTATTCAAACATTTATAGAAGTCATCTATGAATATGTTATGTGTGTTATATAAAAAGTTTTGAAATTTCATTAGCAGTGTAATAAGGCACGATCGTTTTGAATACATTCTGAAAATGTATAGAGAAGTTACAAGGTACTTGCAGCAAATATATGTATATTTATTAGAAAAGTGAATATCCAGCTTATACATGTAATAAGTGTTAAACTGATTGTTTAAATACTTATACGATCTCTGTGAAATATGCACCTACATTAAATACCTTGTAGTTTCTACGATATATACATCTTTAAATTAGTTTCAACCTTTTCCAATATAACGACGATAATCGTGATCTATTACGGTGGTAATGAAGTTTCGAAATGTTTCGTACAACTCACATGTTCGAATACCTTTGAGAGTCACTGTAGCTTCTGTTTTACTGTGCAACAGGATGTCTGGTCGTCACGTTCGTTGTTCCTGCCTCCAGGTTCGTTGTCTATGTCCCCGAGGCGTCGCGAGAAATGTTTCGGTGCTCGAAACCAGGAGAAATCAATCGTACCGGACCAGAAAAAGGGTGTTGTCAACCCTATAGTCGATCCTGCAACGTTGACTTTTCCAAACAATCGCAGTCCCTTTGTAGATTCGGGGTTGTAATAAGAACGGGGGTGAGAAGTATGAAAACTCGGGGACAAGGTTCGATAGCGTTTTTGGGGAATTGTTATGGATGCAAACGATGGGACGTTGTGATTTCTGTACGTGGAGTATGGTAGGGGTTTTTTTAATTTTCGTTACTGAGGTAATTGATGTATAGAACAGAAGGGGATGAAGGGGTGAGATTAACAAATAGGAAAGGAGAGGTTCGTGTATTGTATTTGAAATGAAGTGACAGGTTTTAGGGAACGACTGTTAACATCGAAAGCGATGGGGTCTTTAATCTTTCATTCCTGGAATAATTGGAACATTTCAAAGGGGCTAGACAGAATATTGGAACATGTACATCTGGTTTAGAGAATTATCAACGAACAACCTTCGTTGCTCGCGATAAGAGGAGCTTTTCATTTTTCCTCTGTCCGAGCTGACACGTTACAGTTCGCCTTGACGAGAAACATATGCTACCATTCCAATATTGCTTACTTTTGACAAGATCTATCTCAATTACGAAATTGTAGATAATTCGAACTGTAATAATTTTATTCTTCATAACCATCTTAATTACGTAGGTATAATGAAATGTTGCGATTCGATTAAATTGATTTTTAGAAGCCAATATCATTTAAACTTATTAACTTTATTAATTTATAACAATTATATATACCTTAAAAAAGTCACAGCTGACCAATTACAACACCCAACCGCACATTACCGTAAATTCGTAAAACCAGCCCGAAACACAGCGTACTCGCGCTTTAATCGCGCAGCAGTGGAGAGATCGAGCCCGATAACGAATTTAATTTGACCATACTGATGGAAATTCTGTATGGCAGGGCGTCAGGAATTTCTCAATGAATTTCCCATGAAATTTCAAACTGCCGTTGAAACGATTACACTGTGGCTATCCTTCCTCCAGCGAAAACTCGAATCCTGGCGATTCGAATTTTACCGCGCGACGATTTTCATTGCATTAATTATTAAATCCGCGTGTTATCGTGGCGAGTGAATAGAACGAACAACACGTTTCGTGGATCTTGTTCGGGGGAGCGAGGAGATTCTCCGATCACGGGATGCAGGAACGCGAAGAAGAGAGAAAGAAGAGAGCGGAAAATCGAAGGGTGGGCAAGGACGATCGCTGGGAACGCTCCATGGGGGTGGTTTCAGGGCACGGATACCAGTCTCTACGGCCACGGTAATGGTTATAGCACCATCGCGTGCAATCCCATTAGCACCGATGCAATTTACCCGATCTATCACACCCTATTAAGCGGCGCGCTTTCCACCCCCGCGACCGCTCGATCGCTTAACGCTCGTTTTAATCGAGTTTGCGCAACGGTGACCATGGTCCTGCACCGCTTTTCGCTTCGGTCCAACAATGTTTTTCCTGGCTGGTGGAACAACGGAAGCTGGCTCGACGACGTTCGACCTCTAGGCGTTGCGAGAGTCCAAGATTTTGCTCCCGTGGAATGCGCGCGCCCACGAGCGCGATTGACGCCGCCGATGGATAAAAGAGCGAACCGAGTCAGCGAAACCGAAAAGGTTTCCGATAATTAAACCTGGTACCCGATCCCTGCTCGCTCGGTTCGCTGCCCTTTTTAACCGACTCCGTCGAGCGTATCACGATTTTTGCTGGCAGAATTACTCCGCTTACGGATCCGTAATCGATGTTTGCAAGACCATATAGTTTCTCTGATGAGGGAAACTAGTTTGTTCGTTCTGGATAGGGAGGCGGGCTGGAATTGAAAATAACTCTTTTAGTTTTAACATTTGATAAAAATGACTGTAGATATAGGAAAATTGGAATTTTTATAATTAAATATTAATTTACGTACGACAGAATTGTAATTTTATTTCGAAGAGGAATGTGATTCGAGAGTAATTGTTTCAAATCTATTAATTTGTATTTTAGATCATTAATCGCGTTAACCACAAACATAAATTATATCCAGTACATTGTATATTTCGTTGTTCAATGAAGTCGATGATTGCGTTGCATGGAAAATAAATATTCGAATTACAAATTGAAATATTAAAAGAGACAGAGGGGCGGAAAATATTTCTGCTATAAACCATATTAACTTAGATCTGCCTGCAATAAAAGCCAGACAAAATCACTCTATACCGGTGGTCTACCTCAACAAACAACTGTATCTTAGCCAATACTAATTCATAACCACTCCTTCAAGATATTCCTCCATCATCCACCATAGGATCATTTACCGAGAACCATAGAGAGCCTCAACTACCGTTGCCTTTAATAAAATTCCTTCGAATCTGAACAAACGCAGCAACCATAAGCAATTCTTAAATTAAATCCCATGTATCGTTCTCCTAGACGACTCTCAGTTTCTCCATCCTTAGCTGAGGTAAGCAGGAAATCGTCGTTGGAAAGGAAGAGTCGTTCGCGTCTTGGGGATCGCGTTAAAGTTGGCGTACCTAATAAGCGTCAACGCGGGAGGGCTCGAATCTACGTTTCAGCGGTGAAATCATGGATTCTACGGTTAGCTGACTACGGAACTTGATCTGCTAATGTACAATGCAACCATCCTATTGCCGGAAGCGTTATCACCGAGGTACCCGAGGGAGATGCTCGCAATTACGGAATGGAAGCTCATCGATGTATGGAATCGTGGAAGCTCGAAAGCTCTCGAAACCGAATGCTCACGAAACGGCTCTTTGCCGCCTGATACGAGATTAACTTGCCCAACGTCGGATTAAAGAGACGATGGATTCGATCGGCCCACCGTCGGCCATGCGCGACCGTTCTTTGAAAGGATTTCCGGTTGTTGGATTAATCATCCGTTCATCCCAATTTTTTATTAATACTTTTAAGATGAACTGGTTGATGAATTTTTTGATCCAAGAATCCAAGAATCTTTTGTTTTTTGTATGTTTATCTTTTATTGTTATAGTATAAAAGTATATATATTTGGGATATGAGTGTGTTAGATGAACGTTTCAGAAGTGAAACTGATCAACTTCGCTTTCTACCCATTTCTTAATTTCATTACATTAATGTACGATTAATATTTAATTGTGAAGGAACAAATTATTAATTGAATCGAGAATAAAATAATTCCGTGACGCAATCAGGAACATAATTGAGAAGTGTCGTATCTTTTATTTTCATAACGTACTATTAAGAATCTTTTGAACTTAGAAGATCTCAATATTCTTCAATTCCAAAAAGCTACAGAAATTTCAAAACTAGAAATATAAAAGTACTGACTTAAAAATATTTCCCTCGAAATTTTCTTGATTCATGATCAGATCTTCCCACACATTATATGAAGCATTAAGTATATAACAGAAATTACAAAGGCGTTAGAAGCCGCGACGTCCTTTTCGCAGGAAGTTTAAAGCCGTAGCGCAGTATGTTGTTCGAAAAACAGTCTTTCGGCACTTAGCACCGCCGGCTGTTCGAACCTGTGAAGACAAGGGTGGCCTTGGAAGGCTATAAGAGTGGGTGTATCCGACTCCTCCTCGACGGGGTCGTAACGTCAGCTGGTCGTTGAGTGAGTTGCGACGATCCTGGCACGGGTCTTCGACGTCGATTTCGCTGAAACTCGAACGACGTAACCGAAGGGACTTCGAGAGGAGGGACACAACTCTCGTTCGCGCCAGCTGTTGCTATCCGAAAACGGAGGTTCTTCGCTTTATCCCCGAACCTCGTCGACAAACGATGATCCTCTTCCCTCCTTTGACCTGGTTGCCGTTCGCGAAACGTGACTAGGATCCGTCAAACAATCTTTGCAATCTATCGCGAGCGATCGACTGTGATTTATCGATTCGTGAAGTGGTGTACGCTATATTGATATGAACGATGGAAGCGACAAAATTAATTGAAGTTAACAAAATCGAGTTACTTTTTGCTAAGTATAATAATATATTTATTATTGGACAAAAGTTTGGAATGACAACATGTTTCATGGAATATATAACAATTTAGACGAAAAAATTTAATTGGATTCCTATTTTTTTAGAAAAATCCTTAATACTAAAACTACCAACGACTGAAATATAAGAAGTCAACATTTGAAATATATGGAGAGAAAACTTGGAATATATTTAAATTGATATAAAATTTGATGAAGATATTGATAGAACTGAAGAACTGATTTCAATCTTTTGAATTGGATTGTATTAGGAGAGAATTTCAACTTCATGGTCCACAGTGGAGGTCAGTGTTGGAAAGCAACAAATCTTGAGAAAAAGGAGTCCGTCGCCTCTGTGTCAGCTGTTTCTTAAAGGTTTCAGATATGAAAGTGGATAAAAGCAGGTTTGACAGGCACGAAATTACGATTGCCGATATTTCCCGATTTCGGTGGATTTCACGGATTCGGTTTCCCTTTGAAGTACTTTCTGAACAAGTTAGTATCGCTATTTGAGAAAAACTTTATCGTGTTTGCTCGTGGATTAACTTTTCCTTAGCTTTGCAATACTTTCTAGAAAGCTGACACATAATTTTTCACATTCTTCAAATAATCCTTTATGTCTTTACAGTATCTGAAAATACTATCTTTATTAAGTATGCTTTAAATCAAATATACATTGGACTTCGATAATACTTAAATATATACCCATCTATCTCCTAATAATTCAAAACATTAAAAATAAAAATTTCACGAGCTAAATCCTATTTATACTCCCCTCCCCCCTAAAAAAGTTCCAAAAATCTTAAAGCTTCGTTCCTAAGAATATTCACCATCCGGTATTCACCCGAACAAAACTGTACCATAAAAATCCACTCTATATTCCAGAAACTTTTAGATCCTGCTCCATCTCCACCCGGAACACGTAATAAAACCGAGCTAGTGGAGTCCGTCAAATTTTGCAGCGAAATCCGTGGCCTGGTTTCCCAAGTTCGCGGGGCAGATTCTCATTCCAACAAATGTCTGAGACTTAGTTGGAGGATCTAGGCCGGTTTACGGTGTTCGTGGGCCGAGGAACGCGTACGCCGTCGGAATACAAATGCTGATTCGCCAGGACAATCCTGTAGCGGCGTTTACGCGACCACTTAAAGCGAAACTCGTGGATCCTAGGGGTGAAATCACGAGCCTGATATGCGCGCATTTTCCACGAGTCTGGGGCTGATCCAGGTTGGATCCCGAAAGCAGGCCTCGGTTGTAATCATCTCGTTATGGGCGCATTGTGCGTCTACGGTAAAACCGAGCCGCCCCCATGGCCCTAGCGCTTTTCGATGCCGCCCCTTGGCGTCGCAGTGCCGCCTGAAGCATCGTCGATGATTACACGGGACGCAGATGAGGCCGCGGCGCACGGTCCTAATCAGCTGGTGCATTGTGAGCCCGCGAAATTACAGGAGACGTGGTTGGATCACGAACGACTATGAGCTAACGACGAAGCACGAGGAAGCGTGTGCAGGTAATTAGTAGCGACGATGACGTACCCTGGTAATTCTCAGCTACCGATATCCTCCTCTATGTGGACAGGTATGAAACATTCCGCTGAATGACGTGAAAATACAGCGAATCGTTGTTCGTTTCACGACGACGTGTATGCAGATGGAGAAGGAACGTCATTGGGGATCGATGCGTGATTTATCATTCAACGTCAACGGGATGCCCTTTCCTTCTCCCTGTTTCGTGACGTAGATCTTAGTGATCTATACGAAGAAGGCATCGACTTATAAAACATTCCTGTCGTGGATAGGGCTGCACCAGGCTATGTGGATGACGTCGCGATTCTCTAGAGTTACCATCTGGAGAAATAGCTAGCTTATCGTTGGAATAATTTATAATAATTAATGGTGTTCGTCTATAAGTAAAAGTTACGACGTCATCGAATAGCATGCTGTACAATAGTATTTAGACTTGCCGTCTGCCAGTTGACGCTTGAGATGGGCAAGTCAGTTAACTATTTTATTTGGTATAAAATTGTAAAATTGTAAAACAAGAACCTGTAACTTACGATTCCTAATTTGTCAAATTATTGTGCGAAATAACCCCGTAAGTAATTGGATGTTTGACTGCAAAGACAGCTAAACAGGCAGTATACTATCTTGACTGCTATTTTCTGCGTCCCTATATAGCCATTTCATCCCTGCTTCTGAATGTGAGATTCCTCAAGAGAAATTCGACTCCTCACTTGAGCCTGGAATCGACGAACGATTAACTCGACTAATCCTTGTATCTGGGGTCGCTGTTCGATTGAAATAAAAAGGCGGAGCTCGCCCTTGGGCACTGGGTAAAGAGAAAGTCTATCCCGCAACAATCGGTGAAAGAAGTTTCGTTGCGAGGGAGATTCTAGGAATGAAAGGAGGCGCGGTAGATTTGTCCGATCAACGTGGTGCGTAAGCCGTGCTATTAAGGACGGCAAGTGGGTGCATCTGTCTGGGCAAACCTGGGCTTAGTTCCAAAATCCTACTGCAAACAGAGAGGCTGGTTACTCGATGACGAGTAACCCTCTATCCACGCCTCTTTCTAGGAACGAAACCGTTCGAATTTCAACCGCTGAGTGGCTGTTAGGTTAGAAACGATGCATGAGAATTGATGCTCTATTGTGAATGTGGAGAGATTAGGAATATGGTCGGCTTCGATAGATGAATTAAGTAGTATGTTGATAGCGATGAATAAATCACGAATGGTTAACAGAAAATGAAATATACTTTACCCTATAATTTTTATTTCTTTATAACTCCCACATTTCATTATTTTTATACAATAAAAAAGGCCTCCATAAGATCTTCCATTATTTCATCACCTTTATGTAATGAAAGGTCTAAAGGCTTTTAGTAAAGATACGTTGTACTTGCATTTTCAAGGTGGATCGTTATTGAGCTGGATTCGAGAAGATACTCGATCAGAGATACTGTTCAAGGGGAACAGATTTCAGGTTGAGAAGATTTTTTTAAGGAGCACGAGATTTGTTACTGGAAAGTGGGCATGTTACCGAGATAAAATCGAGGGCGTTGGTGCAAGGTTGGCGAACGCCGCTTGGACGGGGCGCCGATAACGAGGACGGATAGCTCGTAAAGTGGTAGACGTAGAGGCGGAGGTGAATTCGCGATCTGATTCCGGATAACGTCTGGTTTTGATAAGTAAATAGCGACGATGTAAGTTGTCGCGGATAGGTGAGCTTGGAACGAAGGATGCTGGGAGATTGGTTGACACTTCGTGGTCAACGTGTGAATGTATGGGTTCATGAAGTTTCTTTTCTATACATTGGATGAAGAATTTTTTTTGGAACTCCGAGCAGGTGCAACTCGTGATGTATTTTTATTGGAGATTAAATTTGAAGGATAAAGTCGAAACGTAAAGTAGGAGGATTAATTTATCAATATGTCGAAACGTGTAACATGGGTAAAGAGTATTTATACACACTCTTATCGTATTATTTTAATTATAAGGAGTAAATATTTTGATTAAAATATTTCATAATAACTAAATAGTTATTATAGACTGATAGTTTTAGTGCCAACTTCAAAGCTTAATATCTCTGAAGTTAATTAATTTTGTATTTAACGATACAGTATAATACATACAAGAAAAATTCCAACTATAATATGCTTAAAGGCGAAGGAATATTTTGTACAATGTTCTACACAGGTTATCGGATACTGATAACCAACGTTGAATAGGCGGTAGTATAATAACACGTCGACGTAGCCTTAACTAAAAGTAACGAGTCTCGCAAGGGGAAAAGGAAACATTAAGCTCACGTGTTTCGAACTCTAAAGCGGTTTTCAACCCCTGTTGAAGGGAAGGGGCCAAAGGCAAAGATGTTATTCTTCTTCCTTAACTCATACATATTTTGCGGCGAAGACGTTCCCTCCATAACCCCGCCACGAATTACAAATCATCTTGCACGATAATGCAAGGGGAATCCCCTTGTTCTTTGGAAACCATAAACCCTGCGGATCTCTCGAGTCAAGTATACAGCTGTTATACATCGACCACAGACTTTAAATTGCATCGATAATCCCCATGTTTCGAATACAAATTAATTCACTCATGATTTAAACAAAATTTTACGACGGAAATTATTAATCTCCTTTCTGAACATCTCGAACATTTGCACATTCAAATCTTCCATGAAATCATTATAAACAGTCAAAGGTACTTTACAAACAGCTGCAGTATCTTCATCTCCTTAATCTTTCGGCGTTATTGCCATCAATTGGCATCGGTACACCTTTTCTCAGCTCACTTTTACCGGGTTGGTTCGACGTGTCTTGGTAATTGGAGGAACTCTGCTGGAAATAGGTTTGTTAAAGTTCAGCTGGGGGTGGGGGAGGGGGCTTGGAGAGATCGCCGTGGAGACCGCGGGGACGATAAAGTCTAGGCGCACACCGAGATCTCGTAGATTCTGTCTTGTCGTTCTTCGCCGATGCCCCTCTGCACCCCGCCCGCGTGGCGGGAGTTTAATTAGGCCCCGCTTCGAGATATCGCGAGATCAGCAGCTCGTTAGCATGTTTTAATTGGCGGCTGTCAGTGAGATCGTTGCTCGCGATAAGCGACTCCTCTCTAACCAGTCCTCCAGCTCGGTGACAAGACTCTACGTGTAGCCAGGCTGCTGCTTACTACTCGCGAGACACACGGCGGACAGCCGGTTAGGGGAAGCGTATACATCGTGCCATCCGAACCTGGGGGCATCTAGGAAGCTGGTGGAGTTTGTACGGCAACTTTTTGCCGCTTAATTCTGCGGCGAGATTACACTCGAACAGAGACGTTGCGACGTAAGTTTATCAATGTGGATGAGACAGGATACGAATTTTCTTTGATGTGCGACTTTTTCGAGATTTTTATTGTTTGAGAATGATGTGGACATGGAGACGTGATTAGTGGTTGGAGTAAATTATTAAGAGCAATACGTCTCGACGTAATATTTCATTTGTAAGTTTCTCTTTTAGGAAATCAGTCTCATCGAATTCTATTTTTTGATCTGGTTATAAAGAGGAATTCTTAAGATTTGACTAATTTCCTTTTTCATTACTATTTATTTTCTCATGTTCCAAATTTTTGTTGAATCGTGAAAATTCATTATGTACCTCTAATTTGTATAGTAGGTTTCTATTATTCGATAACGATGCGCTTACAAGGTTTCATACTTGTTTCAGCGAGGACACAACTTTAGATTTAATTAAGCTCAATTCAAAGATATGAAATTATTTAACCTGGATTTCTAAAATCAGTATCTTGAATGTGAGAATCGTGAGATCTTAGAAAGCACAAATTCCTCGCGAAGACGGGTATCGTCATGACTAAGTCGAGATAGGCGAAAAGGGGAGAAATCTGCTTTCATACATGGCGTTTTATGTTCCCTGACGATGACCAGCGCGGATATAAACGTGACCAGCGGTGAGATTAACAAGGTGTCCCGGCCTCATTGCTCGCTATTGATCCAGCGCGAACGTGTACTTTTTAACGAGGCCAGTTGGTAATGACGCTCCCGTAGAGTACACACGTGCCGAATGATGAAACACCTCTTCTCCCCTAGAGCGTCGTTTTTACCTTCTTTCAGCTCGGATTATTATTCTCTATATAAAAGATACGCTTTTCCCACCATAATCGTCTCGGATTCGAGGAAAGTTCCAACTTCAAAAAAAACGAAACCAAAAGCATTTCTCTTAAACCGTAACGAGGAGACGTAAACTTCTTTTTTTTTAAGAAAAAAGACGAGGGAGGCTTCGAGAACTCGATGTTTCACTCCATATGAAATTTATAGATCAACGTAACAGTGAATTTGATCGATGATTTACCCGGTATAAATTATACTCCCCATCGCAATATATCGGAGTTATAAATCGTTCGACGATCGTACGTCTGTTTGTCGGTTCGAGTCTGTCTAGACATTTGACGTAAAAGTGATATACTTGAAGCGAGACATGGAATATGTATAACAAAAAGTAAATTTGATAGAATGTCTATGTGGGTGCAATTTTCTAGTTATAGCGAAACCTTCACAATCAGAAACAACATTCAGTATCTAGATAGATAGAGAAATTTAAACGACATTTGACAAAATCCATATACGAAAATTGTCAATTCTAAAATTTCATACGCGAAAATTATAAACGAATTCAGGTTCATATTCAAATTCAAATTTAGATAGAAATTCGCGCGTATACGAAATTTGCACTTACCGCGCAGCCGCGAGCGGAAAGGAAATCAGGCCCGCCGCCATATTGGTATTTCGCGCGGGAAAGCGTCTGGGCATAGTGTCACTTCCGTCGTGAGCACCGTGGTGACGAGTCGTATTATCCTGATTGTGGTAACGTATTAACTGCGTAGTATTTCCATCGTTATTCTAATTATTTATACAGTAGTATTAACCTCGTGTACTCATTACGCGTTTGCATAGTAATTTGTTAAACATTGTCATATAGGCGTATATATATTAATTGATCATATTTTGAAAGGTTAGTGTTACCGATACTGTGGATTATCATTTTTTGAGACAGCATTTGATTTCGATTATTGTTCCATTTCAATATACGTAATTTGGAGTGGTCGTGCACGTTATAAATTTTTCTTTTTCTTTTGTACAGATTAATAATTGTTGATTACGAGAATGACGACAGGAGTAGGCGTTAGAAATGTGAATGCCACGATGATTAATGGTCCATTCGATGATTCTTCAAACAAATATGGCAATGTATAATTAAGGTAGGTATATATCTACTTTTTATTGATAATGTAGCACACAATTGACATATATTCGATCAATATTTTATAGTATATGATTAATATTCGGAGTACTAAGTTCAAAGTAAAAAAGATTAAAGAAATCATTTTTTATTGCGAATAAATTTATTAGAAATAAATTAAAGAAATAATTTAAAGCCGGTTCATTAGATTTTGTAAATTCATTAAAATCTAAATAAGAAATTGAAATAAGTGTCCTATTTTTATACGTTTCGATCGTGGATTTTCTATACCAACGTTATGATTTTTCATGTTAAAACACGATTGGACACGTTATGACGCAGTCACGCGCTGTTGTTACGTAGTGTTGTTATGCCCCCAGGCATGTTTAGCTGTCGTGTTTTGATTTGATGCAAGCATTCTCGACTATTTATCAGGCACGACATAGTTTATTCCTGATGTGTATATTCTGATTTCAAACACTTTCAAGTGATAGTTTACATTCATATTCTGTTTTGTTACAGATTTTACACAACTTCTCCACTTTCTGTTATTCTATGGAAAGAATCTAGTCATGCTCTAAAAACAAGAATGTAAATATCATTGCATTTTGTATCTGCCTCAATTAATTTTATCTTTTATATCTTGCTTTAATTGTTATTGTTATATGTTTAAAGATAAATTTTAATACTCCGTGGTTTTTTAAATAGATTTTTTACAAATCCTACTTTCTTCTTGGGGTTTGATGATTCTTGCGAGATGACAGTTACTATGATGACTTCCTCTGGGACATAGCACCGTCGATGACAACGTCCACCGCATCTAATCGTGAGTCGCATGCGTTTTTGTTCCTCTGATCACTCAATCATGTCGTAGGATGAAAGGTCCGAAGCGACACGGGTGATTGGTTGCATTACACAGAATTGGTTGTCGGCATAGTAACCACGGGTATTTATTATACCTGTGAATAGTAACTTTTTTTTGTTCTGTGTCTGATTTATTAGTTCAGGTAGGTCTTCTTGCACACCGCGTTTTTGTATAACAATAATAATATAATATAGTTATTTATAAAATTAGAATATATTCGATATTTTCATATAAATAAAAATAATAAAGATTTCTTAGTTTTATCTTCTTTTTTATGATAATATTAAACAATTTCGATAGTTTAATTGAAATCTTTTCTATTATAAATTTCAATATTATTTGACATGTAAAGATATTAATGTTTCTTTTTGTGACATATTAAATATCATACATAATCTATTAAATAAATGTGCAAGTAGAAATCTCGCGACCGGCAGATTTTGGAATTAAAGCAACAAAGTATGAACGCTGCTCCCGTATCTTCGAAAATGTGCTTTGATAAAGGAATCTCCTGAGGTTATTTCAATTAATATTTAATTTTTAATTAGAGTCAATTATTCCATCACATTAAATCTTAGTTTTCTTTCTCATGGATAATTTATATATTTTTTGCTCTTTGCCACTTATTTCTTTTGAATATTAGAGTTTTAATAATTGGTTGAGTTAATAGATTAGAGATATAATTTGAAATAAAATGAGAAAATGCAAAATTAAATTAGAATAACAATAGACCGTTGTACACAAGATATAATAATTACTTTTTTAGCTCATGATTTCCAGGTTTCATC